>NC_091833.1:9035000-9660000 GCF_037783145.1 Equus przewalskii | reverse complement strand
GACCACATAGGAAAGGCCTATGGGGCAGCCCAGCCAGGGCAGGAGTTGGCTTGCCAAGCTCTGCCTGCCCTCTCACCATTGGGCTTCTCAGAGACCTACTCTGGGCTGGACACCATGCCAGGCTCCGGGGCTGGCGTGGGGAGACGAGCCTGGCTCACACTGGGTGATTCCAGAGAGTCAATTATCAGCACCACAGAGCTCCAGAGGGCTCTGGGAGTCAAGGGAGAGAAACCAAATAAATTATTATTTATCACAATACTACCTGTCATTAGCACTAATAACAGGACTGATGACAGCCGCTCTGTCTGGAGGCTTCGCCGTGGAAGACACTCTACTTTACGTGGATCATTCTCGTCTCATCCTCCCAACCCTGGGGGCTGGGTCCCCCTGGTATGTCAGAGACACAGAGTAACTCAGCCAAGGCCACACAGCTGGTCTGGGGCTAGGCTCCCAGATGTGTGTAGGCTCCAACCAGGCAGCTCTTAGGTGTCAGGCCCTGGCCAGGGTCTTCATATGCATCATCTCCTTGGGCTTTCATGACAGTCACTGTCCCCACTTCACAGAGAGCGAGCGAGGCACAGAGAGGGCAAGGGGCTGTCCACGCCTTTCAGCCACAGAGCCAGGGTGGAGCCTTGCTCCAGAGCCCTGAATGGGTCTTGAAGGAGGGGTTTTGATAAACAGAGACCAGTGGGAAGGCCACTTGGGTAGAGGGAACAGCATCAACAGAGGCGGCGAGTTGGGACACAGGAGCCGTTCTCCAGAAGAAGCGGGATCTAATTAGGGGAGTAGGGGCAGATTCCGGAAGGTTCCGAAAGCATGGCGTTTGCTTTTGATGGGGTTTCCTCAAAGGCCTGGTAAGCCAGAGAAGGGGTTTGGGAGGAAGGGGTGTGGTCAGCCCTCAAAATGTCGTCCCCAGACCTATGGCATGACCCGAGGACTTAGAAATCCAGCATCCCAGGTGTGCCCACACCTGCTGCATGAGAATATGCATTTGAACCAGATGCCCAAGTGATTGCAGCACTTGTTAAAGCAGCCGAAACCCTGGGCTAGACTCCGGGGGCTTGTCCCAGCAACCGCGGAGGGCGATGGGTGGAGGAGGGGAGGGGAGGCCAGGTCCAGCGAGGGCACTGGAGGGGACCACAGAGCGGGGGCTGGGGAGGAGAGTGTGGTCGAAGAAACCAGAAGAAGGGCTAGGACCCGACCCCTCATGTGAGAGGGGAGAAGTCTTCAGAAACTGCCTTCACGCGTGGGGGGACACGGGTGGGAGGCAGATCTGAGGGGCAGGGAAGAGGCTGCCCTGGGGCACAGTGGAATGGGGGTGCCCCTGCGACATGTGAGGGAGCTTCCAACAGGTAGCTGGAAACACATTGCTAGGGCTCGGGTGTGAAAGGCAAGGGTCCCCCAGGCCTACAGAAGGTCATGAGCATTACGGGCTGGTGACAGTGGCCAGGCGTGGCGGGCAGTGCAGAAAGGCTTCGTGTTACGGGATGGGCGAGAGTGGGCAATGCTGCCACCAAGAGGTTGGGAGCTCCAACTCGTGGCTTGGGCCAGCTGGCCTCTACTCTGGGCTCTGCCAGCTGGTGACTCAGGCAGCGTCTCCAGCCGTCTACCTCGCCTGTCACGTGGGGACAATAACAGCACCACCACCATAACAGATGAGGCCACATATGTAAATCTCCCAGCCCAGGCGCGAATGAGCACCCGGATGTGTTTGCAGCAGCTTTATTGTTCGGAGCAGGCAGCAAAGGAGACAGCGATGAGGTCGCCAGGGAGGTGGGAAGAGATCTGCAAGGATGTGGACCCCAGGACAGGGATACGAGGCCAGAGAGCCATGGTGCCCACTGTGAATAGGCCTGGGCGAGTGGGAGGACACACTGGGGCTTGTTCCTGCAGCCCCGCCCTTCTCCCTCTCTGCCCTCCAGCCAGGGCGGGGTGAGCCAGCCTCGCAAACACTGAAGGGCTGTGCCCACCGACAGGAAGGGCCACAGGTAACCGCTGCCTGCTTGGAGGTGGGTTTTTAGTGGACAAGAGCAGTTCAAGCCCAGGCTTCTCCCCTTGCAAGTGGCCTTGTCAATCACTGAGCACCATGCCTGGCACACAGTAGGTGCTCAATAAATGTTAGCCAACGTCGTCATGATCATCATAAAGTCAACACAGATCCCAGTGGCCCAGCACTCCTCAGCCTGCAAAGCCCTTTCACGTCCAGTATCCCCTCTACAAGACAGTGGCGGTGGTTCTCCTTCAGCAGAAGTGGAAACTGAGGCTCAGAGAAGCCTTCTCAAAGCCTCACAGCATGACAGCGGCAGAGTCAGGACTCGAACCCAGGTCCTGGGACCCAGACCACGGGCTTTGCAGCCAACGCTCCAGCTACCTCCCTGTTCATTCCCGTGGGAAAGCCTCCTGGCCACAGGCGTGGGGGCAGCCGCAGCCCCATGATAAGGCCACCTCCCGTCACACTCGCCCCAGGGCCCAGCAGGGATGGTGTTGTCCATGTGACTCAGCCGCCCTCACAAAGGCAGCTGTGTGCCTGCACAGGACCTGCCCTCCCCCAGCACCGCTCAGGCCCCAGCTGCAGACGGAGCAGGGAGCCTGACGTCCCCAGGACACGGGGAGAGCGAGCAGCACCGCCGGCTGGTCAAACAGGACAAGTCCAATGGAGATTCGAGCCCAGGCCTGGTGCGAGCAGTTGGGGCCAGCTCCAAGGATGCAGAAAAGGCCAGGCAAACAGGAGGGCGGACCGCCGGGTCCAGCCTGTTCTCTGAGACCTTATTTGGAGCTCCAAGCCAGACTCAACACAGCTGGTTCCCTTGGGGGTGGAGCCCAGGCAGCTGCCCCACCCTCTACCTGCATCAGGTTTCAAACGCACTGGGGCTTATGGTCAGGGGAAAGACTCCGCCGGATGCCACCCGGATCTCGCGTCCACACCTGTCCCCAGCACTGACCTCTCTTCAATCCTTCCCCCAAAGGTTTCAGACTCAGTGCGCCCCTATGGTGCACTGACTATGTGCCCCATGACTTGCATTTTCTCCCACAGCCCTGCCAAGGACGCTTTGCCCCTTTTGCTACAAGGAGGGGACTGAGGCTCAGAGAGGGAGGGGGCCAGCCCAAGGTCACACAGGATCCGAGCCAGGATCTGACTTCAAGGCTCGTTTCCTCCCCTAGTACCCCCTTCCTGGTTCTAGTAGCATCTTGACCACATGCCAACAAGAAGTGGCCTTGGGCCCAGACAGGCAGGCAGACAGACATCCCCCTCGCCATGGGCACCCTGTTCCTGTCCTGCCAGGAGGAGACCACTATAGAATGCAGGTCCTTAGACACAGTTCAGGCTGGCTGAGCCTCCGAGGGCCACCCTTGCTGACTCCGTAAGGCGGGCATGCCTGGGTGCCCAGCTACCCAAGACAGAAGGTCGGTAGGGCAGCCACCCCCACTTCTAGGCATGACGGAACGTCTGACCTCAGCCCAGCCCCCAAGTGCACTTGGCAGGAGGGCTGGATCCAGCCGGAACAGGCCCAGAAGGTCGTTCTGGCCATATTCCTGCCTCCCAGTTTCCTGAAACCCCTGAACCCAGGGCAAGGATGGGCCCCCCAAAGATGGGCCACAGCCCTCTCTCCACCCTATCTCACGCCAGCCAGCTTGGGCCACTCTGACCGTGGAAAGCAGGTGAGGGCCAGGCTCTGGAGGCCCAGGTTCCCCAGGTGAGGCCCCAGCCCCTGTAAACGTCAGGGCCCCCCTTTGCAGCTCAGGGGTTGGCGCTGGGTGGGCTGGGTCGTGCCTTCCCACTTGGTCTCTGGAGCCAGAAGTGCAGCCCCTCCTAGGGGTGTGACAGCTGCGGGGACAGCTCTTCCCAGGGGACCCTGGCCACCCTGCTCAGGCCTGGGGGAGACCCAGTGATGGGGGGCTCCAAACTGCCCCTCACCCCACCTGGACTCCTGCCAGCATTGCCCATAGTCCCTCCAACAGCACACATGGGACCCGGCAGCAAATGGGCCCAGATCTCAGCTTTCTGTGCCTCCGTAGCCACAGGTTAAAGTGGGGACACCCAGCCCATCTCGAAGGCAGAACAATGACAGGTGCGGTCACTGTCTTAGGCTCTCTTTTAAACACAAAGTCTCCCAATGAGGGGAGCAGCAGAGGCTTCTAACCCCTCCCTAGGAGCCTCCTTCCTGAACACAAGGGCCCAGCCAGGCCATCCCAGCTGCTGCTGGGGTCACCACAGTTATGCCTCTTCTGTCAGCTGCTCCCTGGGCCCTGGCCTGTGAGGTTTGGGTGGCAGCTGCTCAGACACCCAGATGCCTCTGGTCGGCTGGTAACGCATCGTACCTCCCAAGCCAAGGGGGGCAAATGAGGTCCAGAGAGGTCTAGTGACTACCCACAAGACAGTGCAGCAACGAGCAAAGACGTCAGGACATGCTTCATCTTGAGAGTGGCAATGTGCCATCTCACTGGCTACCCTAGGGTCCCCAGGGCCCAGGATCTCGACTTTGACCTCCTGGGTGCCCCACCCCTACACCTACACGCAGATGATTGGTGTCCAGCACAAAACTGTGTTCAGGTGTTAACTGCAGGATACCCACCTGGGGAGTCACAAAGCGGGTGCCTCGGTCTCCACACCTGGAAACCCCTCACTTCTCTTTTGGTAAAACAAAGAGCTGGAGTTGGACCTTCTCTGTGGGAAGCCCACAGAGCACCCAGCCTCTGCCCAGGAGTCCCCGCCCCCCGCCAACACCGCACAGAAGCACTGCCTTCTGCAGGTGCCTCTGCCCCCCAGCTGGGGGTCCCCAGGGTCTCCCCCTAGGGGCTGCGTGCAGATGGCTCAGCAGGCGGAACACAGCAACGACAACAGCCAACCATTAGCAGGGGTGGCCTCATTAACAAAGGGAATGTGGGCGGCCTGTTTGGCTGTCCACATGCCCCAGGGCACCGAGGGGTAGGGGCAGAGCGGGCCGGGCACCAGGCCCCCCACCCCAGCCGCCCATCTCTGCCTGGGACGGGGCTGCCGCTCCAGTCTGTCCTCAGCCCCCGGCCCCTGCCTGCCTCCCTCATGGTCCCAGCGGGAAAGAGCAGAGCAGGAAGGCCTGTGGGCAGCACTGGCCAGGCTGGGCCTTTTCCTCCATGATGGCTCCTCCAACCTGGTGTGTCCTCGGCCACCGTTTATGATGCTCATCACAGAGGCCCAGAGGTGGAGAGCAGCCGGTCAAGGAGCAATTTGACCTTCACCTCCTGCTTCTCGAAGCCAAGGTGGGGAGGCCTGCACTGCCAGGTGAAGGGGCTGGGGAGAGGCAGGGGGACCCCGTGCTGGCCAGATGGGGCGGGCCCTGTCCCCTCCGCTGGCTCACAGGGAGAGGCTGCCTTTCTCTTCCTTGTCAAAAGTCAAACAGCCGGGGCCAACCTGCTGGCAAACCGGTTTCCGTGGCCTCCCAGGAGGAAACACCCTCGAGCATGAGGAGCAGCTGGGGCACGGGCCGCCTCCTGCTCCCCATCCAAGCGAGCGCCGGGGTCCACCGTCTCACCCTGGCCCTCCACCTCTGCAGCCTCCTCACCTGAGCACGGAGTGCACCCCCCACCCTGCCTGCTTCCCTGTGCCTGGACGACCAGCGCTGAGCACGCCCAGCCCACACCCGGAGCAGCAAGGGGTAACCCGGGCCAGCCAGGGCCTCCAGAGCTGCCCAGAACCCTGGGCAGGCCGAGGGCCAGGCCTCACATGTGCCCCTCTTGAACTAGATCTTGGGGTGGCTGAGACCAAGGGGGCCCGGCTGGGAGCCACACCCCACTGACCTTTCCTGCCCCGTTCCCCACCCCAAACAGCAGCTTCTTACCTCCAGGTCCAGGCAGGCCGCTGGCCCGGCTCTGCCGAGGCCGCCTCCTCCCCTCGCACCACCTCCCAGGGCTCCCAGGCTCCAGGCTGAGCTTGTCTGGGCAGGTGGCCCCAGGTGAGGCTCCGCCTGCCCGTCTCGCCCCATTTCCGGCTGGCCCACACCTGCTGCTGCCACCTCCCTCTCTCGTTCCTGGTTTCCCTGCGGGGGCTGACCAGCCCCTCGGGTGCTGAGCTCCCCCACCCCTCGTGTCAGCTCTCCGTGGGCTTTCGGCACCTCTGCCCAGGGACACACGGACTGCTGGCCCCCTGAGACGCCTGGGAGAGCCTGGGGGAGTTCCTGAATGTCTCTGAGACCCAGTGGCCCCCCTTCGGGCTGTTGGGGGTGCTGCCCCCCATATGTAATTACCGAGTCTGCAGGCTCCCTCCTGCCTGCCTCCTGAGATCAGCCCCACCTGAATGCTGGGCCCACGCTCACCTGCCTGCAATTAAAACAAGCCACGGCCAGCAGCTGGCTGGAGGCAGGAGGCCAGGGTGGTATGCGGGAGGATGGGGAATGGGGCACACAGTCACTGCTCTCAGGACGTCCAGCCCCCTGCAGGACACAAAGTGGGAACTGACACTGACACAGGGTCAGGCAGGGGTGGGAGATGGGAGATGGGAGGGATTTGGGACAGCTGCTCCGGTATCCCCGGGGCGTGGAGGGCAGTGGTCCAGGCAGGCTCTGCTCCATCTGAGAGGCCCCCATAGAGGCCCAGGGTACCCCCGTCTCACTTCCTCCTGGACCACTGGCCTCCCAACCCTGTCCACCCGGCCCCTGATCCAGCCTTCAGGGCTCACCTGAGACCAGCAGTTCTCACACCCAGGCACCCACGCCCCCAGCTGGCTTCTGATCCCCACCCCCACTCCCAATGTCCCCATTATTGAGAACCGAGCCACCACTCCTTCCAAGAAGCACCTAGGCAGTCATTGATTCACCGGACAAAGTCTGGATCACGTACCGCCGTGGGCCGGCCTGGGCGAGGCACTGAGTGTGCACAATGCACCCTGGGAGCCTGCTGCGGCTCTCCCCCGCATGCGTCCCCCACAGCCCCCCTGGGTTCCCCCTCACCTGGGACCCATCCCTCAGTGTTGGGATCATTTCTTCCTCGGAAGTGCGCCCTGCCAGATCACCAAACTCAGGCCCCAGCACAGGGCCTGGTGCAGAGAAATTCCAGGGAGCGATAGGTGAGGGAGGAAATGTGGGCAGTTAGAATGGACAAGGGAAGGACGGACAGGTGGAGGGACTCAGCCAGGCATGTAGCAAGAATTTATGGAGAGTCTGCTGCGTGCCAGGCGCTGGTCTAGGACCTGGGGACACAGCAGTAAACAAAATGCAAAACCCTCTGCCCTCTTAGAGCTGGAGGGAGACAGATAATGAATATGAAATAAATATGAAATATGTCCAGTGGCAAGAACTACGGGATGAAATAAAGCAAGGTAGGGGGAAGAGAGTGATGGAGGATGGTTTATTCTCTCTGAGAAGGTGACACTCAAGCACAGGCTGCATGTGGCGAGGGAGGTGGACTTTGCAATGTCTGGAGTGGGAGCATTCCAGATAGCAGGAAGGGCACATGCAAAGGCCCTGTGGTGGGAGGATGGGTGGGTGGTGTGTTTAAGGAACAGGGAGGAGCCAGGCATAGCTGAATGAAGGAGGTGAAGTAGAGATGAGACCAGGGAGGTGAAGGAAGGATGGATGGACGGATGGACAGTTGGGAGCAAGGGTGGATCCAGGTCTGGTAAAGTGTTGGGGAGCTCCAGGCCCCTGAGGAAGGGCTCTAGCTGTTGGCCACAGCTCAGACACATTCCTTGGGGCTAGCCCAGACCCCCTTGGGGTTCCTTGTCCCCAGATCACCTCCTCACCCCTCTTCCCCTGGCAAATGTCCAACGGCTGATGCTATCTCTGCTCTGCCCACAGGCATGCACGCTGGCCTCACCCAGCAGGAAACTGTGCCCCCCACCCCCACACCTCAGGCTGAGCACAGACGAGGGGGCACCGGGAGAGAAACACCTACCCCGATAAGGACACCAGGGGAGTCAGTGACTTCCCGTATGTTCGTGGGTGTCTCCCCCACTCCTGACACCCACGCTCCATCCTCCACCTCGCCCAGCTCCGCCGTCAGGGCCCCTGGCAGGTGATGTCATCACCCCACTCTGTCAGTCTGGGGCTGGAGCCCTGGGAGTTGGCTGTGGGAGGTTGCTCAACCTTTCTGTGCCTCAGATCCTCTATTAAATGAGGACACATGCCTTTGCCCTGTTTGCCTTGTAGAGGCAAAGGAAGGAAAGGGGATGGGACCAGGAAGGTGCTTCTGCCTCGGCAAAGCCCAGGGCCCTCCAGAGCAGCTGCGGTGGAGCATGGGTGGGGCTGGTGCCTTGGTCTCTAGGACCCCCATCCAGGACCTGTGGGTTTCCCACCGACTCCCCACTGCACCCTATGGAGCAGGAGCCTCTTTTTAATGCGGAGTTTACAGATAAGGCATAGGGAGGGGAGTAACACATCCAAGGTCGTCCCCAAGTGGCCTGACCCAGGACTGGGGCCCTTATCTGACCCTGGGTAAGCCCAGCCTCACGCTCACCCCCACCCCACCCAGGAGAAGCCTCGGGACATGCAGATCCCTCCCCGTCTGGGGACACGGGAAGTGTGGAGGGGCTGAACGGCCCGGCTCTGACACCTCGCACCCCAGCAGGACCCTGGCGTGGCCTCCACGCGCCACATGGCGGCTGGCACCTGGGGAGGGCTGGGTAGACGTCTGCCATATCCAGATGCAGAGGAAGACGGAGCTTATTGACCTTTTAAAGCCCCTGTGGCTTCAGTGTGCCCTCCCTGTCTGTCGAATGGAGTTGGCCCCTGCTCCTTCAGTTAGAACAACAGAAAACATTTCGCCCTTTGGGCCACATCTGGAAGAAGGAGATCTCCACGGCCAGATGTGTGTGTACAAGCCCACCGCTCGGGAGCCAGGCCTGAGATCAGCCCCAGCATCCCCACTGTGGGGGGATGGGCTCCCCTCTTCAGGATAGTGTGACCCTGCATCCCAGGATGGGATCACCCTCCACCATCTGCGTCCTTCGGTCACACTCACCTTCCAGGTTCCGTCTATACCTGATCATCCATCTGCACCCTGCCTGGGGATCAGGAGACCCGGTCCCCTTCCTGGGCCGCCACTCGCTGGCAGGGTGGGGCTGAGCATGTCAGGGCCCTTCTCTGAGCCTCAGTGTTCCCCATCTGTGAATTGGGGTGGGACCCATCCCGCAGTGTTCCCAGGTGTGTCATGGGAGAAGACTTGGAGCAGGGAACCGCTCTGATGTGCACTGTGCCACAGGGGACTCGACCGTCCCAGTGACTCTGAGGCACGTCTGTCCCCATTTGACAGGTGAGGAGACTGAGGGCTCTCAGAGTCAGAGGGCTTAGCCCAGACCCACATGAGTCAGTGGCGTCAGGCCACATCCTTGGCGTTCCGTGACACTGAGGGAGTCGTCTTCATGTGGCCCCGGGGGACCTCTCCAGGTTTGCCCCGTGTTGAGTTGACTGGGTTCTACCGTGGTTGGGATGGGGAAACTGAGTCACCTCCCCCTGGTGGGTTTTCCGGGGGCCTCCCCGTGTCTCTTCAGAGGCGGTGCTCTCTGTGTAGCCACCAAACACAGGAAATGGGTGCAAACCAAATGTCAAGACCGCAGGGACAGGAGGCTGTGGGCCCAGAGCGGGGCAGCTCGCGCTGTGCCCATCTCCGGGGAGGCATGGAGAGCGGCTCAGCACAGCCCCGGGGCAGGCCCACCCTGCCCACCGGCCTCTTACTGGGACCAGGTGTCCCTCTTCTCTCCTGATCACTGCGAGAGAAATCCACCCACCCTCCTTCATGGCCTGGTTCAAATGCCTCTTCCAAGAAGCCCTCTTGGAGTTATCCCATCCTCCCCAGTAGGAAGGCAGCCTCTGGACCCCTGAACCTCAAAAGTGCTGGAGCACTTTACCTATGAGAACACTGTCATCCGACTCTCCCGGGGGCCTCATTGCGTGCCAGGCCCTCTCCTAAGAACTCTGCATGGACTGATTCGTGTAATCCCCACAACAATCCTGTGAAGGAGGTACTCTTATCACAGACGAGGAGACTGAGGCCCAGAGAGATTTAGTAACTGGCCCCAGAGGACATCGCCAATACATGGCAGAGCCGGGATTTGAACCCACATCTCTGTTAGATCGTCATTTATCTCTATATCATACAGCTTCTCAGTGAATGTATTTCATTCATTCATTCAACAAACATTTTCCAAGTGCTCACTAGACGCCAGGCTTCATGCTGGGCTGTGTGGACACGAGCTCAGAGTGTTGGGGAAACAGGCAGCTGGTAAGTGTGGCTGGAGCATGGGGGCAAGAGAGATGAGGCCAGAGAGCAGGGTGCGAAGATAGGGAGGGAGGCGCAATCTTAGTCCCTGCGCAGTGGGAAGCCACAGGTGGACTGAAGGAGGGGGCGAGGGGATCGGTTTATGTTTCAAGGGGGGCAGCTGAAGGAGGAGGCTCTGCCCTGACCAGGTCACAGCTATAGGTCAAGGCCAGGTCAAGCTGCCTCTCCTGCATCCCAGGCCACGCCTAGTCAGGAACCCCACAGGGTTCTAACAGACAGAGGTAACTGGGCACCTAGCAGGAACCCTGCAGAAGTCCCCAGGGCAGAGAGGCGGGGCGGCCTTGCAAGCCCGCTTCGGGGGAGATGCTGACTCTGGTCCACCCACAGTAGCTGGTACCACAGAGCTGGAAGGCAGGCATCCCTCCGCCCATCAGGCAGTCTGCCTGTACATTTCCTATCAGCCCTCTGCAGCCTGGGCTCAGAGCCGGCCTCCCTCACCCCTCACCAATGATGGGCTGCTCAGTGGTCACAATGGGCTCTCTGAGTATTGTGCAGACGTGAATATTGACATTGTCACTTACACTGACAAGTGAGACAAAAAGGAAACAACAAAGACCCATGTTGGAACTTTGCTTGTCCGTCAATGACGTGGGCCATTTTTTGCTGAATTGGATGATAGTCTTCAAAGGCTGGAATCCTTGCTGACCTAGACAATAGCTTTTGAATTCATTGCTGAATGGGATAAGAGTTTTCCGGTTTTTTGTGCTATTCACAATGTAACGACCGCAGACATGGCACACAGATGGAATATCCTTATTAGCATTTTCCCCACCACTTTCTTAAGTCTATCTAGACAGTAACCATAACTCAAGGCCTGATTAGTAGCATTTGCAGATTTCCGTGGTGTCAATACTCCCACCATGGCCGATTTCAAGATACAAGCATTGAACGCAGGAAGGAGGAGAAAGATGTGCCTTGGCTCACCACGCTGGAGCGTCTGTGTTGTGCACCAACGCGGGAAACGTCACTAACCGGGAGCACAGATGACGAGTCTGCTGGGGCTGCCGTCACAGAGGACCACACACTGCGCAGCTTAAGCAACAGAAACTTACTGTCTCATGGTTCTGGAGGCTGGAAGTCCACCATCAAGGTCTCGGTAGGCGTGGTTCCTTCTGAGGCTGCGAGAAGGAATCTGTTCCATGCCTCTCCCAGCTTGGGGCGGTTTGTTGGCCATTTTCGGCATTTCTTGGCTTGTGGAAGCATCACCTGATCTCTGCCCTCATCTCTACGTGACATTCTCCCTGTGTGTGTCTGTGTCCAAACTTGCCCGTTCCAGAAGGACACCAGTCGCGTTGGCCTGCGGCCCACCTAACGATCTCCTATTAACTTCATTAGCTCTGTAAAGACTCCGTCTCCAGTTAAGGTCATGTCCTGAGGTCCTGGGGGTCAGGACTCCAGCATGTGAATGGGGAAGGACACGATTCAACCCATAGCAATAGATAATAGCAAAATGTGGCATAAAAATGAGGAAGCAATACATTTTGAGCATTTATTACCATTTTTAATATAATCTAATTTTAAGTTGATATGATTTAATTCTTAATAGTGTCTGTGTTTAACAACCGACAACCAGCTCCTGCGAGCCAGTGCAGGCAGGCGCTGTCCCCTCTGGCCTGCCCGCAGGCTCAGATGAGGGACAGGTCAGGAAAGCAGAGCTTAGGTTCTGTGCATCTCCTCGGAGGAGCCCCGTCAGCCCGGTCTCCTCCTACCGGGGAGGGGCTCTGGAGGAAAGCGACAAGCGGTGGGCACAGGGCTGCCCAGCCTGACCAGCAAGAGCTAGAAACAGTCCAAGCGCCCAGCACCGGGGAATGGCTCAGAAAGCACAGCTGGCTCTGCCCACCTGGGGAACGCACCATCTCTGTTTGCCCCGAACAGCAAATGGACTGTCTCAGCTTTAGCACTGAAGGGTCTGCATCCCAGGAAGTGGGGGCAAACTGGGACACTTGGCCACCCCAGCCTTGGTCATACGGTCAAGACCCAAACCAAACATGCTTTCAATACTGAATTCAGTGAAAATAAGCAGGAACGAGGGCAACGTCTCCACCTGTCTCGGGGCTCTGTTTCTCTGCTCTGACGGGGGGCTGCACGCAGAGCCCACTCAGAAGTGCTCTGCGTAGAGCGAATGATCGTGTCGAATTTGTGTTTCTGGGTCAAGCCTGAAGGTGGCAGGGATGTGGAGAAAGAAGAGACAACCCCGAGGAGTGGCAAAGGGCGGGACCCTGCAGCCAGGTCCAGTCCCAGCTGTACCATATACCTAGCCGTGTGACCTGGAGGACGTGGCTTAACAGCTCCATGCCTCAGTTTCCCCATCTGTAACCTGTTCCTACCCCATTAGGTGGTTGTGCAGCTTCAGTGAGATCGACCACAGAAAGCACAGCGCCTGGCAAGCGCTGAGCACTGAGCCAACGCTGTTAGGAAGCAAACCAGCTGGAGGGACCCGGGGTGTTTCTTTCCATTTCAGAATTATTTCCACTGTGGCTGTTCTAACGTCTAACGTTTGTACAATCAAAGCAAAGTAAAACAAAAACTGTAGGTATCTGTGCACACAGATGTATATAAATAGAGCCTGCAACCAAATATCAGACTTGGGGGGGGCGGGTTAGAGGGGACTGCTCCCCGGACGCTGCGGCTGGCCCCGAACGTGCCATTCCTGGAGGTGCGACTTTACAGCAGCTGCCAGGAGATGCAGCTGGTGCCTCTCTGAGGTTGTGCCAACTCAGATCAGAACTAAATCCTGGGCAAGCAGCTCCAGCTGAGAAAATAGGAGGCAGATGGACACAGCTCCTGGGTCAGAGAGGGTGTCTGTGTTTCCGGGGTAGCCCAGCACAAGCACGATGCGGGCCACCTCCACAGCTGACACAGATTCTGTTGCCCTCAGCGCTCACCAGCCCCAAGGAGAGAGTCCTCAGCAGCGTGGGGCTGCGGTGGCCCCCTGGAAGAGCGTCTGCCCCATTACACGTTACCCGGAGGGGCAGCCACGCCCTCCCAGTCTGCTTCTCCGCTGTCTCCGAGCTCCTGCCCCAGTAATAGGTCGGTCTTGTGAAGGGTGGGGCGAGAGAGGCCTAGGGTGCAAAATTTGAAGAGGCCCCCGCGGTCAGGTACTGACGACCCTGCGCCTCACGGTGACCCTCTGTGACTCTATGATGCAGGCTCTGACATCATCCCATCTCGGGATCAAAACGAAGCAGAACACAAGGCTCAGAGAGCAAGTATTCCCTGCCCTGGAAAGTGCAGAACCAAGACTCGAATGCAGGCCCGGGAAGCTGGAGCATCTGCTGGCTTGACTGCTGAGCCACCCTCCGCGCTGAGCCCAGGGGTGCCTGGCTGACCCTCAGGCGACCAGTGTGGCAGAAAGCACCCGGAAGCCGAGTTTGCAGGCTGGAGCTGGGGTCCCGACTCCGGCCGGGGGCACTGGGTGACCTAGGGCAAGTCCCTTCTTTTCTCCGTGCCTCAGTTTCCTTGTCTACGGAAGCTGATGGCTGCACTGGAGCAGGAGTTACAAACCGCAGTGGCCACAAGCTGGTGAGAGCAGGGGGAAGTGGGGTGGGACGGTGGGGGGGGGGCATAGGGACTCGGGGTGGGGGACATGGGGTGAACTGGAGAGCACAGGCCATCTTGGGGAGCACTACTCAGCTCCAGCCAACTGTCACTTGAAGGGATTTGGGCCCAGTGTGGCCTGAGCCTTCAGTTTTTCAAGAGAAGCCAGAAATGTGATTTTTATGTGATAATCTAAATGGTTAAAAGTTGGAAATTAATTCAAATGGATTGGAAGCCCTTTGAGAGTCAATGAAAGCCTATGTAGGGCCAGACACCAGCCATGGGCCTCCAGCTGGCAACCCCTGGACCCAGGTCAGACCCTGTGGGTGTGCCCCAACATCCACTCGCCCCTTCTAGAGGACAGAACCTCACATATTTGGCTGGGCTCGTAGCCCGCAGAACGAAGACATGGTTCCTAGTTTCCCTGGCAGCTCAGTGTGGCCACATGGCCAAGGGCACCCATCTGCCCAGTGGGGAGGTCACGACAAGGCTAACATTTGTACAGACCAGGCGCTGTTCTAAATGCTTCCCCACGTTAACCCCTTTGTTAGACACCGTCATTATCCACTTTTTCCAGAGGAGGAAACTGGGGCAGATGCCCACAGTCACACACCAGAGATGAGCAAGGCCAGGATTCTCCCCAGGCAAGCGGCCTCGCCATCTCTGTGGTCCCATCGCCCCAGGGGAGCGTGGCCTTGGCAGCACAGGGATGAGCTCAAGATAAGGGCACGTGCCCTCCGGCACCCAGCAAGAAGGCCGTCTGGCCAGGGAGCCCCTCTCACGGAGGGGACAGGAAGCCACAGTGGGTGAGAGTGCAAATTCTGAGCCCCAGAGACAAGCAGTTACTCACGGGTGAGCCACCTGCGCTCAGTGGGGTCCCGTGGGCAAATCGTCGCCCTTTCTGGGCTCTTCTCCATCTAGATTCACAGCCTCCTGCCGCAGTCTCTGGTTTAATTGGTTCTGGATGGTGCCCAGCATAAGTGATTTTTTGTAGAGTCTCTCCCACCAGGTGACTCCAGTGTTGGGGGATGGGGGGATGGTCCTTTCTTCCCGAGGGTCTTAGGTATCAGGTGCCCGACCTCTCCGGGCTTCCATCACTGCCTCAGCCTTTCCCCTAGAGGTATAGGGTATGTGGGGGCAGTGATTGGGAAGGTTGAGGCCCCGGAGGGTCAAAGTCTGGGCTGGTCAGCGGTGGAGGATGAAACTCTTGGCTGGCCAAACACGGGGACGCTGCTCCTGCTGCTCTGCAGACAGCAGTGGGGACCAGCCTCCGGCGGGCGCTCAGCCAGGCGCCCCCACCCGCAGCCATGCTGAGCCTCTGCCAGAGCAAGAGGCCCTCAAGGCGGGGGGCAGAGGGGTGACACCACGGGGTGGGCCACGGGCTGTCCCAGAGCAGCCGGTCCCTGGAGACACACAGACCACGGGTCCCATCCCCAGCTCACAGCGACCTTGGGCAAGTCCCTCTTTGACCCTGAGCCTCAGTGGGCCCGGTCTTGGCAACAACAGGACACAAAGTGCCCAGCCCAGGGTTCAGCCTGGAGTTAGGGAAGCAAATGGCAGCTCAACAGGAAGAGGAAAAACAAAGATAAGCTGACTTTTCTTTTTTCCAGTTCTTGCAGGAGTCAATAGATAATGCCCAGGGTTAATAAATCAAGAAACCGCAGCATAAGTGTGTTATTTATCACTCTGGAGGGAACCACCACGTGAACTGAAGCTGTTGGAGTGGTTGCCTCTGAGGAGGGGGTTTCCAGGAAATGGGGCCCTTCGATAAGTCTTTTTCACCAGTTCATGTTTTTAAATATTTATTTATTAAAAAGTGACTCGCCTCTCCAGTGTTGTTCTGAAAGATCACCAATGTCAACAGAAATATTTTGGGCCTATAAAGCCAAAATAAGGTCAAGTGCTCAAGTTGTGGAGTCAGGCTGGCTGGGGTTCAAATCTCTGCTCTGCAACTGACTAGCTGTGCCACCTTGGGCAAGTTACTTAACCATTCTGTGCCTCTGTTTCCTCATCTGTAGAATAAGAATAATAATATGTCCATGCTGCCAGCATGTATAATTGTGAGACATTATTATTATATATACCTATAACTAATATCTGCAATTGTTTTACAAAAATAGGATTATTATGCAGTATATAGTTTTTGCAACTTGCTTGCTTTCTCTTACCGAGATACAGCAGATTCATTCCAGATCAGTACAAGTACATACAATTCTATTTCATTCTTTCTAACTGATGTAAGAATTCCATTGCACAGAATATAAAATTCATTTCTCCATAACCCTCTATTGAAGGAAATTTAGGCAGTTTCCAATTTTCAGTAGAATATACTTTGTAGCAATTAACATATATATTTTGGGCACATGTGTGGCTATTTCTGTAGGATAGATTCTAAAGAGAGGGATCGCTGCGTCAGAGTTTGTGCAACCAAAACTTTTATAGATACGGCTAAGTTGCTCTCCTTAAAAAGCAGTGCCAAGTTAGATTCCCACCAACACTGTAAGAGAGGGCCATTTTCTCACACCCATACCAAGGTTTTCAAATTTTCTAATCTGGGGGGTGATGTCGCTGTTTTGATGTGCCTGTCTACAATTGCGAAGGAGACCAAACATCTTTTCATAACTTCATCTTCCATGTTTATTTCTTTTTGTGTGAAACAAATGTTTATATCTTTTACCCGTTTCTAATTGGGCTTTTTGTCACAGATTTATTTATTTTCTTACTGATTTGTAGGACCTCTTTTCAACATAAAAACCTTAATTCTTTAATACATAGGAGGCAATATTTTCTGATGGTATACTGTATCCATTTCAGCTAAATTCTTGGTGCCTTTGGTCATAGGAAGTTTTAGATTATTACACCATCAAATGTAACATTCCTTTACGATTTGGGGCTTTCACATCTTAGCCTTTCCTGATCGGGGTTAAATAATGGTCTCCTATATTTGCTTTTAATACTTTTATAGTTTTTCTTTGACGTTTAATCCATCCACCTTTAATCCATCTGGGATGTTTACGTGTGTGTAGATGGTGTGAGGTAGGGATCTAATTTTATTTCCTTCTCAATGGAGAGCCAATAGTCACAATAACATTTGTTGATCAGTCCATCCTTTCCTGGCTGACTTGTGATGTCCCTTTGCCAAATGTAACTCTCTGACATTTTAAGCATCCTTGTTGTGACTGACACATGGCAGAATTCTGTAAATGTCGACTTTGGGAAGAACTGAAATGACAGCTAAATGGGAACCAGCATGTGCTTACAGTGCAGCCAAGCACAGGTCTCAGAGAATTCAGAACTGGCAGTGAACACAAGTGAACTCCCAACATAAATGAATATTTGGCCTTTGGTTTTGATTTTGTTTTCAAACCAGCTTTACTTATCTACAATAAAATTTCCACGTTTTAAGTGTACAGGTCGATGACTTGACAAATGTGTACACTCATCCAACCAACACCCCAAACAAGATAGAAAACATTTTCATCTTTCCAGAAAGTTCCTTTCTGCCCCTTTGCAGGCAACCCCCCTCCATCCCCACCCCAGGCCACCATGAGTCTTTCTAAACTGTGCACATGTGGTACGTTGATAGCATTTGCAGAGAAATAAATAACCCAGCTGCAGCCTGAGCCCGTTGGCCAAGGAGGAAGGCCAACTTCCCCTCCAGGAAAGGCTGACAAACACCCTCGGGACCTGTTTGGTTAAGAAGAGAGGGGGTCACCCAGGGCAGGGCCCCCCGACTTCAGGCAGGCAAGTTCATTCCCACAGTTTTTTCAGAGTCTAGAAATCAAATCTGCCAAATATTTTATTAATATTTCTTTTAGATCTATGGATCTTTTAAAATTTAATTCAAAACGATTGCTTTTAAAAGAAAACATAATATCCGTGTGTTAAATGACCAGGGTCACATGCCATAATTAATGAAAGGCTATTCATGAGACTCAAATCGAAAATTAATCTCCCTGTGCCATCTAAAGTCCTATTTAACACTGTCTCAGGGGGAGAACCACAGACACGGAAGAGGTAAGTCGGCAGCACAGACAAGATCCGGAACTTGAGCATGGAGGCTGATGGCTTGAGGGCAGGAGAGCGGCTAGAGGGGCCAAGCCAGCCTCAGCTGATTGACGCCAGGCCTGAGGGCCTGAGGGCTCCCCTCATCGCTAAACCTGTGGAGCTGCTTCTGGAACAGACCTGAGTCCACATGCCCCCACTCCCCGCAAGGCTGTGAGGGAGCTGGGCAACAGCCCCACGGCTCACAGTTCTGGGGCCTTCCATCCATAAAAGGAAACAGGGGTGTTTGAGGGGCCACTCAAGGGGAAAATACCTTTGGAGTCAGACAGACTGGGATCCATCTGTACTGAGTTATGCGTCCTTGGGGAGGAGAATAACCTTTCTGGGCCTCAGTTTCCTCACCTGTAAATTGGGTACCCCTCACTGTAAGGACAGGATGAGACAGGGTTTGCAAAGCGCACCGCTTGCCACCGAGCTGACTTTCTGTAAATGATAAGCAGGTACCTTTGGTTTCCCCCAGGATCTTGGAGGATGCAAACCACAGACATCAGCCTTTGCCCGAGTGACCAAGTGGTTAATGAAATCAGTCCCTGCCGAAAGCAGAGGCTCTGGCAGTCATCACATTTATTAATTAATTGCTCATCAAAGTCTTCCTGTTTTGCTAACGGGAGCAACTGATTGCCTGCAGGCTGGCAGCCCCAACTGAATGATAACTGATTTGGAGGTTGACCTGGAGGCAGGGCGGGATCCCGGCGCGTGGAGGCCACGGCCACAGGAGGGGACTGTGGCACCTTCCCGGGTACCACTTCCGAGTTCTGGCTCCCTCCCGGGGGGAGGCCTGGGCCTGGCAGGGGCAGGGAGGGGGCTTGCCAGCAGGAATTACTTTCCTTGTCACTGAGCACTGTCACTGAGCAGGCTCTGGCGGGTTAACTTGGGCAATGCTTCCAGCCCTGCCAGGCAAGTGCTGCTGCTCCCTCCATGCACAGGAGAGGCGCACGGAGGTGAGAGAGGCCAGGCAATAAGGCGGCCAGCAGCTGTCCCCATGCTCGGCTCAACGCTGCCTCCCCAGAGGTGGAGGCGGATGGAAATCAGGACCATGCACAAGGAGCGACAGTCACACATTTGCCTGATGGGCAGGTGATGGGAGGCCCGTGAGACTCATCCACACGGTCCCTGCTCTCATTTCATGGAGGGGGGACTGAGCAGGGGACGGGGACAGAGCTAGAGGCCAGAACCCAGTGTCCTGCCTCAGCCTGGGGAAGGCAAGACTGAGCAGGGCTCAGAGGCCCCGAGAGGAAGGCCTGCCTGCCTGAGGCCACCCAGCCAGAGGGCTGCAGCACATTCTCACAGGGCGCTGTCACCCCCTCCTCCGTGAGAACCTGCTTAACCAAGCCAACTGTTAGCTAACAGCTTCTTAAGTGCTAGAGGTGTGGCAACAGTTGGTTTGAGGCTACAAGTTGTCAAACTGGTGGGTTCCGGGAAGGCTGTGTCAACTCAGCATTCTGCTGCACGTCCCCAGCTCTTTGGTGTCCTTGAGTCACCTTAGCAACCCCCAAACCTTGGAGGTTGGTCCCAACAACCCCCAATGGTCAGATGGAGCTGGAGGCAAGTGAACAGATGACTGGCCCTTCCTCTTGGTTCATCAATGGGGAAAGTGAGGTCCGGAGACGGAACACACCAGGCCACAATCACGCGACAGTCAGCAGTGACAGAGCCGGGGCTGGAATCCTGGAATGCCGCTCTCCAGGTCAGGGAGCCAGTGGCCTGCTGGGTGGCGTTGGCTGAGTCCCTGCCCTCTCTGGGTCTCAGTTTCTCGTCTATAAAATGAAGGAGTTGCACTAAATTAAAAGAGCAAGCACAGCGCCAATATTGCGTCTATAATTTCAGTTGACCTGGAGAGAAGTGTGAGACTGTTTTTATCATCCTATTTCTAAAAACAGATTTTACAGCACATAGTAAACGTACCAGGCACTCCCTTAAAGGCATTGCGATTATTAACTCGTTTATTCTCCTATCAACTCTACGAGCTGGTTACTATTGTGATCATCCCCACATTGCAGACCTGGAATGAAGCCTGGAGAGGTTCCGGAACTTCCCTGGGGTGTCATCACTCCTATGTGAAGGAGCTTGGATTTCCACCCAGCCAGCCTGGCTTCAGAGTGCGTGTTCTTCACCAGCCCACCACACCACATTGCCCCATTTCATAAACCACCCATGGAGCAGGAGGCAGGAGGTCCTTAGGGCAGCTGTTTGGGGACAGGTGGACATAGGAGAAGTCATTAAGAGATGTGCCAGTAGTGGGGGAGTCAGACTCCTGCATTCCCAAGAAAGGGAAGTTCTCTGATCTTCCCTGAGTTCTGCCCGCCGTGTCTACCTCACTTCCGCTCACATCATCTCAGAGGACACGGCATCCTGGCAATGGCACACCGAAATGGTGACAAGTTGTAGGCTGGATGTGTGTAGAGACCAGCATTATAAAGAGACTATTTTCTTTTATGCAACTCAACACGAAATGGCCACTTGACAAATGGGTCCCCTTAGACCCGAGAACTCAGTAAATCTAAAACTGATCTTGAGCTTTCCATTTCCAGTGATGGCAGACTTCCTTTTCCCACTGAACACAGTTTAAAATGCTGAGTAAAATATTTTAAAGGCTGAAGAGCTAAAAAGATCATGGGGAAACAGCAGGCTAAATTTGAGGAGAAAATATAAACCGAGAGAGGTAGGCAAAATCATGGGAACACCAAAGCCGCTTCTGTATTAAGGGTATTTGCAGAGGCCACACACTTGGGCTTAGGTCTGGGGGCTTTTGGGGTGAGCAGGATGGAAGGGAAGGCCAAGGGCCAGTCAAGGGAGGGGAGTCTTAAAGCAGGCTCTCCCCATGTAGGTTGGGACCCCTCCTCAGGAAGAGGGTGACCCAGAACTGAGTCACGCCCCTCCCCTGGCCCCAGACAGCCATCTGGGACTGGGAAGAGCGGGAGCCAAGGGGAAGCGGAAGGAGCCCATTCTGAGAACTGGTCGCCACAGACGGACGTTCTCACAGGTCGCCCCAAGTACAAGAGCCCGGGGCAGACAAGGAACCTCACGCTATGAACTTGGTCTGAAATTTCTCCACCTGTAAGTGTCCCAACTGCTTATCAGAAACAGATGTGAGGCTGGAGGCAGCCACATCCATTCCAGACCTCGGGGGAAGCCCCACAAATAATTTTTTCAAAACCAGTGACCATAGCAAGGTCCCAGATAACAAAGTCCACAAGGACAAGAGGGAATATGAAAGAACCAGCAGAAGCAGAACCACGGTTACTGCAGATACTATTATTATCAGATAAAGAGGATAAAATAACTATTCTGACTATGTTTTTAAAAATGAACTACAAGCTGAAAATACCTGCAGGGAATAATAAACTATAGAAAGTGATATGGCATACTTTAAAAAAGAACTGAAGGAAACTTCTAGAGATAAAAACAATATCAATTAAAATAGAAATGCAATGGACACATTTAGCAGCAGAATAGACACAGCAGAAGAGAGAATTAGCAAATCTAAAGATAGATCAGAAGAAATTATCTGGAAAGCACTCTATAGAGACAAAAAGATGGAAGATACTGATAAGACGGTAGGAAGTATGGAGGATATAGTGAGAGAAAAATCTAACATATATTTAATCAGAATCCCAAGAGAAGAGACAATGAATGAGTCAGAGGAAATACTTGAAGAGACAGTGGCTGAATATTTTGCATATTTTCCAGAACTGATGCAAGATATCCATCCACAAACTCAAGTGGCCCAGAAAATCTCAAGCAGAACAAACACAAAAAAAAATTTGATATTTAACAGAAAGACAAAAACAAGGAGAAAATATCAAAACCAGCCAGAAGGAAAAGACAATTTACTTTCAAAGGAATGGCAATTAGACGTACAGATCATTCTCGACAGCAATGATGAAAACCAGAGGACAGTAGAATGAAATTTTTAACACGATGAAACAAAATGGCTGCCAACCTAGAATCTATAATCAGCTAAAATATCTTTCAAGAATGAAGGCAAAATAAAGACATTTTTCTGGCAAACAAAAACTGAGAGAGTCATCACCAGCAAACACTCACTAACGAAAATTCTGAAACAAGTATTTGAGGCAGAAGGAAAGTGACCTAGATGGAAGATTGGAGGCACCAAAAAAGAACAGGGAGTAGAGAAGTGATACATATATGGACAATGTGCAAAATATTGACTATAAAATAACAGTAATAAAGTCTAGTGGAGTTCAAAATAAAATGAAAATACCACACAGCATAGCCATTAAATTGGGGGTGGGACGTGAATAGGATCAAAACGTTCTAATGTCAATGTGGTATCCAGGGTGACAGTGTTGAGGCATTAACAAATTGTGTGCAGAATTAATTAATTTCTAGGGTGAACATTAAAACAAGGTCAGGATGCTATGGCCCATGCACCAAATTCAGCTGGCAGTCTGTGTTTGGATGGCCTGCAAGCTAAGAATGGATTCTACAGATTAAAAGGGTTGTAAAAGGCACCAGCCCCATGGCCGAGTGGTTAAGTTTGAGTGCTCTGCTTCAGGGGCCCAGGGTTTCACCTGTTCAGATCCTGGGTGTGGACATGGCACTGCTCATCAAGCCATGCTGAGGCAGAGTCCCACATAGCAGAACCAGAGGCACTCACAACTAGAATATACAACTATGTACTGGGGGGCTTTGGGAAGAAAAAAAAAAAAGATTGGCAACAGTTGTTAGCTCAGGTGCCAATCTTTAAAAAAATAAAAATAAAAGCTTTAAAAAAAATAAAATAAAAGGGTTATACAGATCCAAACAAAGAAGGACGTATGACAGACTGCGGCATGCAAAACCTAAACTATTTACTATCAGGCCCTTTTTAGACTATGGTTGTTGGTCCTGGCACTAAAAAATAGATACGGAGTATATCATTTCAAACTAGTTAAGGGAATAGAATGAAATGGTAAAATATATGCAGGCAATTGTTTAAAGGCCAGAAAGAAGAAAAAAAATGAGCTCGATAAGTACTGCAAAATAAGATGGTAGATTTAATTCTAAATATTTGCAATAGATATGCATTACATTTAATTTACCTATAAATACATGTTTACATTAATTATAAATGGACTAAATGCTCCAATTAAAAGGCAAAGGATTTCAGACGGGTGGGGGAGAAATTAAGTTTAAAAAATGAATAGATACATCTCAAACATAAGAATAGAGAAAAGTTTAAAGTGATAAGATAAAAATACTAGTGAAAAGAAAGCTGGTGTAGCTATACTCATAAAAAATAAAGTAGGCTTTAAGGCAAAAAGCACTACAGAGGTAAAGATAATGATAAGAGTTAATCTCACGAGGAGGACACAACATTAAATTTGCATGTACCTAAAACAGAAAATTCAAAATACGTGAAGCCCAACTTAATAGGACCACGTGGAAAAATAGACGAATCAGCAGCCATGACAGGAGATTTTCAGAAATCTTTTTCAATTTGATAGAGCGGAGACAAAGATACAGAAGATTTGAAGAATGCAGTGAATAAGCTAGACCTAACGAACGTAAACAGAACACTGCGCACAATTTTCAATGCCCACTTCAAACACAGCCAGAAGACTTGTAAATATGACTCATATCCTGGGCCATAAAGCAAATCTCCACAGATGTCAAGGGATTTAAATCACTCAGATAATATTTCTCTGACCACAATGTAACTAAGCTAGAAGTCCATAAAAAATAAATAACTAGGAAATCCCTATGTCTTTGGAAAATTTAACAACACACTTTTCTATAACATATGAGTCAAAGAAGAAATCACAATTAAAAAGCAAAAATAGGGGCTGGCCCCGTGGCCGAGTGGTTAAGTTCGTGCACTCCACTTTGGGAACCCTGGGTTTTGCCGGTTCAGATCCTGGGCATGGACACGGCACCGCTCACCAGGCCATGCTGAGGTGACGTCCCACATGCCACAACTAGAAGGACCCACAACTAAGAAAAATATGCAACTATGTACTAGCGGAATTTGGGGAGAAAAAGCAGAAAAAGTAAAGATTGGCAACAGTTGTTAGCTCAGGTGCCAATCTTCAAAATAATAATAATAATAAAATAAAAATATCTTCAACTGAACTATAATGAAAATATCATATATCAAAGCCTGTAGTAAATTTTTCTAAAGTAATACTTATAAGGAAATATATAACATCTTTAGAAAGGAAAAAAGGCTTAACCTTATTTAGGTAAGCTTCCATCTCAAGGAGTTAGAAAAAGAAGAGCAAATTAAACCTAAAAACATTTAAGGCAGAAAAATAATAAATATAAAAGCACAAGTTAACAAAACAGAAAGCAAGAATACAATTAAGAAAATCAACGAAAATCGAATTGGCTCTTTGAAAGACTAACAAAATTGGCAAACCTCTGGAGAACTGATAAGGATCAAAGAAAGAGGCACAGATCCCCCATCCGCCTGGAAGAGGGGACACCGGTATGCCATCGTGGTGAGCAGAAGATACTTGCAACAATGGAGCTGAAGAAGGAGTGTATCCAGAATACACAAGCATCTCCCACAAACCAGTAAGAGAAAGAGGAGAAGCAAGCCCGAGACCAGGGCTTGGGGGCAGCAGTGTACCCAGAAGACGATGCCAGAGGCGGAGTGAGGGGTGGGGAGAACGAGACAGGGCAGGCGGACACCCCAATGTCAGGGCATGTGCTGTAGGCAGTGGGGCCTCCACGACCTCTGAGGAGCTCCAGAGTCGTGTCTACAAAGGTCGGGAGGCTGGAGCACTGGCATCATCCCCCGTTCCAGTCTTTTGTACGACATTGGAGAAGACCTTGGGGAGGAATGTGGAAAGACCGGCTCTCAGGCAGGGGGAGGTTTGTTCACCACACAGTGGCGGAAATCAGAGTGACCCTGGGCACCGGAAGCATCCACTACAAAGAAAAACGACCCAGGATCAGCCCCGTGGCCGAGCGGTTAAGTTCGCGCACTCTGCTTAGGCGGCCCAGGGTTCACCAGTTTGGACTCGGGAGGATCTAGCACTGCTCATCAAGCCGTGCCGTGGCGTGAGGCCTCATGGAAGAACCGGAATGACCTACCACTAGGATACACAATTATGTACTGGGGCTTTGGGGAGGAAAAAAAAGAGGAGGATTGGCAACAAGCGTTAGCTCAGGGCCAATCTTCCCCACCAAAAAAGAAAAGAAAAGAAAAACAACCCAGTAGAAAGTAGGTAAAAGATTTGAATAGACTCTTCAAAAAAAAAAAAGGAAATCCAACTGGCCAATTAATATATGAAGAGGTGCTCTATCTCATTCATTGCCTTGGAAACGCAACTTACAATAACAGTGAGATATCACTATACACACCCAGAAGATTGCCAAAAATTAGCAATACTAAGTGTGGCACCAGGGAGTAATGGGAACTGCTTTGGGCTGGGTGGGACTGTAGATTTGTTAACCACTTCAGAAAACTGACATCATCTGGTAAAGCTGAGGACACATATGACCTCCAGCCCAGAACTTCTGCTCCCTGACATACAGCTTGGAGAAAACACGCATCTACGCACCACTGCTTACATATGAGGTGCTCACAGGAGCATTGCGTACGACAGTCCCAACCTGCAGACACTGCCAGCAGGAGGGCCGGTGAGCATCCCGTGGTGTATTCACGGGCTGGAACAGCACACAGCAACAAACTCAAATAAACCGTGTCTACACACAACACCACCGATGAGTCTCATGCACATGAGTGGAGGAGTGTGGGTCACATTTACAAATTTCCAAAACAGGCAAAACAAAACTGTCATTCAGAGCAGCAGATACAGGCGGTGAAACTACCCATGGAAGCGAGGAGGTGATTATTCTAGATGCCAGGCTTTCCCTGTCCAGCACAGAGAAGCGTGTGATGGAGAAAGGTGGCGGGGGCTTCTGGAGGGGTGGCTGTGTTCCATTTCTTTTCTAGGGTGGTGGTCACATGGTGATGTGCTTTGTAACGGTGTCAAACTGTCTATACCCTGTGTTTTCTCTATTGTTCATAACCTTTTTTCATGTTTAAAAATGTCAGTCAGTAAAACTGATGCGCACACGCCATCTGCTCTCCCTTCTTGGGTTCCCCCTCAGTTAGAGACAGGCCCCCCAACTACCCAGGACCCCAGGGTATCAGTCCCCACCCGACGTCCAGGCAGGTGTTCCTCCCTGTGCGTTCCCCCTCCAACCCCCCGCAGAGCCTCACCCCTCCCTCCATTGCTGCTGTCAGCTGACCCTGGGCGAGTGGCCCACCATCACCTCGTGTCCACCCCAGAGATGCCACTCCTCCCTGGATGTCCTTCCAACCTGTCTCCGCCCACTGCCAGAGTGACGCTTTTGAAACACCATCTGGATCGGGACCTCTCCTGGTCAAAGACCTTCAATACCTCCCTATTGCCCGAGCTCCGTGGTCTCCGTGATTGGGCCCTTCCCACCCCTCTGGCTTCTCCTCCCCCCTCCACCCTGCCCACCACGCCCCCTTGCCTGCCCTCTTGCTCTCTCACCTTCAGCCCGACCTCCCCCTCCCCCGCCCCCGTCCACCCTATTCAACGTTGAGGTCTCAGCTAGAAGTCCCCTCTCAGAAGAAACCTCCCCCCTACCCCTCCAGGCTGGGTGTGCCTCACACGCAGCCCTGGCACCCCGCCTCAGGAAGCAGCCGAGCCCGCAGGCTCCGGGGCGCTGGGCTTGGGGAGGCCTGTGCTCCTGAAGCCCCAGCGCCTGCCTGCGGGGAGGGAGCCGAGCCGGGGCTGCCTGAGCCCAGAGCTCCCACTGCTGGGGGCAGCTCGGCAAAGCTTCCCGGGACAGGAGACTTGCGGAGGGCGGGGAGGGAGCCACGTGAGAGCCCCAAGGGCTGGAATACGAGGACGTTGGCGGTGACCACAGGCGGCTGCTGTTGAACCAGAGGCCCTTTCGCCATCTTCCTTCCAGGAGTAGCATAAGCCTCCCAGATCTTCATTAACTCAAGGGGCCTTCTCCACGAATGACAGACTGAATTTCCTGCCCGTGCAGGGGCTGGGGGAAGGGCCTTGGAGTCTCATGTGATGTAAAAGTTAATAATGAAATGGGACACTTCTGCACCCCCAAGTTTGTCCGCACACATCACACTGCGTCATCACTGCCTGGTCCATCTGGGGTCCCAGCAGACGGTGAGCTGGGCGGGAGGGCTCGTGGGAGCAGGAGCTGGGCCTCCTCCCTTCACGGGGTACCCGGGGCCGGGCAAGGCCTGGCTCAACACGGGCTCAATGCGTGTGGGATAGACAGAGGGTAGACGGACAGGCGTTGATGGACGCACGGACGAAGGGACAGATGGATGAATAAAAGCATGATGGACAGAAAGATAGACAGACTTTAGGATGGATGGGTGGACAGACAGGTGAATAGATGCAGGATGGATGGATGGGTGGATGGATGGACCGATGGCTGCATGAAGGGATAGATGAACATACAGATGAACAAACGGAAAATAAAGCCTCAGTGTGTGGAAGGACAGACAGAAAGATGAACGGACGGGTGAATGGACCCAGGGACTGACGGATGGGGCATGTAAGCACAGTAGACAGCCCCACAGACGGATGGACAGACTTACCAATCCTCCTCTTTAACAGAGGTGGGAAAGCCAAATCGGGGCCTCGACTGGGCTCTTGCTGGGAACGCCCCACCTCACAGTCGGCAGGAAGGCGAGTGCCCCCCCCACCCCCACCCCGCTGCCCTCAGCAGGCAGCCCTGCTGCCCTGGGACCAGGGAGGAGGGCAGAAGTGGCCGACCACGACCCCTGGTGGTCGCCATAGGAATGACCACCCCAGAACCTGGCCTGGCCGCCCAGGCCGTGCCCAGACGGCTGGAGAGCCCACCTTCGCCCTCATCCCGGAGCCGACCTTCGGCTGCGAGGCTGCATGCGGCTCCCATCAACATGCTCAGACACGGCTCGCTCGCAGCACCTACTGTGTGCCCGGCACCGGGCCAGGCGTCCACTCCCACTCTCGGCTGGGCCCTGTAGAGAAAGCTGCCGAGGCCATCGTGGACAGGTGACTACAGCCCACAGTTAAGCATTGCTCGTCAAGCCGGGCAGCAGGCCGAGCCCCTCGCACCTTCCTTCCCCCGACCCTTCATATCAGTCCTGGAAGTAACAGCTAGGACAGCCCTCATTGTATAGGAGAGAAAACTACGTCTCAGAGAGGCCGAGAGGCTGCCAAGGTCTGTGGTGAGCCAGTGGCAGGGCCAGATTTGAACCCAGGCTGTCTGGGACACCCCATCCTTGCTCCCTGCCTCCCTGACAGACCCTGCTAGGACAGTAATTGTGGTTGACTTTCTGAGTAACCGGGGTGGGACCACAGCACGAACACACACATACTGCTGCCACCACACAGAACTGGCCATCCAGTGAGGTCACTCCCACCCCTTCACGTTCCAATAGGGAAGCAGAGGCTGGACTGAATCTCAGCTCCAGCACTGAGCCGCTGTGTGACCTTGGGGAAGTCACTTAACCTTTCTGTGCTTCAGTTTCCTCATGAGTGTAACGAGTATGATAATAATTAAACTTCCCTCTCGGGGTCGTTGTGAAAATTAAATGAGCTAATATGGTAGCGAGCAGCCAGTACACAATAAGGTTCCTTCCCTTCATCATTAGGGAGAAAAGAGGGCTCAGGGTGTGGCACTGCCCTACCTCCACTCTTACGTTCATCATCTTTCAAAAACATGGTGGAATCACATCACTCCTCTTAGAAAGAAGCCCCACTTTGCCTTCAAATAAAACCTAAGTCCTGAGTCTCTGCCCTCTCCCTCCTCCTCCCCTCCCCCATCTCAGAGGCCTCCCAGGCTTTGTGGGCGCCGTGCACTTGCTCTGTCTGTAAAGCTAGTATGTTACACGTGCTTAGAGACTTTATAAAAAGAGCGTCAAACTACATGCGGTCTGGGGCTTGGTGTTTTCACTCAGCACTGTGTGGCCTGGATTCACCCATGCTGGTCCAGCGTTTCCACGATTGCGAGCAGTGCTGTTACGAACGCCCCCAGGTACCGGTGCCGAGCCCCCTCTGCGATATAATCCTGGCAGTGGAATTACTAGATACACACGTGCCCGTGCTCGTCTTTACAAAGAAATGCCAAACTGTCTTCCACGGCGCTTGAACCAATTAACGTTCCTACCAGCAATTTGGAGGGTTCCTGTTGATCTCCATCCTCGCCAGCATTTAATAGTGTCAGACATTCTACCTTTTACCAGTCAAATGCATAGAAAATAATATCTCCTTGTGGGCTTCGCTTCCGTGTCCCTGATCACCAACGAGCTGAACATCTCATCCGTTTTCTGGCCACAGCTGTTTCATCTTCTGTGAACGCTGGTTCATGGTTTTGTTCATTTTTCTCTTGAGTTGCTTTTCCTTTTCTTACTGATCCATGGGGTTCTTGACACCACCCCTGTGAATACATCTCCTCCCAGATACGGGGCGTCTTCTCACTTTCTTTAAGGTGTCTTTCGGGGAGCAGAAATTATTTTTGTAACGTGGTCAGTTGTATTCATCTTTGCATCACGGTTAGCACTTTTTCTGTGTTAACCACGCAAACTTAACCACTTGGCCACGGGGCCGGCTCCTAGGTTTTCTTTTATTTCTCCCCTCTCTTAATTTTTGCTTAAATCTCTTGAGACTGCTGTATTATATCTTCTTGGTAAATTGAACATTTTATCATTATGTAGTGACCATCTTTATTTCTACTGATGCTTTTTGTTTTAAATCCTATTTTGTTTTTATATCAAAATAGTTACACAGGCTCTTTTTTTCCATCGAATATCTTGATTCGCTCTTTTACTTTCAAACTTTTGGTGTCCTTTTACTTGAGTTCTGTTTCTTATCAACAGTGTATAGCTGGATTTTGTTTTTTCATTCAATCTTAATATCACTTACCTTTTAACTGGTCAGTTTACTCTATTTATATTTATTATAATAATTGATATATTGGGCTATATTTGTACTATATTAGACTTGGATTTCTATTAGTCCCACTTTTTCTGTTTCTTTTTTTTTTTTTTTTTGAGTTTTGTTTGTTTTTTTCTATCCTACCTCTTTCTCTCTATTGGAATGAAACATGCACTCTAGTTTTATTTTTTCACTTGTTGCTCTTGAAGCTTTGCCCTGCACACTTACCTAACAGTATCTGATGTTAGACAGTGTCTTGACCTCCCCCACCCCTCCCATATGCAAGGGCTTTAGAACACTTCAGTTCCAGTCTTACCCCTCCTGACTTACATGGATTGTCTGACATGTCAGATCTTTCTTTCTTTAACATCAGAAAAAAAGGAATGTTTTATATGGATGATTTTTGAATTGGCTTTACCCACATTTACCACTTTATGTGCTCACCCTTCTTTCTGACATCTCAGACTGACTTTCTGGAATTATTTTCCTTCTTGGGGTACATCCTTTGGAAGTTTCTTTGGAAAATTCTCAGTTTTCGATTACCTGTAAAGGTAAAAACGAATGTCTTTTTGTCTTGGTTCTTGAAAGGTACTTTTGCTGGACATAATTCTAAGTTGAAATTCATTTGTTCTTATCCCTTTAAAGATATTGATCCGGTATTTCAGCTTCTGTTGTGCTTGTTGAGAAGTCAGCTCACCCTCTGTTGTCCCGTTTAGATGACCTGACCTTTCTCTCTGACTGCTTTCAGCTTTTCTTGGCCTTTGGCAATCTGTAGTTCCAATAAAATGTGGATAAGCCTAGATTTCTTTGTTTATTATGCTGAGAAGCTTCGAGCTTTCTGGTTCTGTGGATCTGCTTTTCGTCACTTCTAGAAAATTTGCAGCCATGTGCCTTCAAATGCTCCCTTTTCTCCATTCCCTTTATTTTCTACTTCTTCTCGCTCTCTTCTCTGTATCTCTTACTCTCTCTTTCATGTTATCCACCTCTCTCTCTCTCTCTCTCTCCGCTTCATTCTTCACATGCAACTTCTGGTTCACGAATTCTCTATTCAACTGTTTACTGTTTACTGAATTTTAGATTTTGAAATTATATCTTTCACTTTAGAAGTTCCACATGTTTTCCCCCCAAATTTTCCTCTTCATTCCTGTTTGTTTTATGTTTCATCTTTGTAACTGCAGCCTTTGGTTTTTAACCATCTCATTTACAGCTACTCTATATTCTGAGCCCTGGGGGGTCTAAAGCTGTTGCCTCTTTTCTCTGCTCTCACTCATGCTAACTCACCTTCTTGTGATTTGGTAAGTTTTGTGTTGAAGCTCCTCAGTCGATCTTTCTCTGGGTGGGGGGCCTCCTGGCCTAAAGTAGGGGAGCTTTCCCCCACATTCAGTTTGCTGCTGCTCCTGCCAGTCGCAGGGGCACCCCAACCTGGGGTCACTTCAGCCCTCTTGAGAGTTCTTTCTCGGAGCAGGCACGACTTCCCATCTTCCCCAGCCCTAGTCCTTGCAAAGGTCACTGTCACCACAGGAGAAAACCTGTGGAAGACTCCGGCCTTGGACCAGCCCTTCCTCCAGGCAACCAGCCAATTCAGGCCAGCTCTCTGACACTCTCCAGTGCCCCCAACTCCAGCATCGCTGGGTCATCCTCCAGCTCTCCTCTGCTGAAAACTGAGCTCCCGGCCACTTTATCCCCTCTCCCTCCTTTATTCTCCTCCATAGCACCTGTCACCACCCGTGATATCACATCTATCTGTTAAATTGCTTATTGTATGACACCCACTCCGCTAGAATGTGTTGACTGGTTCACTTACATGTCCTCAGCGACTAGTGCAGGGCCTGAAATATGATGAGTGCTTAGCAATTATGTGATGGATAAATGAATGAATGAGCAAATGAGGTGCCGTACCCATCCCCAAAATGCTCTTAGTCTGGCAGCTGAGACAGACAGGGATACAGACAGCGATAATGCAGAGAAATAGCTGCTGTCGTGGGGAATGGCGGGGGGTGTGGAGCTGACAGAAGGCCCCCGCCTCGATTTTGGAGGTCAGGGGCAGCTTCCTGGTCCACACACGAGGAGGGTGGGGAGGGCGGAAAGCCGAGATCCTAGGGATGTGTTGTCATCTTTCTATGAAAGGCCTGAGGGACAGTGTCCAGGCAAAGAGAACATCTTGTGCCGAGCCCTGGAGGTGAGGAAGAACCTGCTCAGGGAACTGAAGTGGTTCAGCGAGGCAGGATGGAAGGAGGCAGAGGAAGGAGTGGTGGGAGACGGGCTGGAGAAGGGGGCACAGGCTGGACCCCAGGGCCTTTTCATCTCCCTGGGGAGTTTGCCAACGAGGAGGGAGAGCACGTGGAAGGGCTTCAGCAGAGAAGGGCATGGCCAGGCTACAGCGGGGAAAACTCCCTCTGGCTTCTGAGTGAAGCTTGGACTGGGAATAGGGAGGTGGGAAGGCCGTGCGGGGGCTCCGCGGGGGATGGAAGCTGGGTCTGGGCCAGGGTTCATGGAGGGGTACTGCAGGGCAGACCCCTTGAGCATCCTGGTGGCGACCTTGGCTGACAAGCAGACGCTGGAGGAAGAGCCTGGAGTTGAGGCAGCCTGAATGTGCAGGGCTCACTCATGGGCAGATGGGCCCCCAATCAGCATTGCTTTGAAGGGTAAAGAGTACACAGCCTGGACTCCCGAGCCAGTGCTCCTTTCAAATAGGGTTGCCAGACTTAGCACAAAAAAAAAAACGAGGGAAGGAGAGATGGATATAGATGGATAGGATATTCAGCTAAATTTGAATTTCAGATTGAGTGAATAATTTTTTAGTACATGTCCCCCAAATTAGGCACCCTGTATTTTATGTGGCAACCCTCATCCAATACACCTCCCCACATACACACGCTGTGCATTTCTGAAAAAACAGCAGCAAAGTGACACAAAAACCACTAGATTGTGGCCTCTCTGATGTCTACTTGTCATCCTTCACCAAGCGCCTCCTCGCAGTCCCAGGCCCTGATCGGTGGCCCCCAGACTCCTCCGGCTCCATCCTCCCGCTAGTCTGGAAGCCCCCGAGAGCTGGGTCTAGTGCTCAGTCTGAGCTAGGCCAGGACCCTGCTGGGGAAGGGGGGAGGCAGGGTGGCCCAGCACAATCTCCCTCATCCCTGCCCCCACACCCTGGTGAGGCATTTCCAGGAAGTGGTCCCTGCCCAGACTCTGGACCCCAACCAAGCTCAGGACCACATATCTAGGGCCGTTTCCTAGAACTGCAAGCCCCATCCCATGTCACTGTGGCCACATCCTCCCTTAGGTAGCCCTGGGCTTGGTAGAGTCTAAGAGGCCAGGCCTGGGCTGGTGGGGATGAGGGTGGGGTCCCAGGCAAGGCCCTGACTCACCTGGCTGCCGACCCAGCCTGGGTCACCACTCTCTGGAGTTGCCCAAGAGGGGGCCCAGAGGTTCCCATGATCCCTCAGCCCCTCATTAGCATGGGGACCCACCCCAAGGCCTGGGGTCCTGGCACAAGTCAGGGCTGGGCTAACCAGGGGACGTTGGATGGGGACCACATCACCCTGACAGAGTTGAGGGGACATTCTGCCTGGAGACAGAGCAGGAAGGGGACCTTCTCTGTGGGGTAGAATTTCATGGAAGACACGATAAATAAGCCATTAGGAATTTAAATAGGTCAGAGGAATGGGAAATTGAGGCGTGGGGGGCACACGTGGCAATGGCTGGAGGCTGCACTGTGTGGCGAATCTTCCTAAAATGGCCAAAGGCGAGCAGGGCTGGAGCAGAGACCACCCTGGGGAAAGTGGGGGAGGAGGTGCTGAAGCCGAGGGACAGCAGGATGTGCCTAGGGAGGAGCTGGGCCCGTGATGTTGAGCAGATCCAGGCCTGGGGCTTAGATGGGTTGGTCTCTGAGACCCAGTTGACACTGTTAATATAACAGTACAAATACTAATAACAATAACAACCATTTATTGAGCACTTACTCCACGCTAAGCCTCTTTACATGGATTATTTTATTTAATCTTCAAAATAGGCACTACTAATGTCCCTATTTTACAGATGAGAAAACTAAGGGACAGAGAAGTTGAATGACTTGTCCACAGTCACACAGCGAGCAAGTGACAGAGCCAGCATTTGAGCCCAGGCAGTCTGGCTCTGGAGCCTGCACCACTGACCACCTAGCGAGGGGCTGTTTGCATCAAGAAATGAACAGAGGGCAGAACAAAAGGGATCCGGCTCAAATTCCCTCCTGTGCCCTTCAAAGTCCTTAAAATCTGTCCCATGGCCTGGCACGGGCCCTGAGAGCCAGCCCAGCCCACCACTCCCACACCAGCTATGCCCAGGGCACAGACCCCAAGAGCCAGAGCGGGCAGCGCTCTGGGAGAAGAGGGAAAAGGCCGCGTCAACAGCGCTAGCACTCCTCCTGCCCGACCCTCGGCAGGTGCAGGTGCCTCCATGAGGCAGGGCCGCTCCATCCCTGGTGTCTGCCCAGACAGGGGAGCTCGGCAGTTCCGCAGTTCCGCACCAACAGCCCCCGGGGCGCAGGCCAACAGCGCCCCCTGGTGTGCAGCCCGGGAAAGGCCCCGGCTTCCTGAGTCTCCCCTCAGCCTGACCACAGGTCAAGGGCAACAGTGACTCTCCGCCACTGTGGCCTGAGCTCGGTTTGGGGAAATTCAATCCTACAAGCATCAAATGGCCGGGTCCCCGGGGCCCAGCTGGCTCAGGTAGGGGGAAGAGGTGCTCCCCTCCTATCCCGAGGAAGTCCCATGGCCCGGCTGCTGGTCCATGGGGGTCTGGGGAGCACTGGAGGAGGAGCCTCTGGGGAGAAGTGGACTTCCTGATCCCTGAGAAGGGTGGGCTTGGAGTTGGGGTCATCATACTTGGGGGGTGGGGTTTGAAGGAAAAGAGGCCTTGGGCATGGGCTGGTGAGGTCTTAGACACCCGGTGGGCCCGTAAGCAGGATGCAGTCTGAGCCCCCAGAAGGAGGGTAGCGGGCCCAGCAGGCGCTTCCTGGCAGGCTGGCTGGGCCCCTGCCCCGAGCAGGCAGGCAGAGGTACTGGGGACCACTGTGACCCTCTTCCTCCCCGGTCTTGTTCAGTCTTCACAAAGCTCTTGGGCCAGGCAGCACAGGAGCCATCTGCCCCGTGTCACAGATGTGGAAACCAAGGGTCAGCGAGCAATGACAGGCCCCAGGTCACACCGTAAGACTCAGAGCCAGGCCTTGAAACGTGGCCTTCCAACTCCCAGGCCAGTGCTGTGCCCGTAGGCCTGGCCAGCTGGGCCCGGGCACGAGCGTAAAGTTTGCTGCCCCCAGGGGCGTTGGACCTGCCTGGAGCAGAATGTCATGGCGGACAGAGCGACACCTGGCCCTCTGGGCCTCAGGAAGCCAGGGAGGGGAAAAGCCCCCCTAGTGGGCACAGTGGCCTCTGGGGTCCAGCAGCTGGCCTGCCACCCTCTCTGGTGGAGGCTGATGCCTTGGGCTGCAGGACGGCCAGCCTAGGACACCGTCTGGGCGGAGCTGAAGGCCTCCATCTCCGCCTCTGCCACTGCCTCTGAGCGGCACCGCCGGGAGCAGAACCACAGGAAGAGGAAGAAACCTGCAAGGATGGGCTGGTCAGTGGGAGCATGCGGGGGCCGCAGGGGGCCTCACCAGAGCCCAGGGCAGCCTCAGTTGGGCTGAGTCGGGCCTCCCTGAGCCCCAGGAGTGACTCTCAGATCCCCTTACTGTCGGGGCCAGAAGGGGGGAAGCACAGGAACTGTAGGACCCAGCCACCGCGGGCCACAGCGTGCCTTTGGGACCCGGCCACCGCCAGCCCACAGCGTGCCTTTGGGACCCGGCCACCGCCAGCCCACAGCATGCCTTTGGGACCCGGCCACCGCCAGCCTACAGCGTGCCTTTGGGACCCGGTCACCTCCAGCCCACAGCGTGCCTTTGGGACCCGGCCACCACCAGCCCACAGCGTGCCTTTGGGACCCGGCCACCGCCAGCCCACAGCATGCCTTTGGGACCCAGCCACCACCAGCCCACAGCATGCCTTTGGGCAGAGCACAAGCCGGCGCCCCTCCCCATGGGCAGACGAAGCCCTAAGCCAGGTCGTCAGGGGGCTCGGTTTCAGCCCCCAACTCGCCCCCTCAACCTGAAGCCCTTCAGCGGTAAACACTGGGGGGCTTCCTCCAGGACGCCCACAGGGCCTACCATAGAGCGAGTTGAAGACGGTGAAAAGGAAGAGCTGGGGCAGCAGGAAGACACCAAAAGAGAAGAAGGCCAAGGCCCAGGTGGTGCCCAGCAGCACGGTGAGGCCCAGCACAGTGACCGTGTCCCGGCAGGCCCGGGGCCCCGGCGCCTTCTCCCGCGCCTTCAGTCTGCGCAGGGCCCGCAGCGCCCAGGCCAGCACCACCAGGTTGAAGAGGGATGTGAGGCCACCATAGCCCATGACCAGGACGCTGTGCACCTCAGGGCTCCGCACCCAGCACCTGCAGAGGAGGAGCGAAGTGCCAGGGTCGGTGTGGCTCCCAGGGCCAGGGAGAAGCGGCGTCTCTCGGCCTCTGGACCCAGCCCCATCTCCCCATCTCCGGCTGAGACCCATTGTCTCTTGCCTGACTGCACACGTGGTGAAGTCCTGGGCCCGGCTTTCCAGCCAGGCCACCACGATAGGACCCACCCGCCGCCTGGCCGCCTGCCTGGAGCCCCCGCGAGCCTCCTTCCCAGCCAGGCGGTCTCTCCTGCCCCCGTGCCCTTACCCACCTGAAAGCTCCCTCCCCTCCCCGTACAGCCCTCTCTCCTCTCTGCGGCCAGCCTAGCCGCCAGCTGGTATGATCTATGGGATCGGTGGTCCTGGGTCCGCTTTCCTGGGAACTTCTCCTTCCACCCAGTACACTTCCATCCCATCGCCGTTTTTGTGCAATGGGACGCCCTCCCTAGGACCCTCAGGTGGCCGAACTGGGCCACCCTGCCCTTCCCTGAGCAGTGACTGAGCGGCAGCAAGCTCTCCCTGTGTGGACTGAGGAGCAGAGGACCAGCAGGAAGACTCCACTGACAGCTGAGGGGTGAGCCAGAGAGGCGTGGCAGGGGCCCAGCCCTGGTCTGGACCCTCCCTGAGGTCTTCACGTCCAAGACACCTTCAAGACAGGTGCCACCTTCTACCCAGCCAGACACCACGTCACATGCTTTCCGTGGATTCGCCCATTCGATCCTCGTGAGGACGCTACGAGGCAGGTACGTGATCATCCCCATCCTGCAGATGAGGAAACTGAGGCTCTGGCTCAGGAACATTCTCTAGTAAGAGGCAGAGGGGGGACTTGAAACCCCGTGGCCTGAGCCCAGAGCCTGTGCCCCTAACTGTCACCATCACCTGCTTGGGCTCCTGCCACTGCAGTGACAAGTTTCCTTGAACGTGAGTTTGGGGATTCGTCCAAAGTGACGAGCGTGGTTGTGGATCATTCCTTCCACCGCCAGATAAGCGTCCAGCAGGTGGCTCTGCCACGTTTACTATTCCGGGTTCTGTCAGCGGGCACTGGAGTTATTCTCAAGGAGTTCCTCAGACTGCGGTTTGTGTTTAGGAATACACATGTGTGTCACCTCACACCTGTTAGAGCAGCCATCAGCAAAAAGACGAGAGATACCAAACGTCGGCGAGGACGTGGAGAAAAGGGAGTGCAAAGCGGTGCGGCCACTACGGAAAACAGTATGGAGCTTCCTCAAAAATTAAAAATAGAAATAACATATGATCCAGCTATTCCACTTCTGGGTATTTATCCAAAGAAAATGAAAACACTAACTCTAAAAGATATCTGCGCCTCCATGTTCATTGCAGCGTTATTTACAACAGCCAAGACAGGAAACAACCTACATGTCCATCCGTGCATGAATGGATAAAGAAAACGTGACGTATATATACGACGGAATATTCAGCCATAAAAAAGAATGAAATCTTGCCATTTGCGACAACATGGGTGGAAGTTGAGGGCATTATGCTAAATGGAATAAGTCAGACAAAGACTAATACCATATGATCTCACTTAGATATGGAATCTAAAAAAAAACCAAGCTCATAGACACGGAGGACAGATTAGTGGTTGCAGAGGCAATGGTTGGAGAGAGAGCAAATGGGTGAAGGGGGTCAAAGGCACAAACTTCCAGTTACAAAATAAATAAATCCTGGGGATGTGATGCACAGCATGGCGACTAGGGTTAATAATACTGTATTGCATATTTGAAAGTTGTTAAGAGAATAGATCTTTTTTTAGTTTTTTTTTTTTTTTTGAGGAAGACTGGCCCTGAGCTAACATCCCTGCCCATCTTCCTCTACTTTATATGTGGGACACCTACCACAGCATGGCTTGCCAAGTCGTGCCATGTCTGCAACCGGGATCCGAACCAGCGAACCCTGGGCCGCCGAGAAGTGGAACGTGCAAAATTAACTGCTGCGCCACCGGGCTGGCCCCCAAGAAAGTAGATCTTAAAAATCCTCATCACGAGAAAAAAATTCTGTAACTACGTACAGTGTCGGATGTTAACCAGACTTACTGTGGTGATCATTTCACAATCTATACAAATATCGAATCATTATGTTGTACACCTGAAACTAACATAATATGTCAATTATACCTCAATTTAAAAAAATTAAAAATTATGGGGCCAGCCCTGTGGCCAAGTGGTTAAGTTCGCGTGCTCCGCTTTGTCGGCCCAGGGTTTCGCTGGTTCGGATCCTGGGCGTGGACATGGCACTGCTCGTTAGGCCATGCTGAGGCGGCGTCCCACATGCCACAACCAGAGACACTCACAGCTGGAATATACAACTATGTACTGGGGGACTTTGGGGAGAAGAAGAAAAAAAAAGAGGATTGGCAACAGACGTTAGCGCAGGTGCCAATCTTTAAAAAAAATAATAATTTTTAAAAAATTTTTAAAGAATTCATATATATGTAGTAAGAGTTTTTTAAACACAAGAGAACAAAAGTCACCCAATCCAGGGTATGAGGGGAGAGGGAGGGGAGGGGCAGCCTGGGGAGAAGCTGGATCGTAGGATGGGGGTCCCCTGACATCCCGCATCATGGGCCTCTGTCCTGTGGAAGGGTCGTTTTAGCTCTTTGTCCGGATCACGTATTACATAACAAAATGCACGTTTAAAGAGTCCTGCGTCACATCTCCTCTGAGAAACCCACCCGACCGTCACCGTGAGAGGGACCAAGCCCCTGGGCCCCACCCCGCACCCAGAGCCCTTGCCTCCCAGAGGCCACGGCGGCAGTGGTTGGGGCCCGGCTCTGGAGGCAGCCTCCCCACGGCCAAGTCCCAGCTCTGCCATTGACCGGCAGGGTTCTTAAGCTGTCTGTGCCTCAGTTTCCCTAGCTGTCAACAACGGCTGACAACAGAACCGACTTCTTGCTGTGAGGACTGAACAGGCCAATACACTGGGCCCACCACAGACTGGGCCCTCAGCAGTCTTGAGCCTGCGTCAGCCAAGCCAGGGACATGACGGCCTGATGGCCAAGGCTGGTGATGCGTCCACAGGGGCTTATTAAGCTATTCTCTCCATGTTGGCCTTAGGAACTTTGCATAACAAGAGAAAGGTTAAGGTCCCAGGGCACAGGAAGAGGCAATGGAGTCTGTCCCCCAGACCCCCCCAGGCCCACCTCTGTGCCTCTCCTCGAACCCCCTCCCCCCTGCACCTGCTAAGCCCCGTCCCTGCGGTGTCCCAGCCCCCACAGCCCTCTCTTCTCGGACTCGGAGGGTTTGAGGGCTGGCAGCGCCATGCCAGGCACAGGTCGGGGGAGCTGGAGCCTAAGCAGGTGAAGCAATGTGGTGGGAAGGGAGAACAGGCAGGCGCAGGCCGAGCCCCACCGGCAGGCCTGAGAGCCGGAGGGGCTGGGCCAACAGCGGTGCACTGCCGGGAGGCGGAGGCCCCCTGCCCTGGCCTTGGATGCCCCTGAGCGGGCACGGGAGCCCATGCCATGGCTTCCTAGGGTCAGCCAGCACAGACATGAGGCCTGCCCGCAGGAGACCTTGGGGACCTGGCAGAGGCGTGTGGCAAAGCCCCCGGAACTGCCTCCTGTCTAAGCAGCGGCCCCCTCCCTGCCCCACAGCCAGCGCCTGCCTACAGGACACCTCGCTCAGAGCCCCAGGGCCATGTGGCCCTGATGTGTCCCTAGAGCTGGAGCCTGCCGCAGCCCTGAGGGCACTCACATGGACATGTTCTGGAAGCTTGTGCCATTTCCCTGGCTGTCAGAGAGTAGGATCGTGCGGGGTCCATAAGCTGAGCTCTTGACAGCAAGGACGAGAAGCACCAGGAAGGCCGGGACCCCTGAGGAGTGGGACAGAGGCTCAGCATTTGTCAGGAGACCCCAGGGATGGGCTGGTTGTGGGTCCCAGGGGCTGCCACAACAGAAGTGCACTGGACAGGGGACGGGGGGGAGAGACTGTTCTGAGCCCCCAGGTCCCATGGTCCAGCTTCAGAGCAGTTGACCTGGTGGTCTTAGAGAAGGCTGCCTCCAAGGTGATGTGAGTGAGGCCTCTAGGGCGGGATGGTAGTGGCAGCTGTAGTGGTCACACTGGGGAGGTGGTGGCTGGAAGCTAAAGGGAGAGAGGGTTGGGGAACTGGTGAGGAAACAGCTAATAAAGAGAGGGGCTAGGAAGGTGACGGAGATGCCAATGATGGCTGTGAACACTAGGATGAGGATGATGGTGATGATGGAGGTGATGGTAGGGACGTAGTGAAAGTGGTGGTGGAGGCAGAGGTGGAGGAGGTGATGGTGGAGGAGATGGTGGTGGTGGAGGTGACGGTGGTGGTGGAGGCAGAGGTGGTGGAGGTGATGGCAGAGGTGACAGTGGTGGTGGAGGTTGAGGTGGTGGAGGTGACAGTGGTGGTGGAGGTAGAGATGGTGGAGGTGACAGTGGTGGTGGAGGTTGAGGTGGTGGAGGTGACAGTGGTGGTGGAGGTAGAGATGGTGGAGGTGACAGTGGTGGTGGAGGTTGAGGTGGTGGAGGTGACAGTGGTGGTAGAGGTAGAGATGGTGGAGGTGACAGTGGTGGTGGAGGTTGAGGTGGTGGAGGTGACAGTGGTGGTGGAGGTAGAGATGGTGGAGGTGATGGCGGTATTAGAGGTGGTGGTGATAGACATGTTGGAGGAGTGGTGATAAGAAGAGCAATGTAGGAAGTGGTGGTGGGCATTGGCAGGGATGATGACTGGCAATGGTCAGTATGAGGAGGAGGAGAAAGAGGACAGGAGGAGGCAGATGCCTCATCCAGCTGGAAGCCTCCGGAAGCGAGAGTGGAGGGAGGCGGTGCTCACCCCAGCCCACTGCGCAGAGCTTGAGCACATATCGGCGGATATAGATGTTGTAGACACGCCCCAGGAGAAGGTAGAGGTTGAAGCCTTCAATGGCCATCCAGGTGAGGCAGCTGAGCAGCGCGAAGTGCAGGACGGCGGCCAGCGCTGCACACACTGAGCCGGGCACGGGGGTCACGGCCAGCGTGGGGCTCAGCAGGAAGGCGACATTCAGGAGCAGCACGGAGGCATGCAGGTTCATGTGGATGCGTGTTATGGAGTCTCTCTGCCTCCTGTGGGTGGGAGCAGAGCCCTCTGTGGCCTGGGGACATCTCCCAGGCAGCGCCAACCTCTGGGCTCATAGACATGCAATGATGGGGACACGGGTGGAGATGGGGCAGGGACCCAGCAGCAGCCACACAGAGAGGTTCTCCTGCCTCCCGGCCTCCACCCTCTGGAGAAGCCCGCCTCACTCTCGGGGAGCAAGTAGGAAAGGAGGCAGGGCGCCGAGCGGCTGTGGGTGCACAGGCCCTGCCCCGGGGCAGCAGAATACCTGGTGTGGACATGCAGCAGGAGGGTGAGCAGCGAGGCCACGACAGAGATGCTGCAGCCCACGAGGGAGATGTAGGTGAGAGGCGCCAGCAGCTCCACAGGGACCGGGGCCGCAGACAGTTGCTGTGGGAGGGAACGGAGGCTGGAGGCCAGAAGCATGGAAATGCCCTCCCCAGGCTCAATCAGAGAGACCCGCGAAGGCCTCAGCTCCAAGCCCCCAGCCCCATGATCCTAGCCACGGTCCTGGCTTGAAGAAAGCCATGGCAGACAGTGCTACTTCCCCCCTCCCGACTCCCATCTCCCCTTCCTCTTTGGGAATCCCCCACCCCCACCCCACCCCGCTCTCTGTGCATTTGGGTGGACCCACCAGTTCTCCCACTATGTGTGGCCAGCTGCACCAGGCCTGGCCTCTCAGAGCCCTCCCTCCTCCTGATTGGTTAGCGGACAGGTATGTGACACATTCTAAGCCAGTGGGACTCAATCCTTAGACTTTGGCTGGCAGAATGGATAAGAGAAGCTCTCATTCTACCAGCCTGAAAGCTAGTAGGACATGAGCCTGGACCTGCTGGCAGCCATGTTTTATTATCCCATGGGGAGATCCTGTTGGAGAGTTAAGCCAGCACAGAGTAAGCACAACTGAGAGACAGATAGAGTTCTGTCTTGCTGATATTGAGCCCCTGGATCAAGCCACGCCTGAAGCCTAACCCAGCCCTTTCAGGAACATGAGCCCATAAATTTCTTTTTTTTTTTCCTTAAGCACATTTGAGTTGAATTTTCTGTCCCTTGCACCAGCCTTTGCCTTGCTCCTCTATCCTGGACATGGTGCCCTCTGCAGCTCTGACCACCCTCACCCAGGCTGGATGTACACATACCATGAGAACAGCAAAATAGCTGAGGTGGTTGCAGCGGCAGAGCACCTGGGAAGGTGAGGGCTGCTCTGTGCGACAGCCCTCAGGGCTCCAGACCCCCCAGTAGTGCTGGCTGGCTCCCTCCTTCCAGAAGACACAGGTCACCATGTAACCTTCCTAAGGGGAGATGCTGGAATTGGGTGCAGCCAAGGAGTGCAGGGGTGGGCTGTGGCTCAGGGTCTGGAAACTGTGGGGGCCAAAGGGGACTCCACTGCAACCTTGTCAACAGTTTACCAGGCACTGGCTGGGCTCTGGCATCAGGCAGACCCAGATTACAGCCCCGCCTCCACCGTGGACTCTGAGAGTGACTTGGGCAAGTCACAGAGCTTCTCTGAGCCTCAGTTTCTTCATCTGCAAAATGGGATCATTTATACCCAAGTCACAAGGACAGTGGAAAAATGAAAGGCAATGAAGAATCTTGAGAGCTGAGCTCTGACGCATGCAGCAGGTGCTCTGTAATTGACTGCCCCCTTCCCCCTCCTCCCCTCAGGGAACAGCAATGGTCCAGACCCCTCGATGCCAGTGGAGGAGAGAGAGACTCATGCATAGACAACCTGACGCCAAGCCGTGTGGGTGGAGCGGCGGGGGAGATGACACAGGCAGTGCCCTGGAAACCACGGGGAAAGGGGCCCAGGAGTGCTGAGAAGGGAAGGGACGAGCGGGGCGCGGGCCTTAGAGGACACGTCAGACTTCAACAGAAGTGGAGCAAGGACATGCCACGTGAAGGGAACTGGGGACAAAGGCCCAGAGGCGTGGAAGGAAAGGACGACGGTGACAGTGCGGGTGCAGAGCAGGCCTGCCGAGGCTGACAGGAAGATGGGGCCGGTGAGGAGCCTCGGGTTTCTGGGGACATCAGGACAGAGGAGCAGAGGCCCAGGGCTCCTGCGGATGCCAGGACAGACGAGCGGAGGCTGGGGGCTTGAGCCCACCCAGCATCCTTCTTCCTTCTTTCAGTATCAGCATCCGCACTTCCCTTGAGGACCCATCCCTCCGCCAGTGGTCCGTCAGATGAGTCCAGCCCTCATGACCCACATGACCCAGGCCTGGCCAATCCACACATTCCATCCCCCTGGGCACAGTGATGGCCCTCGGATGGACACATGGCCCAGCTGGACCTTCAGGACTCCATTCTGGGACCCCAGTTTGCACTGATGAGAAAGAGCCTGCTGAGAAGAGGGAAAGGAAGTGCAGCGCTTCTGCTGCCATCTCGCCAGAATGGAGAGCCAAGGCAGGAAACCAAGGCTGAGAGATGGATAGAGACTGAGCCATTATGGAATCGTATCAGCCCCTGGATGCAGCCATGCCTGAAGCTAGACAGCCCTAGATGTTTCATTTACATGAGCCAATAAAATTCCCTTTTGTGTTTAAGCTGGCTTGAGCGGGTTTTCTATCACTTGCAACTCAAAGATTCCTGATTAAGGCAGTGAGTAGAAGCGTCTCCCTCGTTTCTTTGGCAGGAATTTTCAGAAAGTATGATGGATTAAAACAGTTTGTTTCTAAGAAGGTTCCACAGATTTGGGTTTGGTCAAACCCATGCTCAACAGCACAGCCACAAGGGGGCAGGGGTGGGGTGGGAACGGGGTGCCCCCCACAGTACCAGGCTTTGGTTGTGCCAGAAGCTGATGTTGATGGGCTCCCTGAGGTTGTTCACGTGTTCGTGGCCCAGCTGGGCCCCCAGGACATAGTTATTGAGGAGAGATGCGTTGGTGTCACTCTGGAGGGCAGCAGAGGAAGAAGAGCTGACCAGAGGGGCCACGAGGAGACCCCGGACGAGGCCAGAGAGCCCCCTTCTCCAGCCCCTCCTCCCTGCATGAGAACAAGCAGACACCCATCACGCGCACAGCATGAGCCAGCCTCCCAGCCTTTGCATATGCTGTTCCTTCCACCGGGAACACTGTCCTGTTGCCACCCCCAGCTCCACCTCCCATGTTTAATGCCTTCCAGCCTCATTGCCTCCACCTCGCTACTGTCTTAACCCACGTTCAAAACCCAGGTTAAAAGGCACCTTCTCCAGAAGCCCTCCTGGACTGCTCCTTGGGACAACTCCACCCCCATCACCCCCACACCCGAATCATCCATCACTTTGTATCTCCAAGGTTATAATCAATACTGAACCACGATTAAGTCTCTACAGTTCTAATCTAACTGGAGAGAGAGAGAGAGAAGGGAGGGGGCAGAGAGTTCTCTGAGAATAGGCATCCTGCGACCTTCTCGTCTGTCTCCTGCCTGACTGTCTGGGTCCCGGACAGGCACACACTTGGTGGTTTCTCAGGTTTCATTGGCACCTTGTCATTGTGCCTCCTCACCATCCTGCTAAAACTGAGGCCCAGAGAGGGACGATGGCTGGCTCAGGTTGCACAGCCGGCTGGTCCCGTGTGGTGCTGGCCTGCACCCAGAGGCCGGGCAGTGGCGTGGATGCCCGCAGTTGCCCCAGGGAGGGGCCAGCGCCCGCCCTCCTCGGCCGCCAGGGCGCTGACCTGGAAGTAGTAGGTGGCCAGGAAGTAGATGCAGATGAGACGCAGCTCCCGGGGGCGGGCCCTGCAGGCGTTCTGCGTCAGCTCGGCAGGGAACTGCATGGTGTGCCTGGTCTGGGCTTGCGGAGGCCAAAGACAGCCTGAGCCTGGTGTCCGAGGCCCCCAACCCGGCCCCAACACCTTCACGGCCCCCCACCCCCCGTGAACTCTTCTCGGCCTTTCCCCAGGCTTTTCCTTCCCCGGAACCTCCAGCTGCAGAAGCCTCTCCTCCGAGGCTGCACGTCCCCCAAACTCCCCGAGACCCCAGGCCCTCCCTCCGGTCTACTCTGGCCTTGAGTTTGGGTTCTTTACCCTACCCGACTGGGGCCCCTGAGGACGGAGCATCTCGCCACACCAGGGTCCTCAAAGGGGCCTGGGTTCCCCAGCCTCTCCTGCGCTGCCTCCCCGCAGGGACCGGCAAAGCGAGAAGAGGATGCTGCTCTTTCGATCGCTCCCGTGAGGAGCATCAGCCCCACTTTACAGAGAAGGCAGCTCACAGCTCATTAGGGCAGAGCCCGGACTGGTGGGCAGGAGGGCCGTGGGGCCTGGGGAAGTCCAGACCTCAAGCCCCTAGAGGATCTCTGGGCTGGTGGCACCGGCCACCCTGCCTCCGGGCCGCCTCTGACCTGGGGGACCCACTCCATGATGGAACTGCTCAGCGAGAGGCCGGCGAAGTCACAGCCCAGCCTGAAGGCCAGCGACTGGATGGTGCGTGTTTGCAGCGTGAGGTTGTGGCCCCCGAAGGTGGCGTTCAGCAGTCTCTGCTCCAGGCCGTGGATGAACCTGAGGGCGAGAGAGATGGCCAGAGCCAGGGTGGCTGCAGGGGTGAGAGGAGCCCCAGACAGCCTGGGAGGGCAGGGCTCCCCCATCCCACAGCCCTGTCACTCCCACCTCCGGACCTTTGCAGACTGTTCCTGGCACACTCTTACTTCCCCACCCATCTCCTCCCCATTAACTCTTGTTCTGGTCCCAGTTTGTTGACACGTCCTCCAGGAAGCCTTCCCTGGCCACTCGCCGCTGACTGAGTGAGACGCCCACAGTCCCTGTGTTTCCCTGGCCAGTCATCGGCATTGACTTCTCACCCAGAGCTGCCCAGCCTTTGGGTCACAGACTCTGGAGAGCCCAGTCAGAGTCTTGGAGCCCCTGCCCAGGAAAGAGCAGAGACCCACGGCTCTGTACCTGCTTTCATGGCATCCATGGTTAAGGGCCGCTGGCCTAGACAGTAAACTTGATAAGAGAATCTCCAGAGCCTCATGCCAGGCACACAGTAGGTACTCGATAATTGCAGGTTGAATAAGTGAATTAACGGTCTACACTGGACCAACTCTGGACCACTGATTCAAAGAGCCGGGGCGGGAGGAGGGACACGGGACTCACTCAGGAGGAGAGGTGGGTCTCCGGCTCCTGGCCGCCGCCTCCATCCTCTGCATCCAGCGCAGTGATTCTCCGGAGGCGTCTGCAGGGAGCGAGCCCGACCTCCGCCTCAGCCTCCGCCCGCAGCGCCCCGGCCCTTCCTGGGCCGTCCCCCCAGCGGAGACCCCCAGCCCGCCCTGGGCGCTGCCCCGAGGCCCGGGCGCCCCATTCAAGCTCCCGGGTTAGAAGCCCCCGCCTCCCGCATCACACTGGGGGCCCGGGCCTCGCCGGATGGACGGCCGGCTCAGCCGAGCCTCTTACCCGCGGTCCTGCTCCCCGCGGTCACGAGGCACAGGCCGAGGAAGAGGGCCCCCCGGCGCTCCATGGCCCAGGTCCCCGGGCGGCGTCTGCCCTGGAAAAGGCGCGCGCCGCCGTCAGCGTCGCAGAGGAGCCACTTCTGACTCTAGGCAGGCGGCGTGTCTCCAAGCGAGGACATGCCGCATCTTATTTGGTCCTCGCTCCTCCTGCATTTCACAGATGGGAAACAGGCTCAGAGAACAAGGGGTCCTGCTTCGCTAGAGGCCGCCTGAAGCCAGGGCTCTGTGACTCCGGAATCCCTGACCATTTAGTAACGCCTGCTGTTAGCAGCTCTGCCTGAGACACGGCCCCCCCAACAATGGGCTCTCGGGGGGCTTCTCCAGGGCCCTGACCTCACCCAAGGGGAGCTGCTTGGGAGCAAGCAACACGTAGCCCTTCCAGCCCTGCAGTTAACTCACCATGTGACACTGGGCAAGGATCTGCCCCTCGCTGCCCTCCTTTTCCTCTCTTTTAGAATGAACTAATGCATTTTCCCTTAAATATAGCAAATGTATGCGTACCCCCTGAAACTCCACTAAAACGAGAGTGAGTGAACACAGCAGGCACAAAGGCACAGAGACAGAAGGACGGGAAAGAAGACACAGCAGATGAGAGATGTCAGCAAAACTTCTGAGGCTGCAGAGCAGAGGGCCACCCGGTGAGAAACTGAGCAGACCAGAAAACATTGAACCCAAGTGCCTGCAGCGGGGAAAGGCATGGAGTCGGGGGGACGGCAATGGGGCAGGTCAGCTAGTTCAAGCCTCACGACCTTGGGAACACTTGAGAACTGCAGGCATCAGGAACCTCTGGAAGTGGGAGTGCAGGGTGAGATTGAACTGGGGCTTGGTGGTCGTGAGTCTTTAAAAGGACCAGCTGGGTCCCAGATCTCCTCTCCCACCTGGGATGTCCAGGAGCATCCCACACCACCCTACCATCCTCAACCCGACCCCAGCACAAAGTGGATTCCCTGGAGATGGGGCACCGTAGAGATTCTGAGGGGAAGGGTGGGGTGCCATTCTGGTTTAGGAAAATCGTGCCATATCCCCTCCTCACCGCCTCCTCCACTTAGCTCCCGGAAGGCTGTTAGCAGCCAGGTGATGGTGCCCCAAGGCAGGAGAAAACTCTTCTCTGGAGAACTGGACCATTTCTTGGTCCACATAGCTATGGATGTTTTGGTGTTCCTCAGTGAAAGGGCCAAGACCAAACTCACGGTGATGCTTCGCCGGTCACCAAGCCCCACCAAGCAACTAAGTTTTTAGTGCTCCACTCTTAAAGATGAATGGTCAACCAAGGATCACTACGTATTTGAAAACATACACACTTTCTCAGAAAGCTGTTGCAGGATGTGCTCCAACAAAATGAGGAAGTAAATCATGAAAGGAGACAGAGGGTAGAGGAAACCCCACCAGAGGGGAAGTGAAGCTACTCCCCAGAAAATGTGTGAAGAGAAAGCCCAGGTTGATAACTGAACAGCAAGACTAGGGTTCATCCTGTTCAGAAGATGGCAGGAGAAAATAAACCTCCCAGAGGGTGGGCTCAACAAGTAAAAGAAGGAGGAGGAGGAGGAAGAGAATATACAGACTGATAGGTTTGAACGTGTAGAAAAAGTATTTTGAGAGATGTCTTACAGAAAGCTTGCAAATGAAAAATAAAAGGGAGCAATTCATTTCAGGAAGCCCAAGTTGTACAAGAAAGAAAATGTGATGTCACTATACAAATTGTCTTAATAAGGAATAAAATGTATGTAGTCATAATAGAAACGTTGAGTGGGAGATTTATTTTTTTAATTGTGTAAAAGCCATATTAAAATGATTTCGATTTCCACTTAAGATGTGGAAAACCACAAGAGAATATCACTCCCATCATGACCATGGAAGAAGCCAAATAATGTACAAAATCAATTATTTGAACCCATTAGAGAGCTGAGGTCACAAGGTAACCAAATAAAGTGATTTGCGATGTTTGATAAGCCCTTCAGGGGTGAATGGTTTCACCTTTGACAGATCCTAGGAGGAAGAGGTGGTTGCCACAAAAGCAGACGAGAAGAAAGCTGATAATGACTTGAGTGAGTGAGAATTAGAGTGACAGTTTAAAACCCCTGGGAGCCCCAGACACAAGGGGAGTCTGGAACCACTCAACAGTTTGTTCCCACAGTCCCCTACTGGGTGCCCATGAGAATGATCGAGAGGGCAGGGACCTGAGAGAGCCCCATGTGACACAGGCACGCTGGACCTGCCAGGGCTGGAGGGCACGGCAGGAGCACCTGCAGAAGCCCACCTGAGCTCCGGGCCAGGCACGAGAACAAGGTGCAGATTGGTGGTGTCTGAGAGATAGACATCCTGGTCTTGCTCTGATGGAGACCCCCTGACCAGCTTCCAGACCAAGGTCTGCTGCCTCTGGTGGAGGAGGAAAAAAACCACCTAACTCCTGACCCTGCACTGCTACTAGACCAAAGCCTGCCCCTGGCAAGGAGCAGGAAGCCCACTAGCGCCAGGATGCTGCACTGATATAAAGCAGAAGTCTGCTGCTGCTTCTGCAGGGGGAAGGCAGGACCCACACACACGCCCAAGACCCCTCACCCACACACAGCCGAGTCTGGCTCCCATGGGGCTGAAGGGCAGGAAGTCTGCCTGCACTCTGTAACTGCACTGAATAAGAGGCAGAGGTTGTCAGTCCCTGGAGGAGGAAGGGGAAACCAAGAAATCTCCTCTCCTGCGGCTTAGGCACAAGGGGCTGAGGCTAGAGCAAGAGAACCAAGAATCCCCTGCCTCCAGCACAGACCTTCATGGAGGAACAAGAACCAGCCATTTACCACAAGCGGAGGGACCGGAACACAAAGAGAGAGTCCCTCTGGCTTGCACGCATGCAAGGCTGAGGGTGGAGCAGGAATGCTGGGAAAATCCCTGTGAGATTCAAGGCCTCACCCTAGGCACAAGATAGTGGCAGTCCACCAGGGGAGAAATTCGAAGCCTGTGGTGCACAGAAGGTACCTAGAGCAACAAAACCTAAAAATCAACTACAGACTAGATGGACTCAATACCCTACACTGAAGCCATCACAGAAGAAATATGCCCACTTCTAGGCATAAATATCGCTCACCTCACTCACGACTCTTCTTTTACACACAGTGCCTGGTATTCAGTCAACGATTATAACACACATATAAAATCAGGAAAAAGAAAAGGCCCATTGTCAAGAGATAAAAGAGGCAACACAACCAGACCCAGAGATGGCCAAAATGTTGGAACTATCAGATAGGGACTTCAAGATAACTATGATGAGTATGTTAGAAGATGTAGTGGAAAAGGAGGACATAAAGATGTCTAGGAGGTCCCAAATATCTGGAAATTAAATAACATACTACTAAGTAACCCATGGGTCAAAGACAAAAACCACAAGGAAAATTACGAAATATTTCCAACTGAATAAAAATGAAGATTCAATATATGGATATTTGTGGGATTCAGCTAAAGCAATGCTTAGAGGGAAATTTGCAGCCTTAAGTGATTATATTAGAAAAGATGAAGGACTTCATGTCAGTTGTCTAAGCTTCCACCTTAATAAAGTATAAAAAGGAGAGAAAATTAAGCACAAAGTAAGCAGACAGAAGAGCATAAATCAATGAAAGAGAAAATTCAAAAGGAGTACAGAAAAATCAATGAAACCAAAAGCTGATTATTTGAAAAGATCGATAAAATTGATAAATCTGTAGCCAGAATGATCAAGAAACAAAGGAAGGCACAATTACCAATATCAGCAATAAAAGCAGGGACATCTCTACAGAACTCAAAGACGTTAAAAAGATAAGGGAATAATATTAACAATTGATGCCAATAAATTATATAACTTAGATGAAACGGAAAAATTCATTGAAAGACATAAACTACAAGCTCGCTTAAGAAGAAATAGGTAATATGAGTAGTTCTTTATTTATTAAAGAAATTGAATTTGCAGTTAATATCTTTCTTACAAAGAAAACATTAGGCCAGATGGCCTCTCTGGTTAGTTCTTTCAAACAGTTAAGAAAATGATAATACCAATTCTACAGAAACTCTTCCAAAAAATAAAAGACAAGGGAAGAAATCATAACAATGCTAAACACATCCCTTCAGAAAATAAGGGGGACAGGAATGCTTCCAAGCTTCCTTTATGACGCCATTATTACCGTAGTCTCAAAACAGCCATTGACGTTACAGTCATGTGTCACTCAGTGACGGGGACACACTCTGAGATATGCACCATTAGGTTATTTTGTCACTGCGGGAACATCACAGAGCGTACTCACACAAACCCAGATGGTACAGCCCGCTGCACGCTGGATATGATAGTCTGTTATAGTCTGTTATAGTCTGCGGTTCCCAGGCTGCAAACCTGTACAGCAGGCAACTGTACTGAACGCTGTCCGCAGTTGTAACACGATGGTGTCTGTGTATCTAAACACAGAAAAGATACGGTAAAAATATAACATAAAAGATAAAAGATGGTGCACCTGTGCAGGGCCCTTATGATGAATGGGGCTTGCAGGACGGGCGGTTGCTCTGGGAGAGTCAGTGAGCGAGTGCTGAGTGACGTGGAGGCTTAGGACACTGGCCGCTTCATAAACAATGCACACTTAGGCTACACTAAGTTTATACAAATATATTTTTCTTTCTTCAGTAATAAATTAACCTTAACTTACTGCAACTTTTTTATTTTAGACATTTTTTATCTTTTAAAAATTGTTTGACTCTTTTGTTACTCTTTTTGACTCTTTTGTTACTCTTTTGTGACTCTTTTAAGCACTTGGCTTAAAACACAAATGCATTGTACAGCTGTAAAAAAAATATTTTCTTTCTTTAGATCCTTATTCTATCAGCTTTTTTCTATTTTTAAATTTTTTTTTGACTTTTTACACTTTTTTGTTAAAAACTAAGACACACACACACACACACACGACACACGCCCAGGCCCACCCAGGGTCAGGATCATCAATGTCACTTCTTCCACCTCCACCTCTTGCCCCACTGGAAGGTCTCCAGGGGCGGTAACACGCATGGAGCTGTCATCTCCATGCTAACAATGCCTTCTTCTGGAATAGCTCCTGAAGGGCCTGCCTAAGGCTCTTCTCCAGGAGGTGTCACTCTTTTCAGAAATACGTCTGTGCTGGATTTCTTGGTTTGTTTCTTTTTTCCATCATAGACTCGCTTGTAAGCAGATAATGCACCATGAACATCCTCTCCGTTAATGGAAAGCTTTTGCTGCTGGGGTCCATGTTTTAAAACTTTTTAAGGAGCTTCTTGGCGTCTACAAAAGCGTCTGCTACACCCTTCTCTGTTACTTTTCTTGGGGGTTCTTCTTCTTTTTCTTCTCCTTCAGTTTCCTTTTCTCTTGCCTCTTCCTCAGCTATGCGTTCCTGTTCCAGCTCCAACGACTCCTCATTAGTCAGTTCCTGAGGAGCCACCTCCAGCTGTCCCTCAGTGTCACCCTCACCCACACCCAGGTTAAAGTTGTCTGCCATTTCAGCCACAGCCCTTTGATTCTCCAACCTCCTCCTCCTCGGCAAATCCTTTCAAGGTGGACAAAGCTGGAAGTGTCTTCTTCCAGATGCCGTTCATACAATCCTTGGCGACATCCCCCAAGCCCGAGCAAGCTTCCTGATCAGTCATAGATGTCGTAATCCTTCCAGAATTGCATCAGTGTCTTCCACAGTTGCAGCAACAGCCTGGGCAAAGGTCCTTCTCAGGTAGTAGGCCTTAAAACCTGCTATAATTCCTTCATTCATTGGTTGGATCAAAAAGGTGGTGGCCCGGTGGCACAGCAGTTAAGTGCGCACGTTCCGCTTCAGCGGCCCAGGGTTCGCCGGTTCGGATCCCGGGTGTGGACATGGCACCACTTGGCAAGCCGTGCTGTGGCAGGCATCCCACATATAAAGTAGAGGAAGATGGGCACGGATGTTAGCTCAGGGCCAGTCTTCCTCAGCAAAAAGAAGAGGATTGGCAGTAGTTAGGTCAGGGTTAATCTTCCTCAAAAAACAAAACAAAAAGATGGTGTTTAGAGGGAGAAACACCACTTTGATATTGGGATTAAAATCACCAATAAAAGGAGGATGACTGGGAGCATTATCAACAATAAGCAAAATCTTGAAGGTATGTTTTTCTCCCAATAGCACTTCTCCATTTCACTGGCACAGCAATTCAGGAGGGCATCTCGGAAGAGGAGCTGGGTCATCCGTGACTTCTTACTGCTCCTGGAGTACACTGGCAGTGTGAGCTTACCGACATACTTGAAGGCCCCGGGTCCTCACTGTGCCAGATCACAAAGGGTTTCAATCTGCAGGCTGCAACGGTGCCCCCAAGCAAGACTGCTATCCTGTCCTTAAAAGCCTTGAAACCTGGCACTGACTTGGCCTCTTCATGGATGACAGTCCTTCAGGCATCCATTTCCAGAGTAGGGAGCTTTCACCCAGATTGAATATTTGCTCTGCCAAGTAATTTCCCCCCACAATCAGCTTATCTAGAGTTTCTAAAACTTCTTCAGCTGCCTTCCCATCAACACTTGCAGACTGACTTTCGCATTAGGTGATGAATAATGATTCCTGAATCCTTCAGACCACCCAGAGCTGGCGGTAAATTCAACATCATAGTCAGGCCTAGCCTTTTCTTTCAACATCGCGAACAAACTTTGCTCTGGCCGTGATCATCACTGTTCTCAGAGGCATATGCTCCTGTGTCTGGTCTTCAACTCAGGTCAATTCAATGCTCCATGTCTGCCATAGGCCCTTCTCGAATCTTCGTTTGTCTTGTTGCCTTCCGTGAAGCAGATCCTTTGCCAGCTTCCATCACTTTGTTCTTCTTCTGAGAGCGTCGCTGCGGTGGGATGGGGCATGCCTGACTGGCGAGCAATAACCATCACTGACTTTCCACCTTCCTAGTCCTTAACCACTTTTAATTTTGTTTCCAGGTTGATCCCTCAACTTACTGGCAACATTAGCAGTGAATTTTGTACATTTAGGGGCCGTGATGAACAAAACAGCACGAGATAAATCAAGCACGAGAGAAAATGATGGAATCAAGTCGTGGCAAACACGAGATGGATAAGGCTGCTAGGGCAACATGGCACACTGTTTTACAATAAACTTTTTCATGAGTAAAAGCATACTCTAAAATAACGATAAAGGGCAGCCCTGTGCCTGAGTGGTTAAGTTTGCGTGCTCCACTTTGGTGGCCCAGGGTTTCATCAGTTCGGATCCTGGGCATGGATATGGCACCACTCATCAAGCCATGCTGAGGGGGCGTCCACATAGCAGAACTAGAAGGACCTACAACTAGAATAAACAGCTATGTACCAGGGGGCTTTGGGGAGAAGAAGGGAAAAAAAAGATTGGCAACAGATGTTAGCTCAGGTGCCAATCTCTAAAAAATAAATAAATAAATAAAGATAAAAGTATAGTAAATTCATAAACTAGTAACATAGTCATTTATTACCATTATCAAGCATTATGTGTTTACATACTTGTATGTGCTATACTTTTATACAACTGCAGTGTCGTAGGTCTGTTTATACCGGCATCACCACAAACACGTGAGCAATGCATTGCGCTATGACTTTACGAGGCCTACGATGTCACTAGGTGACAGGAATTTTTCAGATCCATTATAATCTTATGGGACCATCATCGTTTATGTGGTCCATTGTTGACCGAAACGTCATTATGTGGCACATAATCGAACAAGAAAAGAAAACTACAGACCACCATCTGTCGTGACTATAGACCCAACCCAAATCAAAATCCCTCTGGACATTTTGTAGAAACTGACAAGATGATTCTAAAATTTAGGTTGAGGGCTGGCCCCGTGGCCGAGTGGTTAAGTTCACGCACTCCGCTTTGGTGGCCCAGGGTTTTGCCAGTTCTGATCCTGGGCACGGACATGGCACTGCTCATCAGGCCATGCTGAGGCGGTGTCCCACATGCCACAACTAGAAGGACCCACAACTAAAATATACAACTATGTGCTGGGGGGCTTTGGGAGAAAAAGCAAAAAAAAAAAAAAAAAAAAGATTGGCAACAGTTGTCAGCTCGGGTGCCAATCTTTAAAATTAACATCAAAAAATCAAAGGATCTAGAATAGCCAAAATGATTTTGCGAAAGAACAAATGGAGAACTTACTCTATCTGGTTTCCAGGCTCACTGTAAAGCTAATCAACACAGTGTGTCACTGGCATAAGGATAGACGTACAGTGACTGGAACAGAATAAAGAGTCCAAAAATATACCCCCACATACACAGTCAACTGATTTTTGACAAAGATGCAAAGGTAATTTGGTGGAGAGAAGACAGTCTTTTCAACAAATGTTTGTTTTCAACAAACACATTTCAACAAATGTGGGAATAATTACATATCCCACACCAGAAAAGAAAAAAGGAAAAGGAACTTGGATCCATATCTTGCAGCATACACAAAATTGAACTCAAAACGGATCGTAGATCAAAATCCCAAAACAAACTATAAAAGTTCTAGAAAAAGAAAACAAAAAATTTTTGTGACTTTGGGTTAGGCAAAGCTTTCTCAGAAACAACACCAAAAACATGATCCACAAAAGACAAAACATTGATAAATTGAATTTCATAAAAATTTTAAACTTCTGATCTTTCAAGGTCACTGTTATGAGAGTGAGAATACAAGTCATAGACTGGGAGAAAACATTTGCAAACATAAATCTGAGTTTTAAAAAATTGCATCTGGACTATATCAAGAACTCTTACAACTAAATTTGAAGACAAACAACTAGATAAAAAATGGGAAGGGCCAGCCCCGATGGCCTAGTGGTTAAGTTCAGTGTGCTCTGCTTTGGCAGCCGGGGTTCAGTTCCCGGGTGCAGACCTACACCATTCGTCTGTCAGTAGCCATGCTGTGGTGGCAGCCCACATACAAAAACAGGAAGATTGACAGCAGATGCTAGGTCAGGGTGAATCTTTGTCAGCAAAAAAAAAAGGGGGGAGTTTGGAGGGGGTCCTTGCATGGCCGCTACACCAAAGATACACAGATGGTAAATACGCACATGAAAAGGTGCTTAATATCATTAGTCATTAGGGATATGCAAATAAAACCACAATGAGCTATCACTACACACCTTCTGGAACGGCTGAAAATTAATATGACTGGTAATAGCAAGAGTAGTTGAGGATATAGAACAGCTGGAACTCTCACACATTGCTGGAGGGAATGCAAAATGGGGCAGCCACTTTGAAAACAGTTTGGCAACTTCTTATAAAGTTAAAGATTGGGGCCAGCCTAGTGGCTCAGCAGTTAAGGACACACGTTCCACTTCAGCGACCTGGGGTTCACCAGTTTGGATCCAGGGTGTGGACACAGCACTGTTCATCAAGCCATGCTGTGGTTGGCGTCCCACATACAAAGTAGAGGAAGATGGGCACGAATGTTAGCTCAGGGCCAGGCTTCCTCAGCAAAAAGAGGAGGATTGGCAGCAAATGTTAGCTCAGAGCTAATCTTCCTCAAAAAAATAAAAATAAAAAATAAAGTTAAAGATACACTTACCACACAACCAGCAATTGCACCGCTAGATATTTACCCAAGAAAAATGAAAACATCTGTCCACACAAAAACCCAGATGCAAATATTTATGGTAGTTTTACTCACAATAGCCCAAAACTGGAAACAATATAATTATCTGTCAAATGGTAAAAGATGAACTGTGGTATATCCATGCAGTGGAATACTATTCAGCCATAAAAAAGAATGAGCTGCTGGTATAGGCAGCACATGGATGAATCTCAGAATCATTATGCTAAAGGAAAGAGGTCAGATACAAGGGACCATAAACTTCACAATTCTACTTATATGATCTTCTAGAAAAGTCAAAACTCTAGTGTTAGAGAACAGATTAGTAGTTTCCAGGGGGGTGAGGAGAAAGTATTGACCACAAAAGGACACAAGGCAACTTTTCAGGGGGAGAGAAACATTCTATGTCTTGATGGTGATACACGTGTACACGTGATTGTATGCATTTGTCAAACGTCATCAAACTGCTCTCCCAAAGGTGAGTTTTATTTTGTGTAATGTATTCCTCTATAAATCAGACTCTAGAAAATGCACCAAAAACATACGAGAGGATGGAGAAGATGACAAGGGAGGACAAGAGGAGGGCAGGAGAGCGAATCTTGCTCCTCTTGCAAGGGGGACAGTCACAAAACAGCTCACAGAGCTCCCAGCAGGGAAGTGTGTTGACAAAACTCCACACGCCTACTTGACGGGGAGTGGCAGAGGGAAGTAGTTAAGAGCGTGAAATTTCAGTTCTCCACCATTTGATTTGCAAAGATCTGAAATATGACAGCGCCCAGTGAGGGCAGGCCCGCCCCACTCCCCGGGGAGCTCCAGACTCTAACCTCTGCAAGGGAATCATTTGGCAACACACACAAGCTTTTCATCCTGGAGATCCTCTGACCCAGGAAACTCATTTTTATGAACTTATCCTATGGAAATAAGAGGACGAGCCAGAATTATATACCTAGAAAAAGATTTATAATACCATTGTTAACCATAAAAAAAACCCTGAAAACTATGTAAATGTCTATTAATAGAAGAAGCGTTAAATAAATTACAGTTCAGTGCCACTCTGGGAAACAGTGTGGCAATTTCTTATAAAACTAAACATGCGCCTACCATATGACCCAGCAGTGGCACTCCTGGGCGTTTATCCCAGAGAAATGAAAACTCGTGTTCACACCAAAACCTGCATACGAACTTCATAGCAGCTTTATTCACAAGAGCCCCAACTTGGAAACAATCCCAATGGCCCTTCAACAGGTGAATGGTTAAATAAACTGGAGGACATCCATACCACGAAATACAACTCAGAAATTTAAAAAATCTACTGAGACACACAACTTGGAAGGGTCTCAAGGGAATTATGCTGAGCAAAAAGCCAATCTCAGAATGTGGCACGCTGCATCGTTTGATTCATATAACATTCTTGACATAACAAAATTATAGAGATGGAGAACAGCTCAGTGGGGGCCAAGGCTGTGGGAGGGGCTTCTGTGTCTGCAAAGGGGCAGTGCCAGGGAGCCTTGTGGTTGTGGAACAGTTCCATATTTCAATTGTCATTATGGTTACAAGAATCTACACGTCATAAAACGGCATATAACCAAACACACACGTGCATAAATGAGTGCATATCAAACTGATGGAAACTGAATAAAGTCAGTGAATTGTACCAAGTCAGTTTCCTGGTTTTGAGACGGTATCATAGGTACGCAAGGTGTTACCATTGGAGAAAAGTGGGTGAAGCACATACAAAACCTTTCTGTGCTACTGTTTGCAGCCTCCTGTGAATTGATCAGCTTTTCAACACTTAATGTTAAAAAAATACAATATAGTGGATTGCCATTTCACCATTTAAAATTCTGATGTAGATAGTCATGGAGAAGAGGAGCACAGTGTATCCTTGAGCGGAAAGAGCAGGTTGAAAACAACACACATAATATAGTCACCTTGATGGGAAATTATGCTTACACGCAGGTTTAAGACTATGAGGATGTCTAGAAGAATGGTTACCAAAATGTTAATAATGTTATTTTGGAGAGTATAGGTTTTTTCACTTTCTTTTTCATGTTTTCTGTATCGTTTGAATTTTCTCCAACAAACATGTATTACCTTCATAACAGAAAAACAAATTTTTTAATGCTTAGGATTTTTAAAAATGTTCCAAATGATAATTTATCATTATCGAAAAAACAATAGGGACATATTGCTTACAAAAAACAAAAAGCATGTGGCAAAACAATATAATCCAATCCTTACTAAAAAGCACATATTTATATATGCAAAATCCAGAAGATGCACTTCAACGCACAAGCAGTGGCCACTTCTGGGGGCCAGATTCTGGGCCCAATTGGTTTCTGCGTCTGGATAGTCTAATGTTGCCCCATTTGTTATAGTTACAGATTTCTCAATTTTTCTTTGCTCTTTAGATAGTTTAGAAATTTACATCTTTCAAAGATAAACAATAAATAAATACAAAAAGGTATAAAATGCAGAATATCATTATATCATTGCCTCCTGTCACCCAACCACTCAGTCCCCAGTTAGCCACCCCCAGGGAACCACTGTGTCTTGTGTGTCTTCCTGAGCTGCTTCATACTATGAGCAAATATGATTTCCCCCACTTTATTGAAAAAAAAAGTAGCATACTCTACATACTGGTCTGCACTTTGCTTTTTTCACTTGAAAATGCATGTTGGAGAGCTTTCCATAACAGCACCGAGAGCTTCCACTCTTTCTTTGACAACTGCATAAGGCTCGTGTTGTAGGGGAGAAACCGTAATTTATTTGAGCGCCCTGTTGACAGCCCTTTGTGCTGGCTCCAGGCTTCTGCTCTTACAAACATCACAGCTGTGCCTGCATCATTTCCCACAAGTGCCAGTTTGCCATCTGCCCATTTTTATTCCAGGTTAGACTTTTCCTTATCATCTTCTACAAACTCTTTGCCTAAGAGGAAAATTAACTCTTTGTCTGTTATTTGAGTTGCAAATGCTTTTCCCAGCCATTCGCCTTTTGACGTTACCTATGGTCTTTTTTGCCGTGTAGAAAAGTCTATATATATGTTTATATATGCTTAGAATTTAGTAGTTTCTCTTTGGCTTCCGGATCTTGAGTTATAGCTAGAAAGGCCTTCCTCCCTCCGGCATTACAAAGGAATTCTCCTAAGTTTCTTCTAGTACTTTTAAGGTTTCATTTTCACTTTAGAATCTTCAGTTCCTTTGCCTTCATCCTTGAGTACCACATGAGACACAGATTCAATTTTTTTCCAGGTGGTCATCCATTTGTCTTAAAACTATTAATATATGCATTTATTTTAAAAGAGAATAGAGATGTTGGAGTCACAGAGCAGTGGGTACTTATTTATTTGGCTACTTGGTTATTTACTTGGCTGTGTTACCTTGGGCAATTCACTCACCCTCACAGAACCTCAGAGAAAAGATGAGGGAAAAGGTTTGGGAAGACAAAGGAAGCCGCTAAATGAAACAATTTGAAACATTTCAAGTGAAAAAACTGGGGACTTGAGAAAGCAGAAAAGACGTTGGGCCACCTTGTCCAACCCCTCACGATACGAAAGGGAAAACTGAGGCCCAGACGGTGGTGTGGATTTGACCTGCAGAGTCTGGACCTTACTGCTGCTCCCCAGGAGACACCAGGGAGGAGGAGGAAGCTCACCCCACAGCCCAGCTGGGGAAATCAAGGCCAAAACAGAAGTGACACCTCCCGCCCAGCACCCCAAATACAAGTCGTGGTTTCCAGCCCCTTTCCGAGGAGCAAACCACAATCTTCACTTCTGCTTGCACCCCTTTCCCCACCCCTTCAGAGAGGCCACCACACACTGTCACCCCAACCCTCGGCCATCTCATTCTCCAGCCTGCACTTCGTTATTTGGGGCCCTCTGGGACACAGGAGTCCCTTACCCGACTCCCAAGATGGTTCCAATCAACCATGGGGAAACTGAACACCACACCAGAGTTTGCCTGGGGTTTTAAGCAGGCCAGTGGTCAAGCTGGGACTCATACCCAGGCTTCCACGCTGCAAGTCCACGCTGCAGACGTCTGGGTGGCTGACTGCTGTGTGGATGGGCAAGACCCTATTCAGGCCGAAAGAGAGTTGAGGAGATATTCAGAGCGCAGAACAGAGCCCCTGGAGGATGCAAATTTGATAACCAGTTCTGTTATTCACTGCCTGGGCTGTGACAGTGGCAAAGAACTTGACTTTTTTGTGTTTCCGGTTTTCTCATCTGTAGAATCAGGCCAAGGAGACCTATTTCCCAGGGAGAGAGACTCAAACAGCCATTTCCATGATCCACATCCTTTTGAATCAGGGCCTGCCCCAGGTGCAGGGCCCCGACCCAAAGTCCCCAGGCAGGAATACATCCGAGCACAAGACTTGGGAACCCCCGCCTTCCTCTCCAGGGCTGACTGTGCACCCCTGCAGCCCACCCTCTCCCCAAAGCACAGGGCCTGCTGAGCCAGCCACGCTCCTGCACGTGGCCCCACCCGCCCCTTCCAGACACCTGCTCCTGCCAACCACGGCCTGGAGCCCCCACCTCCAGCGTCGCCCCGGCCCGGCTGAAAAGGGAACCTGTGGTCTCTGCAGGAAAGGCCTGGTGGGCACTCTTGTTAGCCCCACTTCACAGGCAGGGAAAGAGAGGCCACGCCAGAGCCCAACAGGGCGTCTGTGACCCAGCCAGCACCAGAGCCACTGTCCTGAGATGCACTGTCCCCAGGCTCCAGTCCAGGTCGCTCTGCCAGGAAGTGCACCAGCTCCAAGGGGTCCATCACAAACTCTGCCAGGCTCTGTACTGAGCACCTGAAGCCCCTCACCCCTATCACCTGAAGTGCAGGTTACCGGATAGCCCATTTTACAGATGTGGAAATTGAGGTCCAGAAAAGAAAGGCTCGATCACTTGTGCCAGGCCTCATCAGGGAGCTGAAATCTGAACACAGGACCTAACCACTCCTCAATTTAAACTGTCTTTTGTCAAAAACATAGATTTCTACATTCCCCTAGATCTGGAGTTGCCACCAGGGTCCCAGGACGAGTGAAGGGAAGGGAGATGGGTCCCCAGCTTGCGCCTCCTGGGATGTCACCAGCCAGGTGTGTCCGCCTGGGCAGGGGCAGGCCTAGTGCCTGCCGGGGAAGCCACGGATAAGCACAGAGAGCCGGGGGAGTGGGGAACAGGGGCATGGGCTCACCTGTGAAGCTGCTGCTGCCGCTGTCTGGAGTCCACACGGCTGCAGGCTGCAGGCTGCCGGCTGCAGGAAGAAGGGGAAGTCAGGAAGCTCTGTGCTGGGTGGCCTCTGTTCTGTTGACCCCCCGCCCTCACATCTCCGTCACTTCTCTCTGCTCTCCTCCCCCTACGCCTGCACACCACACTCCCACTTCACTTCTTTCACCACCACCAGCCCTTTGCTTCCTCTGAGCTGAGCGCTCCACCGGCTGGCCCCTTGACCTCAACCCCGAGGGCCTGCACCCTGGCCAAGGGTGTCGAGAGGGAGGAGGGCTGGGCAGCGCGGCACCCCGCAGGGTCCAAGACTTGCCTCAGCTCTGTGCCCTTGGGCAAGAGATGTTGCCTCTCTGGGTCTCAGTTTCCCCATGGGTAGGAAAGGGAGAATGATCCCTGCCTGACCCGAGGACCAATGAGACTGACGATGGCAAGGACCTCAGGCAAAGGCTGGGTCACTGCCTGGCTTCAAATACCTGCCCCATCATTTACTAGCTGGGTGACTCTGGACAAGTGACTGAACTTCTCTGAACCTCGGTTTCCTCTCTCTGAAGCGGAGATAAGGACAGTACCACCTCACGGGGTAGTGCAGGCTTATAAAACGTAGTGCTGCAGAGTCACTGGAAGTGCTCCGTAACGAAGCCTGAGGCCTAGAGAGGGCAAGGGCCGGGCCCAGAGTCACCCTGTGGCAGAGCCCTCTGGGGAAGGGCCTCCCTGGGAGCAGAACTCAGAAAATGTGGCCAGAACTGGGGGGCTAGAAGGCTGGCCAGCTTCTCCTTGAGCCAGGGGTCTGGCGGAGCCTGCCCCCCACAGCCACCTCCTCCCCAGCACCCCACAGGAAGGGCAGGTGTCTGTGTGCCTCGGTGGGGAGACAGGGTGCTCTCCTGCCGGGCCCCCAGCGGGACTCCCCGGGAAAATTCTGACTCAGGAATGTGCTTTTCTACCCGCCAGGGGAGACGAGGGTGCAGCAAGAGGGAGAAAGAGGCAAGTCCCACCATGGTCTCCCTCCTCCCTGCCCCCACCCCGGGGCCCTTCCGGCATCAGATCAGCCCCAGCACAGCCGGCAGGTAGCTCAGGCGGCCTCTGTGGGAAGGGGGAGGGAGCTGCTTCCAGGGGGGCAGGCCCATGTGTCCAGGCCGCCACCCCAGCTGTGCTGCAAAGGCTTTGCAGGGACACCTGTGCGCCTGTGTCCCGACCCCTTGGCCACACTCCCCCTGGTGATGTGGACAAAGCCTTGTCCTTCTCTGCACTTTGGCCATGACCCAGACCTTGACCTCTAGGCCCTTCCTTTTTGAGGGCTCCTGGCCGCCTCTAGGGTTGCAACACCAGCAGCCTTCCTCCTCATGCTGTCTGTGAGCCCAAAGGAAGCCCCTCTGTTTTCCGTCCTGGCTATGTGCCAGCCTCTCGGTGCCCTGCCTCACTTGGGGGTGCTAGTTACCTAGCCCTGCACTCCAGATCCTGGGATTCACTGCCAAGACACTCCCCAGCTCAAAAGCCAGCAGTGGCTCCCTATTGCCTTCATGGTCCAGCCCCAACCAACTTCTACTTCCACTCAGTTCTGGATGTGCTTGCCTATCCTTCCCCTCTTCCATCTCTGTCCCAGCTGGGATGAACACACGTACCTGGACAGCACCCCAGCTGCTCTCCATCCCTCAGGGCTCAGCTCAAGCCCGCCTCCTCTGGGAAGCCTTCCCTGCCTCCAATTCCCTCATAAAACATTCCGATGCTTCCACATTAGGAGGCATGCCAGCCCCTTGTTCAGTCCCCCAGGCAGGGAGGAGGGCAAGCCACCTCCCACTCCCTACCCTGGGAAAGCCACACACCATTTCCAGGGAAGTCTCCCCACGGGGGACAAGGGGTACTCCCCCCAGTGATCTGTGAGAGGATATAAGCAGGACCCCTGACAGGACATTAGATAAACTGAGTCACACCACGGAAAACCCACTTACTTTTCAGTCTTTCTCAATCCTGGTTGCATCCAGGAGAAGCCTCTGTTAGAGCTCAGTTGTCTCCAATCCCTCTTGACCATTGCCTTGTGTCCTTTTTCTTTCATTCTCCAAGCTTTGATTGGACACAGGAAACAGGATATCTGATTTTTAATGATTTTTTTATTGTGGTGAAATATATATAACAAAATTTACCATTTTAACATTTTTAAGCATACGGTTCAGGGGTATTGAGTACATTCACACTGCCGTGCAACCATCACCACTGTTCATCTCCGGAACTTTTCCATCTTCCCAAAGTGAAACTCTGTCCCCATTAGACACTCACTCCCCATTGCCCCCTCCTCCAGCCCCTGGCACCCACCCTTCCACTTTCTGTCTCTATGGATTTGACTGCTCTAGGAACCTCACAGAAGTGCAATCACACCGTATTTTTTTTTCTGCTTTTTCCCCCCAAAGGTCCCTAGTACACAGTTGTACATCTTAGCTGTGGGTCCTTCTAGTTGTGGCATGTGGGACGCCGCCTCAACATGGCCTGATGAGCAGTGCCATGTCTGCACCCAGGATCTGAACCCGTGAAACCCTGGGCCGCCAAAGCTGGAGTGCGTGACCTTAACCACTCAGCCACGAGGCTGGCCCCGGATCACACCATATTTATCCTTCTGTGACTGCCTTATTTTACTCAGCATAACATCTTTATGGTTAATCCATTCTGTAGCATGTGTCAGAATTTCCTCCCTTTTCAGCGCTGAATAATATTCCTTTGAATGCATAGATCACATTTTGTTTATCCACTTGTCCACCAACAGACACTTGTGTTGTTTCTCCCTTGGGCTTCTAGATCCGTGACATTGTTTGTTTACATGATATTTATTTTTACAATTTTCGTCTATTTATGGCAACGCATACATATTTCCTATTTACCCTAAAATACACATACGTCCTAAAAACTGAAATGATTTCAAGGAAAATGCTAAGTAAATAATGTCACAAGTGCTATGTGTTGATGGCGAAAAGCGGCAGAGATACAGAACGGAGAAGTGCTGAAGCGTGGAAAACATTAACACAAGCCTCAATGAGAAACCCCACTGTGCGGAGATGGGGAAAGGAACCCCCCAGGGGCTACTGGGAGGCTGGCACCAGATGAGCACCGCATCCAGAGGCCAGCCTGGAGGCGTGGGTCTAGAAACAGGAGGGACAGTGAGGGCACTGAGCCCTCCCAGCTGGGAGACCCTGGGCCTGCCCCTTGACTTCTGATCCTCACTTTGCTCAGCACGCCATGGTGGTAACAACCCCCAGCTCACAGGGGGGCTGTAAAACAGATAATTCATGTGAACCGCCAAGCCTGTGGTCAGCGCCGAGGTTGGTTCCATGAGCGGGTGGCTCCCCCCACCCCACCCTGCAAGAGACACCCCTAGGATAGCAGTTTTGCTTCCTCCCTCAAGAGAGAGCATCCAACTGTGAGGACTTATAATTGGAGCTTAGATTCACCATCAATTCAGCGTCCTCCGCCTTCTCCATCCCTGTCCGAACCTCCAGAAATTCTGGGAAAGAAGTCTGGGCTCTTGGTGCACGGCTGTCCTCACTGGCTGGGAGACTTTGGGTACATCTGAGCCAAAAGCTTCCCTGAGCATCTCCCCAGCTTGAAAATGGGGACAGCCCTGTCCTCTGAGGACCCAGCATCCCAGTCTCGCAGGTCCAAGGAGCTCAGCAGGCAAAGGCCAGCCACTGCACATCGACAGATCGGGTCCCTCTCAGACACACGTATCCCTCCAAAGTCTGTCTCTAGGGGATTGTCAGACGCTATCAGCGTCTCACCATGCAAACAGAAAGCAAATGAACAGACAGTGAAACTGCAAATCTTGCACAAAGTGTGGGATTTTATGAACGTGGTGCAAGTGATGCCATGGAACGGAGCAGCAGCTGACCGCAGAGGAAGAGAGACGGCCAAGACCTTCCAGAGACAACTGGCTGACTCTCAGAGGATTCAGAGTGACCCTTTAGTTTTGCAAAAATGACCCTCTTGCTGCAAACAGCTGATTCTTCGTTTATTCTAATGCGCGCGTGCTTGCAATCGTAATCTAAATATTGTTAATTACGGGCTAAAACTAATTTATCTTCATCATTTTTAGTTTCTTTTCCGAGGTGCCGGGCTCCCGTCACTATCTCTGGGAATTTCTGGTCCTCTTTCGAGATGGACGCACCTCACCCGGCCCTCCAGGTTACAGGATGTGGGGAGGAGACGCCCTCCCGGCGCCCGCCCAAACCGCAGACACGCTACTCCCAAGGGAGGAAGGCCCTACGCGCCTGGGCGCACGCAAGGGCATTACGGTAACTGCCCCGGGCCGGCCAAGCGTCCCCCCACGCTTCCCAACACGCAGGAGGAGACTCTGGTCAGTCCTTTTGATGTACAAAGGGGAAACTGAGGCCCGGTGAGGGGCAGAGACTCGCTGCTCCACGTCCACTCGGGGGCAGAGCTGGCACTAGGAAAGAGGCAGGTAACAAAAGCGAACACTTGGGAGTACGCGCCACGTGCTGAGCCGGGGTAGACGGTGCCCACGCCTGCCGCGCGGCGCCTAGGACATCGTTGGCGCTCGGGAAACCTGAGGCCGCCCGGCCGAGCCCCGCAGGGCCCCCAGACCCTGCAGTCAGTCCCCAACTTTCGGCCCCATGAGAGGGTGGGGCCTCTGTCGGGGTCCGGCACGCTTCCTAGCACAGCCCGCGGCCCTCGCCCCAAACTCAGGCTGGGGCCCCCATCACAGAACTCGGCGGCCTGGGGTCACCGCCGGGCCGCAGCCCGCCCAGGCCCCCAGCCTCGCCGGCTCGGCTCCCTCCCCCTCTTCCCCCACCCCCGGGAGGGAGGAGGAGACTCCGCGGCCCTCCCTCGGCCCTCCCGGCGGCGGCCGCAGCCAGCCCCGTGCCCGCCCCGCCCAGCCGCGGCGGGTCGGACGTCCGGAGCCCGTGGGTCCCCGGCCGAGGTGAGCGGGGGCGGCGGTGCAGGGCGGGGAGAGCCACCGTGGCCGGGGAACTCCCTCCAGGCCACGGACCTTCCGCGGGAGGGAAGAGGTTAAGCTGGGGGGCGTGCTGGAGGAGAAGGGAGCAGCAGCGGCTCCCGCGTCCGCAGCAACCCCCAAACTCAGCAGAACTTTCTAGTCCCCTCCCTGGGCTCCCCCACCTCGCGGGGCCCCCGGCCTCGGGTGCGCAGGGGCCGCCGGGGTTGGGGGGCAGGGCAGGGCCCCTTTCGGAATGCAGCGGCCCGGGCCGGGGAGGACGGGAGGGGGCGGCGGGTGGGGGCGGAATTTGGAACGCTCCCGGGGGACCCCACGTGGTCACCATGGCGAGCGCGGGATGGACGGGCGGCGCGGGCCAATCGGAGCACGGCCCCGCCGTCCGAGGCCCGCGGCGGCTGCCAATGGGGGCCGCGCGGTGGGGTGGGCGGGACCGCGCCGGCCGGGCCGGGAGCCCCCGCCGCCCGCCGCCCGCCGCTAAGGGGAGCGGGGCGGCTGGCCGGACCGGGCGGGTGGGGAGGGGATGAGGGAGGGAGGCCCGCGAGGCGACACGGGGCCATGGGAGGGCAGAAAGCGAACTTCTGGAAGGAGTTGGGGCAGGTGGAGCGACGGCTCAGCGCTGGGAGAAGGGAGTGGGCCTCAGTTGCCCCACCGTTGTGATGGTGCCGACGGGTGATACCCGTCAAGCCCGTTCCCCACCGGGGGCTTAAGTTTTTCCGTGGCGGTGGTACAGGGCTCTGTGGGGTCTCCTTGGGTCATGTTGGCACAGGGTCTGCCCACTTGTTCGATAGAGCTTTTAGGAATTTTGTTAGTGCCTCTGCCCATCGTAGAGGTAAGGAAACAGGCCCAGAGAGCGCAAGGACATGCAGATGTCACACGGCATGTCGGTGACAGAGCTGGGACTAGTGGGGTGTCTGCTGTGCAAGAGTGAATAGCACAAGGAGTTGCTGGGAGGCCCAGAGCTGGGGGCAGCCCCCACGAAGGGCTCTCACCGTCTCCTGTACCGGCTATGCCTGGCCACTTGGCCTGACACCTGAGACTCCCATCTTGTAGGTGGTCCCAGGGGCGTCTTGCACCCCAGGCAGTCATGACCCAGGAGGGGAGGCATCTAGTCCCAGCGCTCCAGCCCCCCAACCCCTCCACTTGGCTGCTGGTCCTCTATGCGGATGTGGATGAGTGGCTGCTCCTCTGGGCCTCAGTTGGCCCAATGTAAAGAAAGGAGTTTAACCAGTGACCCAGAATATCTTTGTGGCTCTGGCGTCTGAGATGGGGGTAACTGGGAGCAGGCCAGGGGGGCCCTACCCCGGGGCTCAGGTCCAGCTCCCCGCCCGCCTTCCCTCTCAGTCTCTTCTGGAGGTCCGCTGGTGGAAGCCCAGGCAGCTGGTCACAGGGACAGGTGCCTGTAGTTTGTGGGCTGACCAGTCTGGGACCCTGCACTTATCCAATCAGGCTGTCCTCTGTGGTTTCCCGCCGGGCTCTGCTCCTGCCCACAGCCAGGCCTGTGGCCAGGGGCCAGCCCCAGTGCCCCACCTGAAAGGCTCTGGGAGGACATAGGGGCTTTCTGAGCTGGAGCGAAGAGTTGGGCCGCCGGGCAGCCCCCAGTCCCCTCAGCTGGCCCCCGTCCAGGCCTCAGCATCGCTCACTCCTCCTGCTGGATATTGAGAGTCAGCTAAACATGCTAAGGACTAAACACAAAGTTTTCCCCCTGTGGGCAGTTAGGCTTCCTCAGGTAAGGGGGCTGACCCCTGCCCTGGCCATGAGATGACCTCTGACTCTGACCTTGGCCATAGAAAGGCTCAGACACCTGCCTGTCTCAGAGCCTAGCCACGGACTGACTCCTGATCCTTAGGACGGACTGACTCCTGATCCTTAGGACGGCTCAACCCTCCCTGGTCGCAAGGGGACTCCTAGCTGTCCCTCTTCCCTCCATCAGCCTAGGAGGCATTTAGGCAGCATCTGCTGCATGCTGGGCCCTGTGCTGACAGCCAGCAAGGCCAAGATGCCCTTGTGGACTTCACAGTGTGGCCATCGCTGAAGAATAGGGAGGTGGCAGTGCTTTGGGAGCACTAACATACTCTGTGTACCAGATCAGGAAAAGCCTCCCAGAGGAGGGGAAACCCAAGGTGGGTCTTGAAGGATGCATAGAAGTTTGTCAATGGAGAAAGGAGGAGGGAGAGACATTCCAAACAGATCCACAAGCAGCTGACACCACTGGTCACTTTCTGTGGACAGGGCTTATGAGGGCCTAGGCTGAGGCGAGTCTCGGATCCAGACATTCTTGTTTCTGTCCTAGAGTGGGCCAGCAGCCGCCCAGATCCGTGAGGACGGCTGTGGGGCCGGGCTGCGGGAGCTCTGAGTTCCCCTCGGTCCTGCTACCCAGCTCAGGGCTGCAAGGTCCCAGTTCAGCCTTCTCCTCAACACTTCACCAGCCAACTTTAAGCCAATCCTGCATGCAGGGCCTGTCCTAGAAGCTCTGGGTGGCACAAGTGTCGTGTCTGGGTGGGAGGAAGCCTGAGCTTCAAGAAGAGAGGGCAGCTGGCTGCATCTGGCTGTGGAAGGTTCTAGGGCTATGCTCCTTGGGGTAGGGGGTGGGGCTGGAGAGCTCAAGGCATTTCCTAGAGGTGGTAGAACTGAGCTTGAAGGATGGGTGGGGGTTTCAGAGTCTGGGTTGGGGGGGGGGGCATTCTGACTAGGAGGAACAGCCTGAGCAGAAGCTCTGGGCGTTAGAGCAAGAAGAGACCCATCTGGCTGTTAGGAGGCAGGAGAGGGGAGGGTGGGGCAAAGAAGGCCCCCGGGGCCTGTGGTGTCTGGTCCATCCCTGAGTTGCTCCTTGGGGGGCAGTGATAGCCTGGGGGAGTCAGGAGGCCACCCCACACACACATATATGCATACCCCGTGGGCAGAAGGCGCAGAGCCTGCTGGGGAGGGGCGGCAGGGCGGGGCAGCCGGAGCCTGTCTCTGTAACTGTGTGGCATCACACTCTAGTGAGTGTGTATGTTACCAAGGCTGTGTGAGTGCGTGTCCCCGAGGCTGTGTTGTGTGGGTGTGGGGTGGGAGCGGGGGGAGGGGAGGCATCGCTAGGCAAGGTCTGGCTGCCCTTGAGTCTCCGCGGGTGTGTACGGTTCCTGGTGTTCCAGAGGGTGGGCTTCTCCAGAAAACCAGCCTCGGGACCCCCACCCCCACCCCTTCCCCCAGGTGTCCACGCACACCCTCCAGGGGACCCTGGGCCTACAGGAGGAAAGGCAGGAGGGCTGTTCAGAGCCCGGCTGGGCCCCCTGCTCCCCTTCCTCCTCCCCCAGCCCCCAGGAGGGGCCGGGCCAGACCGCTGGGGAGGGGCCCAGGAGCTGAGTGTAGAGCCCACCCCTGCCTTGAGTGTGGGCTCCTGGAAGCCATCAGGAGCCTGGGTGGCGCCTGCCCTGCCCCTGGCGACGGGCTTGGGATTCCTGGAAGGAGCGGGCCGCCCCTTCCCTGCCGAGCCCATGCCAGGCCTGGCAGCTCCCAGAGGCTGAGAGGATGTGGCAGTGGCCCCCTCCCTGCCACCCTCTCAGTTTAGGGGCTGCAGGAAGGGCCCAGCAGAGGGGGCCCAGGCCCCAGGACTCCCTCACCACACCTCCCCCCCCCATTCCTAGCACAGCTCAGGGCCGCTGGGCTGGCACTCACATTTCCTGTCTCCCTCCCCTCCTGTCTCCTTCCCCTCCCCCGCACATTGTTTTCCTTTTCCAAGAGCTTCTCCACGTGGAGCCGGGCCAGGAAAATGGGGAGAAGAGGAGTGTGTGTCTGGATGCGTGTTTGTGTGTGTGTATGAGTGTGTGCATCTGCTTGTCTTAGGATCGAGTGTGTATCTCTGCGTGTCTCTGTGTGTATCCATCTGTGTGTTGGCATGTCTGTGTCTTCAGCTGTGTCTGTGGCTCTGTACCTACAGGCAGGCATCTGCATAGTTGTGTGTGCACACGGGTCTGTTTCTGAGTGTACGTGTGTCAGCCCGTGTCTTTTGTATCTGTGTTTCTGTGTATGGGGATACGTGTGAGTCTCAGATGTCCTTGGGTGTGTGGGGTCAAGGCCAGCCACCTCATTGCACAGGTGGGGAAACTGAGTCACAGAGAGGCCTCGGTGTGTACGGGGAGTCGGTGGTGTACGGGCCCCGAGATCTGTGTGGCGGTGTCCGGGTGCGTACCTGCAGGGGGTACTGGGGCTGACACATACATGTTTGTGTGTGTGGAACCATGGATGGCGACGAGACATCACCGAATACTCACATGTCCCACACTGGGACTGTTACATGCAGATTCCCAGCCCCACCCCCACCGAACATGACTCCAGGGGGTGGGGCCCAGGAACTGCACTCGAAGCACGGGTCCAGGTGAATCCGGGGGACCCCTTGATCAAGAAGCACTGGCCTCCCTCACCCCCTGCCCCCATTCTACTGGTGGAGAAACTGAGGCCCAGAAGCGGGCAGGGGCTTACACGAGGCTGGGGACAGAGCCGGGCCTAGAGCTGATGCCTGGTGAATGCAGACAGGCAGTAAACAAACGGTGGACGGACTAGAGAACTAGAGTACGATCGCTGAGCCACGCTGAGGAACCGATGTCATGGTCATGAGTTTAAAGGACAATGTCCACACGGAGGGGTAACACCTGCCATGCCTGGTTATCCAGGTGAAGGCGGGAGCCATGGAGGTGACCAGGGTTGGCATTGCCTGGAGAGACAAGACCAGGAGAGGGGGCTGGGCACCACAGGCAGATCAGGACCACGGACTGTGAGCTGGGCGAGGAGGGGAGGGACAAGGCGGGCCGTGTGCACAGTGAACAGGTGGCAGGATCAGTGGGCCGTGGCTCCTTTTGGGATTGAAGGATTTTCGGAGTTGGTGTCCTAGACGGAGTGAGCTTGGAACTGACACTAGAAAGGGTCACAGCCATTGGTGACGACAAACGGTGTGACCACTGGCATGATCGGGTTTGCATTTTTAAAACCTCGCTCTGGCTGCCGCTGTTAAGAATGGATTTGAAAAAGGCAACAGGGAGAGAGGAGGGGGCGGCTGCAGTCGCTCAGGTGGGACATGGTGGTGGTGACCTTGACAGGTTAGTGGCTGAGTAGGAAGAAGGTGGACAGATCTGTGTGATGTGTGGCAGACAGGCTGACAGGACAAGTTGGGGACTCAGAGAGACAGCAGATTCCAGAATGTTCCCCATAGCATGAGGGAGTGACGACGTCCTCTTCTCTTAGAGGGGCATCCAGAAGGAGGAGCTGATTGGGGGGGAATGGAGACGGTGGATTCAGTTTGACCAGGCGGAGTCTGAGTTGTCTGCGGGACATCCTGGTGGGGGTGCAGGCAGTTCTGGAGGACAGCCTGAGAAGGAGAGAGATTCAGCATCCTCGAGGAGATGCCTGAGGCAAGGGCAGCAGGAGAGGAGAAGGGGAACCAGGACTGGGTGACCCCAGCACTCAGGGGACGAGCCCAGGCTGCCCACCAGGGAGGCTGATGGAGAGCAGCCGGAGAGGAGCAGAGAAAGCAGGAGGGACGGACGCTGCCCAGAGCCAGAGAGGGGACACTGGAGAGGGCTGAGACATGCCCAGTGGGTAGAGGAGTGGCATGGCCTGAGGAGAGAGGGCAAGGGAGGGGGACAGGGTGGAGACAGCAAGTGTGGACCACTCTGGATGGGCCTTGAAAGGGAGGAGAGAGGGGTGGCTTCAGCAGGGGTGAAGCCCCCTGGAGAGGGCATCATTGGCAGGAGTGGGAGAAGCTGGAGGCGGGAGGAGGGGGGACCTTTGACCCAAGGAGGGAGAGCGGCTCTGTCCTCTTAGTGGCAGAGAGGAGGGGGCCATGGGGCTTGGGGCAGGACAGGGAGGGAGTGCCAATCTGATGGCCTCCCTTTTCACTGCAATCTCTGACATCAGATCAGCTGCCAAGAGTGAGGGGGTTAGAGGGTGCAGAGGGGACACGGGGCTGGCCAGGCAGTGTTGGGACCAGCCAGTGTTGAGGCACTCTTCTGTGGTACCGCACTGGTCCCTCAGAAAAGGAAGGGATGGCGATTGGGGTGGGGCCTTAGGGGCCAGGTGAGGATCATGGGACAGGCTCAGCTGAAAGGGGAAGGAAGTGTGATGTCCCCAGGGGCTGCATGAGGCCATCTGGAGGTAGAGTGTGGCAGGTTAGGGACAGAGAGGGACGCATGTCTCATTTATTTTAAAGGGGACGTGGCCCACGAATAGCAGCGCCCCGCAGTGGGTGCACCTGCCTCCCGCCCATCTAATAGACCCTGGTTTATTCCCATCATGCCTCTGGGACACGCCTGCCTTCACCAAACCCTCCCCAGTGCTCGCATTTGGACTCCTAGGTACCGGATCTGGATCAACTCCCAGGTTAACCTTGCTGATCCTCCCTTTCCTCCTTGTAAATGTTGATCATTTTCCCTCAAGCCTATTGAGAGGAATAAAGGGGATAGTTCACATAGGGCATGGTACCTGGCCTGTAGTTGGCCCTCCACACATGTCACTGTCATTGTCGTGTGCTAAGACTAACACAGTGGCCAGGAGCCAGCCCTTGCCTTCAGCAGACTCACAGCCTCCGGTGAGGATGGGGAGTAGAGGGACACATAAATGGTACAGCGAGGGTGATTAATGCAGTGATGAAGACCCGGCAGGGGCCGACCACCTGGCCTGAGGGGTCCAGGAGCACTTCAAGGAGGAGGTGGTATGGCAGATAAGCTTTAAAGATGAGAAGAGTTAGCCCAGTGCCGGAAGAGGCAGGGAGGGGACTCCTGGCAGCACGGCCAGCCTGGAAGCATCTGCATTCAGAGTGGAGATGGGGGGAGCAGTACCCGCCATTCAGTGTGTGAAATGGGACCTGAAGGTCAAGGACAGCAAGTCAAGGTTTCAGATCAGCTGCCGCTGCTGCAGCATGAAGGGACTGAAGCAAGGCGTCTGGAGGCCCTGGCTCACCATTCCAGTCTAAGGGGGGCTCGCCTGGAGCAGACCATTTTCTCTCCTTCTGCCTTTGCCCATGCTATTCCCTCTGTCAGTTACGCCCTTCCCATAGCTGATCTTATTGCTGTGGACAGATGGTGGCCACAGCCTAATAATGGTTGTGTTCTCCCACAGGTCCGCGGAAGCGTGCCCACCCGGTGACCGCGAGAGCAGTGAGTAGCGGTGGCCATCATGCACAGCGGTATCGTGTCCGCCCCGCGTCGCCCCTGAGTCTGGCCGCGAGTTCCAGCTCAGGGCCCGGAGCCTGCCCGTCCACGTGGCCACACCATGAGCCACGGGCCGAGCCCCCGGCTGGCCGAGTCCCCGCAGCTGTCCAAGGGCAGCCTCCTGACCATCCTGGGCAGCCCGTCGCCCGAGCGCATGGGCCCTGCGGACTCGCTGCCGCCCACACCGCCCAGCGGCACGCCCTCGCCGGGGCCCCCGCCGGCGCTGCCCCTGCCGCCCGCGCCCGCGCTGCTGGCCGACGGGGACTGGGAGAGCCGCGAGGAGCTGCGGCTGCGGGAGCTGGAGGAGGCGCGGGCGCGGGCGGCGCAGATGGAGAAGACCATGCGCTGGTGGTCGGACTGCACGGCCAACTGGCGCGAGAAGTGGAGCAAGGTGCGCGCCGAGCGCAACCGCGCGCGCGAGGAGGTGCGCCAGCTGCGCCAGCGCCTCGACGCGCTCACCAAGGAGCTGGCGGGCGCGCGGCGGGAGCGCCAGGAGGCGCAGGGCGAGTGCGAGGCGCGGGGCCGCGAGCTGGCGCGGCTGCGGGGCGCCCGGGGCTCCGTGGACAGGACGCCCGACGGGCCCGAGCCGGAGCGGGAGCACGAGCCGGTGCGCGACGTCGGGGCGGAGAGGCCGCAGGGCAGCCAGGTGTGCGGTCGGGCGGGGGTCGGGCGGGGCCTTCGCGCTGGGGTCTGGAAGTGGGAGCGGCTGGTTGACCTGGGCAGGAGGGAGGGCCGCAGGACTCAGAAGGGGAGAGTAAGGGCCTGGTCGCCTGGGAGGTATCATCCTCTGGGTAAGGCTCTGCCCCACAGGGCCCCAGGCCACCTCTCCGGAGACCTCCAGGCCAGAGCGTCCTGGGCTCTGGTGGTCTATCCACTCCCCTTTGAGCAGGAGGGCATCTAAGAACTTGCCTAGCAGGCATCCTTTAATAGCAGAGCTGAAGCCATCCTTTCGTGCAGCTGGAGTTTGGGGGAGGGGTAAACATTTCTAACGCTCATCGATCAAAGCTGTGGGGTGGAGGGTTGCCGGGGCACCAGGAGCACAGAGGAGGTCCCTGTTCCAGGCCTTGGGGGGGGTGGGGGGGTGGGGGGGGTGTCTTCACAGAAGCTTCCTTGGAAGAGGCCCCGTTTAAGCGGAGACTAGGAGACTGCGGATTAGTTAACCGTGGAAAGTGCAGGAGAGCGTTCCCGGGTTGGAGAGGGTCTGTGCAGAAGCGCAGAGGCAGAGAGCGCCCGGCGAGTTAGGGAACCGGAAATCCGAACAGCACCCGACATTCAGTGGGCGCCCGCACGGCCCTACACAGTGCCAAGCGCTGCCCATGCGTTATCCAGTTAATTCTCGCAGCAACCCCAGGGGGCGTTTGCTTTGTAGAAGGGGACCCTGAGGCATGAAGAGGTTAAGTACCAGTGTCTCCCAGCGGGTGACTGGAGTTGCGGGGGGGGTCGTTGAAGATGGGTGAACTCGAGGCCGGGTAATAATCGGAGTGGCTGGAGTGTCCACGGTGGGTGTGGGGGGCAGCCACACCAGCAGATCTGTCACCAGAAGGCCTTCCCGGGCAGAATCCAGCCTCAGCTTGCCCCCCAGCACCGCTCCCAGAGGGACTAGCTGCTCCAGCCAGGATTCTTGGCTGCCCCTTCCCCTCCCCTGCCAGCCCCCTCCGCAGGCTACAGTGGGCACTGCTGCCTCCTGGTGGCTTCCCCAGGGCTCCCTGGTGTTTGGAGGTGGCACTCGTTGCTCTTTTCTGGGGCAGTGTCAGCCAGTCAGCCAGTCTCGCGGTGCTCTTCCTGTCCTGGCCTTGTTCTGGGTGTCAGCCACGATCCGGGAGGTGGCAGGTACAGCGGTGGCAGCCCTGGGGCTGCAGTCTGAGGCTGCCCTCAGCCCAGCCACCTCCATGCTCTGTGACCCAGAACAGGTCCCTTCTTCTGTCTCCCCATTTGGGAAAACAGGGCTTTGGACCAGGTGGCATCTGAGGCCCCCACGCACAGTCTGAGCTACAGGAGTAGACTCTCACTCCTCAGGGAGTCCTCGGGGCCACCGTCCCAGTGCAGATAGGGAAACCGAGGGCCACGCAGGGAAGGAGCTGGCCCAGACCCATCTGGAAAGGCCGTGGGGGAAGCCAGGCTGCAGCAGAGGCCATGGGCATCTCGGGTTTGTGGTCGGAAGCGGGCCTTGGGGGCAGGCAGGGGAAGGCTGGTGGAGAGGAACGGGCCTTGGCACTGGGTTAATAATCCCTGCTTCCTGTCTGGGAGCTGGTTCTGCTCACAGAGGCTGCCCTCCTGTGCATCTTTTACCATGTCACTCATCTCCCAGTGCTTTAGTGTGTGCACCTGAAAAATGGGATAATAGAGCCAGAATTACTTTTGAGAGAATCTAGTTCTTAGACATTGTAGGAATCTTTGCTTCTGCATTCACTCACACCAATGTTCCACCATATGTTTGCATACTTCCAATGACAGGGAGTTCATCACCTTTCCTGGGAAGTCTTCCAAGATACAGGAAATTTTAGTGGCTGATCCTGTGTGCAGTTCCAGGAGGTGAAGGGGCATCCCAGAGGAGGGAGAGTCAGGCTACAGAAGAGGAAACTGGAGACCAGAAGGGCTGTGTGTCTTGCCCAAGGTTACCCACCAAGCTGGTCCCAGATCCAGGGCCTGAGAGAGGCCATGAGGAAGGTCAGGAGGGGAGGGCTCAGTAGCCGCTGGTCCAGCCTCCGCCGTGGTCCCTGCAGGAGCTGGAGCTGGTGGAGAGCCTGCTGCGGAGCAGACCAGAGGAGCCTGAGGGATGCTGGGAGGCACGCAGTGTGGGCGCCGGGGGCCCACGGGGCAGCTCGGGCCGCCAGGAACGCAGCCGGCTGCCGTGGGAGGACACAGCCACCATCGAAGAGGATGCGTCCAAGTTGACTGCCCTGCGGCTGCGGCTGGATGAGTCCCAGAAGGTGCTGCTCAAGGAGCGAGAGTGAGTCCCAGGGGCGGGCAGGGACCAGGGCGCGGGCCAGGCCAGGGCACCCTCAGAATCCCAGAATGAAAATCAGCGCCATAGAATGAGAGACTGACTAGCTGGAGGCCATGGTGCCATCTGGGCTTGAGTCAGGATGCTGGAGCAGCGGTGCGCTACCTGAGGACCCAATGCGAGTTCTTTTTATTAATCCAAATGATGCGTATTGGGGATCTGCTCTGGGTCAGGCACATGCCCGGCAGTGAGGCACAGCCGTAAATAAGACCAAACCTCCCGGCCTTCGTGGAGCTTCTGTTCTAGTCGGGGTGGGGGGGGTGGCGTGGCGGCAGAGGTTAGAGCAGGGAAGGAGGGCTGGGGAGGTCGAGGGGTTGCAGGTGGGAATTTGGTTTGGGACGTGTTGACTTTGAGGGGACAGGAGGCAGCTGGGTACGTGAAAGAGTCTGGAGTTCATGAGACAGGTCTGGGCTGGAGGTAAAAATGCCAGCGTCATCAGCCAATAGATGATCTTGACAGCCGTGAGCCGGGGTGAGTGGGTGCGAGGAGGTCAGAGGATGCAGCCTGGAGCTGACTGAGTTTAGAGATGGAGGAAAGGGAGGCAGCAGAGGAGACAGGAGCCGCTGGGGGCGGGGAAACCAGAAGAACCCGGTTCCCGGAGGAGGGAGTGTCAGCTGGTCCGTAAGAAGAGGACTGAGCACTCTCCAGTGGATTTAGAACGTGGACGTCACCAGTGACCTTGATCAGGGCGCAAGCCTGATTCTAACGAATATAATGAATGAATATATATGTCGAGAAGTTAAGTATGTAGATTAGTATAGCCTATCTACACACATAATTTCTCTTTAAAATCAACGTCATGCCTTTGTGAAGATGAAGGCGGACATGAGGATGAGGCTTCTACAAGCTGGGGAACACCGGAGACGGCCAGCAGACCTCCAGAAGCCAGGGGAGAGCGTGGCACAGCTTCCCTCTCCCGGCCTCAGGAGAAACCAGCCCTGCCGACACCTTGATCTTGGACTTCTAGCCTCTAGAACTACGAGACAGTATGTTTCTGCTTAAGCAACACAAACGAGCAATAATCCACTTATTGTACTAACTGAAATATAAAGTAGAAATAAAAGAAAGGAATTCATGATAAAATATAGGCATTGTGACAAGGAAATGCTCAGGCTCGGCTCGACTGGAAGAAATTGTGAAGTAGTCGGAATCCGGGGCCTTTATATGGGATGACAGTGATGATGGCCGTGGGAGCAGATGCTGTGAGGCACGCACTCCGAGACAGGCACGGTGCGGAAGCTTTGCCTGTATTCGCTAGTTTAAGTCACCTCCCAGGACAGTGACAAAAGCAGCAGGTGCAGGGGAGCAGGGCTGGCAGCTGAAATGCACGAGTGGTGTCGCTGTGGTGACAAGCTTTCCTGGGAGACGAACAGCCTTCGGTAAAGTCTGAGCAAAGCCGCGTGCAGTCTTCCCTCAGTGGATGCAGTGGTTCCGTTCCTGGAAAAGTCTGTGTTCGTACAGAAGATAGTTGCTGTGTGTTTCAGTCAGAGGAGGTTCTAGGCGCAGATCCGTCTCACCCCCAGGGATGTCCAGCGGGACACACACGCCTTAGACCGGATGCAGGGTGATTCCTGGGTGGGCAGGATGGCCTAGGCATTGCAGGTCCCTGCCCACTAAATGACCCCGTCATCGTGATAGCCAAAAGTGCCCCATCAGGTTTCTCACGTGCCTGCTGGCGGATGGCATTGCCTCCTCGGAGAACCCCGTGTGGGAGGCATGAAATGTTAGTCTCTGAGGAGGGGAGAGCAGCCTGCTGGGGTGTGATGCTAAGCGCAGCTGGTGGCTGAGCACCTGCTGTGCACTGGGCCAGACACTGAGCTCGTTCGTGTTCAAAGCAGAGTGCCAAGTGGTGATTATGGGAGATCCACCCAGTGATGATGACAAGAGGGGAACTTTGTCCCTCTTGTCACTGGACAGTGTTTTCCAGCTTTTCTAACTACGGAACCTGTGTTCAAACCGAGCCTTACAGGGAGCCACAGTACATAAGACAGGAACGGGGTCGTGTTTGGCAGGTGAGTGTGGGGCCCAGAGAGAGGGAGGCCCTTACCCGGGGATGGCCAGTGCCTGGAGGCCTGGTCAGTCATTCCCTGCACAATAAGCTGGGCACCTGCAGTTGTGCAGTGGGTACAGTGCCAGGAGAAATGCAAAACCAGGGTGCCTGCCACAGTGTAGGGTACCAGGGTGTTGAATGCTGAGGCCAGGACTTCGGACGTGGGCTCCGCAGGAGCAGACTGCACAGGAGCACTAAGTGGAGGGCCCCAGTGGGCTCACCCCGTCTGCCTCTCCCCTTCTGATCCCCAGGGATAAACTAGCACTGAGCAGGAACATTGAGAAGCTGGAGGGTGAGCTCAGCCAGTGGAAGATTAAGTACGAGGAGCTCAGCAAGACCAAGCAGGAGATGCTCAAGCAGGTGAGTCTTGGAGACCGAGGGGCTTCCTGGAGGAAGCAGCATTGTGCTGTTGCATTTCGGCAGTGGGAATGGGGAAAAGAAGGGAATTCACTCATTCATTCATTGTCCAGCACTGGCTACGTGCTGTGCAGTGGTCTGAGTGCGCTGGCAGATGATGTCCCTGCCTTCAGGAGCTCAGCTTGTCGGCACCGTGGGTGGGGGAGACCCTCAGTAACCAGGCAGATAGATTCATAAGCTACAGAGTTAAAACAGAATAAGAGAGACGGGGCAGTGGGTCAGGGAAGGCCTGAGAAGGTGACATCTGAGGTAAGACCCAAAGGGATTCGAAGGAGCCATCCTTGAGAGGGTCTGGGGGCAGAGTTTCCGGCAGGAGGCACAGCAAATGCAAGGGTCCTGAGGCCAGAACAAGCCCAGTGCTGCAGGAAACAGGTCGGTGTGGCGGGAGTAGGTCACAGGGAGAGCTCAATCTCACGGGGCCTCATAGACCAAGACACAGAGGGGCAGCGGGGGGTCTGGATGCAGCGTTCATTGGCGCTGGGGTGTGGGAGATCGCGCTCGTTCACGTCCTGCCGTCCAGTCTTACAAATGAGGACACTGAGGCTCCGGGGCAGGCAGGGGGCGGGCTCGGGCACCAGGGCCGCCTCGTGTGAAAGCCCCCGTGGCCACTAGGGGGCGCGGCCACCCTGGGGAAGCCGTCGGATCTGCGTTCCCAGAAACTGCCGCGGCCGGGCGAAGACGGGACTTAAGGAGAAGCTGCTGGAGAATCTCCTAGAATACAGCTTCCCGGAGCCCGCCCTCACCCCCTGCACCAGCATCTGCGGGAGTGGGGTCCCGGAGTCTGTCTTTTAATCTTTGCAGTGGTGAAGGGGGATCCTTTGCAGAGGAGAGGGTAGAACGCGAGTGCGCGGTCTCGCGGGTAGGAAGAGCCCCGTGCGCTGGCTCCTCTCCCTCTGCGTCTCCTTTAAGGCTCCGCGGCCGGTCCTTGCGCGCCGAGCGAGCGCAGCGCGGGTTTGCCCTGCTGCACACGGGGCGTCTGCGCTGTCCCAACCCGGCTGCCCCACTCCCACGCGCAGGCGCGTTTATCCACTGGACTCGTCCAGACGGCTCACTGAGGGCTCCCCTGGGCCAAGGCCCTGCAGGGACACGAGGGCGGCCGGACAGACAAGCTCCTGTCCTCCCGAGCTCACGTGCTGTGGGGAGTGGGATGGAGAGTAGAGGAGGCCCCCACCTCCAGGCCGGGAGGGCGGGAGAGGCCTCCCTGAGGGGGAGGGGGCCTTTAGGCCAAGGCCTGAGAATGAGGAAAGTCAATCCGGCAAAATATCTCGGAAAGAGTGTACCTAGCAGAGGGAACTGCATGTGTAAAGGCCCTGTGGTGGGCAGGAATTTGGTGTATTTGAGGGCTAGAATGGAGGCTGCTGTGCCTGGAGCACAGTGAACTGAGGGACGGGGCGGGAGTTGAGGCTGAGGAGAGATGGGCAGGGGTCCCATCATTCAGGGCTTTGTGAGACCACAGGGAGGGACCAACCAGTCTTTATCCTCAGGAGTGCACAGATGTGGATATGAGGAAATTTGTTTTTTCTAAAAGCTCACTCTGGGCTGCTATTATGGAAAATGGGTTGACAGTGGGGCCCAGAGTGGATGTCGGGAGGCTAGGTGGTAATGAGGTAGGAGGAGAGAGATGCTGGATGCGGCTGAAGTGGTCAGAGCCAGGGCCTGTCCTGGACACCCAGTGGCCCATTTGGGCCCCCCTCAGGCTCCTTGCTGAGCACTCCTGCACCGGCGCCCACTCCCCAGAACTGGTTCCAGGGTACATCCGGTGGTCCTTGAATAACCAGGCTGGGCTATATCCTGCAGCTCAGCATCCTGAAGGAGGCCCACCAGGATGAGCTGGGCCGCATGTCGGAAGACCTGGAGGACGAGCTGGGTGCGCGGTCCAGCATGGACAGGAAGATGGCTGAGCTGAGGGGTGAGGTGAGGCCGCCGGCAGGACCTGGGAGGGCCTGGGGCTTGCGGGTGCAAGGGCCCTGCCTCTGTCTGTTGGTCTCTCCAAAGAGGGCAGGAGCTGGGCCTGTGCTCTGAGGGGTCCCAGCCACACCCTGAGGGTACCCAAATCTGCAGGAGGCGGGCCTCTCCCTCACGGAGACCAGAAGCGTCCTCACATCCTGCCCACCGTGAAATCAGCCCAGCCTAATTATAGCCACTGCAGCTGGACCTGCTTCCTGAGCCAAAAATGGCTGCAGGAGAAGGGGGGCATCCAGCTCAGGCCCTTCCGTGCCCGCTCCCCTGGGAGCCCTCACCCTGTGCTGCCATGTTGCAGATGGAGCGGCTGCAGGCAGAGAACGCGGCCGAGTGGGGCCGCCGCGAGCGGCTGGAGACCGAGAAGCTGGGCCTGGAGCGGGAGAACAAGAAGCTGCGGGCACAGGTCGGGGACCTGGAGGAGGCGCTGGCCCGGCGGCGGCGGCAGACCGCCAGCGCGCTGGACTGCGACCTGCGGGCCAGCCAGGCCGCGCTCTTCGAGAAGAACAAGGTGGGGCAGTGGGTGGCACGGCCAGTGCTGGGGCAGCCCCACCTCCGTCCAGCCAGGGCAGAGCACCTACTGCGCGTCCAGTCCAGCCGGCAAGGGGCTGCAGACCCCTGAAGTAACAGCTGAGGACAGACGTGGCGATCGCCCTAGAAGCTGCTCCTCCTGGGCACCCACTGTTGGCCGAGCCTGGAGATTATTACAGTAGCTGCATTTGTCAAGCACCCACTGTGGGCCGGGCCTGGTGGTTATTACAGTAGCTGCATTTATCGAGCACCCACTGTGGGCCGGGCCCTGTGTCAGTGGTTTTTGTCTGTTATATCACTTAATCCTCTCAGCAGCCCTTTGACTTTCCCACAAATGTTTATGAGCGCCAACTGTGTGTAGGCCTTGTTCTAGGTGCTGGGGACACAGCAGTGAGCAGACAGCACGGACGCAGCCTCCCCTCATGGAGCTGATGGCTCCGGGGCTGCAGACATTGCTCTCACCATCACAAGCACACTGATCACACAGCTCCACGGCTGCCGGCAGGATAGAGGGAACACCAGGGGCCTGGTTTAGGCCCCGGGTCCTGGGAAGGCTTCCCTGAAGCAGTGACCTTTGAGCCGAGGTCTCAAGGAAAAGCAGACGTTAACTGGTGATGAACTGAGTGGGAGAGGAAATTTGGAAATAATGTGAATAAATGTCCCATGGTGACGGGGACGTGGAGATTTGAGGAACAAGGAGGCCAGTGTGGCTGGAGGGCAGTGGGCAAGGGGGACGTGGTAGGAGGTGAGGCAGGAGCTGTGGGCCACCCGTGAGAGGAAGAGGTGGGCGTGGGCAGGCTGCCATTCAGGGTGCTTGCTGGCTGCTGTATGGGAGGCAGCTGGGCAGGCAGGCCGGGTGGGAGGCTGTCACTGTTTCCTGGGGCAGCAAGAGATGCTGGAGGCCTGGACCAGGCTGAGGTTGGTGGAGATGGAATGAAGAGGGTGAATTCGAGAGACCTTTAGGCTGTGTTTGGCCCGTTTTACAGATGTGAAAACTGAGGCCTGGAAAAATCAGAGCTCAGGGATGGGCACCTCCATTCCCGGCTGCTGCTCCTCCTCCCGGTCACTGTGGCTTCTGATCTCTTTTCCTCTGACGTCCGCTCCCCAGTTTAACTCATCCGCAGACCCAGGGCTTTAAATGCCATTTATAGGCCAACCTCTAGACCTCATCCCTCCCCAGAAAACCTGACTCGGCTCCAGCAGCCTGCTGGACATCTCCATGGCATTTCCAGTAGGGACCTCAAAGTTTCATGTCCAAAATGGAGCCACTGATTCCACCCACCGGGGCCTCTCCTTTCATTGCCCCCCAAGCCTCTCATCTCACTAGATGCCACCTCTGTCCTCCAGCTGCTCAGCCAAACCTCTAGTGCTGGCAGTTCAGACAGCTGGTGGAGAGATTCTGGGAGAAGAGACACACGCACCCCAGTGACCCTGTGGGACTCGCTGGCGTGGTGCCCTCTGACACTGAACCGTCCCCCGTCTCTGCTCCCCTGCAGGAGCTGGCAGACCTGAAGCACGTGCATGGCAAGCTGAAGAAGCAGTTCCAGGAGAAGGTGGCAGAGTTGGCACACGCCAACCGGCGGGTGGAGCAGCACGAGGCAGAGGTAAAGAAGCTGCGGCTGCGGGTAGAGGAGCTCAAGAAGGAGTTGGCCCAGGCTGAGGACGAGGTGAGCACCACTGGGGCCCGGAGGCGGCCCTCAGGCCTCCACTGCGGTAGGATGGGGCGCCGGGCCCTCCTGTGTCGCTCCGTGCTGGGTCCCCAGTGCCTGGCAGGAGCCTGACTCTCAGAAGGTGTCCCGGGTAGAGCGGGTGGGTGGGTGGGTGGGTGACGGATGGACAGTAGGTAAGTGTGGGGGTAGGAGGGTGGGAAGAAAGATGGACAGACAAGGTGGACGAGTGGTTGTGTAGATTAATGGATGGATGAGTGGGTGGATGCACAGGTGGTTAAACGGAAGGAGAGAAGGATAGCTCTGTGGGCTGATGAACAGGTAGATGATGGAATAGGTGGACAGATCAATGGGAGAGGGAGGGGAGGGAGGGAGAGAGAAAGAAGGATGGATGGATGAGATGTAACAGATGTCTGGTGAGTGGATGGATGGATGGATGGATGAAATGTAACAGCAGATATCTGATGAGTAATTGGTTGAGTGGATGAGTGGATAGGTAGACGGATGGGTGGTTGGTAGATGGATAATGAATGAGTATATGGATGTATGGAAAAATAGATGACTGTGCAGGCAATGGATAGACAACGGACTGGATCAGTGGGTGGAAGAATGAATGGATGGAGAGAAAGGACAGAAGGATGGATAGATGGGAAGACAGGTGTGTTTTGCGGAGTGGAAGGGCACATAGATAGACAGGGTGAATGGGCAGCTGAATAGGTTAATGAATGCTGAGTGGGCAGGTGGGTATCTCCAGAGGCAGATGGATGGTTCCAAGGATGAATGGTCAGATGGGCAGCTTGATGGGCATAGATGGGTAGGTGGGCTGACGGACGGATCAGGAGCTTGGGGCATTGGAGGATGCGTGTATTTGGAAAGCAGAGACAATAGAAGTGGAGAGGGACAAAAAGGATGCTTACCTGGAGGAGGCGGGCTTCGGTCTAGTCCTCAAGGGAGAGACAGGGATTGCTCTCGGGGAAGGACATTCCCACAGAGGAATGCAGGAGGTCCTAGGCAGATGGCAGGCCAGGCTGGCCCAGCCCAAGGTCACCCCCATGCTCTTGGCCCTGCTCACCCCCAGCTGGACGAGGCCCACAACCAGGCACGTAAGCTGCAGCGGTCGCTGGACGAGCAGACGGAGCAGAGCGAGAACCTGCAGGTGCAGCTGGAGCATCTGCAGTCCAGGTGGGCCTCGCGTGCAGCCCCGGCTGCGGACTGGGTTCCAGCGGGGCGAGGATTCCCTGCCAGGGCACAGAAGCAGGGCAGAGAGCCTTCCTGCCCGGGGAAACCTCCCAGCCGGGGTTGGAGCCCCGAACTCAGGCTAGAGGCGGGGACAGAGAAGGAAGCGGTCAGGCCTCCCTGGGGCCAGAATCCTGTCCTCTCCAGGCAGGAAGGGCCAGGGCCAGGAAACCAGGGAAGGGGAGCGCAGGAAGTGAGACCCGCTGGGAGCCCTGGAATTGTCTCCCGGGCAAGTGGGCGGGTGGCAAGAGGGAAGGAAGGTCAGGCTCAAGGTGGGGCAGTGGGTAGGGTTAGTGGGTCTGGAAGTCATAAACAAGAAGAACAAGCAGCCCCCAGGGTCCCGGGCTGGGGTGGTCCCAGGCCAGCTGGAATCCGAGGGACTGGGGGCAGTGAGCCATGACAGCAGCCCGGACCCCCTCAGCTGCAGACACGACCCTGTCAGCCACAGGGAGGGAGGCCGGGGGTCAGGGTCTCTGGGGAGCCCACCCAGCACATCTGCAACCCTGCCCTGCCGCCCCCCCCCCCCCCCCCCGCAACGCCCCGTGAAGCACACCCTCTCCCTCACTCCCCTTAGAGCTGTGAGATATCAGAGAACAAGTCCAAGCCCCTCCCTGTCACAAGCACCCCACCCCAGGGGGTCATGAGCCAGCACTGACCTTGACCCACTCATCCTGGTCCTGTGTCAGGCCCTGGGCAGGGTCCTCCTTGCGCCCTCTTATTCACGGGAGAGAGGGAGCCGGGCTCTGCAGCCAGGCGGCCAGGTGGCGGGAATCCCGGCTCCGTGCTGAGTGGCTGTGTGGCCTTGGGCCGCCTCCCCTCTCGGGGTCAGTTTCCCCATCTGTACAGTGTGGATGGTAACGGTTTTACCTCTTGGTTATTGTGAGAGTTAAATGAGCTGGTCTGTGCTCATGAAAGTTGCTGGCTCGTCATGAATGCTACATGACCATCAGCTGCTCCTGCTGTTACTGCCACCCCTGGGCTGGGGGCTGGTATTTGGGTCAGCTCTTGTGCTGCAAGAATCATGCTCCTGTGAGCCATGGGAAAGGAAAGACGTTTTTCCTAGGGGGCTGGCAGATGAGGAGAGTGGGGTACAAGAAGGGACAAAGCTGGTGGGTGCTCAGACTGGATCACCCCCAGCCATCTGCACCCTGCTGACTGGGCATGGAGTCTGTGCTGAGTTTCCAAGCCTGAGAGTCCAGGCTGTGCAGCCAGACCTAGCACCTGGGTGACCTGGTCAGCCAAGCGTCAGTTTCCCCATCCGCCTGGGGTGTTGCCTGTGAAGCGTTATGCAGGGGCCCCGGGCACGAGTCAGACTCCGTGTCTGGCCAGCTCTGCCCCCTCCGCACAGCCCTTGGAGGCTGGCCGGCCTCAGGGCTCTCCCGCAGTCTTGGCCACATTCTTCGGGAGCCGTCAACTCCCACAGAGGCCGCTGCTCTGCCCAGCCTCTCAAGTGCCCCCCCTGCCTCTTTTTATTTCCCAACTTTTTGTGCTGTAATGTTCCGGGGACAGCTCACTAAATCACAGAGCAGTAATGGAGCCCCCGCCGGGCCCCTCCCTGCCGCGTTAATAATTCATGCCTTCCAGTAAGATGCGGCCGGCCGCCTGCCTGGGGGATGGGCATTTCCGCCCCCAGCTCTTCTTGCAGTGAAGTTCGCCTCGTAAATTTGGCTTTAGGAATTTTAACTGGCGGTGGGGGGGGTGGGGAGGGTGGAGCGGGCAGAGCTGGGGATCTAGGAGACTCAGAAACCCCCGCCCTCAAACTCCCTCCTCCGGTCTTTGGAGCCTGGCTCGGGTGCGAGTCCCAGCGACCTGACCTTGAGCCGCTGCCTGGCACCCAGCCGCACCCCCCTCTCTCTGTGGGACTTTGGGCAAATTACTCAACTGCTTTGTTCCTCGGTTTCCTTGTCTGTAAAATGGGGGTGTCAGTAGCACCCCGTTCGTTTCAGGGGCTTCTGGGAGGAGGATGTGAGATGAGGTAATGCCCGTCAGAGGCCCGGCCTGGTGCCCGGCAGCGGGGAAGTGTCGGGGAAGGCCAGGCTGCCATCAGCGCCTCCTGCCCCCCGCAGGCTCCGCAGGCAGCAGCAGCACGCACCCCTCTTCGGGCAGATCCGCAGCGCCCGCTTTGGCGCCGAGGAGGCTGGGGATGGAGCCAGCGACCTGGACGAGGACGAGGACCTGCAGATCCAGGTGGCCTAGCTTGTGGGGCTGCCCAGCTGACCGGCCGGCCGCTCGAACTGACGCGTCTGCCTGTGCTGGCTCTGGGAGCAGACCCCGCTCCCTGCCACGGACGGCGGCCTTCTCTCCCGCCGCGTGCACCCGTGGTCCCACCCTACCAGCGCCCTGTGGGAGGGAAGCCACGGCCTGTGTTTTATATGTATATTCTATATATATGCCCGCGGTCCTTGGACCCGTTTGATTTCATAAACACGGGATCCCTCCAAGGCCCAGATAGGCCTGCCACCCACCGGAGTCCTCCGTGCAGGGGGAAGGGGGGTGTCAAGGGAGGGTGGTGGGGTGCCACCCCAGGCTGCCTCTCTGGGTGTTGGGGGCTGGGCGGAATCTGTTCATAGTACGATGTGATAAACCCAGTCTTTTGTAATAAATGGAGTTCAGGTTCTTGGGGCGGAGTCCTGAGGCACAGTGTGGCAGATGTGGGCAGGGGGTGTGGGGGACAGACCACATCAGCCTGCACGTGGCACTGAACCTGAGCTCAGGAATGTCAAGTGGCTTAATAAATGAACGAGTGTGAGAAAGAATGAATGAATGAACATCTGAGATGCTGAATGGTCTGGAATCCGGCTCCTGTGAGGGGAGAAGATATGGTCCATGTCTAATCTAGAAAAGAGAAGACTTCAATTCTGGCACCATATGGGTTCAAATCTTTGCCCCTTACTGGCTGTGCAACCTTGAGGAACTTACTTGCCCTCTCTGAGCTTCAGTTTCTCCATCTATAAATTAGGTGTCTCAGGGAGCCATCATGAGAACTAGTGGAGTTCACCTGGAGCTCAGTAAAGCTTAGTTATTGTTGAAATACTTGAAGGCTCGCCCTGGAGACGAGGGATTTGCCAGCTGGGTTCTTCCACAAGGGATGAGGTTCAGGTGACTGGGAGTTTCCCCAGAGGTAGGTGTGAACACAATAAATAATCAATCCTTTTATCTTTCTTCTAGCCCTGCTCTAGGTAGTGAAATTACAGGTAATTTTCATTTTATTTTTGATACTTTAATGTCTAAACCACCTACAGCCGGCAGATTTCTGTTCAATCTGATGGAAATGGTCATTAAAAACAAGATTTCATACGTTTTTGAATCTTTGCAAGTCAGGGTGGCGCTTGAGCTACCCGCCCTGGAGGAGATACTCTGAGGGTTCTCCCCATCATCAAGCCTGGACCAACGGTGCTGGTGCAGTGGCTTTCCTCTCGTGGCAGTGGGGACGGGGCCCCTCCTGGGCTCTGAGTGTGAAGGAGGGCGTGGGTGAGACCCAGCCGTGGGGACCCCCCTGCTTTCTTTCCCTGTAAGCCGGCCAGCGGGAAAGGGGCTGCGGAAGGAAGAGCACTGTCTCCTGCCAGGATCTCGTTTTCTCTCCCAAACAGGAAGTTGGCCCCTGAAGAGGCTGAAAGTGCTGCCCTTTGACCCCGGGAGCCAGGAGCCAGGCTCTGCTGACAGCAGCCAGGAGAGCTGCTCACCAGGCCCGGCCCCGACCTGCCATTCCCAGACACAGAGCAGACCCCGTCCTCGAGGCAGGCGCCTCCAGACTCCCTGGCACCTCTGGCGAGATAGCGTGGAGCAGGGGCCCGGGCCAGCCCCTGTCTGTGGGCGGGCAGGGCGCTCCGAGAGAGTCAGTGAGAGGGCCGGCCCCCTGCTCCGTCTACCAGGGAAATTCGAGGTCTCAGGAGCGGGGCAGAGCCACAGACACAGGGCTGGAAGGTCCTCGGGGCCTGGAATTTGCGCTCCCTCCCTGCTCACAGCCCTTCCATGGCTCCCCTCTACCTGCAGCAAAAGTCACCGGTGGTGGGTGGTGCCGGCGGCAGCATCACCCCACAGAAGTGTCAGCTTTGGCTCGCATGATGCTTCAAAGATTATGTTAACACATAGTTAATGTTAGCAATGGGAAGTTTTCTCATGAAGATGTGGGTTTCCTTCTCTTGAGAAATCAGTACCTGGATCCACGCTGGACTGGGAGGCCAGTGCTCCCTGGCAGGGGTCTCAGCCACCCCAGTGGGCCCCACTCTCTGCAGCTTTACCCTGCACCCAGCTCGTTTCTCTGACCACATGGCCCCTGAGGCATGTGAGTGTGTGTCCTCTGGCCCAGTCCAGTCTTCCGAACAGGTGGGGAACCTGAGTGACTGAGACGGGAGGCGCTGGCCCGCAGTCTCTCTCCATCATTGGCCAAGTACACATGTCACTTGCAGGCTCCTCGTCACCGCAGGGTGACTGCCAAGAACTGCTAACGTGTATTGAGCCCCACTGTGTGCTTGGCAACCCTGGGAGGCGGCACTGCCATCCTCATCTCCCTTTATGCCGCAGATGCAGAGCTCAGAGGGAGCAAGGAGCTAACCTGAAGCCACACAGCTGGTTAGGGGCAATGCCGCATTCCAGGTCAGCCAGTGTGAGGCCAGAGGCCACCCTCCTGATTAAGACGTCCCTCTGGCCCCTGCCCTCCTCTGCAGACCCCCACCCCCACCCCCACCCCCCAGACCCTGCAGCTCCAGCCGTGGTGAACTCCTTTTTCTGCCACCCAGACCTGCACCTCCCCCAGCCCCCAGCCCTCCAAACCTCAGCCTGTGGGGTTCTTAGAGTGTAAGGGGGTTGTGTGCTTTGCTTCTCCCGCCCCACCAGGTGCTCCTGGAGGGCAGAGTGCCCTGGGCCTAGCCTAGCGGGCATCTTTAAAGAAAAGAAGGCTGGCTGGATGGAAGGAGGGATGGGATAGTAGACGGCTGAAGCCAGAACCGCCCCTCCCCCAGTCCCGCCCCACCTCAATACCTGCAGGACTGGTCCTAGACGGTCTTTGTGCTGGTCAGCTCAGCAGTCGCCCAATGCAGCTGGCCAGGGCCTCCTTACAGGCCTGGGGTGCCCAGACAGGCTGGAGAACAGGCTGGGCCGCAGCTGCCCCACCCAGCCCCTCCCCTGCAGCATGAGACTGGGGGCCCTGGAGCCTGTTGGTGTCCTCGCTTTCCAGCCGAGGTCATTTCTGCCCAGCCTAACTCTTGCCAGGCAGCCCCTGGGCTTCTCTGTCTTGAAATCGATGCCCAGGAGTGAGCCCCCTGTCCCCCAGCCCTCCAGACAAGCTTGGCTTCTAGACCCAGCTGCTTCCTGATTGGCTGTACTTCTGGGAAGTTCCTGCCCCTCTCTGGGCTTTTGTTTCCCCATCCAGAAAATGAGGACAGTAGCAAATGGGTTGTCTAAACCCACATCCAATAGTATGACTTTACTCTTAGTACTAATTTTCTGGCTTTCCCTTTGCTCTGCATCGCAGCCAAGACCCTAGTGCCCTGTCTGCCTGGGGACCCACCAGCTGCCCTGGGCACCCGTCTAGGGCAGTGGGCGGGGGGTTGGATGCAGAGGCAGCACCCAGGGACCAGCTGCGGCTCTCACCCCCACCCCCATCCAGCTCCTCTGCCTGCTAATTGTGGGGTTGCAGGATGCCAGCTGCCTCCCAGGCCCCGGGTGGGCTCCTCCCAATGGAGCAGGAGCTCCCTCCACAGCATCCCACTCCTCCTGCAGCCCCACAGATACAGCTGTGCTGGGGGTGGTCCCCACGGTGCTGGGACCCCCACCCCTCCGGGAGGCAGCCTGAAAAGGTGTCAGCATGAAGACTTCCTCCATGGCTTTCCAATCTCCCAGGCTTCCCCCCATCAGAGAGGAGCACGGGCTCTCCACCACTCAGGAACAGCCATGGCTCCCCATTGCTGGACAAGTCAAGTCTCACCCCACATCGTGGCCCGTGGGTGCTCCAGACTCACCCTTAAGCACGTTCCTCAAGTGGCCTTGCTCTCAGGTCCCTGTTGCTCCAGGATAAAGTCCAGACGGGCCGCTTGCTACGGCCTCTGCCTCCCCCACGGGCTTCCCCAGCATCCTCTCTCTACTTGCCCTCAGCCAGAGCACCAGTGGCCTGGGCAACAGCTCCACAGTGACCGGGGCATGCCTCATCTCTCACATCTGGACTTGAGCTCAGAGGGCAGGGGTCCTGCCTGTGGGAATCTGGATCTCCCGGGAAAGGACAGAGAGCATCATTCAGAGCTCATGCTCACCCCTACCCCCACACCTGCCCCATGGTGTCATTTAACTTTCATCTTCACAACAACCCGGGACGTGGACAACGGCAAGATGAGGACACCCAGGCCCAGAGAGGGAAGGGACCTTCCAGGAGATGATGGGGGACCGGGATTCAATCTAGGCAACTTCAAAGGCCAGGTGTTCTCAGCCACGGCCCTCGGCCCAGGTCTGAGCCCGGTTTCAGGGCAGGGAACTGGTTAGTGTCTGTGGACAGGAGGGAGGTGGGAGGGAAGAGAGAGCCAGTGATGGGGCAAATGACCGTCCTCAAGCCCGCTTCTCACCCAGCGCCCCACTGTGTGCTCTAACTTATGCAGGTCGGAGTCAGGAACCTCATTGCCTAGGTGAGTAAACTGAGGTCCAAAGTGGCTTATCCGAGGGCACCCAGCAATGGTGGGGTCATTATCCTTCACTCCTCTGGCCTCCTCCATTCTCACTCCATAGAGCAGCCAAACGATGTGGATTCACCTACACGCCTAACTAAGCTCCAGCTCCCTGAGCCTCAGTTTCCACATATGAAACGGGTGCTGTGGGGATCAGAAAGGACATTTGTCAAGCCCTCAGCGTGGGGTTCAGCACCCAGCACTACTGTTGTTTTTCCACCTTTGTCCAAGGACACCCGTCACATCTGCGCGGGAGACCAGTTGCCCAGGCAGGAAAAGCGCACTTGTCCACGCTGGGGTGGGAACCTTCATCCAGGATCCGCCTCTGCCTGCGTGGACCATCCCACCCAGCCACACTCCGCCCTCCCTGCCCCCACCCCATCTCAGAAACCTCCACCTGCTCACTCACCCAGTTGCCCACGTATCTTCATTCCAGGATGGAATGGCATTTGGGGGGAGCGCTGGGAGAGCAGAGGCACCTTCGTCTGTTCCTGGACCACCACCTGCTCCCCAACTGCCCCACCCCATTGGCTGATAAATTGGAGTTAGATGCGTAACAGAGTCCCTTGGGAATTTGGCTGGTGGGCATCCCTGATCAGATACAGTTTATCTGATGGCCCGATCCCCGAGGGGTAAACTGAGGAAGCTGCCAAGCTGAGAGGAATAGAGTCACAGAGAAAACAGGTGCCACGCCAGGCAGCCTGCCTCTCTCCTTTCTTTCGATGCTCGTGACAGCCCAGTGAGGTGAACCCGGTTGTTATCCCGCTTTACAGGTGAGGAAACCAAAGTGAAGCCCCTCCGCAGCTTCCTGAGGGCTCACAGCAACTAACCGGCACGATCTGAAAGGGGCCACCGCTCCCCCGGGTGGATGCTGGTCACCAGGGCACCAGCGGCTCCTCGTGGACTTTGAATGTAACTCACGCCCCTTCCCGGCCTCCGGGGCCCCTGGAGATCCGCTGGCGTCTTTTCACAGCTTCGTCCCCACCGTCTCCCCTCGCTCACTGTCTTCCAGCCCGCTGGCCTCCTTCCTGCTCCAACACCCCAAGCCCGTTCCTGCCTCGGGACCTCCAGGCCCGCTGTTGCTTCTGCCCAAAAAGTCTTTCCCTCCTTCCCCTCCTTCCCTGGCTCCTCTAGCCACACAGATGTCCCCTCTCCTGTGTCCATTAATATTGGTCCCAGTCCCTTGATATTGATTTTTCCGAATGGCTTCTTTTTTTAAAATTACCTATTTATTCGCCTGGCTGGTGCTGACTTGCCGCTCCCTCGCTAGCCCGTGAGCTCCCTGAGGGCTAGCATTTGGTCCTAAGTTGTCACCTCGGTCCTGCTAGCACCTGTGCCTGCCACACAGCAGGAGCTCACTAAGCGTTTGAAGAATGAATAAAGGAGTGACTGGACAAGCGAACGAATGAACGACCTTCCGTGCTCTGTCTCAGTCCCAGGGGCTCAGGTCGGTCAAAGGCAGCAGAGATGAAGTTATAAACCAGGGCAGGCAAATGGACTGTGCAAAGTTTTTTGAGAGGAAACTCAAAGATGCAGTGCTATTAAAAATTGATATTTCAATGAGATAATCCCTCTCCTAGGCTTTTAATTGATTGTCTAAAAAGCCTTCCTCTGTTGTTATGCTTCTTTATTTGCAGGGACCATTAATTTTTTTATGGACGATCAAACCCGGATAGAATGGAAGGACCACCGCACACGGCTGATTCCAAAACAGTAACCAAGGCGCCAGGGACGAACGCCTGGGGGTCAACCAGGAGAGGAGACATGGCCGTGGAGCTGGTCTGGGCTCTGGATGCTGGGAGGAGGGGAAGCCCCTGCGTGTCCAGGACACACACGCCCCTGCCCCCCACTCACTGGACAGCCTTCGCAGAAGGAGGAGCAGCAGGAGGTGACAGCTCCCCAAGGGAGCCCGCTGCAGAAGTCAGGACCCCTGGGGTCCTCCCTTGCCCCTGGTGGCCAGTTCCCCTCCACTCCAGGCCTCTTCTCTCCCATCTGTCCCTTGCAGGGTGGGCCTAGAGGTGGACAAAGAAGAGCAGGTGCGTGGGAGTGAGGACCTCTAGGTTCTGCCCCTTCACCTCTCTGGGCCTCTGTTTCCTCGTCCGTCCAGTGGAGGTGACACTGGCTCCGGTCTCCATGGGGAGCTTTACGGCTGCACAGAGCCTGGTGCACAATTGTCAATCTCAGCATTCTCCTGGCTCTGCAGGCAGCCTCACATCTACACGCCTCTCCCCGCTGGGTGACCTTGGCCACCTCCTTTCTCCTCCCTCTGGGATGGCTCTCCATTCATGAATGGGCATCTGTGCTCTCCTGCAAGGCCTGTAGCCGCGGAGGCGTCCTGTGCACACCTGGCAGACAGGTCTCTGGTCATCTGCTCCTCCTCCACTGCATGCTTCCATTCCATCAGCCTGACAGGCAGCCGCGGCGACGAGCCCCTGAGGGTCCTCGGCTGCAGCCGCGATGGGCCAGGGCTGGACTGCTGGGCCCTGGCCCTTTCGTAATTGCCTCGCCCGTGACGGGACTCTCGCACTTCCTCTCTGCCCCTCCATGCTCCCGACACCTCTTTTCTGGAAGGGAGGACTAGCCAAGCAGGGCTGGCTTCACGGACGTGTGGCCTGTGCAGTGACTCAGGGCCCTGTACTTCAAAGGACCCGTGCTTCGATTAATGGTCTGTTGTCACCATCTTGAAATTATTAATAATTTTAAAGGGAGTCCCACATTTCCATTTTGCACCAGGCCCTGCAAATTATGTAGCTGGTTTTGCAGCCAAGAGACAGCTCTGCTTCAGGAAATGGCCAGTGGGTGGGTCCCCAGGGCAGAGCGCCCTGCCTTTAGCCGTCACCATCCCCCCAAAGGACTGGCCTTATCCCCACATCTTCCCCCGCTACCTTGCCCAGGTACCCCAGCTCGGAAGCCCTTGGCTCCCATCTCCTCCCCACGGGGCCTCCAGGGGACAGGCAAATTAGTGACGAGTGACTTCTCCAGGCATTGACTTCTCTACGTCTCAGATCCTGGGGACGGGCTCAGAGGAAGGCCAGGGGGTCCTCAAATCCCTGTGTTTCCCCCAGACGGGTACCACTCGCATCAAGTGGAAGCACGGAGGCCGCAGAGCAGATGAGGTTCAAATTCATTTAAACGATCTGTGGAATTCGTAACAGCCCTCAGTCAACGTGCTTTCTTTTCAGGCAGCGGATATTAAAGGTACAACTGCTTTGACCTCAAGGGCGGGGATGGAGAGCTTTCCTCCATCTACGGCATCCGGCACCCTCGAGGGTAGAAATCCCCGCAGGGCACCCGGGAAAATGCTGCAAGACAAGGACAGTTAACTCTGAGAACTGTGTTCTGAGGAAGTCTGTAAGCGCGCCCGCGCAATATCTAAGTGTGGGGGCAAAGAGCCACATGAGTGCTTCGTGGTGGCATTGTTTACAAAAGCAAAAATAGAGACGGCTCAATGGCCTGCGGCTGGGGCTGGTTAAATAAATGACAGTGCATTTCTCCAGGGGGTTCCGGACCGTCAGGAAAACCAGCCTCGTTCAAGAAGGGGGTGAGTGAAACATCAGACTGAATATGGCTACAGCGTGGGCTTGGTTTCCTCTCTGTGTGTGTGGAAGAAGCGACGGCATGATGTCAGGCTCGGCTCGTTGTTTCTCTTCTTTCTTCTCCCCAACTCTCCAGGCTCCCGGTGGCCAGTCATCGAGGAGTCAGGGACGCTTGACTTTCTGAGCGTCTCTCAGACCTGTCCCCTGCCACCACCCCTCTCACTATCCAAGCTACACTACCTCTGTCCTGTTAGACTTGCCTTCACTTCCTGTCTTGCTCGCCACAATTCCAGTGAGGCCCTCCGTCTATTCTCTAAGGGCTGCCAGAAGGCTTCTTTCAAAATGCATGTTGGATCCTATCCTCTTCCCTGTTTAAAACGCTTGACTGTCTCCCCATTACTCTTAAGATGCCGATCAAACTCTTGAACTGGACTTCAAGACTCTTCACAGCCAGCCTCACTGAGCACCACACTTCCCCTCTTCCTTCTGCATTCCAGGCACTCTGGCCTTCTCCCACACATGATATACAGAACAGGATCTCTTCTGCCACAGGGCCCTTGCACATGCAGTCCCCCAACTCAGAATACTCTCCATCCCCTCTTTACCTAGTTAACTCACACTTTTGCTTTCACCCTAAGAGTCACTTCCTCAGTAAGCCTTCCCAGATGGGTCAAGTCTCCCCAAATCTCTTCTAGCACCACGTAGCCCTTTTCTCTCCCTCACAGCCATTCTCGCAGTTACACCTGCAACTGTGGAGTTCTTAGATCAGTGCCTGTCGCTTTCACTAGAGCATGAATGCCTCAAGGGCACAAGCTGTTCTTATTGACCACTGTGTCCCGGTGCCCAGTGCCTGGCACAGGGTGGGTGCTCAGATGTTTGTTGAATGAATCAGTGAATCAGTGAGGGAGGGAAGGCTGGCCCAAGCACCTGGCCTGCCTTCCCTGCTGGCTGGCACACTTGTCCAGGGAACAGCTTGTCAGACCTGCTGTTAGCATATCCCATGTGTGCTCAGGAAGGCAGCCCATGGCCTGGAGAGAGCCGTGCACTAGGAGGTGGGGTTGAAATTTCACCTCCTTCCTGAGAGCTGCTCTCTGCAGCCCTCGGAAATCGCCCCTGGCCCGGCCTCCTTCGGAGGAAGCAGAGGGAGCAGGGGCCCCATCTCCTTCCTCTCCACCCGCCTCCTGGTCAGTCCTCTTTGATGGGAAGGCTCTCAGGGAGGCTGGTTTGTGTCACTGTCGCGCTGGGGGAGGAAGACAGTTCAGTGCCATGTCTTAACTGGCGGACTGACCTGGATCTCAGTGCTCCCGTGCACGCGGGGGCCTGGGACTCTGGGAAACGCCAGCTTCACATTTGAAAAGAGCTCAGCAATTCCATGGCTGCGGTGGAGCTGCCCGGGTTCTGCGGATTCTCACGGCCCGGATTTCATCTCCTATGGCTCTGGCTCTGGCTCTGGCTCTGTCCAGCCTGCCCTTTTCCCCAGAGCAGACCGGGCGAGATGGGAGCAGCGAGGACTTGCAGGAGGGCCCCCAAGGGACTGACATGGACTAGGATCCCCGTTCTTCTAGATTATGTCGAGGCCCCAGGGAACGGAGACTCCATGGTCCCCAGTTCAAGTCCTGGGGTGGCTGTGTCATCTTGGGCAGATTCTTCTACTTGCTGGCCTCAGTTTCTCTACCTGTGAAATGGGGATGGTGATGTCTACTCTGGATTGCTACTGTGAGGGTCAATAGACCAGCACGGTGTTTCCCCAAGTGTGGACTCACGGCACGTGGTAGACCCAGGGATGTGGGTGGCACTCCGCAAGCCAGCCCTGACCATCCCAGGGTCGCACTCTGAGGAAGCCACTCCGTTTTCACTTTCCTTCGCATCCTCGACAGTTGTCCGGGAGAAAGTCTCGGACAGGTGGAGCGAGGGTTACCACCTCCACCACTTGCTGAGCTCCTTTTGAACACAAGCCGTACAGGTTCTTAGGCGGACAGTGTTAGCCAGCACGCGATCATGCATTTGTTTTATTTTCAAGGTATTTTTTATATAGCTTGCTCTTGAAGCAAATAGAAAAATGTGAGGTGATTTAAAGAAAAATATTGAGCAAATAATAGTGCAGGATGTGCTTGAATTCCACAAAAATCACAGAGTGGCTGGAGTGGCTGGGGCTTGGGAAATACTGTGAGAGTGTGGGTGGAAATACTTTGAAAACTGTCAAGTGATGTACAAACATGGATGGGAGGGGGCAGGGACCAGAAAGATCAACGCCAGAGAAGGCTTTGCATTTCCTGGGAGAAAGGCCCAGCCTGAGGGGCTGGGGCCAGAGAGTATTGTTAATGACTTAAAAGCGGTAACATGGGTCGGGGGGCCGTGGCCGTGGCTGAGTGGTTAAGTTCATGTGCTCCGCTCCGGCAGCCCAGGGTTTTGCCGGTTTGGATCCTGGACACAGACATGGCACCGCTCATCAAGCCATGCTGAGGTGGCGTCCCACATGCCACAACTAGAAAGACCTGCAACTAAAAATACAAAACTATGTACCAGGGGTGCTCTGGGGAGAAAAAGGAAAAAAAGTAAAATCTTTTAAAAAATTAAAAAATTAAGTTACATTAAAAAATCTTTTTAAAAAACCCAGTAACATGGTATCAGCCCTCCCTCTTGTCAGTGTACCTGGCACTGAGTGGATGCTTCCACAGAAATTATGTTATTTAACCTTCATTGTTCCCGTTTCCGGGGGAGGAAATTGAGGCTCCAAAGGGTGAAGGGTGTTGCACGAGCCGGGATCATCCCTCCCTCTGTCCTGAGTGAGGATTTTCAAGTGTCTTCCTTCCTGCCCACTTGCAGCAGGACACCAGGCTCGGCCCCAAGGCCTGGGCTGCCCCTCGCACCCAGGAGGTAGTCAGAACCCAGGGTGTACCCCTCCCAGGGCACTGTCCCACACCTCCCCCCAAAACAGCCCAGTTGGGGGTGGGGATGGGGGTGGGAGTAATCACATCCCTTAACATAAAGTAGCAGATTTTGTGCTTAAACAGAGTTGGGTGTTTTTTTAAATTTTTTTTTAATTAAAAAAAATTCTTTTTTCCTCCTTCTCCCCAAAACCCCCCAGTATATAGTTGTATATTCTAGTTGTAGGTCCTTCTGGCTCTGCTATGTAGGATGCCACCTCAGCATGGCTTGATGAGTGGTACCATGTCCACGCCCAGGATCTGAACCGGCGAAACCCTGGGCCACCAAAGCAGAGCGTGCAAACTTAACCACTTGGCCATGGGGCCAGCCCCCAGAGTTGGGATTTTTTTGGCGAGGAAGATTGTCAGTGAGCGTTATAACATCTGTGCCAGTCTCCCTCTATTTTGTGTGTGGGATGCCGCCACAGCACGTCTTGATGAGTGGTGTGTAGGTCCGTGCCCAGGGTTCTGAACCCACATAACCTGGGCTGCTGAAGCAGAGCACGTGAATTTAACCAGTACTCCACTGGGCCAGCCCTTAAACAGAGTTTTTTCATGGAAAATTTATACTTGGCCATTGCAGGAAATTAGAAAACTAACAGGCAAAAATAAGAAAACAAATGCTGTGGATGATAACTAACCTGTTTTGGGTACACCCCACGTGCAGGGTCCTCTTCTGAGAGCTTGGAATGTATTTCCTCACAACTCATCACCCCCACTTTACAGATGACAAAACCGAGGCCCAGAGAGGCTGGGTAAGTACCCAAGAGGAGGGGCCAGGGCTTGAATGAGGTGGTTTGTTCCAGAGCCGACACCACCGCCCTTCTCTGCCGGGAGCCCTCCTGTCCTGCAGAGAACAGCCTCAGGCAGGCCATGTGGTTCACACACTCCCCCATGACCGAGGGAAATCGAGGCACAGAGCTGAGTTCACACAGCCAACCCCTTGTCCCTTGTTCACTGCCTCAGTTTCCCTAGGCACCACATCCTGACCAGAGGTACCTGGGGCTTCTTTGCTCCCTCCCGGCTGAGGAGGGCCGGGGGAGCCAGAGGAGGAAAGAGAACAAGGCCTGTGAAAGGGAAGGACAAGTGGGTGCCGGCGCCTGTCCCCAGCCCTGGGCACAGCCCGTGTCACCATCACAGCTCCTGGGCTTAGCCATTCACGGCCCGGGAACGCCCGGCTTGGGTCCTCCATCACTCTCCGTGGCCGCTCAAGTTCATTCCCTCCAGAGAAGTCGAGCCACGAGCCCACGCCCAGAGCAAGCGAAAGCCCCAATAATGCTCAGGCAGGAGGCAAAGCTGGTCTCCCAGCCTAGAAAGAGTGCTGGCCGCAGACTGAAATACGAGGAGATACAATCCGTCTGCCAGGCAGGGCCGAGCAGACCCGGGACAGTGGCCTTTTAGCTCGGCAGGCTTGGGCCTGAAGGACCTAAGAAAGCAAACACGGCTGGAGACCAGGATGCTGCCCCTACCCTGCCATGGGCCCCGGGCCCAGGATCAACGCTGGACTGGAGCTGGGGCTGGGGACCCTGGCCGTGAGCTAGAGAGCCGTGCTAGTTGGCACCATCCTCATTTAACCTCCTCTGGTCGGCGCTGGAGGATGGAGGGGCATTCACCCACAAAGTGGGGGACAGCCCTGGTCCCACCCATGATTGTAACCATGTAGGCCTTAGGGTTCTGGGAGGGGAAACGGTCTGCCCGTGGCCTCACAGCCAGAGGCCTCCAGTCTCCATTTCAGGCTTTTCCTGGTAAGCCACAGCGCCCCGCTCCCTCCGCCCGCAGACACCCAGGGTCGAAGGAACACCTCCTGGTGCAACTTCTCAGTTCAGATTTGGGAAATGGATCTTAGGAAGATTTTTCAGAGCAGGATTTTGCAAATGTGTGATTTTAGGAAGCACATGAATGAAACAGCTCCGTATTTCAAGATGTGACATATATGTATACACGTATGTATGAAATATGGTATATCGTGATGTGCATGTGTGTGTGTGGAATCATGCAATAATATGTACTCTTTTTTGTCTGGCTTCTTTCACTTTCACTCGTTTTTATTATTTTGAGATTCACCCATTTCGCTGCATATATCAGTAGTTCATTCCTTTTACTGCTGTTGTATTTCACTGTATGTATATAGCTATAAAATTAGTAAAAAATACAAACTAATACATAGTGACAGAAAGCAAACCAACGACTGCCTGGGGACTGAGCGGGGCACAGAGGAGGAATGAGAGGGAGGGAAGAAACTGGAATGTGGGATGTGTCCACTATCTTGGTTGTGCTGATAGGCGTACCTATGTCAAAACTCATCACATTGTATCTTTTAAATATATGCAGTTTATTGTATGTCAATTACACTTCAATAAAGCTTTAATACATATAATACATTATATATGTAAAACCAACACCATCCAACCTGTGATTTGTGTATTGCTTAGTTCAAGGGCAGAGCAGGGATGGTGTTTATGTTTTTTTTAAAAGCAAGTTGATGGAGCCAGCCCCGCGGCCAAGTGGCTAAGTTCATGCTCTCTGCTTCGATGGCCCAGGGTTTCACGGGTTCAAATCCTGGATGCGGACATGGCACCACACATCAAGCCACACTGAGGCGGCATCCCACATGCCACAACTAGAAGGACCCACAACTAAAATACACAAGTCTGTACTGGGGGACTTTGGGGAGAAAAAGGAAAAATCAAATCTTAAAAAAAAGACGTGAGTTGGCTCTTCTGCTTCTGGGGAAATGGCGAAGTCCTACTTTTCTCTATTTCTCTCACTAAGTACAACTAAAAACCCTGAAAGTTATATGTAAAACAAATATAGGAAGATTCTGAAAGGACGCATGGAGAAAGCAGACAAGCTAGGGAACATAGACCCAGTCAGAACACAGTGGTGAGTTCCCTGGGTTTTTGTTTTGCCTAATATATTGAATACCTGCAGCCGAAGAAGTCAGCAACCCAGACATGCCAATGGGCACAGGCAAAAATAGTCCCAGCAGAAGTCTGCTCTCTAGCCAAAGGACCAGGGAAGGGGCACTCTGGAAAGACAGAAATCTTTTAGACAGTAACCATCTACTCCAGCCAAAAACCCACCCTCACCCACGCCAGCAAAGGCTGAAAGGGGAGCCTAGACTTCCACCCGCAGCAGGCTTTAAGGAGGCCCCCAGCCACCAATGAGGCTCTCTTGCCTCAGTGTCAGTGCAGACCATGTGGGGAGCCTGGACTGCCACTGGACCTGGCAGTAATGAGGTGCCCCTCTCCCACCCCCTGGGGGTGGTGTCAGAGGAGGTCTAGTGGAGAATCAGGATGGTCACTACCACCATAGTGTCAGTAGAGAACACCCTAACCCAGTAAGAATGAGGAGCACTGCCCCCTCATGTCAACGGAGACCAAGTTAAGAACCTGGACTTGTGCCTCCACCTGACCATAACCAGGTGGTGCCTCCCGCTTCCCCTGCTGGAGTAGGATCACAGAACATCAGCCAGAACAGAAGGCTTAAATAAGATCTAGAGTCCATAAAAGGAAAATGTCCAGATTTCAAAAACTCACTCATATCAAGAATCAGAAAGATCCCAAACTGAATAAAAAGGACAACCAACAGATTACAACACTGAGATGACAGAGATGTTGTTCCTGACGAAGATTTTAAAGCAGCCGTGATAAAAATGCTTCAACGAGCAATTGCAAATATACTTGAAACAAATGAAAAGACAGAAATTCTCAGCAAACAGGCAGAAGGTATAAAGGGAACCAAGTGGAAATTTTAGAACTGAAAAATACAGTACCTGAATTAAACATCTCAGTGGGTGGACTCAACAGCAGAATAAAGGAGACAGGAAAGAATCAGTGAACTGGAAAATGGAACAATAGAAATTGCCAGTTTGAACAACAGAGAGAATATAGACTGGAAAAAAAAAAGGAACAGAACTTCAGGGCCTTGTGGGACTATAACAAAAGATCTACTGTTTGTGTCATCAGAGTCCTGGAAGGCAGGAGAAAGAGGGCAGGGCTGAAAAAGTACTTGAAGAAATAATGGCTGAAAACTTCCCTAATTTGGTAAAGGATATAATCCTACAGATTCGAGAAGCTGAATGAATGTCAAAGAGGAAAGCCCAAAGAAAGCCACTCCAAGATGTATCATGATTAAATTTCTGAAAACTAAAGATAAAGAAAAAAAAATCACGAGAGCATCCAGAGAAAAACGACACTTTACGTATGGGGGGAAACAATTCAAATGACACTAGGTTTCTTATCAGAAATCGTGGAGGCCGGAAGGAAGGGGCGCAGTATTTTTCAAGAGCTGAAAACCTGGAATCCTACAGCTCGTGAAGACGTTCTTCAGGAATAAGGGAAAATCTAGGCATTTTCAGATGAAGGAAAACCAAGAGAATTTATACCTCCCCTAAGAAAGATGGCTAAAGGAAATTCTCTAAACAGAAAGGAAATGGTAAAAGAAGGAACTTTGGAACATCAAGAAGGATGAAAGAACATGGAAAGCAAAAATATGGGTAAATACGATAGACTTTATTCTCCTGAGTTTTCTAAATTAAGTCTGAAAGTTAAAGCAAAAACTATTACACTGTCTGATGTGGTTCTAAGTGTATGAAGAGGAAAATTTAAAGACGATTGTATTATAAATTGGGGAAGGTAAAGGGACCTAAAGGGGGGGTGAGATATCTGCACTTCACTCAAACGGGCAAAATGATCTCGCCAGTAGACTGTGATAAGTTATACGGACATCATGTAATGCCTAGAGTGACCACTAAAAAGCTATACAAAGAGATACACTCGAAAACACAATAGGTAAAGCAAAATGGAATTCTAAGAAATGTTCAGGTAACTCACAGGAAGGCAGGAAAAAGAAAACACAGAAATGCAAAACAATAAACATAAAACAAAAAATAAAATGGCATATTGAAGCTCTACATATCCATAATTACATTAAATGCAAATGGTCTAAGTACACAAATTAAAAGATAGATATTGGCAGACTGGATTAAAAAACATGAGTGGACTATATGCTATCTCCAAGAGACGCGTTTCAAATATAATGATACAGCAGGTGGAAAACTAAAGAACAGAAAAAGACATATCATGTGAGCACTAATCGAAGGAAAGCAGGAGTGACTAGACTTTAGAGGAAAGAAAATTACAGAGACAGCAAGGGACAGTATATCATAATAAAAGATTAATCTACCAAGAAGACATAGCAATCCTAAATGCTAATGCACTAAACAACAGAACTACAAAATGTGTGAAACAAAAACTGATAGAACTAGGGGCCAGCCCCGTGGCTGAGTGGTTAAGTTACGCTCTCTGCTTTGGTGGCCCAGGGTTTTGCAGGTTCAGATCCTGGGCGCGGACATGGCACTGCTCATCAAGCCATGCTGAGGCAGCGTGCCACATGCCACAACTAAAAGGACCTACAACTAGAATCTACAACCATGTACTGGGAGGCTTTGGGCAGAAGAAGAAGAAAAAAAACTCGAAATAACTAAAAGGAGAAATGGACAAATCCACCAGAATAGCTGAAGACATCAACCCTCCCTCTCAGCTACTGATAGAACAACTAGGTAGAAAATCAGCAAAGATATGGAAGAACTCAACACTATCAGTCAACAGGATCTAACTGATATTCACAGAATGCTCCGCTCAAGAAATTGAACGCTTTCCCCCTAAGATCAAGAATAAGCCCGGGGGGCTGGCCCCGTGGCTGAGTGGTTGAGTTTGCGTGCTCTGCTGCAGGCAGCCCAGTGTTTCGTCGGTTCGAATCCTGGGCACGGACGTGCCACTGCTCATCAAACCACGCTGAGGCAGCGTCCCACCTGCCACAACTAGAAGGACCCACAATGAAGAATATACAACTATGTACTGGGGGGCTTTGGGGAGAAAAAGGAAAAAAATAAAATCTTAAAAGAAAAAGTTATTAAAAAAAAAAAAGAAGAAGGCAAGGATGTCAGCTCTCACTACTCTTATTCAAATAGTACTGAAAGTTCTAGCCAGTGCAATAAGTCAAGAAAAGGAAATGAAAGACAGGAAAGGAAGAAACAAAAACGTCTCTGTGCAGATGCTATGACTATCGAGGCAGAAAATCTCAAGAAATCTACCCCCAAAACCCCAAACTCCTAGAACAAATTAGTTCAGCAAGGTTGCAAAATATAAGAGAAACATCCCAAATCATTTCTTTCTATATACTAGCAATGAACACGTAATTGGCAAAGTTAAAAATACAATCCCGTTTAAAATCATCAAATATAATTAAATAAAATACTTAGGTGTAAATCTAACAGAACATGTAAGGATTTGTGTGCTAAAACTACGTAATGCTGGTTGTAGAAATCAAGGCTCTAAATAAATAGAGAGACATACTGTGTTCTTGGATTGGAAGACCCAACTTAGTAAAAATGTCAGTTCTTCCCAAACTGTTAAATAGGTTTAGTGCAGTTTCTATCAGAATCCCAGCAAGATTTTCTGTACATATAGATAAGTATATTCTAAAATTTATATAGAAAGGCAAAGGAACTATAATAGCTAAAACAATTGTGAAAAATAATAAAGTGGGAGGAATTAGTTTACCTGATTTCAAGACTTGTTATACAGAGTAATGAAGACCCTGTGCTGTTAACAGAGGGAGAGACACAGATCGATGGAACAGAACAGAGAACCCAAAATAGATCCAACTGCTTTTTGACAAAGTTGCAAAAGCAATTCAATGGAAGAAAGACAGCCTTTCAGCAAATGGTGCTGGAACAATTGGACATTCATAGGCCCCTCCAAAAAAAAACACCTCCACAACATCCACCTGTGTCTCACACCTCCTACAAAATTTAACTCAAAATGGATCACAGACTTAAATGTAAAGCAAAACTATAGAACTTTTAGAATAAAACATAGGAGAAAATTTTTAGGATGTAGGACTAGGCGAAAAGATCTTAGACTTCGCACTGAAATCGCAAGCTATAAAAGGAAAAATTGATAATTTGGACTTGATTGAAATGAAAACCTTATGCTTTGTGAAAGATCCTGTTAAGTGGAGGAAAAGACAAGCTACAGACTGGAAGAAAATATTTGTAAATCATATATCCGAAAAAGGACTAGTATCTAGAATATGTAAAGATCTCTCAAAACTCAACAATAAAAAAGCAAATAATTAAATTTGAACATGGGCAAAAGACATGAGGAAACGTTTCACTGAAGAATACCCCCAGACGGCAAATTAGCACATGAAAGGATGTTCGACAGCATTAGCCAGTAGGGAAACGCAAATTAAAACCACAGCGAGATATCACTACACACTTATCAGATTGGGAAAAAAAAAAAGTGGTGATGACCAAACAGAATGCTGGTAAGGACGTGAAGAAACTGGATTGCTCGTACGTTGCTGGCAGGAATGTAAACTGGTACAGCCACTCCGGAAAACAGTTTGGCGGTGTTTTAACAAAACATGCAATTACCATGTGACCAAGTAATTGGACTTTGGGGTATTTATCCAAGAGCAATAAAGACTTTTGTTCACGTAAAAACCTGTACATGAGTGTCTATAGCAACTTTATTCATAAGAGTCAAAAACTGGAGACAACCCAGGTGTCCTTCAATGGGTGTACGAATAAAACCAACTGTGGTACATCCATACCGTGGAATACTACTTGGCAATAAAAAGTAACGAAAGATTGATATGTGCACCAATTTGGATGAATCTCCAAAGAATTATACTGAGTGAAAAAAGCCACTTCCCAAAGATTACATACTGATTCCAATTTTATAACATTCTGGAAATGACCAAAGTATAGAAATAAAGTGCAGATTAGTGGTTGCCAGGGGTTAAGGAGGGGTGAGGGTGGGAGGGAAGTGGGTGTGGCTATAAAAGGGCCACAGGAGTGAGGGATCTTTGTGGTGATGGAAATGCTCCTAATTGACTGTTTCAATGTCAATAGCAACGTCACCGTTGGGGGAAACAGGGTCAAGGGGACACCGAATCTCTCCGTGTTGTTACAACTACATGTGCATCTACAAACATCTCAAAATAAAAGGTTAATTAAAAAACTATTTAGGTGACAATAGCGCAGACAGAGAGTGCATTGGGCAAAAATTTATGAGGTTGAGAGATTGAAGAAGTTTGGGAAACCACATTCTAGAGAAGATGCTTTTTTATTGTGAAAACTCTTTTTTTGTTGTTGTTGGGCAAAACTCCTCCAGAGGTTTCTGGTGGTGAAAATAGTTTGCTGGGATGGGTCAAGTGCCAGAGCTTTCCAGGCTGTGGTTTGCAGCAGAACAGGCAGGGTCAAATTTGGAAGATGCATGGGGAGTCAGGAGGTCGAGGCCCAGGCGAGCTTGGCCGGCAGGGACCGGGGCCACCTCCCTGGGCAGTGTGGGGCTGGTTAGCTCAGGCCCAGGGTCTCAGGCTGCTGGGAGGCCCTGGGGCTCCCTTGGTGGTCACGGGCAGCACGGTGACCATCCAGGGACATTTTCAGGGGGAATGGAAGCGGCCCCCTAAGAAGCTCCCTGGGCAGGCCTGGGCCAGGCTGAGGCCGAGTGTCTTGGACTCCAGGGGTGAGTCCTGTGGCCTTGGATGCTCGCTGCCTCAGGCCTGTCCCTCCGAGGAAGCGGACAGGGGTTGGACTTGCAGGCATTCTCGTTTCTCAGGATTTCCGTTGTTCAGGTGCCGCCTTTTGTTTTGTCTGTTTGGTCTAAGGCAGCGGTGGTTGTGCATCAGAATCTCCCAGGGGCTTGTTAAAACACAGATTTCTCCGCCCTGCTCCCAGAGATGGGGATTTGGTGGGGGAGGGGCAGGGAACTTGCATTTCTAACAAGTTTCCAAATGATGCTGATCCTTCTGGCCTAGGGACCACCCTTTGAGAAGCACTGGTGTAAAGGGCGCAGACCTGAGACTCAGAGGCCTGAGACCCTCCCTCCCCAGAGGAGGGCCTCGCAGTGCCCCACCCCTGCCTGGCACAGCTGACGAGGCCTGTGGTCTGTGACTCCAGCAGGGCGGTGACTGGCACCTGCACGGGCCTGAGGGGCAGCGAGGTGAGTGCGGGGTGTGTCTGAGGCGGGGGGGGGGGGGGGGGGGGGGAGAGGGTGGACGGACGCACCCAGGGGGATGGGCTTTGGACTTAAGGGCAAAGTCCCCCGGAGACGCAGGATGGGATACCGGGTGTGTTGAGGGTGGAGACGAGGCCAGGGGCGGAAGAGGCAGCAGTCCTCTGGGGGAGCTGACGTCTGGGGTGGAGGCGCTGATGTGGCTACGGGGGTGTGTGGGGGTGGGGAGGGGGGCGCTGACGAGGTCATTAGGGAGCCCTGGGGGAGGCTGGGCTGTGGAGGGCCCTGGGAGCCATGTAGGGGATAGGGGAGCCATGTGGGGGGGTGACTCCTGAAGAAGTTGGGGGGTCGATATTGGGGCTGATGAGGGGTTGAGCTTCCAGGGGCTGAGAGGTGACGTGAGATGGGGATTGGGGGCCCAGGGAGGGGCGATGGGGCTGCCCGGGTTACCCAGGGCGAGCTGGGGTCGGCCGCGCGTGTGCCCCGCGGCTCGGAGGAATACGGCGGGGGCGGGGCGGGCCGCCGGGGGGGGCGGGGCGGGGGCGGGCCCCCGGCGGGGCCGAGCCGGAGCCGGAGCCGGAGCCGGAGCGGAGCCGGGCGCCGCGCCTCCCTCGCCGTCCCCGCCCGGAGCCCGGCGCCGCCGCCCGCCGCCCGCCGCCCCCCGACGTGGGCATGAGCCTGGCCCGCCGCCCGCCGAGCAGGCGCCCCCGGCCCGGGCCGCGGCGCCCAGGTAACCAGCGGGCGCGGGCGGGTGGGGGCCCTAGGCCGCGCCCGGGCCGCGAGAGACCCTCGGTGACTCCCCCCTAAGAGCTCTCCAAGCCCAGGGGACCTTCCTGCTCTTAGGGGACCTCAGGGACCCGCCCCCTCGAGCCAGCCCAGGCCCCTAAAACTAACCGCTGAGCTCCACCTATCCCCAGCTTTCCTCTCCAGGGGAGCCGGGGTCCCGGCCGACCTCCCCGGACCCCACGCACACCGGTGGGAGAAGCCGAGGCCCCTGTGCGCCCTGTCCCTGGGCCTGCCATCCTGAGGGGCATCGCCCGGCCCGTCGCGGCCCCCGTCCTCCTCCCCACTTTCCTGCCCCCATGCCCTCGTGCGCTCTCAGCTCCGTCAAATTCCAGCAGAGAAAACGTCTACTCCAGTTGCCCCCACTGCCCCCCCGCCACCTGCAAATGGATAATACCCTACAACTTAAACTCGCAGCCGGCTGCCTCCTTTCCTTGGACCTTTCTCCCCTGGCGTGGGGCCCTGTCCACCTTCTCCCCCAGGGCCCCTGGGGCCCGGCTCCCATGGAATGCTTCCTGTCCTTGCAGAGGGGCATGAGCGGAGGCTGGGCACCTGGGGTGGTGTGGGCAGAGCAGGGCCTCAGTGCAGCCTGCCTGCCCCAAGCTGGGGTGCAGGGCAGTTGCCAGGACACCCGGATGGAGGGTTTGGGGTGTAGGGTCTGGAAGTCAAGGGCAGTGAGGGGGCCTGGCTGGATTCACCGTAGCAGTTACAGGCTGGGCTTGTTTAGCACCGATTCTTTCCTTGCCCCTTTCAGAGGGCTGTGGCTCCAATGCAGGCCATTCCTGTCCCCCACCTGGGATGGGTCCCAGGAGCTGCGCCCCCTCCCGCCCAGTTGCTTGCCCCTCTGTGCCTGGGCTACTTCCAGCCCTTTACTCCCAGGCAGGGCAGCAGGGCTGGGCATGACCTCGCGCAACAACCCTGGCCAAGGTGGGGCCACCCAGTCAGGCCTGGACACAGTGTCAGCAGTGCTCTCTCTCCCTCGAGGCTGTTTTGAACCAAACCTTGGGTCTGGGCCCTGGCTGGTTCTCCAGGAACAACAGTTTGCTGGCCATGATGGTCAGCACGGGGACAGCCCTGGGGCCCTGGTGGTGGGAGCCAACCCCTGCTCACACTGCCCTGGAGGTTGAGCTGGGTCCCGCTAGGTGGATATTGGTGATGGTGAGAGAAAGGATGAGGAAGACAAATCCTGGAAAGAATTATGCGTTCAGTCCCCAAGCATCGAGCATATACTCCGCGCTCAGCACTGTTCTAGGTGCTGGTTGGAGCTGTTAACTAGACAGACAAGGCCTCGCATCAGGGAGCTGACGTTCTAGGAGGTTCTAGGAGAAAGAGCAGCGAGTAGCAAATGAACAGATGAAGGAACGAGAAAATCCTATAGTGATGCGTGCGATCAAGACAGTGAAACTGGATGTTGTGAGAGGGGCTGACTGGCCAGAGTGGTCAGGGAAGGCCTCTCTGAGGAGGTGACCTTTGAGCTGAGACCTGAATGAAGCGGTACAGTGAACCGTGAGCCCACCTGATGGAACAGTGTTGTAGGTGGGGAACAGCAAGTGGTCCCCTGTGGGAAGCAGTAGGCGTGTTGAGGAACAGAAGGAAGGCCAGCGTGGTGGAGCATACTGAGCAGGGGGAGACGGGGTTGGGGGGAGACCGGAGAGAGCGGAGTGGCAGCAGTGTGGAGCCACAGCTCTGCTTCTCTGACTTAAGGGCCCAGGAGATACCGTGGCTGTTTTGTCCCCTCCTCCCACCGTTCCTCTCTGCCCAGTGGGTATTTGATCTGTCTTTGCCACCCGCCCTGGGTGAGAGCTGCAGTGTTTTGGGCGGTGGTTCCTTGTGGGATTTGCCTGGGCGGAGGCGGTGCGGGGTGGGGGCCCCTCCCGGCCCCTGATAGCAATCACACTGGGGCAGAGAGAGCAAGACCACAGGTGATGGGAAATGTCCCTGGTGCTGGGGAGAATCCTGCCGATAGGATCTTTGCCGTGGAGCGGAGACAGCGAGACGACAGTGAGACGGTGTCCAGGTAGCGCTGTCCCTGGAGCCCTGATAAGATCCGATCTGTCCTGGAGGGGGAGGCCCAGCCAGGCGGGCAGGCGCTCCTGCTCACTCATTGGTTGCCAACTGCAGCGAGTGGCGTTTGTTCTGGAGCCAAAGGCTCCAGGCAGAATCCAGGTGCAGGGAGGAAGTGCTCAGAGCGGCTGCCCCTGGGGCAGGTGGGCCCTGCCCCGCGCCTCTGCTGGGCACCAGGGAGTCTCCCTGCCCCCTCCCCGCGGGACACCTGCCCTTCCTGGGGAGGGGCGGTTCAGAGGCAGCTTCTCTGAAGAGGCCAGTGGTGGCCTGGCCCAGAGCAGGTACTGTTTGGTTGAGCAGCAGTGTTGATGCCAGGCTGGGAAGAGGAACGGGGGGGGGCCCTTGCTCCCCCCTGCAGTGTTGAGGGGGCTGCTGGGCACCCTGCTTAGCTTCTCTGGGTGCTCAGAGCTGAGCCCCCGGGCCCGAGAACTCAGGTCCTCTCCAGTTAGGGGGCATTCCTCCCTCTGCAGGCCCAAGAGAGGCAGGGCTGGTGGTGACTCAGGAGCGATGGGAAAGTGGCTCCAGGGACGGCAGGCCCACTTACTGGCCTGCTGAGCTCAGCTGCCCTCCACGCCTCCATGCCCCACTGGGCCTGCGCAGGCTCAGCCTGGGGGCTGCCTCTCTTGCTTAACACGGTGCAGCCCCTCTGGGGGATGGGTTGGCTCTGTGTTCCCCCACTCACCTTGATGCCATTGTCCATCAAATTTGTGGGTCCACCTATGGGCCCTTCCCCCTCTCTCTCTCCCTCCCAATTCCCCTTTGCTGTACCATTTTGGGCCCCAGGCTGGGTCTTGCTCTTGCAAACTTCATTAGGGACTGAGTATGGCCAGCATTCCCTGTGACTCGGGGCCAGAGTGAGCCGCCAGGCCCTTTGCCACCCAGGCCTCCCCTGGAAGGTTGCTCTTTCCCCTGGTTTGTTTCTGCGGGGCTGATTCTAGGGCCTGGGGGATGGGTGGGGTGTGGGCCTAAGGACAGACGTGGCAGGGGGCTCCTGAGAGCTTGGCAGCCACGGTCACTCTTAGGTGCTGCTGGGAAGGTAACTGGTGGAGCCAGGAAGGGGCAGGCCTGCATTGGGCCTGTGGAGGGCTGGGTTATGGTGGTTTCACAGCCCTTGGCTAGGCAGCAGCTCTGAAATGAAAACAGCCCTTGGAGCTTTGAGGCAGAAGTTCTGGGTCCCAGTGGGCAGGCAGCTGCCTCATGGATTCATTTCCTCACTTAAAGTAGGTGGATTTGTTCTCGGGTTTTTTTTTTTACTGATGGGGAAACTGAGGCACTGAGAAGTTAGGTGGCTTGCCCAGGACCACTTGGCCAGCTAGATTCACATTTCTGGCTGTGCCACATCTGGGCTGCCGTGGATGAAGCCAGGGGCCCCGCGTGCTTTCGTAGGTTTGTTCTGAAAGGGGCCTTGTGTGCTGTGGATGCACAGCCAGTGGCCAGCCTGCTGTCATCCTGGAGGGGAATTTTATGGGGCTAGTCCTTGCAATGGGGACAAGGCAGTCCCAGGGGCAGGTGGTAGAAACAGAGCTGGGAAAATTTACCCATCTCTGACTGCCAGAGCCCAGGTGTGGCAGGGCTGTTGGGGGTCAGTGCCAGGGAGGGGACCCCAGCCCAGACCTTACAGGAAGAAAGGGACCAGTTGGGTGTGGCAGGGTCTTAGACCCCAGGGCGCTGGGACAGAGGGAGTGAGTGGGCAGGGAGGCAGTGGAGGGCGTGCTGAAGAGGCTGTCAGGGTGCAAGTGGGATAGGCGAGCATTACCCTCTCTGCCCCTCCCTGTGTCGTGTGTGCCCACTGGGGCAGTCCCATCTGTTCCTTGTTAGAGACTCAACAGACAGGCCTCCAGGAGATTAATTAATGCCAAGCTGCTGGCAGATCCAGTAGCATGCCTGCCCCAGGGCCCCATCCTGGCAGCACAGATGCCCAGCTGACCCCAGAAATGCTGCTCCATTCCCACCCAGTGATCCTGGAGACATGGGGGGCCATGTTGCTGGCACAGCCCTGCCCCTGAGCCTGGATGGCAGAGAGGGCTTGGGTGGTGGCAAGCAGCCAGAGATGGCCGCAGGACATTCCACCCCGGGCCTGCCTCTGTCACCCACTCCAGAACTTCCCATTTGTCCCTGGCTGTGCCCAGGGCTTGCTGTGTGACCTTAGCCAGGCTGTTTATCATCTCTGGGTAACTTGCTTTTCCCCATCTGTAAAATGGGTTGGACTGGGTCATCATGGAGACCACCTTGCCGAGTCGGAGTCTTCGTTATTTCTTGATCTGCCTGATTCTGAGTGGCCCCTGCTGGCACCCCTTTTCCTGCTCCGTACTGACTTCCCGTTGGTGCCCCTCATTGTCGTCCAGCTGTGTCCTCTGCCCCAGGCCCCAGTGATTGCTAGTTTTCCCTGTAATTAATTCCTGCCCACGCTAGGACAGGGGGGCACTGCATGGCCTGGCCAGACCCAGGGCCCAGCACCAGGGTTGGGGCTGTCTGTTTCCACAGTGGCCACCTCCACCGGCCCAGCACATTCCTGAGCCTTATCTGGGGGCCCGCCCAGCTGGACTCTGCCCTCCCACCCAGGAAGCAGCACAGAGGAGCTGCCCAAGAGTTTCGGGGGCTGGGAGCAGGGCCTGAGGTGACGATTCTCAGCCTCAGCCTGGGGCTGGAGCTGTGGGATGGGGTGGGGCAGAGGGATTTTGGGGTCTGCTGAGACTGACAGGGTCCTTAACCTTGGGGAGCGTGGGGTTCACTCAGACTCCAGACTTTGCCATCTCCTGGGGCCCTCCCATCTCTGGGAAGGCTCTCCTGTGGGGGTCCTTGTGCACGGGAGGGGGCCTTGCTCTGGGGAAGTTGCCCTAAGTCTGCCCCAAAGTTGTAACAGGAGACAGGGCTGGACAGCAGGTCCTGGGCCCTCCCTCCCTCTGCCCCCACCTCCACAGCGGGAGCCAGAGCCAGTCCTCCAGGAAGGGGTTAACTGCCAGCCCCAGCCATGAGGGAGGGGACTGGGCTGGACCATTTTCCTCACTGCTGCCTCCACCTCGGTTTTCCTGAATGGTTCTGTCGTCCTGGGGTGGGGAGGGAAGGGAAGGAAGAAGGGCGGGCAGAGGGAGGGAGGGAAGGAGGGAGGAGTGTGGGAAGAGGAAGGAAAAAAGAGCGAGACAGCCAGGGGAAGAGAAAGATGTCACTGCCTAATCTCCCTGTCATTTTATTTCCAGCAGGCACCGGGCGAAGGAGCTGCTAGAACAATGCTGAAGCGGGCGAGGTGAGGAGCCGCCCGGTGAGGCAGCCCCGACGGAGTGTCTCGAACAGGTGATCGGAGGAGCTGGAAACCGAGGCCACCTGGGCATCCTTCCCCTCGCCCCAGCCAGGCCCGGGAGCCCCAAAGGTGGTGGGGAAACCATGGCGACCAATTTCAACGACATCGTCAAGCAAGGCTATGTGAAGATGAAGAGCAGGAAGCTCGGGGTGAGCCGCCCTCCGAGGGGCCCTGCCGAGGGACGGGCACCCCAGGACCTGGTCTGGAGCCCAGCATGTCGGGGTGTGCAGCCACCCGCCTGTGGCCGGCATGGTGCATTTGTGGTCTCGAGGCTTCTGGCCAGCGGGCCGCCTGGCATGTGCCTGGGGTGGCCTTCCCTGCTGCAGCCCCCGCCCCAGCAGGGCTGCCTGGCATCTCAGCCAGGCTAGCGGTGGTAGCGAGGGGCAGGAGGCTCCCCTGCTATTGTTGAAGTTGTCGTCAGGGCAGCGGCAGGAGCAGCTGGAAACGCTGGGCTGTGTCTGGGCTGAGACCCGGCTTCTCACTTGCCCGCGCCTCCCCGCGCCTCCCTCCCCTCTCGTGGCCTCTTTTCTTTTGAGGGCCCCATCCCTCCTGCTTCCCATTGCTTTCTGTGGGGGGGATTTATTGATCTACCTGTGGTTGTTGCTTTTACTGTTAAAGAAGTGTTTGTAAAGGAGAGCAGTTGTGGGGGCAGGGCGGTGGTGGGAGGGGTGCAGAAGCGGCTTATGAATGAGAACCTGGGGCAGGATGGCCCGTGGCTCTGGGACAGGCTGCTTGCCTCCAAGTTGTTGGCAGCGTCTCTGTGCTCACTTGGTGGCTCGGTGTTTGGCCCCAAGTTGGGGGCTTGGAGGGTCTATGGAGATGAGGCCTCAGACACACCTCTGCTGAGTGGGCACCGTCTCCCACCCGCTACTGGCAAAGACCTCCCCAGAAGGCCTGAGCAGGGCCCCAGGACCAACTTAATGATCTTGGTGAGGTTGTCCAGGAGCTGCCTCTAGTCCCCTGCAGACCCTCCCCCACCTCCAGTGAGGGGTGTCCCCAGTAGGAAGGAAAGCCCTGGGGACTGAGCGGCCCAAGTCTTGTGTTTTACCCTGGGGTCTCTGGTCCCTCTCTCCCCTCCCCCATTACCTCGATGGGGTGGGGGTGGGATCAGGCTTCCTGGCTTGAGGAAGGGGAAGGCCAGGGCTCTGATAGCCAGCTTCCCCGCCTGGGCCGAGACTGAGCACGACTGGCCTGCCTCCGGAGAGGGTGCTTCTTGCTTCTCCCCTCCCGTGGCCCCGAGGCCCTGGGGGGCTCTGTCCAGGCAGGGGCAGCAGCTCAGCTGGTGGGCATGTTTGGAGTCTTATCTGGATTTGAATTTGTATCGCAGCCTGGGCCCCCAGCTTAGGAGACCGGGCTGGCAGCCATCAGCCACTCTGCTCTTGCCCCCAGAGAGGGATGGATGGCCCACTTGGAGCACAGAACAAGGAGAGAGGCTGAGGTGGGGAGGCAAGAGGGTAGGTGCCTGGCTTCTAGTCTGACTCCTCATTCTTATGGGCTGGACCTAGCAGGTCCCCAGGGGCCAGCTGGCTGAGGTCCTGTCCAGGGCAGAACATACAAGGAAGGCAAGCCACTTGGGGTGGCCACTGGGGCTCAGTATCAGACCTCTTCCAGGAGGAGACCTGGGAACCCAGCGTGGGCACAGCCAGGGGAGGGGGTGGGAGCTGGGGTGTGACCAGGTCCTCTCCAGCGGTCCCCCTACTCAGGGAATTCAGCATCCCCTTGCAGACCTGATGCGAAGGGCTGCGGTCACCCAGCCGTTCTTGTCCCAGAGCAGCCATGCTTGTCTCAGCTCGAGGAGGTGAGGGGGAGGGGCTGAAAGAGATGGAGCCGACCCTCCTACCTGGCAGGGCCTTCCTCGGAGCAGAGCTGTGGCAGAGTGTTTCTGAAGCGCTGATCAAAGACCTGTGAGAAGTGGGGAAGGAGGGCTCTTGAGCGCAGAGGCTCCCTGGGGCTGTGTGTGTGTGTGTGTATGTCCTGTAACCAGGCAACCAGAGTGCTCGGCCCCCAGGCCTTCTGCCCCCCATGCTGCAGGCTGCATGGAGCCCAAGCTGCCAGGGCATAGCTGGGTTGGCAGCATTCATTCATTCATTCATCCACCCACCCACTCATTCACAGTCCCCTCATACGCTCATTCAGTTGTTCAGCAGAGCTCTGTTAATGAGGCTGCCAGGATGTGAGGACTCTGAGGATAAAACACAGCCTCTGTCCTAAGGGAGCTCCCCATCTGAGAGCTGAGGCCTGCTGTGGTTCGGGTGGGTAGGCCCCGTGGGGGCTGAGCCAGGGTCCTGGGTGCGGGGGCAGACATGCCTCCTGGAGTCCCAGACAGGAGCCAGAAATAGCCTGGTTCCAAGTAGCTTCTTGGGATGGGGACTGCTGGGACCCTGCCTGCCCAGGACCTGGTGCCCATGTGGCAGGGCAGGGCGGGGGCAGGGGCGGGGCTGTGGCCCAGCAGGCCCCTCGCTGCCTCTGCTCTACTCTGGGCCACTGCTTGGGCTCCCTGCTGTTTGCCAGTGAGAGGAGCACGGGAGACTCCTGGGGCCTGGGCTCTGCCAGGCTTCTGGACTGCCCGCTGAGAGAGCAGGTACATCCCAGCCACAGACTTCGGGCTGGAAGAGAGCCAAAGAGCCGTGGAAGGAAGAGTCAGCAGCCGGAGCAGGTGGCTGGGGCCACCCCTTGAGGGGCTCACAAGCCAGTTTGCTCCTTCAGCCCTAGAGGATGGTCAGTTCCTTCCTTCCTCGCTCCTTGCCCCTTGGGAAGAGTGTATGACGCCATAGAGAATTTAGGCGGTTTCAGACACAGGGTCATTGGTGGTGGCTGGGGCAAGGAGGGAACCTTGCCAGGGAAGGCACTGTGCTCTGGGGAACCCCAGGATCTTGGGTCTGCCCCTTTACTACTGAGAGCCTGTCGTTTTGCAGCTGGAAAGGGAAGTAAGCCCTACACTGCGGGTTGGTGAGGGAGTGAAGAGGGTGGGTGGAAGCTCCTGAGACGAGGGGTGCTGCCCACACCAAGCACCCGCTCTGGCTCTGAGAACGAGGGCGGGGTGACGCTCAGCTGGGAGCAGGCAGGGTCTCATCCCTGTCCCTGGGACACTGTCGGCTCGGGAGTGCAACAGCCTGCTTTAAATACCAGCTCCGCCGTGTATTAGCTGTTACTGAACTTTCTGGTGCCTCAGTTTTCCTGTCTATAAAGTGGACATGTTAGAGCCAACCTCAAGTGGCCCTGAGATTAACTGTGTAGAGTGCTAATAACCAAAAGTACAAATAAGAAGCACTCAATAGAGCTGGCTCCTTCTGTTACACTCAGGGCTGAGCTCGCAGTCAGCAGTGACTCTGGAGAGTACCCCTTGTGAAGCAGCCCTTCAGAGCCAGCCAAGAAATGATTGCCTTTTGGTTTGGAGAGGGGGCCTCTCCTTCGGGGGGCTGTCAAGCTGGTGTCAGCTGTCCCCAGGTTTTCTCCTGGGCCACAGCTCCAGGGACAGCCTGTGGCAGTGCCCCCCTGCGGTAGGCAGGGGTAACTGCAGGGCCATATTGGGTGGGGGTGGTCCAGGGAAGGCCTGATGCCCCTGCCATCTTGCCCCACAGATCTACCGGAGGTGCTGGCTGGTGTTCCGGAAATCCTCCAGTAAGGGGCCCCAGCGGCTGGAGAAGTATCCAGATGAGAAGTCAGTGTGCCTCCGAGGCTGCCCCAAGGTTAGGGGGCCTGGGCCCTAGCTCCCCCAACCTGTAAGCAATGATGATTTAAGAGTCCTGAGGTCTGAGAGCCCCCTCCTGGGGGTGGCAGAGCCGCGGGGGATGCAGAGGGAGGCATTCCAGCCTGGCTGAGTGCCTTGTGGATGCTGTCCCAGGTGACCGAGATCAGCAACGTCAAGTGTGTCACGCGGCTACCCAAGGAGACAAAGAGGCAGGCAGTGGCCATCATATTCACTGACGACTCGGCACGTACCTTCACCTGCGACTCAGGTGAGGAGCTGGGGCTGTAGGCCTCCACCCAGCCTCCCCCGGGACGCCGAGGTCCAGGGGTCCGGCCGGGAGGAGGGAGAGCAGGGCTAGCCCTGGCTGGGTATGACGCCTGGAGGTGGAGATGGGGGTAGGGGTGCCTTTGAGGGAGCAGACGCCGAGGATGAGGTGGGCCAGGTCAGCAGAATCCACTGGTCTTGCCCTCCCTACCTTGCCTGGTGGGATGACTCAGGCTGAGGCAGGGGGGTGGGCTGCTGGGGGAGCCTGAGCCGGCAGCATGAGGAGGGACCCTTTTCTCCAGAGCTGGAGGCGGAGGAGTGGTACAAGACACTGTCTGTGGAGTGTCTGGGGCCGCGGCTCAACGACATCAGTCTAGGAGAGCCAGACCTCCTGGCCCCAGGGGTGCAATGTGAGCAGACAGGTGAGGCCTGGTGCTGGCACTGGGGTGGGGGAGAGGGAAGGGGCTCCCCCAGGAAGCTCCAGGCTGGCTCATCCTTTCCCACTCCAGATCGTTTCAACGTCTTCCTGTTGCCCTGCCCCAACCTGGACGTATACGGCGAGTGCAAGCTGCAGATCACCCACGAGAACATCTACCTCTGGGACACACACAATCCCCGCGTGAAGCTCGTCTCGTGGCCCCTCTGCTCACTGCGCCGCTACGGGCGCGACGCCACTCGCTTCACCTTCGAGGCTGGCCGGTAGGACCCTCTCTTCACCCCCCATCCCACAATGGTCATGATGCTGGCTGCCATTCACTCTGTCAGGCACTGTGCTGGGAACTTAAGTTACTGATCAGCATAGCAGTCCGAGGGGGAACGTGCTATTCCCATTTTACAGATGACAGCAGGCAGCCCAAGGCTCAGGGTGCTTGGGCTCAAATCACATGCTGGCACCGGCATTTACTAGCTCTCTGATTGTGGACCTGAGTCACAGTGTCCTGCTCTGTCACATAGAGAAAATAAAAGTGCCTAACCTAGAATTCTGGTGAGGCCTGGGTATCCCAGTGCGTAAACTCTGGAGCCGGCGTGCCTAGACTTCAACTCTGTATAATCCTGTGTAACTTTGCTTAAGTCACTTACCTTCTGTATGCCTCAGTCTTCTCATCTGTAAAGGGGTTTGAGAGAACTTGGCATAATGAGGAGCCTGTAATAGCGCACAGACCAGAGCGGGCGGTGGAGACAAGAGAATGGGTTAATTCTCATAAAGCATTTAGACCACCACCTGGCACACTGGAGATGCTTGCACCTTTGAGCTGAGTGGTCAGACACCAGATGACAGCCCTGCCTGTTCCCAGAGGGCGGGGGTGCAGGAGAGCCCCACCAAGCAGGGGCATGTGCATGGTGGGGTCCCCGCCACCTTGCCCTCTGTGCTGCTTGTGTCCCCAGGATGTGTGACGCTGGGGAAGGGCTCTACACCTTCCAGACACAGGAAGGGGAGCAGATTTACCAGCGGGTCCACAGTGCCACCCTGGCCATCGCTGAGCAGCACAAGCGGGTCCTGCTAGAAATGGAGAAGAACGTGAGGGTGAGGCGGCGGGCGGCTCAGTCCAGGGTACAGGGGAGGCTGGTGGGTGGGCCAGCCAAGTGCCCGCAGGACGTCAGTGTCTGCACTTAGTGTCTACACAGGGTCTGGGGCTGGGGGCGGGCTCAGCAGGTAAACCACTGCCCCCAGAGCTAATGGGGGGGACCCCTCTCTGCCCCACAGCTGCTGAACAAGGGCACAGAACACTACTCATATCCCTGCACCCCCACGACCATGCTGCCCCGCAGCGCCTACTGGCACCACATCACGGGCTCCCAGAACATCGCCGAGGCCTCCAGCTATGCGGGTGAGTCCCTGCAGGGCCCGGCACTGTCCACGAGGCTCTGGGGCGGACACGGCCTTCTGGGTAGGGTCTTTTGACCCGGACCTGAGTCCTGAGCCTGCCTTTGTGTCCACAGGTGAGGGGTATGGGGCAGCCCAGGCCAGCTCAGAAACGGACCTCCTCAACAGATTCATCCTGCTAAAGCCAAAGGCCAGCCAAGGGGACAGCAGCGAGGCCAAGACCCCATCCCAGTGACCGCAGGGCTGGCGTGCACGGGTGACTGCTGGGGCTGTCAGTTGTGGGGCTGACTGCAGCGCAGTGGGCAGCCTCAAGGGGCTGTTAGCCAAGAGCCTGGAGAAAGGGAGCAAGCTGTCCCTTCCTTGCCCCCAAGGGGGAGGCTGGACCAAGGCAAAGGGCTGGCCACGCCACCTGAGCATGTGTGAGGGGCTGGAGCTACCATGGGACTGTATACTGTTCATGATTTTAATATATATGGCTTATGACATACTCTATATTAATGAGATTTCCCCGTCCCTCCCCGCCACAGCATACACATTTTCTAATCCCGTGAGCAGGCCAGTCAAGGCTGTTTCTGGACGGAGGGCAGCCGTTTCCCTGTCCTCCCTGGTACAGCCCTCCTGCTGCCAAGACCTGCTTGAGCTGCCAGGGCCAGAGGAGGGAGACCGCCGCTGACTGCTGGCTTTTCCCACGCAGCCCAGGGGCTGAGACAGCAGGTGGCTTCTCATCTCCTCTGGGCCTACAGCAGCACAGGAAGGATCCGAACTTACACTGTGCCACTGGGGTTTGATGCAGAGGTGATAGCTTGTTGACACCTCAGGTGAAAATCTGGTCTTAAAATGTAGTTTCTGCCCAGGCTCCTTCCTGCTTAGTGGGCTGAGAAGATACCCGGGGGTGGGGTGGGGTGCTGGTAACCTCAGCCAGGTGGAGGGTGGCGGGGCCAGTCCTGAGCTCTCCTGCCCCAGGGCCAAGCTCGGGGGGAAGGCCACAGCAGGAGGACTGATGTGGGGAGCACCCCTGCTGCCCCCTCACTGACCAGGGGTGGGCGTGCCCTAGCAGAGGGGGCCCCTCTGCCCTGTGTCTGGCCAGCCTAAAGCACTCAGAAACCGAGCCCTTCCTGTTTCCTCCTCCCCACATGGTGCTGAGGCTCCCTGCTGAGATGCAATTAAAGCAATTGATTTTCTAGCGCAGAAGGGCTATCTTTCTATTCACGTCAAACCTTCGGTTGCGTGTGTGTGGTTTTTTGTTTTTTTTTAATACGTTAGGGTTCTGATTTGTGGGAACAGACCTTGTTGTAAATAATCACTATTCAAGTTGTGGCAAGTTGAGAATGATAAAGCAAGAGGCCCCTTCCGACGGAGCCCTGGAGCCAGGGAGGCGGCCCCAGCCAGCTGAGCTCTGAACCTGACCCGGGGACGTCCACCCAGAGGATAAGCCAGCCTGAGGGGGGCCGGCGGCCTCGCCTGTGGAGAGGGAGGCACAGCTGACTGGTGCAGCTAGGGGCACGATGACGCATGAAGGAGATTATGTTGTGCTCTTTATTGCCAAAAATAAAAACTTTTAAAAAGACTACTGTTGATCGATAAATATCCTTTCTTTTCTGCACTGGATCTCTGGTTTTCTCCAGATATCTCCTGCCGGGCTGCCTAATTAACTACTTTGGGTATGTTCCTACCTACAGGGCTCAGGGGTCACTGCTACACCTTCACGAAAGGCCTTGCTGTTCCCCCCACAAACGAAGTAATCGGGCTACTGGCAGTGAAGTTGACAACCAACGGGTAGAGAGTGAAATACAAGGTTTATTGGGGGGGGCGAGGGAGGCGGACAGCCAGGGTCGTCTCACGCTATTCTCAAAGGCTTCTCTAATTAGGGACATGGGAGTTTGAGTGAAGTGCCGTGGGCTGGCCCTGGGCAGGGCTAGAAGGGTCTGTAGGAGCCTGGATGAGCGCTCTGGCGCTCAACCCTAACATCAGAGACCACAGGTACAAGTGTGGAAATTCCAACTTTGGACAGAAAGGGTTAGGAGAAAAGAGCTGAAATGACCAGAGGAGGACGACACTGGCCCAGTGGTTCTCAACAGGGAAGCGGTGTGGCCGCCTCCAGGTGCACGAGGAGATGGGGAAGGGACGCTCTGGGGACTGCTGCTGGCAGTTAGCAGGCAGGGCCAGGGAAGCCCAACGGCCAGAAAACACTGTCCTGCCTCAAATCTCAGTGGCACCCCTGGTCGTCTACCTGTGACCGAGCAAGGCTGGGCTGGACTTCGCTCCCCGCTGCTACCCTCCTAACTGGTGGCTTGTCAAGAAGCTCGAGCACAGCTGCCCTCCCCAGTGCTGACGTCCCAGGAGAGACCTGAAATCCAGCCGCTGCTCTGACCCTTCCTGCCGAGGCAGGCAAGTGCGGCTAGTTGATAGTGAGGACGTCGCTCTGGATCTCGTGGCTTAACTGGGTCTGCAAGTCACTCAGCTTCTTCTTCAATCCAGAGAGGGCGGAGAGGACGATGGTTTCGGGGCGCAGAGAGCCACAGGACTCCACGTTGTAGTAAAACCTGAGAGGCGAGAGGCCGCAGAGGCCCTCGTGAGGCAGCCTGCTGAGCCCGAGCCTCAGCCACGGCCTCGCCTCCTCTGGGCCTTGACCCCTTTCCTACCAGGAGCTCGAGCTCGCGCTCGCCCCAAGGTTGACTTCCAGCCTTGTACAAACGGGTCCCCGCACATCTGCAGGACCTCAAGGGGGCTGCAGCTACCTTGAAAAGATACTGTAAAGCCTCAGAACCCCTCTGTATGGACGTATTCCACACTGAGGAGACAGTGCAAGATCAGGTGAGCAGCGTCACGGGCTCCGGCATCTACACGTTCGTCACCAGAAGACTTTGGTTGGGTTTTGGCCCGAGGCTGATCCCCTCCTCTGGGGGCTGAACATCAGAATAGGAACGGCTTGGAAGACTGGAGGGCTGGGCCCCTCTTTCTCACAGTGACCCCAAGGGATGACAATCTGCCCGGATGAGCACACCACGCGCTCAGCAGTTATCAGCCCCTCCTCAGCTCTCGGGAACTGGGTCTCCCCAGCTCAGAGCCTACACCTACCTGTGTGTTTTCACACGCTTTACCTTCAGCGCCGGGCCAGTGGCTTACCTCTCCGGCTTGCCGTTGGGGTCGTAGGGAGCCTGTGACTCATCCTCATCCAGCTCCGAGTACTCGCTCTTTGGCCTGGGGTCAAACACAGGTCAGCACGGGTTGGCCACTGCCGCTTTAAGGGCACCTCTGTCCAGTCAGCCTGCCCCATCTCAGCCACCAGGAACCCTTTCCACGCCAGCCACCCTAAATGCCCGCCTTCACTCCCAACGGGGACGTACCACTCCTCTGGCTTGGGGTACACTGTGTGCCTCAGGGCGTTGTCAGGATCGTATTCAAAGGCCACCCCTGCAGTAGGGTTCCACTTGGCATGCTCTTTGCCAAAGCCCTTTTTGGCATAGGCTCGAAGTCTCAGCTCCTGGCCCTTCCTCAGCTTGACGATGAGGATGTCTGTAGGGAGAGGCATGAGCCAGTCAAGGGCCGAGAGAGGTTCGGCCCTCCAAATTTTGAGCTGGAATGCCGCTAGAAGACCAGGCAGCACGAGAGGCTGCGTCTGCTTTCCACCCCTCCGCTGGCCTGCAAAGTGACAGGTCAAGTGGACACCTGCCCTCACTTGAGCCCTTACCGTCCTGCTCCACATAGTCGTTAGGGTCATTATCTCGGTTCCGGGATGTCACCTGTAGGGAGCCCAAACAGAGGCATTATTAGCTGCTCGTGTCCCCAGTCACCTCTTCCTGCAACCCCCTTCCAGCACCTCCAGGTTGCAATCTGCCAAACCAGGGAAAGGGAGCCTGGGAGGAGGCGGGAGAAGTGCGTACCGGGACCCAGTCTGAGCTGGTGCCTGGACTCCAAGCCCTCCTTCACGGCTTTGTGACAGCCTTCTCAGTAAAACAGTACCATGGCCTCTAAAAGGGTCCTTGGGGCACAGAGGGGACACGACAGCAACAAGCTCCGGCCCCGTCCCCCCCGCCCCAGCAGAGTCCAGAACTCCCAGCGCTTCTAGGCGCCAGGTTCAGGCCATGGCAGAGGTAACGCAGGCAAGTCAGTGTCTCAGAAGAGGTCAGCCCAGTCTGGCCCACTTGGGGCCAGAAGGAGAAGAGCAAGGGTCCCGGGGAGGGAGGACGCTCTTAGACACTGACCGGAATGACCCGGGGGCTGTTGGAGATGAGGTCGCGAGACGTGACGTGGCGTGTCTGGTCTTCGTTGCAGCGCACGTCGAGAGTGAACTCCACCGAGCACTCGGGGCAGAACTCCTCACACGTGCAGTCCTGAGGCAGCAGAGAGGCAGGGTGAGGCTACGGAGACCGGCAAAGCCCACGCTGCGCGGTCCCGAGGCCAGTCCTTTCAGTCTCCCATCTGGGAGAGGGGTGATCACAGTCTGCAGGCCCTGTGGGCCGCGTCAACCTGGTGCCACGTTCTCAGGCCGCTCAAGTGCGGGCGCTCCCCAGTTTAGAGACGACCCATACATGCTGGCACCACGTCCCCAGCCCCACCCCGGCTGCCAGGCCACCACGGGAGCCGCACTGTGAACCTCTCGCCCCTGGCCGCGGAGGGCCCTTCCTCAGAGAACCAAGGTGGGGAGGGGACTCTTTCATACTCCACCGTCAGCCTCCCATGAACTAAGTGGACTAGCTCGGGAATGGAATCATCGTTTAAAGTAAAACGCTCAGGGAGCAGGGAAAAAAGCAGCTTTCAAGTTCCAGACTACTGACCTTTTCTAAAAAAGGAAAACGGCATACATTCACAAAAGCAGAGAAGAGTGCAACAGACAGCCCCTGTGTAACTGTCACTCAGCTTCAGTAACTACCAACAGTGTGCCACTCTGCGAACGAGTGAGTCCGGGAACAGCCCATCCCCTTGGGAGGGACTATCTGCTACAATTCAGCTCAGGCAAGAGGACAGTGACCAGAAGGCAATCAGGCAAACCGCTCTCCTCACCCCAGCAAGCAAAAGCCGCCCGACTTCTGATGTTTTCAAGACGAGGAGGGAGAGATAGACGCCGCCACACACAGGCGACGCGGGAAGGCCACCCAGACCCTCGAGACCGAGTCTCTTAGTAACGAAACGAAGAACCAAAATGTAACAGAAGACAGAAATATGGAAAGGCACTCAATCTCAAAAAAAAAGCATAATGAAAGGAGAGGAGTCTGTTCGAGGTTAAAAGACACTAAAGAGGTGTAACAACCAAATGCAATGCGTGAATCTTTACTGGATCACGGACCCACAAACGAAAAACAATTAAGGACATTTTGGGGACAACCAAGAAAATCTCAGTGTGGACTGTATACAGATAGTACCTATTAATGCTAATTTTCTTAGGCATGATAACAGTGTGATTATGTAGGAAAATATCCTTATTTTTAGGACACGCATACTGAAGTTGTTAAGGGAGAAGTAACTTTCTTTCAATGGTTCAGCAAAAATAACAAAATATATATATAAAATAAAGCAAATGTAGCAAAATATTAAGAATTGGTAACCACAGGTTTAAAGCAAATGAGTATTTACCCTTTTAAACTTTTCTGTAGATTTTCAGAAAAAGCAAAACAAAACACCATACCCTCTTTGTTCAGTAAATGTAATACTAGAAAACAACGAAATGGAAAGAACTGGCAGGTCACAGGGCATGCATATCTTTATGTAAGTAAGATACTGCCAAACTGCTCTTCAACTGGTTGTATAACTGTTCCTACCAATATGTATGGTTTTTTTTTAAAGATTTTATTTTTCCTTTTTCTCCCAAAGCCCCCCAGTACATAGTTGTGTATTTTTTTAATTGTGGGTCCTTCCAGTTGTGGCATGTGGGACCCCGCCTCAGCACGGCCCGATGAGCGGTGCCACGTCCGCACCCAGGATCCGAACCGGCAAAACCCTAGGCCGCCAAAGTGGAGTGCGCGAACTTAACCACTCGGCCACAGGGCCGCCCCCACCATGATGTTTTATTTCTTAAAAACAAAGTCTGGAGATGTGAAGCAGCTATGTCAAAACGTTAAAACGAGACAGGCGGTTTGTGGGAGCATGAGTATTTGCTATATTAGCTCCACACTTTGCTGTGTGCTTGAATATTTCTTTTAAAAAATACATGTATATTTACCAAATTCGCCACCAAAAAAATGACACGCCCTTGGAATATCAGAAACTAGGTGGATTCAGGATCACACAAAGCCATCAGGAGGGAACAGTCTTAAGCTGTCACCCGACACAGTCTTGGTCAAAGGATGCAGCAGCCTAGTTATGTCACACTCCCTCCCTAGTCCAAGGCCTGTTAACCATCATCAGGGAGCAAACACGGCCCAGGGGAAGGGAGCCACGTTTAACCAGCAGAATCTAGCGGGTGATGCACGAATCTGGCAGACACCAGGACTCCAGGCCCTCAGGTCCCTCTGTGGGACAGTTCTCACTCCCTCTGCTCCTGTCCTGCCCCACAAGCTTCTGTTGACTCCCTTTAGCCTCTTAGGCCCGTTACTGGAGCCTCATCAATCTGAGGCCCCATCAGCACCAAGGACACCGCCTGCCCTGGGCTCTAAACAACATCTCCACATTGTCCTTCTTAAAGCTGAAAGAAAGATGTCCCTCTGAGAACTGAAGTCCCCTGCCTCCCCCACCCTTGACCCCGATCACGCAGCATACCCGGGAGTATTGCAGCTTGTCCACAATGTCGTCACTAGTGAGGGGGATTAATCCTGGAAGACACAGAAAAGCACTTTAAAGAAGGCCAAGGGGACAAGCCAAAAGGAGAATCCACAGTCCCCTTGGGAGGGAGAGGCTTCCTCTTCTGACACCAGGCACAGCCACCTCCCTCTAACTTCCCCACACCTGGCACTCACCGAGCCTGTGTGCGATGAACTCGTCGTGAAGGACTGACGAATTGGCATCAATCTGAACCCAGTCAATGGCTAAAAAATGAAGGAGGCAGAGAAGCGGACAGGCAGTCAGCCACCAAGTTCCCCCAATGACTTAGCGCAGTGCCCTCCAGGGTTAGGAATCACCTGATGCTCACCACCCTGCAGAGGCCTGGGCCCAGCTGCCAGTCTCTGATTCCCCAGCTTGAGGGTGGGCCCAGGAATCTGCATTTTAACAGGAACCACATGCCGCACTCCACTTCCCTGCTCAGGCGGACTTAACACAGGGAGCTCCTTCTACCATACAGAAAAGCACCGACTTCGAGAATACACGGGAGAGGGCATGTGTTTCTTTGAGTTGAGTATTTCCAGGAGAAGCATTTAAATCTGCTATTCAAGCCAACACCAAATTCAAGAACACAAACTATTTGGGCACTTAAAAGTTGGGAAAACCTTACAGAAGTAACACAGACTTAGGGTCCATATTTCGTTTTATGATATAATGACCAGAATACCCAACTTAACACTTTATCATCACTCAGTTAACTGTTTACAGAACTCCTATAACCAGCAAGGCACGCTAAGTATAAAACCCGGTCCCTACCAGCAACGAGCTAGCAGCGGGGCAAGGACTGTACTGGCACAAACACACTTGACTTAAACACGTTTTCTCATTCATTCATCAACAAACATCTGCACGTAAACAATTATATTCAGAAATCAAACGGCATGGGGGCCGCACTGCCAAATGAGGGGCCCGGACACCAGGAACAGAAGTCAGACGAGGCCCAGATAGCCTGCTTTGTCCCATGCTTCCTCCTGCTTCCCCCACCCACCCAAGCCAGACAAGGACCATGAGCCAGGCTTTTCCGCCCCTGCCTCTTTCCGCCCTGGCCCCCCACATCCAGCCTCAGGTGCAGGTCACAACCCTCTGGGGCTCCCATAAACCACGCCTGTGGGTCTCCATGATACAGGCACTATCACTGTCTCCCTGTGAGCTCCTCCCTCGCTAAAGCCTGTCCAAACTCCTCTGCAGCCACCTGTCATATTTTGCCTTGCATGGTATTCGTGTAGGTCTTGTCTCTACCTCAAGCTTCGAAAATTGCTAGGGGCAGGGTCTTCAATGTCTTGAGTGTCCTAGCTGTGGGCTGGAATGTAGCGGACGCTCAAGATTATTTGCAATACTGAGTTTGTGGGAAAAGTGGCATTTAGACTCAGAATGTCAGGCCTGCATCACAAAGTACAACTCCCTCAGTCCACTCACGAAACTGAGGCCCAGAGACATGGAGTGATTAGGCAGAGGGAGGACCAGCACTCCAAGCTCCGCATTGAAGAAGTGATTGGGGGTGGCAATGGTGGAAAGCCTACAATGTTCTCCTGGTTACCAATCACTCGGTCTGCTTATTTCCTTAGGAGTCTGCACAACTGATGCAGCAACTATGGCTTCGATTTCTTTTTTCTAACCCAAACTCTCTGAGCCGACACTCAGAAAATATCTGTAATATATCGGTAAATATGTAAACACCTGGAGCCAGGTGGCTGGAACGAGAGCAGGAACAGACCTTCCCTCCTCTAAGCGCCAGCAGCACTGCCACTGATGCAAGTCCGGCTTGCATTAGTGCTGTCTGTGGACCCGCCCCTCCCCTGTAACTTCACTGCCAGCTCCATCCAGGAGGGAAAGAACCGGTACTGTCCAGCTGGCATTCCCACGCCGGGCACCACGGCCTGGCACTTATGTGCTCCATAAACGCAGTAGAAGGAAGTGACTCCCAAAGACCCATCTACCAGCACTGGACACTCACGGAACGCACGGCCCTCACAGAGATCACCTCACTTAGTCCCTGACGTCACCCTGATAACTACTATGGTTCACAGTCTAACAACCCGCCCAAGCTTCACAGAGTGGGCACGGCACTCGAACCTGCGTCCGCAGACTCCTGAACCCACGCTCCCCACCCACGCGTGTGTAAGAGTGGGCGACGCGGCCCCTGAGCCAGGGAGGTGGCCAGAGGGGGTTCCGGGCCGAGGGCACCGCCGTTTCCCGGACCCCCGCCGGCCCGGACCACGGTGGGCAGGAGGCCCCGGCGCGCGGGGGCCCGGCAACCAGGGCCGGGTTCGCTTACCTATTATGGGCACTTCGGCGATGAAGACCCTCCGAATGGAGTTGGCCACCCTGAGGGATGCAAACCGAGCGGCGTGAGGGGGCCGCAGCCTCGAAGGCCGCCCCGCCCGCGGGCCCCAGACGAGAGCCCGTCCCACTCCCGCCCCACCCCCGCCCCCCCGGGCCCGGCGCTCCGAGCCCCGGCCTCCTCCCGCGGCGGCCTTACGCCAGGTCCGTGTTCTCGATGATGAACTTGACATTCTCGTCGGTGAGCTCCGTGATGCGCACGGTGGGCTGGTTGGCGTAAGGCATCGCGCCCCGCCGCCCCCGGCGCCGCGCCCGGAAGTCGGTCCGCGCGGCCCCGCCCCTTCCGCCGCAGCGCGCTCGCAGCGCCCCCTGCCGCCCGGAGGCCGCCGCCGCGCATCGGCGTTAAGGCGCCAGGTTCAACCGGCGCGGACCGGGATTTGGCCAAACATGCGCACGCTCTTGACTCAACAGTAACACGTCTGGGAATTCCTACTGCAAAAACACTTGCAGTTGTAAGCCAAGATAGCGTACAGGGGCGTTCGCTGCCGCACTGTTTGTAACGCAAAAGATAAAACAAATTGCCCACTGACAGAGACCTGGTTAAATACACGAATATAGGAATACAATGACGCCTTAGAAAAGAATGAAGTAAATTTGTACGTTAATGGAGAAACAAAGTATACTTTGGCAAAGTGTAGTTGACTGATGGGTACACATCCTTCCAGCCCCACGTCCAGATCCCACTCTTCCGAAACTGCCAGAAAATACAATGCTCTTTACTTTAACGTACCATCCATGGTTCTGTGTAGTGGTGGTGGAGGGGTGGGGCCCTTCGTCTCTGCATCCCCAGCGCCTTGCAGCGTGCACCTCATAGGGTGAATGCTCCGTGAGTAATTACCATTCCCCTCATCAGCCTGAGAGAGGTTTGAATGGGGCTCAAAAAGGTGGCAGCTGCTCATAGAAAGAGGCTCTAAAATAGGACTTGGCTGGAGCTGCACTTAGGGGGCAGAAGAGTAATCAGAGAGGAGATGGAGGAGTTTGCCTTAGCAAAGAGCGCCGCCTCTCCCTGAGACAGAGAGAAAGGGCACTGGGGGGCCCCTGTTCCCCAGCCTGTGCTATCTCAGTAAATTAAGAATAAAGGTTGCCTGTGAGTGTGAGAGGGATGCTAAAACGATAAAGGAGAGAGTGGAATGAAATTTGGAATGACCACTGCAGGAAACTTGACCGAGTGTCGAGAAACAGAATTAGGTGCAGATAGGGCCAGCGGAAAGCCCACAAGAGCCTGGAAACACCTATTAGCTCAGACTTCCCCCACCAACGCTCAGTCACCTCAGGCAAGAGACAGGAAAGCAGAAGACACGCTAGACTGCATTGCGTCCCTCCAACAGGTTGAAGCCTAACGCCCACCGTGATGGTATTTGGAGACGGGTCTTTGCAAGTTCATGAGGGTAGGACTGGCAGGACGGGATTAGGGCCCCTATAAGAACACGAGGCTCCAGAGCTCTCTCTCTCTCTCTGCCACATGAGAAGACAGGAAGGTGGCAAGTCACAAAGCAAGTCCTCACCAGGAACTGAACTGGCTGCTACCCTCATCTTGGCCTTCCCAGCTTCCAGAACCATGAGAAATAAACGTGTTTTTTTAAACTGTCCAGCCTCTGGTGTTGTGTCATAGCAGCCGGAGCAGACTAAGACAACAGTTAGCCAGACTCGCCGAGGGAGCCCCGTGTGGAGGCGGAGGAGATCACTAAAGCTAGAGAATGTACCACCCAACTGGTTAGTGACAGACAACAGCCAAGGGAGCTAATGGTGAGGAGGAAGGCTCCTGTCGCCCACACTGCTTATGGGAAGCCTGGCCCAGAGATGCAGAATTGACAAAATTTCACACCAGTATTAGGCAGCACCAGAACGAGAACCCGGGTCTCCTGGCTGCTGGCCTCAAGCCTTTTCCACAACACTGTTGTCTCCCTCTGGGGTCGTGGACACCTGCCACGGTCGGTATGGAAACTACACAATAGGAAACTGCTTCAAACATATTTATTATTAGTTTTAGACTCTAAGTTCACTAACAGTCCTGCAATGCATGCTGGTGTAATGCAACACCAGGCCTGGGACCACACCTCAGGCCAGGCTGAGCACCACTGTCCAGCAGGCACCTGTCTCAGGTGAGGCAGCTTTCTGGGGGGTTCCCAGGTGCAGCATCTCAGGACACCAGAGAGGCAAGGGGCTGCAGGGACACCTGTGTGCACGTGTGTGCCATGCTGGGGGTGAGCTGCCACCTTGTGGTGGCTTAGATCCTGACTCCGACTTGGGAGCCCCAGAGAGCATTTCTAGGAAGCTTAAGTCATGATCAAGGTGTCTGTGAGACCATGACAGGGACGTGCTGGGTTTCTGTGGCTTGAGTGCTTGGACGAGAGCCTCAGTTTTCAGTCACACAGCTGCAATGCAGAAAGGCATCAGGAGGCAGGCCTGGTATGAGGGACTGAAGAAGTCCCCCAATCCTGGGCTACCATTGTATCCTCAAGTGCCCTGTGGTTCCCAGGTGGCTGTGGTGGTGATTCAGGTCCTTCGGTGTTTTCTCATTAACACCATCTTCTGTGGATGGCACTTTGTATTTCAAAGCCCTTTAAATATATCTGCGGGTTTTCTTCTGGGGGCTCCAGCTTACAGCCCTTCCTGCTCACCGGCGCTGGTTTAGACCCGTCAAGTTCTTGAGCTGAAACAGGGACGGGACCAGAGAGAGTGATGAGGCCTTGCCCTCCCTCTAGGACTCCGACAGGAAAGATCAGGATTTCCAAGGTGGCAGGTGCGGCTATGATACACAGATCTGACATACCAGGGTCCCAGGCGTCAGTGATGTTTCTTAACACCAATAAAAAATAAAGAGGTGGGGTATTTGGGACCAAGAAACTGGGGCTGAACCACGGTTAGTCTTACTATTAGCTTTCCAGTTTAAGGTTTTTGGAGCCAGTGACACCTGTAAGGCTCACAGGGCGGGAGGGGGAGGGCAGGGATGAGCTGGGGGTACTCACTGTCACTGCTGCACCCATGAGTCCTTGTACCAGGGCCTCTCCAGTGGACTTTACCTAGAAGGAGTCAGAGTCAGGCTCTCTTAGGCCCCCTACACAAGTGCAAAGGAGAGACAGGTAGGACAAATCAGGAGACCTACGAGCCCCAATAGGCAGAGTCAAGAGGGCCTTGCTGGGGGCTGGCCCAGTCGCGTAGTGGTTAAGCTTGTGCACTTTGCTTTGGTGGCCCGGGGTTCGTGGGTTTGGATCCTGGGCATGGACCTACACACCACTCATCAAGCCATGCTGTGGCAGCATCCTACGTACAAAAAATAGAGGAAGACTGGCACAGGCTTAGCGACAATCTTCCTCAAGCAGAAAGAGGAGGACTGGCAACAGATGTTAGCTCAGGGCAATCTGCCTCACCAAAAAAAAAAAAGAGGGCCTCGTGTACTGGAGGAAGAGCCCCTGGACAACACAACCACAAATGGGCCAAGTGTGGCTCTCAGGGAAGGGCTGGTGTGAGGAAGAGCCAGTCAGGCTCCCCGGGCAGGCCCTCAGAACTGTCAGTTGAGGTCAAGGGGAGCAAGGGAACAGACAGGTGGCCAGCTGTGGCCTGAGGAGGGCAGAGCACCTAGTGAGGCTTCCCAAACGGCGAGCCCCAACTACCTGCTTGGCAGTGTGGCCCATGTTCATTGCGTCGTTGATCCGGTTTTCCAGGAAGCGCCACGTGTCCTCGAAATCTGGGGAGGTGTCCTGCATCATCACCAGCTCCGTCGAGTTGTAGACGCCAGCCAGCACAGCTCGGCGGGCATACCAGCTCAACTGCAAGGCAGCCCACCCAGGGAGCGGGTCACCACGACTGCTGTAGGCTGGGAGAAGTCTGGGGCAGCTCCTGCCCGAACCACGGGCACTCAGGGGCTCCCTCCGGATTTCTTCTTTCCCTCACAGATACCTATGGCCCTCTGGACAACCCTACTGTTCCCAACTTGGCTGGGCATCAGAATTACCCGGGAGACTAAAATGCAATCTCCTGGGCCCAACCTCGTAGAGTTTAGAGTCAGTGGGTCTGAAGTGAGTGCCAGGAATCTGGATGTTCAATAAGCACCCCGGGCGATTCTGCTACATCCAGTCCGTTTTGGACCCGCTGGTGAAAAGCCAGTCTTAGGACATCGAGTTTCGAGGGGGCTCTGTGGTGAGCCGGGTACGACCGAACCTTGGTGTGCTCATCAGGAAAGCGAGGGCTGAGATGGGATCATGGACAGATCAGAACACATGGCCAGAGTCATGTTCAAGGCCCTCAGCAACTTCTGACTGTCCCGGCAACCAGGCCAGAGCACTAGCTCAGCTGCCTCGTGTTTTATTCCCTTAATTTCTTTGCTTTCTGATTTCGTTTTCCTGCCATCTCTGCTGGTGGTATGTTCCCACAAAGCAAAGTTTATTACAGTACTTTGTTAGAATGGTGGTGGGAGGACCTCGTTGCCTCCCATCCTGGATCCCACAAAGTACCAGCACATATTAATGTCTTTTATGAAGGTATGCTGTTTAAAACAATTTCCTAACAGAAAAATAACAGCATTAACAAGTCCGATTCTTTCGTAGCGCCTGTTTAAAGGCTTACTGATCTCAGCAAATTAGGCCGAGATGGGCCGGGCGAGGGAGTTTCTTTTTAAGGCAATGGGTGTCTCGGCAGCATTCTTTTTTTTTTAAATCAGTCTCATGGAAGACACACATTGAGAAACTCTGCTGCAGAATCTACCCCTTAGGAGACAGGGGAAATGACTCTGAAACGGCAGCCCCATCACCAGGCCCTCTGACACCCTGTCACCACTGTAGGTCAAAAGGAATGATCGCTGTTCTGCAGCTAGAGTGCTGACCTAAGGGAAGCAGACCTAGGCCCCACCGTGGCTCGACGAGGGGCTCTCCTCGTACCTTAGCCTCTCCTGACCAAGATGGGAATGACACTGCAGGCCCCCTGCGGGGATCTGTGATCAAAGAAATTTCACTAACTCTGTGAAGAAACGTTTAGCCCAAGCCTTTCTCAGTATCCCGTGGGCCTGCAGAAGCACTCACGTCAGTGGACTGGTCCCCAGCATAATGCCACATGTCGTCCACCATGCTGGTGAGCAGGTTCAGGCTGGGAAGGATGTTGTGAGGGAGCATGAGGATGCCGAGGGCCTGAGGAGAGAATGACAGAGGACTAGGTACTGTGCACAGGTCACAACAGCACAGAGATGGCTGGTGCCCCACCTCTCCAGGGAGGGAGGTAAGGGGCCTGCCCAGCTCTGACACCCCACCTCCACTCGCTGATGTGAGCGCCTGGCAGCTAAGAGCCCTAATACAGCTGACGGAGCCAGGGGCAGAGCTCCCCAGCTGCCCCAATCAGATTCTCAATCCTTCGCATGTGGATTTGGGATGCAGACGGCTGGAGGGTCTGCCTGGTCTCTGAGCACGGAGAGCAAGGGCGGGGGAGGGCACTGCATTCTGTAACATGGAGGAAGCAGCAGACGTAGGAGGGGAGTCTGGGGATGGTCTCTAAGTCCAAATTCTAGGCACTCCCAGGGCCCAGGAGCATTCCTACCCTTGATGCCACCCTGCAGCCTCACAGTAAATTCCTCCCTGATTTTTTGCTTAACTCGAGTTGATTTCTGTTACCTGAAACCAAAAATCCTTCAAGTAATACAAGCGATGGCACAACCCAGAGACGCCTCCATTAGCAGACACCATCCACCCCAGACAGTACGAGTCTTGCCACTCCACCATCTCTAACACCCAGTGGCTGTGGCCTGTGGGAGCCGGCCAGAGAGGTCCCAGATTGGCTGGGAAGGTTCTCTTAGCAAGCAGCCCAGAAGGAAGCGTGCTGAACGAGGCAGCCGAGGCCCAATACATGCACTGCCACTGCATTAACTGTGAGCCGGGCCGAGTCAGGCCGGAGGCCTGAAACCAAGTGCGGCAAGCACAGGCAGGGGACGGGACTCAACTCTCGGCTGTACTCCCTTCACACCCCGCCTGGGGTGAGGCGCACGGCAGGTGTTCCAATGTCTGTCGACTGACTCACTGAAATTGCCTGCTCAGCCATCGCCCAGCTGGGCGGGGACACCAGATGGTCCCACTCCTCTCTTCTTTGATGCGCTTTGACTGTACTTTCTTAACTGAGAGAACGGGCCACACTGTGACATGCTTTGAAACAGGAGAAAGGAAGCTTCAGAAAAGGGGGAAAAAAGCCCTTGGAATGAATACCCCAATTCTCGAGCATCACACTGACAATGTGAAAAGAAGTCCCGGTCCTCCGAGATCTAGAACACGACAGGCCTGGTAAGGGACAATGGCCAATAAAACCGTCTGACTCTTCTAATCTGCTTCACGGATCCCTCCTCACCGATACCTGCTGGCACGCTCAGGCCACTAAGAGCTCCCCCAGGAGGTGACCCGGTGCCCCGGCCACTCCCACTTCCAGGAACCGAGACAGACGGCTCAGTTACTCTCTCTGGCACTCTCAGATTTGAAGCTAGCCCTGCCCAGTACACTGAGCACCCCTGCGACGTGGAGATCAACAAGCTAACTTCTGAGCCGTGTGCAAGGCCCTCTGAGGGAAAGGTGACGAAAATCAGAAACACGACGACGCTGTTGCCCTGGGCCTGGATCTGGACTCTGTACCCGGGGCCAGTGCTCGATGTACGGGATCAGCATTCTCAGTCTGGTTTCCACTGCGTGCCTCAGGAGCTGGTCTGTCTTCCTCTTCCTGGAAGAGGGAAAAGAAAACAGTGTTGCTGGGTCAAAAGCATGGGCTCGGTGCTACCTGTTCCCTCAGCGGGGAGGAGGTCCGCAGTTCCTGACGCTGGCCTGACCACAGCTGTGCGACACAGGCGGCTGCGTTTTGGTCCCATAGGAGCAGGAGGGCTGCTCAGTGCTACCCTCTTTGGCTCTGCTTGGATCGGCCTCCTGGGGACAGCTGTGGGGCCTGAGTCCCTGGATCCTTAGCCGCCACCCTGAGCAACACTGCCATGGGACTTACTCTGCCTGGCCCAGCTGTACCAGCTTCTGCTCCTCTTCCAGCACACGGGTGAGCCGAGCGTTGCACTGGGTCACAAAATGCAGTATCAGCTCACTGCCATCACTCCCAAACATGTTGGCCGCCGCACTGGAGAGACCCAGAGACTGCGAAAGGGGAGAGGGACACAGAAGAGTGGTGGGCAAGAGCAGCGGACACCGGCTGTCTGCTCAGCGTGAGTGCTCCTCTAGGAACAGGAGCCTGGTTTTCAGCGGATACCCCCACTCTTCCTCCTGGGTCCGTGTGACCTGGGTGAAGCTGCGCACCAGGCCCTCCACACTCCATCAAGCCCCTTGGTGTGTTGCAAAGCACAGACCCAGACATGGATAACGAGTTCATGGCGACTAGCTAAGGGATGTGCATGTGACCAAATAAATCCAGGCCCTAAGAGGCCACCTCAGGACCTTTGCTAATACTGATGGGAAAGAGGTGCTCTCTTTCCAATGGGGCTGCTGAGCCCTCCTTAGTCCTGCATGGGAAGCCCCTGCTGGGAATGAAGCTCACAGAGCAGAAGGCAGAGCAGATACGTCGGAGAAAGGGCTCCCGGCAGCACAATCTAATGCGGGGCCAGGGAGGCCTCCAGACTTCTCTGTCATTAAGTGAGCCAGACACTCCCTTTCTCGCTTGAGCCAGTTAGAGGTGAGCTCTGGCACCTGTGACCTAGAGCGCTAACAACATAAAAAGAGGCTGGGCAGGAGCACTCACAGCTCTCCTCCTCACCAATTCACTTAGCCTACATCTCACAGAAGTTAGGTCTCTCAGCCATTTAAGAAAAGAAACAAAACTTTTCTTACAAAATTTTTCTTAACGAGCTGTCACGGAGTTCACAGAGCCACAAAGATCCTCTGCTATTCCCGATATAGGGCAATCACTGAGCAACTACTGGTGGCAGAACCCTGAGAGCAGCAGGGACAGAGGGCAGAAAAGGAACAGAAGAAACATCAACTCTCAACTCCCACCGCTGGGAGCGGGAAAGGGGCTCTTTTAGGGGAAGAACACAGCCCTCTGGAGAGCAATGAGGCACGTTCACATCCACATGGGAGTGGAGCAGCATCAGGACGAACGGTGACCGCGAGCTCACCGTGCGCCAGGCACCCTGCTAAGCGCCACACACACACCATCTCACTGCAGCCTCTCGGCACTCCAGCCGGCGGGGATTACCATCATCCACAGTTTACAGAGGCAAACGGGGGCTTCCAGCCCGTAACCGCCAGGCTAGACTGCCTCCGATACACACGTCACAGGAACCTCAAAAACATCCGCGCTCTCCGGGCCAGTCGCTGAGTTACTGTCCCTCAGCTCCCAACCTGCCCTCCTCTCCTTGGCTTCGGGACGCAGGGGGGGGCTCTGCAAACCACGCTGCTGGCTCCGTGGGGGGCTCTCTGCCAACAGGGTCGCTGGAGGGAGACTGCGCGGCTGGAGGAAGGAGGGACTCGCTCCTTCCTGTTGACTTATCTGCTAGTGGTGTGTGAGCGCCAGCCAGGGGTTGCTCCTTCACCGTGGCTGCTCCTTCACCGTGGCGGCAGCTGAGCCCGGGCTGCGGTTCTCCCAACACCTGCAGGACAAGCTCCTCCTCTCCCTGCCCTCCAGCCACTCCACCACGCCTCCAGCCCCCACAGGTCGCGTGCCAGCCCCAAGGGACTCTTCCTCCAACTTAGAGACACCAGCGCCAGCGGGGCAGCACCTCCCCCTCAGAGGTCTGGGTCTCACCTCCACGGGGCCTCTCCTTCAAGCTTCCAGTTTTAGTAATTCCAACTCTGCCCTTAGCGCTGGGGATGGAGCCACTTCCTGCAATTGCTCCTTCCATATACCTTCGTGGTTTTTTTTTTTTCCAGTTACCTAGTTACCAACCTTACACCTATTAACAATTCTTTGTATTAAATTCTCTCTGTCTGAACAACTGGTGTAGTTTCTAACTCCTGATTGGTTCTCTCCCTGAAAGACCAACTCCACTTCTTGGAATTTGTCCTGAAGAAACCAACCAGACTCAGAACTAGAGTATACAACTAGGCTTTGGGGAGAGAAAAAAAAAAAAAAAATTGGCAACAGTTGTTAGCTCAGGTGCCAATCTTTAAAAAAAAAAAAAGAACCCAAGCAGAAATGTACTTAAATATGCTGTACAAATGGGTTTATAACACTAAAAAACTGGAAACAATCCAAATGTTTATCAATTGAGTTCAAGTAAATACAACAGGTATTATGCAGCCACTATAAACGGAGAAACGCAGAGTGAAAAAAGCCAAAGAACCATAGAATATTCAGTATAATCATATCTTTCCAAATAATCCTGCTACATTTCTGGCCTCTACTGGTTCCACAACTTTCTGCAATGATTCTTTCCCACCCTCTCCACGACCTCCCGACCCTTGTCTCCTCCCACTCTTTCCTACTTCAGGTTCACGAGACAACCACACCTACACCACAGGGAAAACAGCCGCCATCCCTGGGAACTCCCCCAAGGTTCCGCAGCTGTCTCCTCTAACTTGGCCCCTAATCCACCTAGGGCCAGCCCTTCCGCCCGCTGTCCCGTCTCACAATCCTGGCCTCCAAGGAAACTCAAGCCTGATTTTGCCACTTTCTCTTGTATCTTCGCCCTCACCTCGCTTCTCTCCCATCAGTGTTCAAACGTGTTCAAACTCCCAGCCCACTTCCCCTGCTTGGCACACACCTCCGCAGCCAAACGCCTCTCCACTCCCTTACCCTTTACTCCCCAACCCGCTTGAGTTATTCCTGACCCGGTACTCCCCCGAGACGGCCGGCCGCTGCCACAGCAACCAACATCCAGTTGCCTAACCCGCATTCTCCCGCGCTGCCTCCAACACCAGGCTCCTCGACCTCTGTCGTCCAGGCCAGCTCGTCCTGTTCTTCCCACCCTCAAATGCCAGAGCCCTGAGGGCCCAGACTCCTGTCCTCTCACATCACACTCGTGTCACCCTAGGCAACCTCACTCACTTCTGTGGTTTAATTACCATGTACATATGTTGATAATGCCCAAACACGTACTCTAGTCCAGATACCTCCTCAAGTTTTAGACTTGCGTGCTTCAGGGGCCCCCTTGTTGACCCAAAGATCCTTTATACTCAACAAAGCTCCAGATTGTACCCATGATCCTTCCCCAAACCTGGTCCTCTTCCGGTGGCCCTAATCACAGAAAACAGCACCAGGTACCCATACATGCAAACCCGCAACTCTGGTGCCATCTCATCACTCTGTCACTACATCACCAAATCCACCCACTTGTATCCACACTCACTGCCATTGCTCCAGGCAGCAAACCCTCATCTCTCCCGCATGACTGGCAGCAGCCCGCAGTGACTGCCTCTAATCCATTTTCAGCCAGCAGCCAAAATGGTTTTAAAACGTCAAATGTAATCCTTTATCTTCAATCATTCTTAGAATAAAAGCCTAACTCCTTAACATGACCTTTATGACCTTCCCGCAGCCGGCTCAGGTCAAGCCTCCTCCCCCACCCCCTGTGTGATGGTTCTCTCTGGCTGTTCGAACATGGCAGGCTGCTCTCCATTTCTCCCTCTGGACTCGTCCACCTCCCACCCCCTCCAAAGCAGGAAAAGCCTACCCCTCCGTCAGCTCTCAGTTCCAAGCCTCCCCCGACACCTCCTCACCCTCACGCGACAGGGCCCTCCATGCTGTCTCAACAGTACCCTTCCCAACAGCACTTATGACACTGTACAAGGACGCATCCGTATGCATTTGATTAATGTCGCTAGACTGGACGCTCAACAAGGGCAGACCTGTGTCCACCTCCACCATGATGATGCCCCTAGGACCTGCCACAGTGCCTAGTGCACACTACTTGCTCAACAAACATTTAAAGAATGAATGATTAGTAAGTGAGTTTTTTTAAAATTTGAAAGAATAGGGATTAAAATGTTGACAGTAGGATCTTTGGCGTACATAGATGACTTTTACATTCTGTTTTATATCTGTATTCTTCAAAGTTTTCACAATGAGTGCACAGTGGAGTAACACAGTATACACATTTCACTTTGACTTCTGTCACCATATGTGCTCTTGGGAGAGACTGAGTGACAACAAGAGAAATGACAGTTAAATTTAAGGACAGCAGCAAAGCTGGCCGTTGTCCCATTTCAGGAGCATGTGTCCTGCAGCAGGCTTGGGATGGGAGACCCGAGTCTGTAATTCCCTCAGTCTCAGTGCTCACAGACTCCTCGCAGGATGGTCTGGCTATGCTTGACGATTCTGCGCCACACGGCCGAAACACGAGCCTACTGCTTCATCTAAAGCAGCAGTCCATTCCAGGGCATGAGGAAATGCTGACTGTCAGCTCACTGAGAAAAACAAGGTGTGTCGGTCTCCAAAGTCGTACTTTGTTGGGAGTTTTCAAATACCATATTTCATCAATTCTAGGATGCACACGTTTTCATTTTAAGCCATTGGTGTGAATCATACAATTGATGATGTGTCTTAATTTAATAGATAGCATTTTTCATTTTTAGTGACACATAAATAACGGTGTTTCTTACAACCAGTGGCATCTTAGAGTCAATGAAATACGGTAGTTTGGATCATAGGCAATGCTTACCTAATGGGCTGCCTTTAGAACCTAACTCCCAGGAACCAACTCTATGTGATCTTTTCTATATGAAAAAATCATTTATAAATAAAGCCATTTCCACCCTATTGGGAAAAAACCACCCCAAACCCAGAAAATCCTGTAGCAGTGCGGGGCTCTGAGCTGGGCCGGAAGAAGCGGGAGGCCCTCTGCTCTGGCTGACCTTGGTCAGGCCACCCCGCCGCAGCCACACGCACCTGGGCTCCCTCGGCTATGGCCTCCGCTGTCCAGCCATGGGCAGGCACGAACTCCAGGGCTGCTGTCAGGATGCGGTGCTGCAGCTGCTCCTCACTCTCATAGTCCTCCTCCTCCTCGCCGCCCTGGTCTGTGTACCTGAGACCCGAATCCAAGAGACATGGGGACAGAGCCCAGCACACCTCATCTCGCCCCCTGCTGCCTGGCAGCAAAATGTGCCCCACCAGAGACCACCGGCTCTGTGCCTCCCTGAAGCACATGTTGGGAGGACATCTACCTTTGTGTCAGTAGCAGAGTTTCAAAGCAAACGCAGTAAAAATCACATCGTCCTTCCCCTCCCGTATAGTCACTGAGGGAGGGGAACCAGTGAGCAAGGAAGGCTCACACGACAGGAAGGCAGGTGCTCCCACGGCCCCTGGATTTCCCTGTTTATAGCCCTCAGCACACTGTTTATTTATCTGTACTTGCACCAGACTGACTGCATGAGGGCAGGGATAGTAGTCATATTACTCACGGGGCCTGGTACAAAGTAGACCCTCAGAAAATAGTTGTTAAACCGAAATGAGAAGTACTTTAATCAGGAGACCAGAAAAATGACTGGGAACACTCTAATTTCAGAGCTAAAGGAACTAACTTCTCAGTGGTAGAATTAAGAAGAAAAAATATCTGATGGAAATGTAAATTATTATTACCTTTCTGAAGGGCAATTTGGCTCACATATGTAACAAAATGTTAAATGTGCACATCCTTTGACTCAGTGTCCCTCTTGCTGAATCACACACTTTATTACACTGTCTTTCATCCTAGTGAAGAAAATCCCCATATTCATCAATAAAAGATAGGTTAAGTAAATTTTGGAACTGCCATTTGCTGGAATATTATGCAACCATTAAAATAATACAGACTGTGAAAGGACATTAAAAATGTACTGTTGAGTAAAAACACAGGTTCCAGGGCAGCATGTATAGTGTATAGTGTAATTAATCATTTACTATATACAGAGGTTTATACATGAAATATGCTTAGAGAAACATCTGAAAGGATATTCACAAAAATGTTGGCAGAGTTATTTCTGGGTTTGTGATTTCTGGTCATTTTTGCTCTGTTTTTGTGAACTACTTTTTATTGTTTAGATGTTTTAGAATGTACAAGCACCATTTTCATTAACAAAAAAAAAAAGTTCCTCTCAAAGATAGTCTTTAAAGTGATTAAAGGTGAGAAGGGGGAGAAGGAGAAGAGATACACCCAAGGATGCAGAGTGGCCAGAAATGGGGGGACTGGGGTTCGGTGCCTACCTGGGGGGTGAACGAGAAGAGTCGGGACTGGGTTCTTCTGACCCCTGTGTCTCCGAATGCTCCTGGGAAAAAGACGGGGGAGGCTGCTGCTTCTGCTCGTCTGAAGACCTTAGCTGCACAGCTGAAGCACGGAAGGCACGTGGCACCAAGGCTGGTCGGCAGGAGGACACTAGAACAGAAACCGGGCTGTCAGTCAGGGACACTCAATGGAGAAGACCTTTTGAGACCCAGAAAGATATGAAGGCTGGGGAAGAGGAAAAGCAGGACAGAGTCTACTCCAGAACCACTTATCCAAGTGTTGGGTCCCAGACGAAAATCTCAGGTAAACTGGCAACCTTGCGACAGGTTGTGGAGGCAAAAGTATGAGCTGGGAAACAGACGACCTGGCTTCTAAGCCTGTTTCTATCATTTGTTAGCTGCGTGGTAATGGGAAAACCATTTCATCTCAAAAAGTGTGATTTTAAAATGTGCAAATTAAGAGTAATAATCTCTACTTGCTCGATGGGAGCGTTGTGAGGCCCAAACAAAAAATGATAGTGACCTGTAAAATGTTAGATATTCATCTATTATGGCAAGAGCACTGGACTAGCGATGAGAAGGGCTGAGTACTGACTCCCCAGTATTCACATGGCATCTCTATCTGCTTTCTCATCTGCAATACTGCAACACCTCACTTACTTTAGGAAAGGGCTTTTGGAAAGTATAGCACTGTGTTTCCTAGCATAGGCTCGTACTACTTTTTTCTTTCCCAATATTTTATGATAAAAACTTTTAGGAGCTGGCCTGGTGGCATAGCGGTTAAGTTCACACATTCCATTTTGATGGCCCACGGTTCACAGGTTTAGATCACAAGCAAGGACCTACACACTGCTCATTAAGCCATGCTGTGGCAGGCATCCCACATACAAAATAGAGGAAGATGGGCACAGATATTAGCTCAGGGCCAATCTTCCTCACCAAAAAAAAAATTAAACACAATTTCAAACACAGAGACCAGTTGAAGGAATTGTGGCATGAACACCTGTATAACTACCCCTAGGTGCTAGATAGCCATCCCTCCTACTCTTCATTCATCGATCCATCTTATTTTTTGATGCATTTGTTGCAGACCTCCGTATTCTCCAGCTCTAAACATTTCAGCATGCATATCATTAACTAGAGTTCAGTATTTATTTACTGTTCTTTTATTGAGGTCACACCTACTTTTAATGAAAGGTATGAATCTCAAACATGCCAATTCCGAGTTGTGACAAATGTATACACTGGAATAACCTGAACCCCTATCTGGAGATTATCATCACCCCAGAAAGTTCCCTCATGTTCCTTACCAGTCATTCCCCACCAACACCGTTCTGAATTTTTCATTTTAGTTTTGTCTGTCCTGGAATTTCATCTAAATAGAATCATACAATATGGCCTTTTTGTGTAAGACTTCTTTTGCTTGGTATATTTTTGTAGATTGATTCGTATTTTTGTGTAAATCAGTAATCGTTAGTTTTTATTGTAGAGTAGTATTCCATTAAGAAACACTATTCTGGGGCTGGCAAGGTGGTGTAGTGGTTAAGTTTACACGCTCTGCTTCAGCAGCCTGGGGTTTGCTGGTTCAGATCCTGGGCACAGACCTACATACAGCTCATCAAGCTGTGCTGTGGCAGCATCCCACATGTAAAATAGAGGAAGATTGGCATAGATGTTAGCTTAGGGACAATCTTCCTCACCAAAAAGAAAGAAAGAAAGAAAGAAGGAAAGAAACACTATTCTATTGATAGACATCTGGGCTGTTTCAGTGTTGGCTATTATAAATAAAGCTGTTTTGAATACACTTGTACAAACCTTTTTGTGGATATATGCTTTCATTTCTCTGGGGTACATACCTAGGAGTGGATGTGCTGGGTCACTGGCATCACTTTTACTAAACATTTAACTTAGAGTTTTGTAAAAAACGACAAAAGGGCACTCATTTTTTTACATCTATGGACTGAGGGAACAACGATTTTAAAAGAAATACAGCACAGTATGTGTAAGAATATCAATAGTATCTGTACAGAAAAAATGGAGCAAATATTCATAAAACTATGAAAAGGGCAGGGGGGGGTCCCAAAGCAATGTTGCAGAACCACGGCGGTTCACAAGATTTCAGGTAACATGCAGAAGAACAGTTATTATTTCATTAGTTATATATTTACGTTAATGTGCCAATGCATACGTTCTATTTATGGACGGTGACACTGGTTTTCTGCTTAGGGTAGTGATATAGTTTCCTCCTTTAAGTAAAAGTCTATATATTTAAGAACTCAGATGTATAAACAAAAATACTGAAATACAGTGGCAAAGGTGGTAGGAGAATATCACAGAACTACTGAAGTAGAGGGGAAACGACTGACTTATGAAATGATGGACTGGGCGCTCGCTCTTGCTCTTCCCAGCTCGGTCCCTCCAGTGGTCCCGGCCCAAAGACCGGGTCCCAGTCGGACAGTGCGGCGACCGACACGCTACGTGACCTTGCGCACTCCAACCCTCTCCAGCGCCCCGTTAACTGCATTAAATGGGAGTGGCAGGCCTGCTCCGCTGCTCATGCCCATCACGGCTCCAGACCAGCGCAGAAGCCAGCAGGCGGCCCGTTCAAGTGCGCGACGCCGGCGACTCCGCGTCCGTGCCCTTCACCTCACCTTGCTCGCTGGCCGCCACGGCGGCCTCCTCCGCCCTGCACCCAGCCCAGGTCGGCCTCGCGCCCCCTCCCCGCTCCTCCCTGCTCTCCGGCTCGGCCACCCCCTCACCCGGCAGGCACCGCAGCTGCAGGAGCCTCCAGCCCGCCCGACCGAGCGCGCCGGACACCGCCGCCGCCATCTTAGAAGCGGGCACGCCGCCGCTGGCGACGCGACGCCAGCGCGACGCTCCCACTTCCGCCCCCCTCGCGCGCCCGGAGTCTCCTCCTCTCGCGAGAGGCGCGAGGCGCGGAACCGGTGGCTGAGGACGTGCGGGGAGCGAGCGCCGGGCACCAGGTGAGCGCTGTTCTGGCGGCCCGAGAGCCCGAACTCCCTCAACGGTCCCCTCCCGGCCCACTCTCGTCCCTAAATGCTCTCATATCCTATTCCCAGCCCCGTCCATCGGTGGGTCCGCGGCATGGCCACCTCCCCGAGGACCCCGGCGAGGTTCTGCCCCGGGGGAAGCGGCGTGGGGGGCCCCGGCTCCTGGCGCCGCGCTGCTCGCCCATCGGGGCTACGCCAGCCCTCCCGCCCCGGCCGGCCTGAACCCCCGGGCAGCGCGCCGAGCAGGAGCCGCGCTGAGCCGGGGTGCGGGAGACCTGGGTCCGAGACCCGCGTCTGCGGTAGCCGGCTGTGGGGACCTTGGGCCTCACGCCCTCTACTCAGACGTTGGGGGAGCTGCAGTTCGGTCTCGGGGGCGGGTGGGTACCTGAACCTATAACTGAGTATTTCCCCAACTTGCCGGCTCGGAAGAACCATCTAGGATGCTTATTAATACATCGGTACCCAGATCTTTCTCCTGGAGAGTTGATTCAGTACATCTGGGTGTAGTCCTTGAATCTTATTTTAACAAACGCCCCAGGTGATTGGTAGGATCCGCATGTTTTGGAAAGGCTGGTGGCGTTCGTTCTGACGTCGAGTGCCAAGCTCTGGGTGACTCAGGGAGGTCACGGACTAGTCACTAAACAGACACGTAGATGCAGAGCGCCTCACTGCGCTGTAGATAATCAGGGAAGGCTTCATGTTACTAGGAAGAAGTAAAGGGTTTTGGGGTTACGGATTAGGGACGACAGGAGCTAAGCAAGCATGGCACTCTGTAAATTTTGTGTTTGCAGTTGGGCCCTGGTCTTTGTGTCTGTTGTGCACACCCCTTATCAACTCTCTTTTCAAAACATCTTGCTCTCCCCTGCATGAGCGTGTGGGAAGCCCTCCTAAGTCAGAGCTACTCCCCGGTGTTAAAATTTCAGATCCATAGCTCTGAATTTCGGTAAAGCGCTGCTCATCTCTCCATGAGGTTTTGTTTCTGAGTTCTGTCCACCTATCATCAGAGGAGCCTTTCCTGTGGAAATTCTAGCATTGGGTGTCTTTTCTGAAACCCTTAACTCTTGACACACACTTCATTGCCTGCAGACAAAGTCTTCCATTTCTTTTCCTTTGAATTTTCTGTTTCCTTTCTGATTGTCACCTTTTTTCTCTGTATGTGTGTGTGTGTGCGTGCGCTTGGCGCGTACATGCCTGTGCATGTAGGTGCACGAGCTTCAGTCAGTTCGTTTTAATTAAAATTTTCCTTTCTGATAACTGTCAGTATTTTCAGAATTTTTTATGCGCCTGACTTAAAAGGATTTGATCCTTGGTTTGAACTGATACCGGAACTTCAACCCTGTTTTTTTCTTTTGGCCCTCTTCGTCTTTAAGAGGAGCCAGATGCCTCAAGATTTGTTTGGTGGGTGCCTTCAAACAAGTGCATCTCCAGAAGTTGTTCTCTCACTCTGCTTTCACTGCCTGCCAGTAATTGTTCAGAAGAGCTGTGGGCGTGTGCGGCTGTCAGCATGGGGGGGGCTGAACAAGCAGGTTCAGTGACATGACAGTGACTTCTTCACTCCACCTCCTTTAAGTTGTGAAACTGGGCTCTGAGTCATACTTCTAAATATGTTGACTGAGATGCTGGACTGAGAGGTTGATGACTGACCCGTGGTCGTGTAGCTCATAAGTAGAAGATCCAGTGGTGGACGGAAACCCAGTCCCTCTGCGTTCAGATCCTGTGCTCTGTGAAACTCGGCCCCCACAGAGGTTGCTGAAGAAGCCTAGGCATCTGGCTCTGTGTTTTTCTCTAGCTAATAAGTAACCTTGGGCCCCTCGTTCATGAGGGTTTCCTGTGAGGATAGTGCAAGGTTGTAGTGGTCACTGGTGGACGGGGAGCTTGTCATCTCTTTCTGTTGTCCCAAGGGAGAACCTGTTCCAACATTGTTCTAGAAACAGGTCATTTATTTCTTATGACTTAATGCCCAGCAATCCATATTTCTGTCTTCCCTGGCTGGTTCGTAAATGGGAAATTGACCCCGAGTTGCTTACCTTAAAGTGCAAGGGTTCTTCTCCCACATCACGTGACAGTTAACAGCATAAAGGTTTCAGTTCTTGATGGTGTGCTTTTTAGGGATTTAAAAACCACAATTCAATGACTAAGGCATCCTGCTTGTGTGATAACACTTGGCATCCTTTTACTGCGGCTTGCAGTCAGGTCAGAATACTGAAGAGTGAGCATCCACATGGAAAGAACCAGATGAAAGGCTTGACAGAGTGAAAATGTACAGGTTTTCATAGAAGATGGGGGGATTCAGTTTGGAGAGGGGGGAGATACAGGTGGAGCCAGATTATGGAGGACCTGAACCCAGAACACTAGATTCGTCTAGAACACTAGGTAGATGCTCTAGAAAGGAAAACCTTTAGTAACTCCTTTAGGAAATGAGCAAGAAGATAAGGTATTATAGTATTTAAGGATAACTGGCTAATGGGGCATGGTTTGTAGGCAGAGGAGCACGTCATTTGAAGTGAACATTTTTAAAGAAGGAACGTGGTCTAAAGTCAGCCCCAGAGTGTCTGTGGTGGCGGCGTTGTCGCTGAGTTGGGCCCTCTGCGGAAGACAGAGGTGTTCAGTTTGAGCCTGATCCCTGCTTGGCCCTCTCCCACAGCTTGTCTTTACGGCACTTGTTAAATGGGAAACTCGGCAGCCTTAATGTTTGAGAGAGAAAGGAGGAACTGAGCAGAGCACTATCTCCTGACCTCGTTTCATTGTGAGCACTTCTAGCCTCAGCTGAGTATCAAGTGGAAGAGAAAGGGGATCCTTGGGGGAAATTTCCGTAGGTTAAGAGCCCGAGCTTTGCAGTCCTATGGGTGTAAATTCGAATCTCAGCTCTTACTTTATCCACACAACACTTACTGGTTGAACTGGGCAAATTCAGTTTCCTGGGTGTAAAATGGGGATAATATTTAGTTTGAGGTTGTTCTGAGCTTCAGTTGAAATCATGGATGTAAAGTGCTTTGAATAGTCTGGCTAGTGTTAAACGTTAAAGAACGACATAGTGGATACTGTTGATCACGGGAAATTCAGTGGAATTGAATTTTCATATTTTAATGAAAGGGAAAATATCATATCCAATTTGCTAAATTTAAATATGTTGTCTCTTTTTAAAAAAAACATTAAGCATGTGGTTGGGTTGTGTCTGCCAATTTATTTGCCTTCCTTGCTGAGTCATACTTCTGCCTAATGAATGTCCTGTGTCTTTTATATTCTGGCCAAGCTGAGTTGTCACAAATCAAAGAGGAAATAATCCTTCTGTCTTCAGCCTCTTTACTTGACTGCTAGTCAGGATTCTCACCAAGGAGCCACCTGCGTGGTTTGGGAACGTTGCGGTTATGAAACCTAGAGGGAATGGGTTCATTTCCTCAGACTCTAGTATTGACAGTAAGGTTTGCTAATGTGGTCAGCATTCCCTGGGAGGTCAGAATTAGGTTGTGATCTAAGCTCGTCTGCTGGTACTCCGGGGAGGAAATTGCACTTTGTCCCTGCTCAGTCTTGGCTCTCCCATGGCCCACGGTTTTAGGTCTGCAGTGCTGCAGGAATGGCAGACTTTGGGATCTCAGTGGGCCAGTTTGTGGCAGTCATCTGGGATAAGTCCTGCCCCGCGGAGGCTCTGAAAGACCTGGTGGATAAGCTTCAGGCGTTGACTGGCGATGAGGGCCACGTGTCTGTGGAAAACATCAACCAGCTGTTGCAGTGTAAGTGCCCACCCAGGTCTTCTCTCCAGGCTGGGGTGAGGGGGTGATGGGAACGCTGCACTTCTGTGCTTCCTCGATAGCTGAGTTTCTGCTTGCCGTGGCCCGTGATAGGAGTGGGCGGTCCCCGTGTTGTTTTTTACTTGAGATATAGTGGATTTAGGAGTGTAGTTGATGATTTGTGCAGGTATGTTATTGTTCCTTAGATATTCTGCACTTTTCAAAAGGCTTACTCTTCAGCTTCCTTTTTTACTTCTTTCCCTGAACATGTAAAAGGATATGAAGTTAGTTAAAGGCTGAGGGAGAGCAGGGCAGCAGTGGCGGTGCCCCTCTTGCTAGTAATGGTGGGATAACAGCGTTTGCTGTACAGGTGGGCGTTTGTTCTCCCAGGGCCAGGCCCGGAGCCTTTGTGGGGGCTTGGGAGGGAGCGGGAGATTGCTTCTGGGGCCCAGGGGATTGCTGACTTGAATCTTCCTTCTTTGCAGCTGCCCACAAAGAGTCGAGCTTTGACATCGTTTTGTCGGGGGTAATTCCTGGAAGCAGCATTGTGCACAGCGCTGAGATTTTGGCTGAGGTGGCCCGGATCCTTCGGCCCGGGGGATGTCTTTTTCTGAAAGAGCCAGTAGAGACAGCTGTGGGTAAGGAAGTCTTCATTTGGAAGACTGGAGTGTAACAGGGTTGAATCTTAGGGGTGTTTGCTGCCTCTCTCTGAGCAGGAGTCGTCATTTAGAGATCACTGTTCATATAGCCCAGCCGTCTCCTTAGGGATGAATTATTGTAAGAGTCTGAAGCAGCACATCTGAACAAATTGTGATCTTTGACCCATTAGGTGGTATAGTAGAAGGGAACTGCCCATCTGAAAATGGCTGGATCCTTCAACAGGTGAATGGTTAAACTTTGGTACGTCCATCCCATGGAAAAGTGTGCAGCAATAAAAAGAAACAAACTATTGATACGTGCAGTAACTCGGATGAATCTCAAGGGAATCATGCTGAGTGAAAAAATCCAGTCTCAAAAGGTTACATGCTACATGATTCTGTTCATAGAACATTTTAGAAGTAAAGTTATAATGAGGGGGAACAGATTGGTGGTTACAGGCACTTAGGAATAGGAGGGAGGGGGTGTATGAGGCTGTGAAGGATTCCTTGTGGCGATGGAACATTCTGTGTCTTGAGTGTGGTAGTGGTTACATGAATCTACATGTGTGATAACATTGCATAGAACTGCACACACACGTGCGTGTAAAGCTGGTGAGATCTGGATGAGCTCTGTGGACTGCCAGTGACAGTTTCCCGGCTTCATGCTGTACTGTAGTTGTGTAAGATATTGCCATGGGGAGACGAGGTGAAGGGTCCCAGAGACCTCCCTGAACTTGTTTTTTAAACTTCCTGTGCATCTATAGTTAATTCAAAGTAAAAAACTTAAAAATAATAACTGGAAGTCTGGGAGTGATGAGGTTACTGTTGATTCATGTGAAACTAATGGTTGAATCCAAGGGATAGAAACTTCTCTTTTTTGCTCGGTGGTGAAGCTGTCAGAGTCATTCAATTCTGAATTTTTAGCAGTCTTTACTAGACTTTCCATCAAAATGTGATCACTTGTTTCATCATAAGATAGTAGAAGTGAAAGTATTTTGAAATGTATAAAGGTAGTTTACGTGGAACTACAAACTTGTGACGTATGCAGCAGATCAGCCTTCTTTGCTGGAGTTAACCCTTGGGTTGCTAAGCGCAGTGTCTCTTGTCGAATTATATGGAGAGTGCACCTATGAGCCCTACAGTTCCTCAGCCCCTTTCTCAGTCATTGTCCAACATCCCCTGGAAGGTCAGGTATTTCCGAGAAGCAGAAGATATAATAATAATGGAATTCTTATCTAACGCTTGAGAACATAGGTAGGTGCACTGTGAACAACCAAAAGGATTTTTAAAATTAAAATACTGTCACTAAAATATATATATGTTGAACAGAATAGGTTGTTATTGTTTTAATGCCTGCCGACCCAGACAGGATGGAGCCTTTATTATTTTTCCTGCTTTGACCTGTAAAGCTGTTAACAGGGTTTTCCTCCTGGCAGTTAACAACAGCAAGGTGAGGACGGCATCCAAGCTGTGCTCGGCCCTGACTCTGTCTGGTCTGGTGGAAGTAAAAGAGGTATGTTGGTAGACAGCCTTTCCCGGGAATTTAAACCTTGGGTGGCTAAAGCCAGTGTCTCTTTGTCAGACGATACAGAGAGAATCGGGGGAAGTAACAGCCTTGAAGGCGAGGGGATCAGTGTGGCTTAGGCTAGGAAACAAGTTGAGAAGTGCTTGCCTCAAAGGACAAACATCTGGGAATAAATCTCCTTTGAAGAGAGTGAGCTTGTACCCATGTGGGTTGGGGCACATTCTGGTCTCAAAACTGGTTTAGTGGTGGTGACTGCTGTGTCAGTAAGGTCACGTGCATGTATTGTTCCGTCACTAGCTTTTTAGGTATCTAGACATTCACCACCTCAGCGTACTTCCCCTTGTTCTTGTTAATACTGAACGCTGTCCGGTGCTTAGATGGGCTGTGATTTATTTAACCATCCTATAATTGTTGGACACAGAAGTAGCACCCCGATCCTTTTTTCTACCTGTACTGTCTGCTCCTTCTTCCCAAGGAACAGAGAAAGCATTTCCCTCCCCCATGGTTCTTTTTCCTTCTGTTTGGTTACTGCTGTCTTCATTGTGGGCATGCTTCCCCACTGTAGGCTTCGACCCGCTTCTGTGGGACCATTTCTGATTCATCTTTACAGTCATAGTCATTGCAGCCCCACAGTGACTAGCACAGCGCTACACCTAATAGATCGATATTTGATAAGTACTTTAAACCTTTCCAGAGGGTAGGCTTAAAGGAAACGCGCTGACAAAAGTTACACTCTCGGGTTCTGGGCCCTGAGAAACTGAATGTGAGGCGTGAGGTGAGGTCTGTTACGTAAGGATGTCCCGCTGTTACGTGCTTATCCACGGAAGTGAGTATCTGGCTCCTGTCTAGGTGGCCACAGCGAAACAGCATTTTGTAGCAGGAGTGTGGCGTAATCCTTTTGATGTCTTGAATTACAGCTGCAGCGGGAGTCCTTAAGTCCTGAGGAGATGCAGTCTGTCCAGGAGCACCTGGGGTACCACAGTGACAGCTTGCTCTCTGTGCAGATCACAGGCAAAAAACCCAACTTTGAAGTGGGTTCTTCTAGTCAACTTAAGCTTTCTATTGCCAAGAAGTCTTCTCCTTCAGGTAAGGCTGGCCTAGGGACATTCTTCTGTCTGAATGGGCCTGGAAGGACGTCGTAGAAATTGAGGCAGAGATCTAAACGAGCTGGTGATATTTTTAGAGGGTTAGTCCTTCCTTAATTTCTGTCATTTCCAAATAGAAGAATGCTTAGTGTACTATTGTCCTGGACATTTTCGGATCCTAGACTGAAATAATGCATAGGTATTGTGCAGTTCAGCCGCTTCTGCACCAGAGGACACGGAGGCGGCCTGATTCTCGAGGCCTGAGTCACATAGCTTAGCTAAGGAAGTCTTTCCTGGCCCCAGAATTACAACATTTATCCTCAGAAGACCTCACAGTGGTGGGAATGGTAAATAAGAGTGCCCTGTGCCTCTCTCCTTTGTCCTTTATTTCTGTGCCAGTAAAGTCAGCTTTTCTTCTTGGAGGATCCTAAGACACTTATAAAAATATTTCTTCTCAGAAAATTACGCCTCTCCCTTTGCCACCACTCTCACCCTTCCTATCACTATTTTTTAATGCCTGAGTTGGGAAGAAATGTCCCAGCTGTGAGGTATGCAGAAATTTATAGTACATTCACACTGCCCTCTTTTGACTGTTCAGCCTAAGGCTCCAAGAAACCCTTGGGAGTCCTAACCTTTGGAGTCATGGTTCTGGAATGGGTGGGGACAGCTTGGAGGAGCAGGTGGCTGGTGGAAGGTCTGAGCATCCAGTGGCGACAGTGACCACTGGGGGTGCATTTCCCCCCAAGGCCCCTTTGAGGGCCTGCCGCACTGAATCCGTGGTCTCTGTCTGGCCCTTCCTTACTTTCTCCTGGCCTCGACAGAGAACCCGGAGGTGTGAGGTTTGTCTCCCACAGATTTGTGTTACACTCTAGCTCTGGGACCTGTTTTCTTGTGTGTAACAGGTTGATGTGAAGCTAAAGCTTTGCTCTTTATGATGGTTTTGACACACTTTCTCACTTAATCCTCACGTCTCCTGCAGTAGATATAGGGAGCACCATTCACCCCATGTTCTGCAGAGGAAATCGAAGATGAGGAGAAGAAAGCAGTATAGTGTGAAAGTTAAAGGCATGGGACAGAGCCGGCCCTGATGGCCTCGTGGTTAGAGTTCATTGCGCTCCGCTTTGGCTCCCGGGTTCACATCCCGGTCCGTCAATAGCCATTCTCTGGTAGCAGCTCACGTAGAAGAACTAGAATGACGTAGAACTAGCATGTACAACCCTGTACTGGGGCTTTGGGGAGAGAAAAAAAAAAAACGAGCAAGATTGGCAACAGATGTAAGCTCAGGGCAAATCTTTTCCTGCAAAAAACAAAAGCATTAGACAGACTTGTATTTGTGGCTTTGTATAACTGGCCTCAGTGTCTAAACCTGTTTCCTCATCTACACAATCAGGATGATAAATGCCTCCTGAGGTTGTTAGCAGTATTAAATTAGATGATGTTATAAAATGCTTGATATGGCATCTGGTTAGAAGCGCTTAACAAAGGATGGCTTCTGTTACTCTCAGAAAGCACTTGTCCCGGGTCCTGCCTTTTATAAGTGGTAGAGCTGGGCCTCGAACCCAAGTCTTTTGACTCCCAGTCCAGCGTGTTCTCTAGAGTCTCGATAGAAGGCCCTGACTATGCTTGTCGTTTGTTTCTGCTGCGTTTGTGAGCTCTTGTTCTTTTACTGTTTGGACTCAGGGAAGCCTGCTGTGGACCCTGCAGCTGCCAAGCTCTGGACCCTCTCAGCCAACGACATGGAGGATGACAGCGTGGTGAGTCACGCTGTGGTCACTTGATTGCTTTCTTTATGTCCCGCTTCGGGTATGAGTGGTCGAGGTTTGAAGTGGCCTCTCTGGACGTCAAGTGTGAACGTCTTCAAAGCCCAGCATTGTGGCTGTGCCCGTCCCTGGCACTTGGATTCAGAAGGAAACTCCACATTACTGCTGTTTAAAATTTCTTTTTCAGCATCTCTTTTCCACACAGATTTTCTTGTTCTCACTTCATGTGATATGTTGGAGACTCTTGTAAGCATGTATAAACCTGAAAAGAGTTTGTCAGCGAAACTATTTACGTTGGCCCCTTTGTCTGGGCGAGTCACTCAGCGCGCACTGTCTTAAAAGCAAGGCTTCCCTTCTTTGGTCAGCGCTGTCTGTAATAAAGTTCTGCATTTCTATGACCATTGAAGTTCCAGTGGTGAGCAAAACAGGTTGTGGTTCGTGCCCTCATGGACTTAGATTCATTGTCCACACGTTTATCAAATAATTACACAAAGGTATCAGTATTTACCTTTTTCTCTGGAATTAATATATAGAAAATATTTTATTCTCCTTTTCCTATGACAGCCCTTTATATGTTCAAATGAATATAACCCTTCTCTCTTTGTTCTTCCTGCGCCCTGCACACACACGTATATATTCTCTACACGCTGTAAATTAGTTCCCAGTCCCTCGCAGCCTAATGTCTCTTCCGTGCACATAGGTTGGGTCCCTGCAGTGGTCAGCTTGAGCAGGGTGATCAACAAAGTAGGAGTGTGGGTGCCTTCTCTACATGCACGGTGGGCCTGCTACGGCCGCCAGTGACCTCTTCAGCTTTTCGTTAGCAGAGACCGTGACCTTGTCACTAACTGCATCAAACGCTCTCCAGGAGCTCATTGACTCGGATGACCTGCTGGACCCGGAAGATTTGAAGAAGCCGGATCCAGCTTCCCTGCGGGCTGCCTCCTGTGGGGAAGGGAAGAAGAGGACGGCCTGCAGGAACTGGTGGGTGCTGGCGAGGGCCGGGCTGCACCGCCCGCCGCGGGGAGCGTCTGATGTGCCGGGAATCGCAGGACGTTACTGCTATTAGAGCATGTTTGTTGTGAAATGTGTTGTGCGTGCAGAGCAGTATATTGCGCAGACACACTTGAAAGAATACTAAAATGAACACCCGTGTACTGATGGCCCAGGCTAAGAATCACAGACGTTGCTAGCACCTTGGAAGTCGCCTCTACGTGCTTCCCCAGCTGCATCTCCTGCCCTCCCACAAGCGGTTACCAACCTCCTGAGTTTGTGCTACTCATTCCTGGCTTGTGTGATAGTTCACCACCTATTTGAATCTCCAAACAGTGTATTTAGTTGTGAAGCCCAAATGTGACTAGGCAAGGGAAGGTCGATATTCCACATCTCGGAAGGCTTCCAGGGAAAGAGAAGCTCGACGGGGTCTTCTGGCCCCACTTCTACAAGAGCCCCTTTGGGGGGTCAGTGAGAAGAGTCAGGAGTGAGTTCTGGGAAACGAAGGGCGTGCTGCACTGAGAACACCTGGCAGGGTTGGAGTGTGGCGCGGTGACTGGATGACCGATGAGTTACGGTCCGGAGGAGCGGGCTGCTCTGTGCGTTCTGCTCTCAGCTCTCCCTGGCCTGAGCTCCTCTCAGGAGCAGATGAGCCAGAGCACTTGCACTGGGTGGATGGGGTGTCCTTGGGTGGCCAGCAGGGTTTGGAGGGGAACGCTGAACGTTATCAGCACAGGGTCAAGATAAGCCGAGGACAGAATCTGGACTAGCTCGCCTGCCCGCGGGTAAAAAGGTTGCTAGGATCGCAGCAGTGGTTTGTGACGGTGGCAGCCTTCCACATGTCTGTCTCACCCCACTGCTCCAGTGTGCACTGGGCTTCTGTCCAAGCAGAGCTGGCATGGGACCCCTGCACTGCTCCCTGAGCATTCCCGTCCCTCTGTCTGATGTGGGCCTTTCTGTTTCCTGGGTCCCGTACTTCCTCTTGGTTTTTTCTTTTGGTTTGGTGGAGCAAATGCTACAGTAGATTTTACCTGAGAGGTGGGTTTTGTTTTTTGATTTTTTTTTTAGACTTTGTGTAGCCGAAAATGCCTTTTTTCTCTTGTAAATGATTGGTAATTTAGATACAGAAATCTGGATAGGAATAATTTTCTTACATAGTTTTGAAGACAGTCCTATCTTTCTTCCAGTGATTGTGATGAGAGATCTGAGGCCGTTCTGTTTCTTGATCTTTCTCTAGGATCTCTTTTTCCATTTTGGAAGTCTGTAGAATCTTCTTTATCCCCAGTATCATCTTGTAATCACATGTCCTGAATAGGAATCTGTTTTTACCTTTTGCAGTAGCCACTCAGTTCATCTTTCCAGCCTATAAAGTCCTATCCGTAGTCCTGGGAAATACTCTTTTATTTTGCGTATGACTTCTGTCTTCTCTCTCTGTAACCTGTCACTCGATGTTGGGTCTCTTCGATTGTCGTGTAGTTTTCTTTTCTCTCAGGTTTTCCTTATGCCCTCCTTTCTGGGAAATTTCCGCAGGTTTATCCTCCAAAACCTGTACTGTGTCATTTGGTTTCTACTATCATGTTTTTAATTTCTAGGATTCCTTTTTTTGTTCTTGACTTTTTTGAAGACAGCGTCCTGTTTTTATTTTGTGGATGTGATCTCTTCCCTTTTCTCTTGAGGACAGTGATAGTTCTCTCGAGGATTTTTTCACCCCGCGTCGTCTCTGTTTCCTGCTCGTGCTTTTTTCTTTGAGTTTACTGACTTCTCTGTGGACGCTTTCTTAAGATGCCTGGTGACTGTGGGTCGTCTTCCTGAGTAAGAGTGGAGGATGGAAAGCTCTCTTGGGAGCTCTGAGCATCCAGGTGGGACTTGTTGACTGTGCTTTAGTAAAGGGAACCTGGGTAGGCCTTTTAAGGGTCGTCCCAAAGTCCTATCCTTGGGGCTTTCCTTTTGGATTGGATACATTTCTCAGAGAAGGGGCTTCCTGGTGCTGCCCATTCCAGGCCTTTTAGGGTTTCGGGCTGAAGTGAGGGCTCATGCCCGGCGTTCCTCACTGCCGGCCTGGACTTGAGCTTCCTTCTGTCTCAGTCAGTTCTCCTCCTCTGTCTGCTGTACAGTTTCCAGCGCTGCATTGCGATAGTCCTTGTCTCTGTGGGTTTCTGTCTTAGTGCAGTTTTGGTGGGATTTTGAGGGAAAGTGAAATCAGGTGCCTGCATTCAGTCTGTCCTCTTAACCTGGGAATGCACAAGCTCGTATTTTTACATTAGTTTTATAAGGAGATGGAAAGGGTGGTAAAAAGTTAACTGGCGGGGTGCAGGCTTGCTTCATTCTCATTGTTTTTTTAAATGTGAAAGTTGCCAGCGTTTACAAATCAGGAGATTTCGAGTAAAAATCCTAATGTGTTTTTCTGTTCTTAACTTTGGAAAATATGGCAGCACTGGGTCTGCTGTCCCCCACAATGTTAATCAGCTGAGGCTGAGTAGTGGCTGCCTTTGTAGACAGGGCCTCTCCCGTGGGTCCCCCATTCTCCACCGCTCTTGCTGTCTCCCTAAACAGCCCCACGCATTTATCTTATCTGCCTGGCCCTGTAGGCGTTTGAGTTATGACACCCCAGGATAAAGAGAAGAATCTTAGAGCACATTTTGGCACTGCCAAGGATTTGGAGTTTCTGGGTGGTGGCGAATGTCACTCATCAGCTACTGATTTTCCCCCAGCACTTGTGGCCTTGCAGAAGAACTGGAAAAAGAGAAGTCAAGGGGACAGATGAGCTCCCAACCCAAGTCAGCTTGTGGAAACGTAAGTATCTGGATCATTACTGACTATTCACAGTCCCCCAGTAGTATTGGGCTTCCACTAAGCTAAGCACAGACCAGCTCCTGCTGTGAGGAGTCATTGCCCGAGTATTTTAGTAAGAGACGGACGTGTCCTGTGTCGTGTGTGGGTCCCAACGGGGAGGAGAGCTCATCTCCTGGGTCTTTAGCACTCGCCCGGCCAGAGGGGAGGCCCCTGTCTTCCTCCTTCCTAGGGGGCCTGATGTTATTCAGCCACTTGGCTGAGCTCGGCTGTGATCTGAACTGCTGAGAACAGAGAAATATGGCCTCCTAAGGAACTTTTTGAGACAATTGTTTTTCGTGAAACCAGAGATCTTAAAAACTCTTGAGTATTTGGGTTCCAATTGGACCTACAGATGCACCCAGCCATTTCCTTCAGGCCGCTGTGCCACACTATGAAATGAGGGCCCCTTCTGGCCTGTGTCTCTGGGATAAGCTGCCCTCAGCTTCCCTGTGTGGGTGTCTCTTCTCCACAGTGCTACCTGGGTGATGCTTTCCGCTGTGCCAGCTGCCCCTACCTTGGGATGCCAGCCTTCAAACCTGGAGAGAAGGTGCTCCTGAGTGATAGCAATCTCAACGATGCCTGAGAGAGACCCGACGGGACACATCTGCTCGTCCGGCTGGCTCCTGTCCCTCCAGTCCCACCACTGTGGTTCCTCCTGCATCCTCTGGATTCGCTCACTCTCTCTGAAATCCGTTTGCCAGAGGGTGCTTACAGACAGAGTGACACTGGCCGTGGGGGCAGTGGTGTGCGATGCTGCTATGTATCAGAGACAGGGTGTCACGGGGCCTGGCTACCCTGTGTGGGGGGACCTGTTTCTTCAACTAGTATTAGGGACAGAGAGCACCCTGAGGAGGCCCGTTCCCGATGTCGGATGCTGAGCACAGCGCTCTCTGAGCCCCGACACCCCTGAGCGCTGGCGCTCTGACGGGGAGCCCCACCCCGTGCCCAGCTCAGCAGTAGAGCCGCTGCCGGTCCTCCAGGCTGGTGGTTTCCTCAGTGTGCGGTTCCTGGTGCCGTGAGTCAGGCGTCTCATGACTCCTCAGGGACCAAAGGAATCATTCCTTGGTCGCTGTGATCATATGCAGTGTCCCACCCCCACCCCCTTGCACTGTGTTGTATCTGTGTCCTGTTGTCATTTCTGTTCATTTGCAGTTATTAAACTCGTGTACTTCTGCATGTCAGTTGTGAAGAGGGGATGTGTGTGTGTGTGTGACGCCGACACGGTCATCCAAGCTCAACTTGGGCCACACAACTTCTGGAGAGACTGAGTCCCACACAGATGGGGCCAGTCCTCCACTTAGGATCCGGGCCTCTCTCCATCTACCTTACAAGAGTCCGGATTGGTGAGAATTCAGAGGGAAGCAGGACAGAAATCCGAAGCAACAATAAATCTCTCCGAGCAGGAGACCCTTCCTTCTCGTTGCTGCCCACCCGCACAGACTTGGAATGGAGCTTGCCAAATAGTTGGAGAGATTGGGCTTAAGAGACCTAGATTTTTATGTTTTACCAATAAATAAAAGTGTTCACTGGTATCCGTCCTTGAAACTTGACTCGATTCTCTAAGTTTGCTTTTGCTTATCCTGGTCCCTGCTGGTGGATTTTAGTTAAAGTGGGTGTGGCTAAGTGCTGGCTTGACTCCAAAGCCCATGTGGTAGGGAGAGGTCTAAGAGGACCCCAGCGCCCCTCACCCCCTGTAATCCCGGCCCCCGAGTTGAGCAGGACCTGTGAGTGTGGTGGGGCATCACTGCTGTGAGTAGGTGGCATGGTGCAGCGAAAGTGGAGCGATTTTGTGATGTCGTTAAAATCCCCGATGGACCTTCGGTGAAAGGTAATAGCCTGAGTGGGCCTGAGCTGATCAGTTGGTCCATTAAAAGAACGGAGAACTGAGAGTTCTCTTGCTGGCCTTCTCAAGTTGCCGTGTTGTGAGAGGCCTGGGTGAGGAACTGCGAGCAGCCTCCAGGAGCCGAGAGCAGAGCCCCCGACCATCGGGAGAGGAGGTCCCCAGCGCTATATCCTGAGAACGGAAGTCTGAGCTGACCAAGTGCGGGAGCTCGAAGAGGACCCCAGTTCCAGGTGGGACCGCAGCCTCCCTGTGCCTGACTCCTGACCTCGGGATCTGCGATGGTAAGTGTGTGTGGTTTTACACACACTGTAATTGGTGGTAATTTGTTACGCAGCGATGGGAAACGAGTACAGCCCCAGACTACGGTCAATGTTAACAGGTATTTATGGAGCTGCTGGGCCGGGCCACTGTTAGCCACTTCTGCTGCAGTTGCTGAGCTGAAGGACAAAAGTCTCTACCTGAGGTTGAGGACAGGACAGCTGAGCCAGAGAGCTTCCTGGGACGCAGTTAGCAGAGCCATGGGCAAGTGCCACGAGCCCTCCTGACCTGAGGCTCGTTCTGCGTTCCCGCCACCAAAAGCATGGACAATGCTGCCTCCTGCCTGCTGTGCGGGTCCCGTCATTGGCCGTCCCACGTTGGCAGCTGCCGGGTGCGCCACCCAGGGGCTCCGAGGGAGGCCGCCAGCTCCACCGGGCCAGCATGCTGGAGAGGCCTTGCTGGTCAGTGGTGCACATCCGGCATGGAGCTCCCCCAGCGCAGCGCAGCGAGGAGGTGCCGGGAGGCAGCTGGTCCCCGCATCCCATGCCTTTGGGAGACAGCAGTGCTGAGTTAGAGCCGAAAACCCTCTCAGACGTCACCGAATGCAACCTCAGTTAAGTGGGAGGAAAGTGGATGGGACACAGCGACGTGCCACTTGTCCATCCCCAAGAACCTTCAAAGGTGCAGGTGCCCTGTGTTCTTGCCCATTCTCCCAGTAGGCCTGAGGAGCGGCTGGGGAGTCTGAATTCTTTTTAAGCTTTCGAAGGTCTTGCTGAGAACCTGGCAGCGCACAGTTGGGACTTCCCCCTTCTCCCTGCAATCGCTCCAAAGCACTAAGTGGAGAGGGCAGCAGAGCGAACTGCACCTCCCTCGGGGTTGGCAGCCACCTGCATTGGAACCCCAAGATTGTGGGAAGGGGGGCAGCAGGGGGGCCTTGGAGCTGGAGTAGGGGGGGCAGAGAAGGGAGAACAAGTGAGGCCTCAGACCTGCTACAGGCTAAGGGCTCCCCTTGAGGTGCAAAACCAAACCTCCGGGGGAAGGGGGTTCCAAGTGCGCAGGCAGGGCTGGAGGAGCCTGATGGGGTGCCATGGGGGAGGCGTGGCTGACTTGACTCCCCTTATTGCTGAAACAGTGTGAGACTGTAAAGGAGTGGAACAAAAATCTTCGTGAGCCTGGGGAAGTTTCTGGTTTGTGCTTGTTTGTGTTTTCTTGTCCGCCCCCTCAGTCTTTCTGTGCTTGCACTGCTGTCGTGTCATCGTGACAGACTTAGCGGGGACCGGAGGGGTGGGGGACAGCTCTCTGCACAGCTCTTAGCTCTTTTCGCTGGACGCATGGTGACAGACTGAAGCCTCCACTCGACCTCAGTGGCTTCAGATCTCACCTTCTGTTGCCACTTGTTGGTGGTCAGCTTGTGGTCTGACCACTGGTCACCCATCGCCCACCACCCAGCAGGAGGCCTTTACCTCTGTGAGGCCTGGGAGGGTCCGCAAACCGCATGCAGGCTCAGCTGGGCTTGGAAGTGCTCAGAAGTCCCTCCCTCCCTTTCTTCCTTCCTTCTTTTTTCTTTTTTTTTTACAATTACTTGAACATTTTTTTCTTTTATATTATGGCAGATTTCAAACATAGATAATCATAGATGTAACAGGCAACTAGATTTTTTAAAATTCAGATCACTTTTTTTATTGAGGTATAATACAATATTACATTAGTTTCAGTTGTACAACAGAATGATATGATGTATATCTTCCACAATAGTGTATATATTGCGAAATGATCACCACAATAAGTCTAGTCAACAGCGGTCGCTGCACATAGTTACAAATCTGTTTTTTCTTGTGATGAGAACTTTTAAGATTTACTCTGTTAGCAAGTTTCAGCAGTGTTAGAGACTAGTCGCCAGGCTGTCCATCACATTCCCAGGACTTATTTCTGTTATAACAAAGTTTGTGCCTTTGACCTCCTTCACCCATTTCTCTGCTCACTTTGTATTTCAACACGTGAGGTGTTACAGCTGTGAACCCCTTTACCATCTCTCTTCTGCCCTCCCCGAGGTGCTCTCCATCCTGAAGTCGATATACCTCCCGCCCGTCCCTGCTTTCATACTGTGACTTCAGAAAAGAGGTTGTATGAAATGTCCTTTTTTTTTTTTTGGTGAAATTTGCATAAGGTAAAATTCACCATTCTAAAGTGAACAATTCTGTGGCACTTAGTACTTCCACAGTGTTGTGCAACCATCATTTCTGTCTAGTGCCGAGCATTTCCATCCCGCCGTAAGGACCCCTGTGCCTGTCAGGCAGCTTCGCTCTGTCCCCCATCCCCCTGCCTCCGGTAACCGTTGGTCTGCGTTCTCCGTCTGTGGATTTGCCTCGTCTCGACATTTCATATAAATGGAATCTACAGGATGTGACCTTGTGCGTGTGGCCTCAGCACGTTTTCAAGGTTCATCCACATCGTAGCAGGTGTCAGTACTTCACTCCTTTCTAGGGCTGAATCCACTGCATGGATAGACCACAATTTCTTTATCCCTTGATCCCTTGATGGACATTCGGGCTGTTTCCAGCTTTCGGCTGTTGTGAACAGTGTGCTGTGAACATGGGCGTACAGGCACTAAACATGCCCTTTTAAGGCCTGGCCCCTCTGCTGGCCTGTGTCATCCCTGTCGTGTGCGGTGGCTTTGGAGATGGGCATGGGGAAGACCTGGGGTGTGGCAGTTTAACCGAGGAAACTGAAGATTTTCCAAGACTCTGGTCCCCTCAGGGCAACATGACAGGCAGAGAGCAGATGAAGCCCCCATTCTCTTGATTGGGTGCATCTTAAAATGGGTTAGAGAGGATCCAATTTCATCCTTTTATGGAGAAGTGGGCCCAGGAAAGTGAAGTGATTGGGTCCAGGCCCCACAGCCAGTCAGTGGCAAAGCAGAGCCAGAACAGGTCCTTGCCTCCTTGTGTTAAGATGTGCCTGTGGGATCTAAACTTACGTAGGTGACTGAGTGATGACACGGAGAGGCCAATGCCATTAAAGAATAATTTATTTCTTACATTTCCTGAGAGAAGGGGCCATGCCACACCACGCAGGGCAGAAGGGGAAGCCAAAGCCACAGACTTTCTCGGGGCCTCGGTGGGAAATGCGAGGCTGGGCAGGGGAGAGAACTGAGGATGGACCAGCGAGAATAGCTCCAGCGGGCTTTGGGGCCTAGAGGCTGTGCCTAGTTGTCTGGTGCCTGGCGCTGGTGATGGAGGGCAGGGGAAATATCGGTTTGGGGTGTGAGGACGTCAAGGAGGTGGGTGAGGGTACGCACTGGGGATTGGCTGGAGAGTTGGCAATCTGATATTTGCGCACCTGTGACAGCTGGATCGCAGGGGAGATGTGAACAACTTTGGCCATTGGTGCAGCCCTGTGATTAATGGACGCCAAAGAGACAAATGCGGAGTCTAGGAAAACACAGAACACCCCGGCCCAGCGCTTGGCACCGCCCAGTTCAGGAATTAGTAACCCTGCGAGTCCCCCAGCTTCTTCCTCCTTCCTTTCCAGCCACGAACCCCAGGCAGTGTGGTCGGTGGTTTCCTGGCCTCTGCTCCCCCAGGAGAAGGGCTGGCCCGCAGACACCCTGACTCGAGGCCGGAGCAGCCGCGACCGGTGCGGGGACCCCAGCCCCTGGCCTTGGAGTCGTGCGCATCCTTCTCCATCTTTATTTGGGGGCTGGAGCGCCCTCTAGTGGGCAATCGCAGAGCAACCCAATTCTAAATCCGGTCTGAGATGCGCCGAGGCCGGTCACGTTCCGGCGCTGGTCCCCGGGAGCTTCTCCTCCCCTACCGTGCCCCTCGTGCCCCCCCACCCCCGGGGCCTGGTGATTAAAATGTATAAATCAGATGTCCGCTATGCACAAAGCACTTTTTCCCCCTTATAAGTGATTCGGATACTGTGTTGCCTGACCCAGATACCTCCCCAACATGCAAGCGGCTATAATTACAGGGGCAGAGTGTGGTGAAGATTTGGCTGAGGGGAGAGCACGGGGCTGGCCGAGGACAAAGAGGGGGATCAAATGCAACCAAGGAGACCAGGGACGGCTTCCTGCAGGAGGTGCGGCCTTCGAGCTGAGCTCCGAAGAGGCCTGGATTTCAGACGTGGAAGCTGGGGAAGGAACAAGGAGGGGCCAGCGTCCTTCCCCACTCTTCCTCGTTGTCTGGTGCCTGCCCAGCCTCTTTCTTCCTTTCTCCCCATCACTAGTCATAGGGAGTTTCCAAGTCACGGTTCCTTAAAATGGCCCCTTCCCAGGGGAACACGGTGGCTGGTCCCATCCCCTGCAGCTCTCCCCATCCACCTTGCACCCTGATCCTGCTTTTAAACACTTGGATTCTGAATCCTGCGTTTTGTTGCTAGTCCTGGATCCGCCTCTCTCATGTGGAAGGACCTTTAAGCCTCGCCCCTGCAGGCTTGCTCTGGGGGCCCCCTGGCAACGCCCCAGCTCCTCACCGTCCTCCACAGCAGCTCTGCTTATGTGAGTTTACAGTATGGGCCTCTGAGGAAGGTGCCGCTAGGACGAAAAGCTGCGGCTTCTCTTAAGACAACTTTGCAATGCGCTGGACTGAATGCGTGTCCTCTGAGTGTCTTTCCGGCTCTGGCCTGCAGGGTGGGGGGCCGGGCCCCAGCCCTTGCTCTCCTTTGCTGTCACAGAGGCTCCTTCTTCCCTGCCCCCCCATTTCTGAGGTCATCCTCCCCCACCTCCCTCTTCCCCACCCCACCATGGATCCAGACAACACATTTCCACAAAGAACTTGGACTGGGCTGTCGACTGGGTCCGAGGCAGTTGTTCGAGGGATACTCCTTGGGATGAGGGCAGGGGAAGAGTCCCCGTGTGGCTCATGAGACCCTGGGATCACAGAGAAGACGGTTCCTCGCCACCGTCAGCCTCTTTATGATTGTTGTTTTTTATTCCTTCCCCTCCTATAAAATGGGCTTGGGTCTGTCATCTGGCCTGCAGTAAGACAAATGGACACAAGGGGGCAGCAGGAGGCAAAAGCTTTGCCTGAAACTCCCAATCGCAGCCCCCTCAAACCAGGGAGGTCACAGAATCTTAGGGAGAGGAGGACCCGGTGCGTCTGCCCCCAGGCTGCATCCCAGAGAGAGAAGCCGCGAGTCCACAGCTGGACAGGAGAGTGAGACAGAACTAGAATCTGAAGACTTGGACTCTTTGCCCCCGTGCACGTGATGGCTCCAGACCTGAGCTGGGCTGGACAGAGGCTCTGGGGGTGAGGGGTCCATGACCTCCCGGTCCCCATCTTTATGAGCATGTGGGCTGCGGGATCCCCAGGGCGGCTCACGGAGCTCCCAGTCTAATGAGGGAGTCAGGACTGACAGACCCACACAGGAGTCACTGGGATAACAACCCCCATGGGAGCTGGAGGGATGGGAGCAGGAGTCAGGCGGCCAGCTGTTCTCGGGGAGGGCTTCCTGGAGGCTGGCTTGGGCTGAGGCTGGGTGGGACGTCTGTGCTGTGACGGCCGGCCGGGGCTCACACTTCAGGTCAGGAGGAACCCTGGGGCGGCCTGACTGGAGCGGGAGATGAGGGCTGGGAACAGTGGGAGATGGAGCTGGAGCGGGCCAAGGCTCAGACCGCAGACCTCCCGAAAGCAGGCCAAGGCCCTGGCGTGGCCGAGCGGCCTGGAGCCTGAGCTGGCAGAGGGAGAGCGCAGGTGGAGCTGGGCCTTGCAAAGATTCTCTGGGCCAGCTGGACCGCAGTGTGTGCTGGGGGACTGAGAGGTGGGCCAGAGTTGGGAAGGGGCTGCAGGAACCCCCAGCCAGGGAGCTCCCCCAGCACTGGGCGGAACTCCTGCCAAGGAAGGGTCCTGGAAACTTTTGTGGAATTGATCAGATGCTTAAGGGGAAGTGTGTCCTCAGCTTTGCCTTGGGCAGGGGATCACAGATGAGGATAGGGGCTGGTCTGGGCCGAGACTGGGGGACCTCAGGGGCAGATGAGATGAGACTGGATGGGAGAGAATCCAGATGGCCCTTCCAAGAACCCCTCCCTGCCAGCACACAGCACAGAGGAGGGTCCACCGAGCCTCTTGTGTACCCTGCCCTGCTCGTCCCCCTCCACCCACCCCTGCCTGGGCCCCCTCACCAGGGCCACCCCTCACTCGAGTGTGGGCTGTGGCAGCCATGTCCCCCTCTCAGCCTCAGTTTCCCTTTCTGACCTGGACATGGCAGGACCAGACATTCTCTGAGGACCCTTCCAGTGTGACAGGCCGGGGTGGACAGAACACATTGACTCAGACTAAGGAAGAGACTTTAATCTGGGCCTTTTCAGGCCACGGTTCCAGTTTAGAAAAGGGGACAGGGGTCCTCTTTGTCCTCGTAGGGCTTCCACTGGACACAGGCAGCTTGGGGTCGGGGCAGTGAACACTGAGGCCAGAAGTCTGCAAACGGTCCAGGGGAAATCAGGACTCCTGGATGATGAGGCCCTGGGACTTCGTGCTGCTTTCTAAGTATCTGATTGCCTTCATCACCTTCGTGTCCTTGGGGTCTGAACAGACGGACCTGCCCAGGATAGTTCTAAAGCTACACAGAGGGAGAAAACTGTCAGGGGCTGCGGGGCGTGAATGCTTGTGGAGCCCTGGAGCAGCCTCAGCCTGCGCTGACCAGGAGTTGCCTGAAGTCACACGGCCTCAGTGGCAAATCTGGGACATCAGGCTGATTCTTGACCCTTACAAGGTCCCTACCAGTCCTGGCGCTCCCAGGAGGACCTCCTGTCCCCCACCTCAGACTGCCCACGCCCACCTACAGCCTGGGAACTAGGTGGAGCATGTGAGGGGCCTGGCACTCGAGCGCTTCTCCGGCTCAGGCCCAGGTGGGGGAAAGTGACCGCATTGGCAGCTAACTTCCCGTGTGACATGGGCTGTCCTGTGTCTCTCAGGGCCTCAGTTTTCCCATAAATCAATAGAAAGGGGGGCCTCACCACCTGGGGCCTTTTGGGTCTCGCAGTGTGGGGAGCAGGAACCGCCCTGAGGAGCAGAGCCAGGGTGGTGAAGGGGATGAATCCCGCTCTCCGCTCTCCTCTCCCCAGGGGCTGTCCTGGAAGCCCCAGGGTCCTCCTTCTGTGCTCAGCTCCCATGAGCAGGGGGCGGGGGGAGGGTGGACTCACACGATGGCATCCTTGGGGCACTCCGGGGAGGTCCTGTACCAGGTGATCAGCCTCCTGAGGGGGATGACTCCCTTGAAGTACTCCAGACAGCACTCCCGGCCCACGTTGGTGGCTCGCGCTACAAAGAAGGACGGCAGGAGTGGGCGCACCTGTGAGCATCTGCATATGCGTGTCTGTGTGTGTGTGCGTCTATCTGTGTGTCTATGTGTGTGTGTTGTTGGGGGGAGCTCTTGTGGGGGAGTCTGCGAGTGTGTTTCTGTGTGGGGAGTATGTGAATGGGGTCTATACGTGTGTGTGTGTGTGTGTGTGTGTGCGCACATTTGTGTGTGGGAGATCTGTGTGTGTGTGATTGGGGCCTGTGTATTTGCATGTGTGTGTGCATGCATGTATCTGTGTGTGCTTGAGGGAGCCTGTGCATGCTTATTTGCGTGTCTCTGTGTATGTGTCTGTGTGTGGCGCACACTCAGATACCAGCCCCGAGTCACCAAGTGTTTGCTCCGGGCCAGGCTCTGGGTTGACCTTTCCCCACTGCAGCCTTTCTCCCAGCCGGTCCTCACAGCGCACCTGGAGGCAGGTGCTAGCCCTGCCCCATTCTACAGATGCGAAAATGGAGGCCCGAGGGGTGAGGACACTTTCCAAGGCTCAGTTTCCCTCTCCTGCCTTTACGCTGATCCCCTCATTGTACATAGGACTCTTTAATAAAACGGAGGCTGACATCTGGAGAATTGTTCATTTTCCACCGTCAGAACACAGTCACAGTCGCTGCCTCAGGACCATCGCAGTGCAAGATGTGCAAGGATTTTGTCCGTCACCAGGCCAGTCCCCAAGCACTGGGGTGGCAGCATTGTCACCATCCTCATCATCTCCATCAGCATCCCTCTCCACATCATCTTCATCACCACCATCATCCTCCTTCTCCCCATCATCACTATCGTCATCCTTCTCCACATCATCACTATCGTCATCCTTCTCCCCATCATCACTATCGTCATCCTTCTCCCCATCATCACTATCGTCATCCTTCTCCCCATCATCACTATCGTCATCCTTCTCCCCATCATCACTATCGTCATCCTTCTCCCCATCATCACTATCGTCATCCTTCTCCACATCATCACTATCGTCATCCTTCTCCCCATCATCACCATCATCCTCCTTCTCCCCATCATCACTATCGTCATCCTTCTCCACATCATCACCATCATCCTCCTTCTCCCCATCATCACTATCGTCATCCTTCTCCACATCATCACCATCATCCTCCTTCTCCCCATCATCACTATCGTCATCCTTCTCCACATCATCACCATCATCCTCCTTCTCCCCATCATCACTATCGTCATCCTTCTCCCCATCATCACTATCGTCATCCTTCTCCACATCATCACCATCATCCTCCTTCTCCCCATCAGCACTATCGTCATCCTTCTCCCCATCATCACCATCATCATCCTTCTCCCCATCATCACCATCATTGCCATCATTTTGCTTTGAATGCCTCCCTCAAAATCCTATTGCTGCCGGCCTCTCACATCTTTGTAGGGATGCAAATAATACATAACATGTGTGTGTTGCTGCTGTGGTCTGGGTCCCCCACCCCTCCTCTCCTGGTGTCCCTTCCTCGGGCCTCCTCTCCTCTGCTCTCACCTGCGTGGGTGACCTGCAGAGAAGCCCCCAGGAGGAGGGCGACCAGGAACAGCATCTTCAGTGGAGTCATGGTGCTGGAGTCCAGGAGTGGGTCCCTCTGCTCTGTGGTGACAAGGCGGAGAGCCAAGCGTGGAGGTGACCTATTTAACCTCTGTGGGGATCCTGCCCGCCTCCTGTCACCTCCCCCTCCATCCTTCCCTAGACCAGTGGAGTTCCAAGAATTTGAGATGATTCAGCAGAAGTCCAGTCTTGGAATGTTTGTGGCTTTACAGAGAATGGACACTCGACTGGGGACGGAGGTGGGGTGTGTGTGACCAGGGGCCACGACAATGACACACTTCTCCTTTCACAGGGGACATTTCTTGGTTCCTCTATTAGCAAAGCCAAAAAGCCTCCATCCTAACCTGGTTTTGTCCCTGCTCTGAGGCTGGTGAGCCTTCTTTGTGCACGGTGCCCGGGGGGGGGACAGCCAGGCAGGGGCCAAGGGAGGCTGCCTCCCCTGAGCCCGAAGGAGCTGCAAGGTGCCAGGAAGGCCTCCCAGGGGTCTGCCGGCTGCATGGCAGATGGGCACCTCTCTGCAGGTAGGGCCACAGCTCCAGCTCCTGCTAAGAAAGCCTGGAGGCACAGACAGCTTTGGTGGTGGGTCCTTCCCCATCCTGGGCCCTGAACCACAGAAGGCCAGAGCCCGACAGGTTTTGATCACCATTTCGTCCAAATTTGCACTTCCGTAGTTTGGGAAGCCAAATTCCCCCACGTGGGGTGACTCAATCTAGGCTGCAGAACAGAATGAAAGGCCCGGTGAGCGATGATGCCTCCAGCTCCTAGCAGAGCCACGTCTGCACTGGACACATGCGCCCGAGCCAAGCCCTGAGCAGACGTTCCACAGACCCCATGGGCCGCAGCATCACTGCATCACAGCATCGGTCCCCTGGCCACCAGAGAAAATGACCATTTTTCTGCTTAGGGCTCCCCAGGCCAGATCATGGGAGTCCCTTAACTAGGAGGAGAGTCCCATGCCCGCCTCCAAGTGGGCAGCATCTTTGATTCTGCACGTGGGATCTAGGCCTGGCTCCAGCCTGTCCCTGAGTGACCAGGGGCAGCTCAGAATGACACCTGGCCCTGGAACATGGTGTCAGGTGCATTTGGTGCTGTCACAGTCAGCTCTGTGTTAATCATGGAGCCTTATTAAAATTGCATCCCTAGCGAGGATAACACCAGCAGGTGCTGTTTGCTGAGACGCGACTCCACCAGGGGCAGTACTCAGACGGTAAGCTCGTCAGTCCTCACCAGGAATCTGGGAGAGGAAACCACGACAGCGGGCTGGATCATGGGAGGGAAAGGCCAGGTGCAACTCTTCCCGCAGGGCCACCTTGGGAGGCTGGGGCTGCTTCACTTCCTGGAGGGGGTGCCTCCTGTCACGGCAGAACCTTCTGGGAGCAGAATCCTTTGTCACAGCCTTGCTGTGTGACCTTGGGCAGCTCATAGATGCTCTCTGCACCCCCGTTTCCTCACTTATAGAAGAGTGTTTGGACCATCCGAGGGGGGCCTGCCAAGATGGTAAATCTGAGAAAGATGGGGTCCTGCCTTACTGGGCCTCACACCAGCATTCCTCTGCTTCTTTTAGAGTCATATCACCTGCCAGAGACCCCCTAACCCCGCCCACTTCTCAAGCCACCACCGGGGAGGGTTCTTGGCCCCCAGCCTGTCCCCGGGGTGGGCTTCCATATGCACGTGCAGCAGAGGGGGCTGGTGCGGAGTGGGGCCTTCCTGCCTCTGCTCATCTTTGGTGCCAGCTTCCTGCAGAAGGGGTGCGATCTGCAGCCCAGACAGAGCAGCCCCCAGCTGGCCCCATCCTGCTGAGTCAGAGGAGGCCGGGCTGGGCTGGGGAAAGGGTGCTGCTGCCCTCAGCCACCCTGGCCAGGGAGAGGGAAGCTCTGGCCCGAAAACAGAGCCTTGGGCCCCGAGGAGCAGCAAACGCCCAGAGGTGCTTGGTAAGGGCCTGGGTCCCAGGAGGAGGCAGAGGGAGCGGGTCCCTGCTGAAGCTACCCCTCGTGGGGGGAGGGTCTCCTGACCCTCTGTTCTCCATGCCCTCTGCCCGGTGGCTAATGCCGTGTCTTGTGGCTTCTCCACCTGCCACAGGGGCCTCCACATGCTCCTCGGTGCAGGACAACAGGGGCTGTCACGAGGTTGATTGGCAGCTTTATTAATGGGGAGGCTGCCCCAGCCCCCACTGCTGGGGAAACTCCCTGAGTGGGTTTCGCGTCTCCCCTTGTTCCGCCACAGACTCAGAAATTTTCTCTGGAAGAACCCAAATTCCCCTGTCCCTTCTAGGGAACAAGTTACAGTGGCAGGAGCAGAAAGTTCTGGACTAGCTCTGGGCTGGTGCAGCCTGCTGGCAGGGAGGGGAACAGAGCAGCAGACAAGCCAGTGAGCACATGCTGTGTGCCCGGTGCTGTGGGGAGGGCAGAAGCCAGACACAGCCCCCGCCCTTGGGGGGGCGATTCTCCACAGCGAGATCGGGAAGGGGAGCAAGGCCTGGCCCCGCGTAGGAACGTCCAGGTGAGCTAAAGGGCCCCAGGGTCCAGAGCAGGGAGAGGTTGCTTCTGGCCAAGAGAACTTGGAAGGCTGCCTGGAGGTGGTGGCCAGTGAGCTGGGTCTTGTGGGTGGGAGAGTTCTTACCAGGACAAGGGGGCAGGCATGTCACACGAGGGAAGCTCTTAGCACAGGAGCAGAGGAGGCAGGTGCAGAGGTGAGTGAGGGAAACGGCATGGAACTCTGGTGGGGAGATGGCCTGGATGTGACACGGAGACAGTAGACTCTGTGAGGACAGGGTCGTGTCCCCCACTGTGTGCATCCCCGGGACTGGTGCACAGTGTGCTTCCAATGAGGCTTGACTGAGGAGGAGGGGACTGTAGAGGACCGAGGAAGAGGAGGTGAGACTGAGGGGGAACCTGGGGGGAAACCGTGGAGGGCTGGACGCACCTCTCAGCCTCGCCTGGGAGGCAGGGAGACCAGGGACATTTCTGAGGTGGTTTCCTTGCTGGGAATTAACCGCCTTCCTTCTCCTTGGTTCTCCTAGCTTTGAAATGGATTCCAAGGGACCTTCCAGATGGAATGTCCTGAAGCCTGGGCCTGTGATAAGGGCCTCGAGAGACCTCTATGGTGCTGTGCGGACTCTGGGACTCAGAGGCCCACCAGGGGAATCAGGAAGGCTCCCTGGAGGAGGTGGCAGTGAGGCAGAGCTCTGTGGAGGGCGGCAGGGGAGAGGTGCTCTAGTACCCGCACCCCCACCACACTTTAGCCTGAAGGAGCTGACCACCGGATTCTGGGTCCTTCACCCAGGAAGGGAGGGAGGGGGGTTCCTGTCCCACCTCTGGCTCTACAGGGGGCTGAGGTGGAATCAGGGATGCTGCTATCACAACCCCAAGAACTTAGTCCGGAGCCACAGTGCAGAGGGCGGGGTACTGGAGTGGAAGCTCTTTATCGTCTTCAAATTACACATGACAGTTGTCACTGGGTGGCAGAAGTTGTCACCCAGGTCACACCTGTATCATCTGAGGCTGCAGGAGGTGCGATGACTGGCCCGGGTCTCCCGGAGCATCTCGGTGAGGATCTAGCATTTTATCCACTCAGCTCCATCCTCCCACAGCTGAAGCCAGATCCGTCCTGCCCTGCTCGCGGGGGCTGTGAGCGAAGGTCCTAAATGTTATCTCCATCCCCCAGCCTCGAAACGTGTCCCCCTCCGCTGTCCCAAGGGCCTGATGTACTCTCTGATGAGTCAGTAATTCCTGACAGACTGCAGGTCGGCTCGATTCCTCAGGTCAGGAACACCAGGCTCACCCCTGCCCCGGGCTCTCTGTCACCGCCCACGTTCAGTCAATCGGCACACCACGTTGAGTTAGCCACGTAGATGGTCTTGAATCCATCTACTCCTCGCCATCCACATGCCCACCCGCTCCATCTCTCTGCCGGACCGCCGCCCCACATTCGTCTCCCGACGACCAGCCCCTCAGTCTGTCCTCCTCTTTAAAGCCTAGAGATTTTTCCAAAACACAAACCTGAGCAAGGCTCTCCTTTCCCCACATCCTTCAATACCTCCCCATTGCCCTCAGGACGAAGTCCAGGTTCCTGCCGACTTCTCCAGCCTCAACTTTTGTCCCCAGCCCACCACCCACCACACCGCTTTGTTCCGGCCACGTGCACCTTCTTTCAGTTCCTCGAAAATGCCAGGCTCTCACTGACACCCAGGGCTTCGTACAGGCTGTTCCCTCTGTCTAGAATATTCTCTCCTGCCCACCACCACTTCCTTTCACTCCTACCCTCCTTCAGATTAAACCTGAAACCCTCACTTCCTCCCTTCTGCCCCCTCCTTCCTCTGTGCCCACAGGTCATCGACTTCTCTCTCTCTGTGATGCTCTGTTCACATTGCACGGCGATTGCTGGCTTGTCTGCTGGGTCTTACACAGAAGACCGTGGACTCCTTGAAAATACAGCAGTCCCCCCTTATCTGCGGGGGGTACATTTCAAGACCCCCCGTGGATGCTTGAAACTGCAGACAGTCCCAAATCCTATATATACTGTGTTTTTCCCATACATACATACCAGTGATAAAGGTTAATTTATAAATTAGACACAGCGAGAGAATAACAGTGATAACTAATAATAAAATAGGACAATTATAACAATATATTGTCATAAAAGTTATCATAGATCTTAGCAACCTCAGCATTTGATTTTTTTCATTCCTTATTAAGTGGAGAACTTTTATCTTTTCACTTAAAGGAAGCACTTTATGGCTTCTCTTTGGCATATCTGAATTGCCAGCATCACTACTCTTGCACTTTGGGGCCATTATTATGTAAAATAAGGGTTACTTGAACTCAAGCACTACAATACGGCGACAGTTGATCTGATCACCCAGACAGCTCCTAAGTGACTGACGGGCCAGTAGTGTACACAGCGTATACATCGTGGATATGTTGGACAGAGGGATGATTCATGTCAGGGTGTGATGGAGCAGGAAGCTGCGAGATTTCATCACGCTGCTCAGAACAGCATGCAATTTCAAACTTATAATTGCTTATTTCTGGAATTTTCTGTTTAATATTTTTGGACCTTGGTTGACCACAGGTAACTGAAACCATGGAGAGTGAAACTGAGGATGAGGGGGGGACTACTGAAGGATCTCTTTTGTGTCCCAACTTGTACCCCCAGGACTCAGCACCCAGGAAGTGCCCAATAATATATGGTTATTGAATGGATGAAGAGGTGGACGGTTGGATGGGTGGGTAAACGGATGAATAGATGAGGGATGGTGGGTAATGGATGAAGGATGAGTAAATGGATGGATATATGGTTGGATGGATGGATGGAAGGATGAGTGAGTGGGTTGGTGGATGATGGATGGATGGATGGATGGACACTTACAAATTTCTGAACTACAGCTTGGGTCCAGCTTACATTCTATCTCAGGGACTCCTTCAGCCAAGAACCAATTATTTTTGATCCAATGTGCCCACCAGTTCACGAGACACACCTGACCCTTCCTGTCACGGATGAAGCAGAAGAACCCAACCAAGGCCCTCGTTGACTCTTTTCCCACCTAGTTTACAACTTCCTTGTGAGTCATGACCATTTCTTGCCCTCTGCCAAACCTAAATTGCTTCAGCTATGGCTTCGATCTCATTCATTCTTCATCCCAGAAGGGCCTCCTTTCCTCTGTCACACCCCCACCTCCTGGCTCTTCACACTCTTCCGTCTCACGGTCCCCTTCTCTTCTACTGACGACACGATCCAGGTTCTCTCCTTCCATAGAACCACTCCTTGACCCCAACACCCTTCCCTCCCAACACCCAACACTCTGTCTTCTTATTTCTCCTTTCACTTATGACTAAACTTCTGCAATGTGTGGTCTCCCACTACCACTTCCTCTCTGCCCACATGTGATTAAATTCTTAGCAATGTGGCTTCTGGCCCTGACTTTCTGGGTCCCTCAACTCCTGCATGGCCACTCCCTGAACTTCCCATCCCCTCACAAAGGGCAGTGTGGGGCAGTGGTTACCAGCAGATGCTCTGGAAGCGCTATGTACAGCCCTGGGTCCCTCTTCTACCTGCTCCAGGTTGTGTGACCAAGATCAGGTCTCTGGACCTCACTGTCCTCATCTGTACAATGGGCATGTTGATAGATGCTCCTTCCTGGTGTTGCTGGGAAAATTAACTGAGATGATGTATGTAAATTTCTGGTTTCTAGCTGGCTCGATGAATCTCCTTGTCATCACTAGGAACTGAGTTCCCTCCCTGACGTTCCTCCCCTGGGATTCAGGACCTAGGCCCTCCCTGAGCTCTCTGTGGCCTCTTCTTCTCAGTAACATCCCTGAGCTCTCACCACGGGCTGGGAGGGCCCTCAGCAGTTCCATCTATTAGTTTACTTTGTCCTCACGATGGCCGGATGTGAGAACTATTATTATCTATGTTTACAAATGAGGAAACTAGGGGCCAGCCACAGTGGTTAAGACACTGGTCCACGGGCACACACAGCTAGCAAGTGGCAGAAGCAACCCCAGGGTTGGTTTTTGCCTCATGCAACCCTCTCTCCCTCCCTGACGTCATCCACTCAGGCCTTTGACCTCGGGATGGACGCTTCCTAACTCTCCATCCCCAGCCCTACCAGTCACCATCAAACACGCCCACCTGGCCCCCGCCTCGTCCTCTGGCCTCCTCTTGCCTGCACTCTCAGACCCTTAGCTCTCTCTGCCTTGCAGTCTAGCCAGCTCTGTGCAGCTCTGTCACCCACCCTTGACTGTGGGCTCCTGAGAAGAAGAAATCTGGCCCCTCATGCTTCACTCAGCCCCCAAAACACGAAGAGCAGGACCAAGCTCCCTCTCAATCAACTTCCCTTTCTTCTGTCCTGGCCAACATTATTCCCCACCTCCTCGTCGGCCCCACTGGTTGGAAACCTTGACTCATTCCTCACCATCAGCCCCCACATGGCATCAGGCACAGACTCGGCTCAGCGACGACATCTTCAGGCCATCCTCAGCTTCCTCACTTCCTCCTCATTTCCACTGGCTCAACCCGAATCTTTCACACCCAGACAGTATCAATGGCTTCCGGGCCTATTTCCTCCTCTCTGGTTTTCCTGATGCCGCCAGCCTACAGGCCCGTGTGTGACGGGTCTTTCTCAAGGGCTGCTCTGACTACATACTGGCCCCCTCAAGAACTGTCAATGGCTCCCTGCTCCCTTCCCACACCACTGGAAACTCTTCCTGCCAGTCTTTAAGCCTGCCATCAATCGGGTCCATCCTTCCCTATTCGGCCTCATTTTGCAGCTCCCCAGTGTTCAACCTCTGCAAGGATCAGAGTGTTCCCTCACTATGGGACCTGGTTTGCTGCTCCTGTCTTCTTCTTTTCTGGGTTATCCACTCCCACTGCCAAAGCAAATTCTATCCATTTCTCACATATGACATGCCATAAAGACATTAAGCAAGGGGGTCACTGTGGAGGCGAGGGGCTAGGGGCAAAGACTCAGCAGGTAATCCGGGTTTGAATTCAGCTGTGCCACCAATGAGTTATGAGACTTCGAGCGAGTTACTTCTCTCCGAGCCTCAGTTTCCACATCTGCAAAATGAAAGTAACACTTGTAACTCTATTAGAAGGCCTCAGTTCGCATCAACCGCCTTAGTGCCTATATCTGGCAAATAGTACGTGTTCCTGACTTTAAATGTCATCTGTACGCCAGTGACTCCCAAAATTCTTTCGAAAACTCCAGACTTGTAAACCAGCTGCCTACTCACCGTGTCGAACAGGCGTTTCAAACCCACCAAGTCCAAGGCTGAATTCCCGATGCCCATCCGCCCGCACGCCGGCTCCTCCTCTCTTCTCTGTCAGCCCCTTCCTTCCGGTTACTGGGGCCAGAAACCTGGGCGTCATCCTTGACGCCTCTCTCTTTCACCCCCCCACTTCCCATCTGTCAGGCGATCTCCTGGCTCTGCCTTCAGAATTCATCCAGAGCCCATTGTCTCTCCCCAGATTCCCACACTGCCTTCTGGAGGCCTCCCAGCCAGCCCCCAGCCTCCACCCTCGCCCCCTGCCATCTCTTCTCAGCACAGCAGCCGCAGGAGCCTGCGTCTCCTCAGTAAGAACATCCCTGTGAGCCTCCATCTCACCCGCAGGAAAAGCAGAAGCCCTTACAGTGACCAGAAGGCCCTGCCCGCTCTGCACCCTCCCCACCTCGCTTCCTCCGCTCCAGCTGGGTGGCCTCCTCGCTGTGCCTCAGCCAGCCAGACGTGCTCCTCCTCAGGATGTTGGCACCACTCATCTTTCAGCCTGGGATGTTCTTAGCCCAGATACCTGCGTGACTCACGCTGTCACCTCCTTCAAATCTCTGCTCAAATGTCACCTGTCAGTGAGGCCTACCCTGTTTAAAACTGCAGCCCACTCCCACCTCATCCTTGGCTCTATTTTTTCTTTTTCTTTTCTCCTGTAAGACTTGCCACCCTCTAATACTCTACAGCGCTGACTTACTTATTACGCCTGCCGTCTGTCGCCCGTCTCTCACGAGCAACCCCAGCCCCATCCCGTCCCGATGAAATGTAAATTCTGGGGACAGAGGGCTTTGCATCTTTTGTTGGTTGAAGTATATCCCCTGGTGTGTGGTGGCCCTCGACACACACTTGGTGAGCTCAGCGTTTGCATGAATCAGTGGCCGGTGCTGTTCCTGAGGCAGGAACACAAGCACTTCTCTTCAAGTCTCACTGTCACCCGTATATCGTCTCAACCCCTCTCATGCCTGGGCCTCAGCCGTTCACTCGGGCCCCCGCGCCAGCCCTGTCAATCAACTCCTTTACTCGCTGCTGGAGTCCAACCCTCTCTTCCCAGGGAGCATTTGCCCCTGCTTCCAAGTTCTCTCACAGGCAGGTCTTTGGTCTCCAGATGGCACTGGGACAAGTCAGGGCTGCACTGCTGGTGACCATGAAGGCTCACCCCTCAGGGTGCAACGCAGACCTTCCTGGAGAAGTCAGAGGTCAGTGGCAGTCTTCCCAGGGGGATGTGGGGGGGTGTCCTTCCTGCCACATCAGAGCCCTCAGGGTTCCCCGGAAGGCTTGTTCAGCACCAGGGTCAGAGCCAAGAGCCCAGCTTCCGGGAAGGAGAACATGGCACCCTTTCCAAGGACCTGGTGGATGGAGGGTCTCCCCGCATGCTGTCCAACCTCAGCCACTGCAAACGAGCCAGCAGGCACAGAGCCAGCGGCATTTGGCCATTTGACATGTGGCACAGCGCTGCCTGGATCAGGGCTCACCCGGTGGGGGCTGTGGCTGCTTCTGAGCAGGGCTCAGACCTGGAAAGCATGAGCCCCCTGGGGAGGCTGAGGCCCATTTCCCTTTCTAGAGAGAAGTTCACGCCTCAGCAGCCCTCTGGGCCCGGCCCAGACAGGCTGTGGCTTGTTCTCCCACACACAGGGGCTTTCCCCTCAACCCCACTGGGCTTACCACGGGTCCTACCTCCTTCCTGCCTTGCCTGGGCGCCTGTCAACTCTCCATATTCGTTGCATTTTTTTTTTTTTTTAAACGGAACTAAAACTATCAAATCCAGCTCCAAAAATAATTTAGTGTTTTTATTGGGATCCCATTGAACATATAGGTTTACTTAGAGAGCCCATCCATTTCCCATCTATTCCTTGAAGTCTTTCTCACCCATCCGACCCCTCCTGCCCCCGCCAGCTCCTCATTCCTGCCCTCCCCGTGGGGTGCAGGCTGGGGAGGGAGGTGGTTGGCTTGCCCCATTGTCTGAGGTTGGGTTCATTAAGGATGTGCTCCCAAAGGAGATGGGGAGGGGGAGAGGAACGAGGGCGGGGAAGGGATGGAAGCCTTGAGAGATGTGACCTCAAGCAAAGTCGTGGGGGTGGCTTCCCCCTGGCCCCCAGGGGCCCTAGAGTTCGAGTTAGAAATGAGAGCCGCTGGAGGGAGCGGGGCTGTGGGTGAGGCAGCGGCATTGCCAACCACACCTGGGTCCCCACCACCAGGCGAAGAGGTAAATATCCTGCTCACTGGGGCCCCTGTGCCTCGCCTCATCCATCCCTCAATGACCAAAGGACGCTGAACTGGGCGTCCATTAGTACCACGCACTTCTTCGTATTTTACTAACAAACGTGTGTCTGTCCTTAAACAACATACAGCAGTGCTTACGCATGTTTTTAAGCTTTATAGTAATACTATCCTGCTGTGTATGTTCTTGTACGTCTTGCAGTGTCGAACCTTGGGAGTCACGCCTGATGCCAGGTGCCAATGTGTTTCTTTCTTTTCACCGTTGTACGCTATTCCATACAGTAGCCACACCACAATTTACTAAAAAATTTAAAAAAGACGGAGGTCTCTGGAGTTGGACTGCCTGCTGGCTTAGTCACTTACTGGGCTGTGTGACTTTGGGTATGTTCCTTAATCTCTCTGTGCCTCGGCACTTCCATCTGGAAAATGGGGGTAATATTGGTAAGGCCCGTCTCAGAGCTGGGACATGGAGTAAGTGGGAAAATTCATTCAAAGGCTCACAGTGGTTGACAGGAACAGTGACCCTCACAAGGAGAAGGCCCGTGTCTTATTCATCGGAGTCTCTGGCAATGAATGAATGACTCTTCCCTTCCTCTTGCTCCCTGCCAGGGGGCGCGCTGTCTCTGGCCCTAACGCCCTGGAGAGAGGACCCGGGGCTACCTACCTGGCATCTCAGTGCTCACGTGGGCAGGACTCCAACTCCGTCAATCTGATAGTAGTCATGACAATACATAAAAACCAGGCAACAGGCCGCATGGGTAGAGATGAGAACCCGGGGTGAGGGGAGGGGGCAGCCCCAGGAAAACAGCCAGGCAGGCAGGGGCTCCCACGCTCTGAGACCCCTGAGATCCCCGGGCTGCAGACTCCCCCGCCACCTTCTGGCCCCTCTGGGGGTTTGGGGGACAATCAGAGCCTTCCTGGGGTCCTGGCTGGCCTGGGGAGCAAGTTCTTGGCCAGGACGTGATAGAGGATCAGAGGGTTTCAGGAGGGACTCACACACATCTTCACAGAAAGCCACTTCCCGTCTCTGATGTCTCTTTGAGGCAATTAAATATTTTTCTCCAGGAAATGCCTTGAAATGCAGCTCCCCACATGGACAAGTGGGCTTTCCAGAAACCAGAGAGGGGCATGGTACAGGCACCAGGTCAGAGCGTGCCAATGGACGCAGATGGCTATGAGCCCTGCCCTTGCCCTCTTTCACTCCTCCCAGGACCTGCGGTGGTCACCAGGGCACAAAGGGAGACAAGACACCTGCATGGCTGCCCTCCCTGATCTTACAGAAGCACATGAAACAAGCGGTACATCTGGTCCCCTGAGGGTTGTGATGGGCAGGTGGGGTGAGCCCCCATGGCAGAGAATTCTCCTTAAGCTAAGAAGTCAGGGAAGGCCCCCTGGAGGAAGCAACATCTAAGCTGAGACCAAAGCAAGAGTAGGAGTTGGCCAGGGGAAGAATGAAGTGGAACAGCTAGCACAGTGGCTCAGAGGTGTGAGAGAGAAGATTGACTGGAGGATGTATAAAATGCGCATTGAGCCAGCCCTGATGGCCTAGCCAGTTAAAGTTCGGCACGCTCTGCTTTGTCGGCCCAGGTTCGGTTTCCAGGTGCCAAACTGAACCACTCGTCTGTCAGTAGCCATGCTGTGGCCACGGCTCACACAGAAGAACCAGAAGGAGTTACAGCTAGAATATATAACAATGTACTGAGGCTTTGGGGAGGAAAACAAAAAAAGGGGAAGACGGGCAACAGATGTTCACTCAGGGCGAATCTTTCTCAGCAAAAAGAAATAAAAAAAGAAAGGACTCTGTTATTAAAAAAAAAAAAAAAAAGGTGTGGCCAAAGGTGTTGTGGGAGTGGGGAGCAAGAATGCAGGAACCAGCATCCGGAGAAATGAGGCTGGAGCCCACGGACGCACTGAAATCCTCTGAGAAATCAAAGACGTAGAAAGCGCACTTGGCAGTCCCTGGAACTGTGCACAGACGCCCTGTCCCTGGGCCCACAGGCCCTGTTTCCCTAGTAGGACTGGTGGATTCAGACCATCTGGCAGCAGCTGGTGCTCAGTCTGCTGAAGGGGTCACCAGCACAGCTTAGCCCGTTGGATTTCTGAGCACCAAATCATTTTCAGAGGAAATACAAAACCCATCTTCTTCCCTAATCCACCCAGTGAGAATTCCAAATAAGTCCACAGGCAGTTGGCTGGGCCGAGGTTCCCCTTCATTACGTCTGCAGAGAGAGCGAACAACGGGGACCAAGCTGGGGGATGGGAGCCTACTCATCCCAGTTAAGAGATGCTTCCAAGCCTTTTAACAGCGTGATGCAGCTTCCTGCTGAGTCCCAGGAAGACATCCTCTTGCTTCCTGGATTGCTCTGCCAGTCAGGATGGGCCAGGTTACACTGCAGTAAGAAATAACCTCGGGGCCAGCTGCGTGGCCGAGTGGCTAAGTTCGCGCGCTCTGTTGTGGCAGCCCAGGGTTCGGATCCTGGACGCGGACATGGCACTGCTCGTCAGGCCACGTTGAGGCGGCGTCCCACATCCCACAACTAGAAGGACCTGCAACTAAGATATACAACTGTGTACAGGGGGGGTTTGGGGAGATAAAATCAGAAAAAGAAAAAAAGATTGGCAACAGCTGTTAGCCCAGGTGCCAATCTTTAAAAAAAAAAAAAAAAGAAAGAACCTCAAACTCTCAGTGGACAAAACCCACCAAGGTCTGTTCCTGGCACAGAGATTAGGGGTGCTCTTCCAGGGCTGGAGGCTGTGAGTCATTCCCACTGTGGGACCCAGGCGGATTGAGCCTCATTTATGGAATGTCCCCAGCTGCTGGGCCACAGGGACTGAAGTTCTGACGTCTCTCACTGGCAATGAAATATTCAAATCTTGTGACACCCATGACTTGTACTCCCAGCTCACTGGCCAGAACTGGTCATTCGGCCCCCACCAGCCCTGGGGGCAGGAAGAACAGCCTCCCACATGCCTGGGGGCAGCAAGCCAGGGATATCCCAGGAGACTGAACTTGCCAGGTTCAAAAGCAGTTTAGAGGAGAAAAATTCCGTCAACTTGAACAGCATGCATTAGCTTAGGGGAAAAACTATGCAAAAGGCAAATTATTCTTATCTGCCTAATGAATCCGTGGCATTTCTTTACCTTACTTTACTGGAAACGAAGACTGCATTTCTTTAAAGATCTCCAAAAGTTCTACCGTCTTGTTGGGCATCCACTAACAAAAGCAAATGGAAACTGAATGTTTCAAATCTTTCAGAAACATCTAGTGCATGATCATGGGTTCTGTTTACCAGAACTCACTATGGGTACATCATTTTTCTAAGTGTTTAGTGGGAATTATCTCATGACATCTTCATCCACAAGATGAATTGTTATTATTCCCATTCTACAGAGGAGAAAACCAAGGCCCAGAGAGGTTAAGCAACTTGCCCAAATTCACACAGCCAGAGATTCCGATATTATGTTCGGCTCCTGTATTGCTAAAAAACAAGACGCTTGTTACAAATCATTCTATTCTGTCTTCTGGGGGCAGCAGATCCACTGAAGGTAAGAGAGGGGCATCTCTTCTAAAACACGCACTGCTCTGGAATTCTCCTGGGTTCAGAGGCAACACCATCACCCAATCTGGAGAAATTCAGGAGGTCCCTCATGGGTCCGGCTGCTAAGGCTAGCTGTCGGCTTAGGAAAGCCAGCCTGGCACTAGATCTTTTCTCAGGTCCCAGCAGACAGAACAATACTTCTCCAGGAAAGCACGTGACTCAGCAGAAGTGAACGGGCACGGCTGGCACATGGAGGAGCGGCTGGACGCGTGGCTGGCTCCCAGGCCCTTGTTATTCAGCCTCGAGCTGGGAATTCCCAGCCATTCATTTCTGTGTTTTTCTACTCGGCCTCGCCCTTTTGGGGAATGCACAGAGGACTCCAGGGAGGGCAGAGGACAAGAAGACTGTCCTCTCCCAGCCCTGCTGCCTGCGAGCCTGCGGGCAACTCACGCATCCTTTGAGCCTTACTGTCATCATCTGTGAGATGGGACCGGTGCACATAGAGAACTTAGCACCCTGCCTGGCACCTGGTAAACATTAAATAAACAATGGCTATTGTTATGATGATTATTATTATATCTCAGAGCTCTGACAGCCCTGTCGGAAATTTCAGAGGCCTCTCAGTCTCCATCGAATTCTGCATTAATTGTGGAAGTCCCTTCAGCAGAAGTGTAGTTCTGTAACTAAAAGAGAAAATAAAAGGGGCCAGCCCCATGGACTAGTGGTTGAGTTTGGCGGCCTGGGTTCGGTTCCCAGGCACAGATGTACCCCATTCGTGGGCAGCCGTGCTGTGGCAGTGAACCACATAACGAAACAGAGGAAGGTTGGCACAGACGTCAGCTCAGGGCGAATCTTCCTCAAGCGAAAAGAGGAAGATTGGCTACAGATGTTTGCTCTGGCCTGAGCCAGAATACAATACTCCCATCCTCCTCTGGATTAGGAGTTGAAACCTTACCTAAGAATGTGATAAGAACACAGACAAATATTAGAATTTCAAAGCCTCTGTTGGGGTTTCCTTTTGCTGCAAGGACGGCCTTGGGAAGAGGTTGGGGGGCTGTGACCCCCGAGCTCCTTCCTGGGGGTGGGGTTGGGCAAAAGCAAGAGGAAATGAGTATGAAGTGGAATGGAGGGGATGGGGGGTGGCTTGGGGGAAGGCAAGTAGCCAAGGGAAGAAACAGAAGTTGCAGCTTGCACAGAGGCCACAAACCCAGATTCCTGCCAGAGCCTCCTCGACCCAACGTCTGCGGGGCTCGGCAGGTAGTAAAATGAGGGAGCCCGCGGGGAAGGAGAAGAATCACGTGTCCGTCACGCTCTCTCTTTCCTTGTCTTACTTTCCATGGACACCTGGGCTCAGAGAAAAACCTCCTTTATTATAAAGAAGACAAGAGAAGGTCGCTGATAAATGGCAACTGCCACGGCCACAGGGTCCAGGAGCACCTAGGGGTAGAGGGGAAGGTAGAGAACTGGGGTCTCACCCCGGCCTGCCCCATCTCAAGGCCCCACCCTCCGTCATCCTGGGGATGACACCACCCGGGGGGCCAGACCTTCCGAGGCACCTGAGAGAACATAGAAAAGTGGGTTCGTGTGTGTAATTTCCTGACTTTTAAATGTTGCCTCTAATTTTTAAAAAACACCACGCAGACATTGAATCTAAGATGCCATTGTTTGTAAGACATTCTGATACTTAATAAAATACTGAGAAAGTAAAAAAGGCTTGTCAATTAAACTACAACAAGCCATTAATTATAAGGCAAATCCCAATTTCAAAGATGTCACAATGGGAAAAAAATGTGCACCTTAGAACTTACGAAATACTGTACATCCATAGGCCAGACTTGGCCTGTGACACTTTGTGCAGGTCCCAAGCTATACAACTGTACATAGCAGCTCTTACGACGCCACCCCAGGACACTGGAAGGCCGAGGGATCACCAGGAAATTTGTATTTGGGTCATATCTATGAACACCCAAGTCCCTTGAGAAGAAGCAATCCCTCTTCAGTCTTTATCTGGACCAGAAATGAGTCGAGGCAGCAGAGGAAAACGTGTCCCAGTTTGTTCCCATGGGTTACCAGATCACTGGCGGTGACACCAAGGCCCCTGAGAGGGTGATGGGGTCAGGAGGGCAGCTTCATGACAGATTCGGATTCCTGCCAGGGCTGGGAGCCGCTAGGAGAGGCCTCACACCTGCACTCATACAGGCTCAGAGAGGTGAAGGCACTGCCCAGTGAAACACAGCTGGGCAGGGCAGAGCCCAACCAGGCCTCAATCCCCCTCGCCCTCATCCACTGTGCCCCCTCACCCTCATCCCCAGCGCCCCCTCGCCCTCATCCCCAGCGCCCCCTCGCCCTCATCCCCAGCGCCCCCTCGCCCTCATCCCCAGTGCCCCTCGCCCTCATCCCCAGCGCCCCCTCGCCCTCATCCCCAGCGCCCCCTCGCCCTCATCCCCAGTGCCCCTCACCATCATCCCCAGTGCCCCCTCACCCTCATCCCCAGCGCCCCCTCACCCTCATCCCCAGTGCCCCTCACCCTCATCCCCAGAGCCCCCTCGGCCTCATCCCCAGCGCCCCCTCACCCTCATCCCCAGCGCCCCCTCGCCCTCATCCCCAGTGCCCCTCACCATCATCCCCAGTTCCCCCTCACCCTCATCCCCAGCGCCCCCTCACCCTCATCCCCAGTGCCCCTCACCCTCATCCCCAGAGCCCCCTCGGCCTCATCCCCAGCGCCCCCTCACCCTCATCCCCAGCGCCCCCTCGCCCTCATCCCCAGTGCCCCTCACCATCATCCCCAGTGCCCCCTCACCCTCATCCCCAGCGCCCCCTCACCCTCATCCCCAGCGCCCCCTCACCCTCATCCCCAGTGCCCCTCACCCTCATCCCCAGTGCCCCTCACCATCATCCCCAGTGCCCCCTCACCCTCATCCCCAGCGCCCCCTCACCCTCATCCCCAGTGCCCCCTCGCCCTCATCCCCAGAGCCCCCTCGCCCTCATCCCCAGCGCCCCCTCGCCCTCATCCCCAGCGCCCCCTCGCCCTCATCCCCAGTGCCCCTCACCATCATCCCCAGTGCCCCCTCACCCTCATCCCCAGCGCCCCCTCACCCTCATCCCCAGTGCCCCTCACCCTCATCCCCAGAGCCCCCTCACCCTCATCCCCAGCGCCCCCTCACCCTCATCCCCAGCGCCCCCTCACCCTCATCCCCAGTGCCCCTCACCCTCATCCCCAGAGCCCCCTCGGCCTCATCCCCAGCGCCGCCTCGCCCTCATCCCCAGTGCCCCTCACCCTCATCCCCTGTGCCCCCTCACCCTCATCCCCAGTGCCCCTCACCCTCATCCCCAGCGCCCCCTCGCCCTCATCCCCAGCGCCCCCTCGCCCTCATCCCCAGCGCCCCCTCGCCCTCATCCCCAGCGCCCCCTCGCCCTCATCCCCAGTGCCCCTCACCATCATCCCCAGTGCCCCCTCGCCCTCATCCCCAGCGCCCCCTCACCCTCATCCCCAGTGCCCCTCACCCTCATTCCCAGAGCCCCCTCGGCCTCATCCCCAGATCTCCTTCACCATCATCCCCATGGTCCCTCACCCTCATCCCCAGAGCTCCTTCTCTTGCCAACTGTGGATGTTCCTGCAACTCTGCCCCAGGCTGGCTGGAGCCAGGGGTCTCCAAGCCTGATCCAGGGGGTCTCAGCCTCTCCCTTGTTCCATCCCCACTTGAGGCTCTGGTTGCTGAGCCCACCCTAGAAAAACCACCTTTATTGATTCACAAGACTTTTCAATTTTATTATAAAATACAAAATGGCACAGACATTGGTGATAGGGTTGAAATAGCACAAGGGTCAACCAAGACCTTCCAAAGTCCTCCCTGAATTGTCCTCATCCATGTCCTGCTGGGGAACTGACAGAGTCTGTGGAAGGAGAGCCTGCTGCCCCCAGCTGCTTTCTCACAGAGGGGAGCCCCATTATGGATGCCCCGTCCCTTGAAGGTTCTCCCAGCCTGGAGGAGCCAGAAAACGTGCATTCAGACCTGCTGCCCCCCTCCCTGAGCCGTCCCAGTGCCCCCGACTCGAGCCAGGCCCAAGCACCCAGAGCCACGCCCAGCAGAAGTGCAGGAGGGCCCGGTGGGCAGAGCAGCACAGCTTCCCCTCTGTGGACGAGCTGTGTGTGCTTCTCCAGACCATTCATCTGCCGAGGAGCGTGTCACCACACCTGGGGGAAGCCAACCCACAGGAGGCTCTTCAGGTGGGGGGGCAAGGATCACCCTGGGGACAATTGGGGCTGGGGAGCTGCCACCAGGGATCCTGAAGGGTGAGGCCTGCAGGTCCTGCTCTGACCATAGGGTGCTGACCATGGGGTGCAGGCACTCAGCCTCCAGCCCCATCAGGGTGGCCTGAGTCCTCAGCAGCCTAAAAGGGAACCCCTGACGTCATGGTCTCAACTTCCCTTCCCCCACCCGCCCTTCAGCACAGGACAGAGTCCCTTTCAGAAGTAAACACGGGAACTCAGGTTTCAACGGTGGCTTCTGATCTCATGGAAAACCTCATGAGAACTCCTGGCCCTGCGTGCGGTGGGGGCTAAGGTGGGCAGAGAAGACCTCAGAGTCTGGACAACAGTGTTTTCAGGGGGTGAGAGTGGGGGCAGGGGAGCCCACGCTGCAGGAGAGAAAGAGCAAACGGTGGACTCCAGTCCCTAACGCAGGTGTGCGGCTCCTTGGTGAGGCCTCCCCTCCTCCTTCAGCCAGGCACCCAAGATCTCAGGGTCCCTGTCAGCCCTATTCTCAAAGCCAGGGACGGGCCTTCAAAGTTGGTCTCTGTCCCTGGAGCAGCCAGCCCAGACCCCTCCCTGCAACAGGGCCGTCTGCTCTATCAGAGTTCCTGGGGATGCCCTCCCGGCTCCTGGATCAGTAGACTGGCTGAGGCGCTTTGGGGATAAATGTTGAGGGAGCACGCGGGGATCGGGGAAGGGGTCTCTGGATCAATCAGTGGTGCCTGTCGGGGGTCCAGGTTACCGCCACGGATTTGCCATCCCTCTTCCCTTTCTCAGATGGGAAGCCAGTGGTCTGAATGCTTTGTTGGGTTGGTGGTGGACCTGGGACTAGAACCCCAGCCTTCACACACATAGTCGATGTTCCTCCACTGCACAGCATAGACTGAGGAGGGAAAAAATCAAAGCCACCGGGTAACTCCATCTCCGCTTCCCACGATGCCTAACTCAGGGCAGAGCCCTTCCTGGGAACTGTCGCAGGAAACACCACGCTAGCCTGGTGCAGGAAAACACAGGTCCCCGGCTGGACGTGGGCTCTGTACAGGGGAAGGGGGCTAGCACCGCAGGTGGCCGGGGTGACTGGCGACTGCAGCAGGGCCAAGAGACACGATGAGGTCTGAGGGAGTGGGAGGAAGGGGGCCTGGCCTGAGGCTCGGTTGTGAGATGAGATGACCATGGTACCCACATGGGGTCACGGGCCAGAGGGGCTGGGCGTTCAATAAATAATTGTTCACTGGGGCCGGGACGGTGTTTAAGAGAATCTCTAACCGGTCAGCAGCAGAGGAAAGTTTTCTGACTTGGGGACACTGATATGAGTTGTGGAGGCCACTCCTCTGTCCCCAGTAGGTCACAAATGGTCAAGGGTGGCCTCCTGGGGTATGCCTGGGAGTTGGGGGCAGTCCCACTTGGAGGATCCCGCCTCCTTGCTCTGGTCATCGCAGCTCAGGCCAGGCCCGGGGGGTGAGTGAGGACGGGGAACGCCAGGCAGTGTCTGAGTTGAACGACTAGATGCAGGCAGGCGGGCAGGCCGCTCACACCGGCACCAGGACGTACGAGTTACTGGCACAGCTCCGGGGGATGTAATGAAGCCTTTCCACCACGTCCCCCACTAGCTTGTGGGGGCAGCTCTGGAAACTCTGGTAGGCAAACATGGCCACCCCCAGGCAGAAGAGGAGGCCAAGGAAGGCCAGCAGCCCGACTGCCTGCCTCCGAGTGGCCGCCTGGGAGTCGGGGACAGGAGTGATGATGATGCCTAGCCTTTGGGGGTCCACGGTGGCATGGATGGGCTCCTTGGCCTTGGGGGCCCAGCTGCCTGAGGCCACTGGCTCCCTGCTGGGGGCCCCATCAGAGAAGACAGGGGTCAAGGAGACATGGGGCATGCTTCCAGGCCCCCTGAAAGCCTCCGTGTGAGCTGAAATGGGATCCATCTCCATGGACCCTAGAGAGTTCTCTGGCATGAGATTCTGTCTCTTGACCGACACGGATTGGCCTTCAGGTCCAACACTGTCCTCCTGGGCTGTGTGTGAAACGGTGGGAGCCTGGGTAGAGAGGGTCTGGGTGGAGGGGGCCTGGGTGGGGAGGGTCTGGGTGGAGGGGGCCTGGGTGGGGAGGGTCTGGGTGGAGGGGGTCTGGGTGGAGGGGGTCTGGGTGGAGGGGGCCCTGGTGAGGAGGGTCTGGGTGGAGGGGGCCTGGGTGGAGGGGGTCTGGGTGGAGGGGGCCTGTGTGGAGGGGCCCTCAGAGGACTTTCCCTCAGCCCAGAGGCCTGACTCAGGTTGGGAGGCAGCAGAACTCTGCCAAGATGTGGCGGTGGTGACAGCAGCTGTGTTGAGCAGCTCAGTTTTCTTGGGTCCAGCTGGAACCCCTGCATCCGGAGGCTTTGAAGTGGAGAGGGATGTGGTCCCCCAGAAACCAGCCGCTCCCATCAGCAGCTCTGGGGAAGTCCCCAAGGCCCTCTGTGCCTCCTGGCTACTGCTTTCCTCTGTGGCTTTGGGCTCTGAGACCGCAGACCTGTCCACTCCCCTGGTGACCGGGGCAGTCCTAGGCTCACTCAGGCCGATTTGCTTCTCGAATGTGCCGCCGTTTTGAGTCGTAACAGCAGCCTGGCGATCTAGATGTTCCATGGCTTCCTGAACCCACCTCTCCTTTGGGTCGGCACAAAAATTTCTGTGCCCCTTGGTCTCGAAGCTGCAAGGAAGGAAGACAGGGACGCAGTGATGCCCAGATGCCATGTGGCGCAGGAACACCACCAAATGCTCTGAACAGACCCAGCTGGAAATCCTGCCCCCGCTGCTCGTTAGCTGTGAGCTGAGCGTATCAGCTGCGGCAACCTGCTCTCCACAACTCGTGTGTCCTCCCCTGAGGAATGGGGATGGGGTGCCTACCTTCATTAGGGTGACCAACGGTCCCAGAAAAACTGGGACTGAAGGTCTCAAGAGGTGGGCCTTTTCATGAAAAGTCCTGGCAATCTGGGACATGTGGGTCCCCCTGTTTCTATGTTATTTTAAAAACTGAAAACACTGCAAATCAGCCGGCGCAGAGCAGGAGCTCAGTAATAATTGAGAACAGTAACAATGTTAATAATGATGTCATGGCCTTTAAGGCAAGGGGCTCTGGGCTGTGAGTCTTCTGAGTCGGGGGAGATGTCACAGGTGTCCTCTGCCACCATGTGTGTGACTGGTGAGCCCGGAGGTGGGGCTTCCTCACTCTGGAAAGGACCCGAGGTCACAGCATCCTCTTCTCCCCCTCCTTGTCACAGGCTGCCCTCTGGACGTCTACCCTCCTCCCCTGGTGTGTCCTCGGGCTGAAAGGGCACCTAGTGAGCTACAGCCACATATATGGTGACCCCACCGGGATCCTGAACACCATCCAAATCTTGAGCTTCCTCTGAAGCTGTGTGTGGCTGGTTCACCGCTGAGACCACAGCTCCAAGCTGACTGGGGCCCTTGCTCCACGCCACAGCCTGTGCTGGGCATTTTGCTTGCTAAACCTCACACCCATCCTGCAAGGTGGCTACACTCATCCCCCTTTTACACATGAGAAAACCAAGGCTCAAAGAGTAACGTAAACACCTGGCTCCTGTATGCTAGGAAGCCAGGGAAGGCCAGGAAGCGAGCGTGACCCCGCAGGCCCCCACAGGCTCCATGCTGCCCCGGTGACGTGATCCCCTCTCTGGGGCTCCCCACTTCCTCTTCACCTAGAAAACAGAGGCAAATATGTGGGGGGAGTCTGGAAGAAGGGAACCTCGCCAGGTGAGCAGAGAGGCCGGGTAGCAGCACCCTGCACCATCGATGGGAGAAAGCGCACGGCATCCTGTAGCTGAGCCCATTCTTTGAAGGCCCACTGGCCAGGGTGCTGCCAGGCCCCTGGGTCTGGCTGAAGCTGCGTTAGGGCCCAAAGGTCAGTCCTGGGGAAAGGCCTCAGGGTTGGGCGATTGGGCAGTACCCAAGAGGGACCCCAGAGGAGCAAGCAGCCACGATGACCAGGGGGCCCAACAGCCAGGCGGAAAGTTGGCTTGGCTTGACCCCTCCCCAAAGTCTCACAGGGATCCTGTTTCCTCATCTGTCAAAGGGAGATAATGATCTTGGCATCTCCTACTGTTGGCAGCTTCCGGCACACGGCCAAGCCCTTCGCTTACATTATCTCCTTGCATCCTCCCAGCTACCCATTTTACAGATAAGGAAACTAAAGGCACAGATGGTAGGCAATGTGACCTTCAGTGGTGAAGCCAGGATTTGCCCCAGATCTGCTGGAGTCTGGAACCCGCAAGTGGAGAGCACCGTGGTTTACCTCCCACAAAATCTAGCAGGTTTGAGCACGGCTGAAGCATGCTTTGGCCCAGGAGAAAGCACCACCTTGCCGGCTGCTCCATGTCCCAGGCCACTCAGGAAGCCCCTCCCGGCCTTGCCATTAAGGTCTCGAGGGGGCCGGCAGGAGGAACACCTGCAGAGGCCCCTGGCCAGCAGCCCAGGTTGGGGTGGGAGGATGCAGACGCGAGTTAGCGGAGGCCTGGGACCATCCAGGGCCTGACGGGAACACAGAGGCCCAGAGGGCGGTACCTACATGATGGCAGGTTTGTCACACGACTCCTGATTTCGTTGATAGCGGACCAGACGATGCAGGCGGATCTCCGAGGTCATCTTGTTGCACGTGAAGATGCATTTCTTCACACCATGTTGCTGCCCTGAGCCCACAGAGGTCCCTGGTCAACAGGAGTGTCTGTGGGCATCTGGCTCCCCAGCCCGATGTCACCCTGTCCTGGCCACACCACGCAAGCCAGGACCGATGCCCTGTACACCCTGGCCTTCGTGGCCCTGGACCTCAGGCCCCTATCCCTGGCCAAACCTCTACATGCCTCAGTTTCCCCACCTGTAAAATAGGGACAACAATAGTATCTACCTCACCGTGTTGGTGTAAGGATCCATGAAAATGAATTCTTACTTATAAAGCTCTTGCTGCCTGGCATGCAGTAAGTGCTTAATTTAAGAATGAAGCTGCTGTAGTTGGTCTCTTGTACAGCGGGGGATGGAGAAGGCCAGGGATCTGTCTGAGGTCACACAGCCAGCAAGTGATGGAACAGACTCTCTTACCAAGACTGGCTCCTGTCCCTTCGGGGCCCCGGCTGAGTAGACAGACTTTTGTGCTGCCATTAAAGCCAGAGTGAGTTTGGGCGGAGTTGCTAGGAGGAACTGGATCGGCCATTTGGGGTTCCCAGGGCAAGCTGGGGGAGCTGGAGGCAAGAGGAGGGATGGAGATGGGGCTGTGCGTGGGGTGGGGCAGAGTAGGGTGGGCAGGGCCTACAGATGGCTGGGTACCACATGGGGCCAGAGAGAAATCCCAGGACAGGACGAGGATGACTAAACAGACAGCTGAGAACCCAAATATTTTATATAAACATCTGAAGTTGTTTGTCCTGCATTTCCGTCTTTCCCCTTCCTCTAAAATCTCCAGCAAGATTTATTCTGCTTGGTGTGAGTTCGGAGAGGGGTGTGTAAAAAAATGAGGAAGAGCCTGAGTTTCAGAGCTGGGTCAAGGTCATTTGCAACAGAAGCAAGACACTGGAGGGCTTTGCAAAAATCTAGAGGCCAGGGCTTCCAGGGCAGTAGGGTCAAGAGAGCAAAGTGACTTTATCTGGCTCCTCAGGGCCTGGGAGGCCCCAAAGGATCCCTGGGTTCCACCAAAACCCACATGGCTCATGCACAAATACTTACACGTATGTGGACGTGCAAACACGCTCTGCCTTCCCAGATACAGGCATGCGCGCTCACACACTTTCTAGGATCTGCCGCCTCCTCTCCCATCACTCCCCCTTAGCCTCGGCCCACCCCACCTTGTGGGAACAGTGGTTCAGGGCCCGCAGGGCTGGGCTGGGCCATCAAGCAGCAGCCCCCATAGCTGGGGTGGGCAGGGGGGCTCCCAGCAGCTGGTCCCTGAGTGACGGGCTGCCCTTTCACTCTGAGGAATCAGGATGTGAAAGCTGCCTTGCTGCCTTGTCACCCTCCTTCTCCCCCAGCGGGACCTCAGAATGACTCAGGTGCAGCCTCCCCAGGCCCTGCTGAGTGGAGCCAGGAGGCGCCACCCTGGACTGGTGTGGATGACGTCTTCCCGGGGAAGCCCCAGAAAAATGGTGCCCTGGGATGACCTGGAGCCAGGGAGAAGCTGCCCACTGGGCGGGAGGAGTAAGCTAAGTAAGGTCAGTTTGCTCTCTCGACGCTAGTTCCCAGTTTGGAGAGGCCACTGCTAACCTCCAGAGTGTTACAGAGCCACAAAGTCAGCCTGTCCCCAAGGTCCTACCCTCTGCCATGGTGTCTGAATCCCCCTGGCCGGGCTCTGTCCTTAGCTCTACCCGGGAAGGTGGTGTAACTAACCTGGGGGCCTTTTCTCCTCAGAACTGAAGTTTTCTTTCCTCTAATTGGAGCTAATGCCTCCACCCAGCCAGTCACCTCTGCTCTGTCCTATGAGTGTCAAGAGGACAGGGGCTCTGTCTATCTTGGTGTCACAGTGTTTCCCAGCGTCAAACATAAGGTGGATACGCGACAAATATTCATTGAACAAAATAAGGTCTCAATCTACTTACCCCTCCACCCACCTCCCCATCCATCTGTCCATCCATTTATCTGGCCCCTCTGGTCAATCCCCTACCCATCCCCCAGCTGCCCGCCTCCCACCCATCCCTCCCCACGCCTATCCATCCATTGTCTACTCATCCCCACTCACCTACCTACCACCGGTCCATGCCCCAGCCACCCTCCACCACCTTTCACCTACCCACCCAGTCATCCCTCACCAGCCCGCTCACCCAGCCTTCATCCATCCATCCATCCACTGCCTGATTTAGCCAACACTTGTTTGAATTACTTTTGAGTATCTACAAAGACCCAGGCCCTCTTGTCCTTGACCCTGAGCTCTTTCTCCCTCAGGTGCTGGTGCTGAGCCTGGAGGAGACCTCAGTCCCAGGAAATGCTATCAAGGCGCAGTGCTCACTCAGTCAGCCAATAAATGCCGACCCTGCCTCCTGCCAGGCCCTGTGCTGGGCGCTGAGAGGAACAGTGGCCTGTCTCTGCCCTCAGCAGGCTTCTGGCCTGAAGGGCAGCCAAGACATGCCCACAGGGTACCAGAGCTTATCTTAGTTGGGCACCTGTTGTCTACTGAACCTGTGCTCAGTCCATGCACAGCTGCTCTCATTAATTCCCAACATCCCTGCAAAGGGAGTACTATCATCCCCACTTCACTGATGCAGAAACTGAGAACCAGAGAGGTTGAGTGACTTGCCCAAGGCCACACAGCCTCTTAGTGGCAGATCTTATTTTCCTCCCAGCCTTTAGACATCCTGCTGCTCTAGACTGCCTTAAACTCCAGGTAGAAACACCACGTTCCAGAACAACCCCCGAATGTGCTGAGGTTTACATGAGGGAGAGACCACTTCCAATTGTAAGTGGTCAGGGCAGGCTTCATGGAGGAGGTGTCCTTTAGTCTGGACTTGAAGGACTGCTAAGAGGCTTACAGGCAGGAAGAGACAGGAATGTTCTAGGTCTTTGGGTCTTAGCTCATAAAATGAATGTGATAATACCTGCTTCACTGGGTGGTTGGGAGAAGAAAGATTTTTAAATATCGGACTCTTCTGGCAGAGTTTCCTCAACAGCAAACACCACTGACATTCTGGACCAGACAGTTTGCTGTGGGGCTGCCCCGTGAACTGCAGGACGCTCGGCAGCACCCCGGGCCCTGACCCATTACATGCCTGAGCACCCGCGACCAAAAATGTTGGGACATTTCTGACAACCAAAAGGTCTCCAGAAATTGCCAAATTTCCCCGGGAGGCCAAATTCCCCAGTGCCACGTCCACGTGGCTCCATCCCTCCCCTCCCTCAGTGCCCCCTTCTCAGCAGGCTTCCCTGGTCCCTACTTAAAATTTCAACAAACCCCCCCGCCCATTTATTTTTTTATCACAGCACTTTTTTCCTTCCAACAGATCAAATCGTTTGCTGATTTATTTTGTGTGTCGTCTGTCTCTCCAGTCGATGCTCAGCACCCTGAGGGCTGGAATCTTTGGCAGTTTCATTCAGTGATGTGCTTCCAGCATCTAGAACAGTGCCTGGCACATAATAGGTACCCAATAAATGTTTGTTGAATGAGTCAACAAAATGCACAAGGAAGCACTTTGTGACATGTAAAATCTTAACCAACAGAGACTAGAGGAATTTCTATCTAAATTCGACAGGGGCCTGGATCTGACACTCTGAATATCCCCTCCTCTGCCCTGCCCATCCTCCCCCACCTAATCAGGGGGCAGACTACAGCAGCTTGAAACGGATTTTTTTTGCTCTTTCTTGCTGGGGCTTGAGTGGGAGTGAATGCGTCAGCGCTCCGGAGAGAGACTCTGCTCTGACGCTCCGGAGAGAGACACTGCTCTGACTTGTATCTGCAGGTCTGTTACATAAAGCAGAGGCTCCTCCCCCTCCACGGCCCTGCAAACCCACATTCGGGGATTGATTGCAGCCCTGCACCAGCCAGGGTAGCAGGCACGAAGCCCCCAGCCCTCCTTGGGGCCTCTCTGGCTCTTGGACCACCCCCAAGCCCTGCAGGGGCTCCCAGGGGGTCTCTCTGAGCCACAGACGTCAGCGTGGGTGAGGATCTCCAAGGTGGACCTGGCCAAACACCGAGTTTTACAGGAGGAGAAACTGAGGCTCAGAAAGGTTGAAATCATGTATCTCCCAGCAAAGTCAGCGACCAAGATTAGGGCAGGAACCTGGCGGTCCTGAAGCCTCAGGCTGCTAGATGGAGCATCCAGGGTCCCCTCTCCATCCTGGCCTAGGAGCCCCCCGCACCCCTCTTAGTATAACTAACCCACCTCCTCCCGCTGCCGAGATGCCCTCGTAGGCGCTGGGGCCTCGCTGCACAGGGGCAAGACCTGAGGTTAGTGGCGCAGCATCCGGCACCGAAGGAGGCGCAACCCCGCTCAGGGTCACGGCTATGGCAAAGCAGCCTCCATCTGACTCCCGGTCTTCCACTGCTTACCATCTCCCAACACCTCGGGCCTCAGAGTTCAAGCCCGACATACAGGAAGCCATGAGCACGTGGCCTCCGCCTCCGCCACTGCCACCCCCTGCTCCCTGCCCCACTGATGGTTTTTTCCCACACAGAAGGACTCAGGAAACAGTGTGCTCCACGGAGGCATCCTGGAAGCTGGAGACTGTTTCTCATTCTCCCAAACTCGCTGTGTGCCCTAAGGCAGGCTCCCACCCTCTCTGGGCCTCAACCTGCCAGATGGCCTGGGCATTCCCTGAGGATGGGGCTGACTCAAATGGTTCTCAGAGGCAGTGCGGCCCCCTCTGGGGCAAGCATGCCTCCATGCGCTCTCCTGCATCCAGTCTCACCCTCTCCTGCGCTACTTGCTGGCTGTGCATCCTCAGGCCAGTTTCTAAACCTCTTTGGGCCCCCTACTCATGTCAGGTGGGATGGCTACATCATGCCCTATCAGGTCCCAGGCTCCGGAAAGCAAGGGACTGGAGATGTAAACATTTTCTAAGCTTTGCTTGGAAGAGGAAGACAGCATCATGGGGGAGACACAGGTAGAGGGATTGGGCTACAGAGCAGGGGAAGAGTGATGAGCCCAAGCCACGAGCGGCAATGACCTTGACCTCCACTGGTCCTGGGCCCTCTACTCCTGGGGGGACCCTGAAATCAGGGCAGCGGAAAGTCCTAACTCGGGCCTGGCCTGGGGCCAGGTTGACGCAGGAGTCAGCGCTGTGGGTTACATATTAACCCTGGGAGGAGAAACCCAGCCCACTGCCCGCCAGGACTACCACCCCAGTACCCACCAGGAGCCTCCTCCAGCCCCTACCCTCCGGCACCCCCACACCTGGCACCCTGTGCCACCCACACCACCTGTCTCCCTGCCATGCCGGAGCCGCCTTGCCACTGGGTCAGCCAGGGGCAGTCTCTGGAGACTGGAAATCTTCCCAGCCGGGGGGGGGGACAGCCCTGCATGGGGGGAGGGGAAGGGGCCGGGGCCCACCTCCCTGGGGCACATCCCTCAGGAAAGGGCTGCCACGGGCCTCAGCTTTAGGGAGACAGGCTCTGGGGGCCCCGATGTCAGGCCTGAGGGGCAGAAGTGGGGCTGGGGGCTCCCGATCCTGCCCATACCCGAGTCCGCCTCACTCACCGGCCAGGAGCATGGTCAGATGGCAGAGGGTAGCCCAGCTAAGCAGCCAGGAGAGAGAGCCAGGAGCCATGGTTGCAGGCAGGCGGGGGTCCAGGCGGTGCCAGGGCAGGCAACCGGTCTGCTGTGTTTGCTGGAGCTCAGCGATGCCGATGCCGCTTCGCCTCCCGCCTGAGCGGCCCTTTTCTATAATGGGCTCCAGGCTGCCTCCGCCTCCCGCCCGCCCCCGCAGGCAGAGGGGCGGGGGGAAGAGCAAGGAAGCCTCGGATGTTGCCAAGGAACAGAGGTGGGGCTGGCTCTGCATGAGGGCCCCCGGCGAGGTACGGCGGCTCAAGATGGCTCCGCATACCAGGAGCGCCCGGGAGGCTGGACCAGGCTTGCTAGGGTCCAAAGGGCTTCCCTCCTCCCCTTCCATCTGCCAGCGGCCACCTCCCTCCCGGGAGCTGGCCCCCCTCGAGGGTCTGGCTCCTAAGTGGGCAAGAAACAAAGGGCCAGAGGGGCCGAGGGATTGAGTGCTGACTGCAAGCAAGCCAGGGGACCTGGGGGCCCAGCCCTCCTGTGGTCTGGGAGGTATCTCTCCCACACCATGGAGGACCCCCACCCTTTACCCCTTGAAGCCCCAGCTCCTGGGGGACCTTGTTCGTCAGCTCATCCCCTGAGCCCAGCGTGGAGCCTAGCAAACAGCGGGGCTCAGTACAGCAAACGTTTGCTGAATCCAGGATCCAGCTTCACAGGGACAGAAGGGGACCCTGAGGCCCAGGGAGGGGGCAGAGTTGCCCCAGGTCACACAGCATCAGAGCGGAGAACCCGCCTCTGGAGAAGACAGGGCCGTGGGCAGCACAGGACAGGGAAGAGAGCCCTGGCCTCCCCGCCTCAGACCCCCCTACGCTCCTTTCCTCCTTTGCACCCACCCCATCTCCCGCTCTGCCCCCTGCGAGCCTGCAGGGACGACCTCACTCCAGATAACTTGGTGCCTCTTGGCTCCTTCTTAACTCTGCAGGCCCTGCAGAAGTCCTGCCTCTCTCGGGGGCCTCAGTTCTCCGTGTGTACAAGGAGGGGTTGGGCTAACCCCCTGGGGAGGGAGCTTCGCAGCTCTGACTTTCTAGGTTCTCTCTCTGTTGGAGGTGGGGACGTTAGGACCAGGCAGCCAGCCGTTCCCACCAAACTGGTGTAAAGTCTGCCTGTGTGGGGACAGCCTTCCCTGAGGCAGTAGGGACAATCCCAAGACTCTAAAAGTTTAGCAGGAGCCTAGCCCAGCCTGAGGCCAGGAGTTAACTGTGACCCCACTCCCATCCAGGCGTCTCTGGGCTGCCAGCCAGAGGGAAACCAGAGGGTCTTCGAGCCACTGTCGCAGGCCACGGAGCCAGCCGGTCTAGGCTGTGCTGGGCAGAGGGTCCCCAGGCCAGGGGACCTCTTTCTCCCCTGGCACAGGAGGACTGCTGGGCTGTGAGGGGAGGAGGCTGGCCACTCCTTGACCGGGAGGAGCACCCTTGGCATGGGCCCACGGCCATTTACACTCAGAGAATCTGTCCCAGCCAGCAGAGACGAAGCTAGTAACATTCTCATTCCCATGGTCCAAGCCCTCATTTTATAGCTGAGGAAACTGAGGCCCGGAGAGCGACAGGAAGTGGTAAAAACTGAGGTCCAAGGCTCTTTCTGCTCTGCCCCTGTGAAAGGAAGAGGGGCAGGAGAGGGGTGGAGGGAGGGAGAGAAGGGGGAGCGAGGAGCAAGGGGGAGGGGGGAGGGGGAGAGAGGGGGGAGAGAGGGGGAGAGGGGGGACGGGGGGGAGGAGGGTGGGGAGAGAGGGGGAGGGGAAGAGAGGGGGAGGGGGGAGAGAGGGGGAGGGGGGAGGGGGAGGAGGGGGGAGGGGCAAGGGGCAAGTCCTAGGAAGCCCCACACTTCATAAAGGACAAGAGCCACGTTGGGCCAGGTGCGTGGGGACGGAGAGCTTTGTTCCCCACCACAGACTGTGCGGTCAGGGGAAGACGTGCAGGTATCCATCGCTTTTCGAAAGTTCTCGCCTTAGGCAACTTTGCTTTCCCAGAAGACCCACATTAGCCTCTGTTTTTGCTAACTTGAAGAGCTCTGAAGAGGATTTCTTTACAAAAAAAGGTGAAAAGCGAGAACAGCATTCGGTGTCTGTTTGGCGGCGAGGCCCCTTTGTCACGGTGGGCCCGGAGCGAGGGGTTCCCCTGGGGCTCCTTCCCTGGGGACTAGACTCGGCCTCGCTGCCCCGTGGCTTTGAACTGTGTCTGTGAGCACCTGCGCTTTCCTTAGCCTTATTTTGTGCATCCCTTAGCAAGATGTGTGCCAAGGTGTCAGACAAGCCTGGGAGAGCTCCTGAGGGGGTTTTGGGTTTTGTGTGCGATTTGGTGCCACTTGGTTGCTTATTTTTCGGGTCTGGGAATGCTCAGAAAGTTTTCCAGGTAAGTCGGTGGTAACTGCTCCTTCGCTTTGTGCCTTTTCGGCTTGGGAAGGTTTCCTAGGGACGGCTGTCCTTGCTGACAGCAGGGGGAAACCTGTATTTGGAAAGTAGGGGCTCCGGCATTTGGCGGCCCTGTCACTGCTTCTGTGTGCTCTCGGGCAGCTTCCCCGCCGCTCTGGGCTCACACTCGCTCTGAGACGGGCACTGACTACAAACCCAGGGTGTGAGCAAAATGCCTTTATCATGGTCCCTTTTATGGATGAGGAAACTGAGGAACGCAGAAGGGAAGGAATTTTCTGAGGATCACCAGCCAGGAAGTGGGGGTGCCTGGATTTGCCCCAGCCAGCTGGCTCATGACCCCAGGTGACATCCCTGGGATGGAATCGGTTCACGCCCATAAGGTGCCAGTTCAGAGCCTGGCACGGGACAGGTGCCAAACCACAAAACTCGGCTCTGCTTTTTTTCCTTGTTCAGCCCTTGGGGACGTCCTCTCCCGTCTTCTAGTGCAACTTCTTCCTCCAAAAAATTGGAACGGTCACCCCCACCCGGCTCCTCGGGGCGGTAAGGTCAACTGAGAGCAGGTTTGGTTCAGACAGAGGAACTAGCTTTCAGGGCAGCCGGACCTGGAGCAAGTGTGACTCCACTGCTCGAGAGGGATCGCCCTGGCAAGCTCCTTGACCCGCTGACCCTCAGTTTCCGCATCTGTGAAATGGGATGCTAACAGCCACCTCGGCAAGTCACCCCCTGGGGAAGTTCATAAGGCTAAGGACATTTATAGCGCCTGGCACGCAGGAGCTGTCAGTGTCTGTGTTGGCCTTGGTGTGTGCCTGGTACTGCAACGGGACGGGGGCCCCAAACGTGGAGAAGCCAGAACCCTTGCTCCAAGGAGCCCTGGGCCAGTAGGAGAGAGAAGGTACAGGTTTTACAAGAGACCGAGGCTGTGGGCCTGGGGGAGGGAGCAGCCTTTTATTCTTGTCCCGGAGTTAAGGAAGGTGGGAGTGACAGACCATGTTCAGTCAGAAGGTGGGCAGAGTTGTGCTTTCTTTCTCTCACATTGTCGTTTTGGAAAATGTTGAACAGTAAAGAAGAAGGAACCACACAAAGAGCTCTCATCCTTCTCCAACTGCATTCAGGGAGCAGCATTTTTCCTTCGTGGCTTCATCTTTTTTTGCCAGGCCATCTCAAAGTAAATGATGGATGCCTGAGACCCCGCCCCTGAATGCCTCAGCATGCATCTCCATGGTACCAAATACACAAATATGATGCTATCACCCCACCGAATACAGTAACAGCAATTCCTATGGCCTGTAATGTCAGCTAATATCCAAATTTCTCCAATATCCCCGAAATGTATTTTATTTTATTTTATTTTATTTTTGTATTCAGAAACACTTTATTTCACTCTCATTCTTTTTTTTTTTAAGATTTTTTATTTTTTTCCTTTTTCTCCCCAAAGCCCCCCAGTACATAGTTGTATATTCTTCGTTGTGGGTCCTTCTAGTTGTGGCATGTGGGACGCTGCCTCAGCATGGCCTGATGAGCGGTGTCATGTCCGCGCCCAGGATTCGAACCAACGAAACCCTGGGCCGCCTGCAGCGGAGCACACGAACTTAACCACTTGGCCATGGGGCCAGCCCCCAAAATGTATTTTATAGTTTCTTTTCCCTCCTTTTTCCTTCTTCCTTCTTTCTTCCCTCCCTCCCTTTCTTTCTCTCTTCTATTTTTTGAGCCAGGATCCATCTAGTTTCCTGCATTGCGTACGGTTATTTCTTTTTGGTCTGCAATAGACCCCCTGCACATTTTTCATGACTGACTTTCTGAAGGGTCCACACCGCTGTCTTACGCGCTGTTCTCATTCTTAATTTATCTAATTATCTCCTTGTGATGTCGTCTAATTTATTCCGTCTCCTATGTCTTTGTTGTAAAGTGAAAGTCGGTTCTCCAGCCTCCATTAGTTCCCAGCTGCACGCTCTTGGCAAGAATCCATTATGAGTAATACTGGGGATTTCACATCGCACCACGGCCCCTTCACCCCGGCCCCTTCACCCCTGCCCCTTCACCCTGGCCCCTTCACCCCGGCAGATCGGTCCGCTGTTCTTGAGGCCTGGATGGCCGACCGGCTGAAGGATCCGTCTGCTGGAGAAGTGTTATTCCTTTTATGATTCATGAGTAACCTGCACGATGCAGATGGGCAGGATTTTGACAGGCCATTCCCGGCAGAGGGAAAAACCTAACCAAGGTGGAAAGTACTGGACCTGTGCAGGGGAGGGGACCTGTCCAGGGAAAGAGTGGGCAGGGAGGCTGTGGCCGGGCACTTTGCAGCCGGAGTGAGGAATGCGGATGCTGTTCAGGCGCAAGGGGAGTGGGAAGGGTCTGAGCTGGGGATCCACTGAAGCCGGGATTAGAAAGGGCAACAGTGCTGGGCAGCAGGAAAGAGGGTTTCCTCAGGCGCTTATGGGGAGATGAGGATGGGGTCATCCCTGCCCACACCTACCACAGACCCACAGACGGCCGGGAGCCTGCCTAGGTGCCCCCGAGAGCAGGCGGCCTGCGCCGTTCCTGTGGGACATGAGGGACTCCCCCAGCCCCAGAAGCAGAACAGAAACAGCTGTGGGGAGCGAGATGGAGAGCCCAGGGCACTCCTGTGGGGCCCCAGGATGGTAGGAGGGACGCGGTGGCCAGTGAGGCCATCTCCAGGGCCCCTGGGGGACAGCCTCACCTAGCTCTTCCCTTTCCCCACCCACCTCTGTCTGGTTCCCCTGTCTGGCCAACAAGGAGGCCTGCCCTCCGGCACTTGGCTCTTCTGTCCGTGCTGGCCACCCCCTCTGTTTATTGAAATCTACACAACATCGAATTTACCATTTTAACCACTTCTAAGTGTTAGGTGCAGTGGCATGAAGTACTTTCATATTTTTAGGTACATTCGTATCACCACAATCCATCTCTAGAACTTTTTCATCCTGCAAAAGTGAAACTGAATCCATTGAACAATAACTCCCATTTCCTCTCCCCCCAGCCCCTGGCAAGCACCATTCTCCTTTCTGTCTCTGGGAATTTACCTACTCTAGGAACCATACAGTATTTATCTTTGTGACTGGCTTATAAGCACTTGCCACATCTTCAAGGTTCATCCACGTTGTAGCACGTGTCAGAATTTCCTTCCTTTTTAAGGCTGAATAATATTCCATGGTATGGGTATCCCACATCTGTTTATCCATCCATCCATCCATCCATCCACGGACACTTGGGCTGTTTCCACCTTGTGGCTGTTGTGGAGAATGCTGCAATGAACCCAGGGGTATAGACATCTGTGCGATTCTCTGCTTTCAGGTCTTTTGTGTGTATACCCGGAAGTGGGGTTACTGGATGATGTGGTAAGTCTATGTTACATTTTTTGAGGAACTACTGTAGTGTTTTCCACAGCAACTGTACCATTTTACATTTCCACCACCAATGCACAAGGGTTACAATTTCTCCACACCCCCGCCTACATTGTTTTCTTTTTAATAATAGCCCTCCTAATGGGTGTGAAGTGGTATCTCGTTGTGGTTTTGATTTGCATTTCCCTGATGGTAAGTGATGCTGAGCACCTTCTCATGTGCTTCTTGGCCATTTGAATACCTTCTCTGGAGAAATGCCTATCCCAGTCTTTGCCATTTTGTTATTGGGTTGTCTGTACCCTCTTATCCCATTGGGTTCTCACAACCACACGCATGGATAACGTGCTTTTATCGCCTCCTCTTCACAGAGGGGGAAATTGAGCCTCAGAAGGACCAAGCACCTTGATCCAGACACCCAGCCAGTGGGAGCTCCTGCGTCTGTCTGCATCCATGTCGGGAGGCCCGATGCTGCTCCCCGCCTCCCAGACAAGCGCTCTGGGTGTCTGGAGCTACAGCCCTGGAAATCCCGCTGCGAGAGCCAGATCTGACGAAGAGCAAAGGCCACTTGTGCTAAGATGTCCACGGAGCGTGTTCACCCCAAGGAAGTCGTGAAGAGGCCCTGAGGGCAGAGGAGTCCTTCCGTTTTTCTGGCAGACCCAGCTGGTCTGGCCCCAGGCAAGCAGGCCCATTTGAGGGCCCCGGGGAGTTCAGCACCAGACGAGCCAGCTGCTCCCCCAGCCTACTCCCTCCACCTCCTGGATGCACAGCCTAGCTGTGCTGCCCAGTGCCACCTGTGGTCAGGATGGCCACGTGGCAGTCCCACCCGTGGCATGAGGGCAGAAGCGAGGAGCCCTGCCTCCTGGCCCACTCACAAAGCCGTCCCAGAAGCCCACGTCCTCTCTCCCCGTCTGCTGGATGATGGAGTTGAGTCTGGGTCCCAGAGGAGGGCGGGGCCCCGAGGAGGAAGGAGCCTGGTCCCTGAATGACGGTGTGGACGGTGCCGGCAGACCAGGGATGCCCCGTCAGACTTCATGTGAGAAGAGCAAAACTCCTGTGGAGTGGCGCCCCTGAGACCTAGGAGATGTTTGTTTCAGAAAGTAGCTTTCCTGACTGGCACCTCTCCTCTGCCTCCGTGTCCATCCTTGAAAGGGGAGGGTTGAGGTTATTGATTGACTGACTGATCGACTGACTGACTCAATGAATGAATATGCTGTGTACAGCTCTAGACTTGGGGACAGAATGAATGATTTCATCAGATCCTCCTGACAGGTGGTCCCTGGGTGGGCCAGGCCTGGTGGGCAAACGCCTGGGGTCCCCTGTTGGCTCCTACGCAGGTCCTTCCCAGGTCCTCACATCTGGTCCTGGCTCCCCAGCTCACACGTCAGTGTCAAGGGCTTCCCCACTCAGAGACAGGGGGCCGCGGTGCCCCCTGCCCTACCTCACAGGACAGCAAACGCCAAGGAACGAAGCAGACCCTGTTGCAGAGGATTTATTTTCCAGAAGGAGGCCTGTGGGGCAAGCGCAAGACAGGAGGGGAGGGGGACCGTGGGATGCTTGAGGGCCTGTGTGCGGGCAGCAGGCAGGTCATTTCCAGCACCCATGGTAGGCAGGTGGTGCTGGCCTCCAGGGGGACGCAGGTCTTGGAAGACGCTGACTTTTAGGGCTGGCAAAGTCATTCCCTGTGCCTTGGACCCGAGCCCACAGCAACCCTGTAAGGTGGGTATTCTCATTCTCAGAGGAGGCTCAGAGAGATTAGATGGTCTCCTCAGGGTCACACAGCAATAACCACCCCACTGACTTGCACCAGGCTCAGAAAGGAACAAGCACATGTACAGCTTATTTCCTTTACCTGGGGAATATGTTGTCCCCAAGGAGGTGCAGATAAGTCCCAAACCCCAGTCCTTAGCCTGGTCCCAGACCCCTGAGAACAACCTCCATCTTCCTTCATTTAACCACACCCCCACACTCACTCCCAGGGCCAGGAAAGTTCCGCCTTGGCCCCCTTCCACACAGCTCCTAAAATTCCTCCACTCATCCATTTGGCCTCTTAAGCATTAGCCCTCTTTTCATATACAAATATAACTAGAGTTTGTAATACCAAGCCAAGGGTAGTCATTCACACCATAGCATGAACTTGGTTCTGAGCTTTTGGGGGAAGGAGGAAGAGGAAGTGGGGGACTCTGAAGAAGTCAAGGCTGTTGGAGGTTGGAGGAGAAATAAAGACCTGAGGGAGGTAAGACGGGTAAAGAGACCTAAAATGTAAGAAAAATGGGGTAAAAAGGTGAATCTGGGCAAATCTGAGGTTTTACATTGACCCAGATGGTTCTTCTCGAGATGACCTTGGGTCTCTGTCGATGTGTGAGGGCCACTGGGGGGTGGGAGAGGGACATACTTTTATTGTTGAGGCCTGATTCTGAGCCAGACCCTGTGCTCTGTGCTGGAGGCCAGGAGCCAAAAGTAATTCAGATGTGAACTTTGGTCCAGTCAGTGGGGCTGGAGGACAAGGCCCAAGTCCCAGAAATTCTGAGCAGACTGTGATCAGGGCTTTTAAGAGGAGATGGAGGGCCAGGATAAGTCTGAAAAATGAAACTCAGGGGCTGGCCCGAGGATGTAGTGGTTAAGTTCGCATGTTCCGCTTCGACGGCTCGGGGTTCGCCAGCCCGGATCCCGGGTGCGGACATGGCACCGCTTGTCAAGCCATGCTGTGGCAGGCGTCCCACATATAAAGTAGAGGAAGATGGGCATGGATGTTAGCTCAGGGCCAGTCTTCCTCAGCAAAAAAGAGGAGGATTGGCAGCAGATGTTAGCTCAGGGCTAATCTCCCTCAAAAAAAAAAAAAAAAGAAAGGAAGAAGGAAAGAAAAACAAAAAGAAACTCAACCACTGGCCGCTTAGGCTGAGCCATGCCTTGGAGGGCTGGTGGGGTTGGACCTGTGTGGGTGACAGGGAACATTCCAGGTGTCAGGGGCAGCCTGGGAGAAGACCCAGAAGTGGAAATGTGCGGGTTTGGAGAACAGGGAGTTGGAGTCCAGTATGTATGAAAGGAAATGGGGGAGGGCCAGAGACAGGGATGGGGCCCAGATCCAGGGGGCAGGGCTGCCAGGCTCAGGGGCTCTGACCTCAGCCTAGGGCAATGGGAGCCATGGAAGGGTTGGAGTAGGGGAGTGACTGAGCAGGACTGTGGACCCTCGGACTACCTGGGACAGAGGATGGGCTGGAGGGGAAGGGGAGATGCAAGGGACAGTGTGGAGGCTGGGCTGAGGTGACAGTTGCCGGGACGGAGAGCAGGGGCTGCAGGGAGAGGCCCTGGCACGGGCTCGTGCTGCGGAGCGGCTGCGACGGCAGGGAGGCAGGACCGTTAGTCTTCCTGGGGGGTCCAAGGCCGTGTGGTCAGGCAGGGCCCTTCCTCACTTGTCCAGCTTCTGGAGAATCTTCTTCACCCAGGGCTGTCTGGGGTCAGCGCAGATCTCCCGGCCCCTGAGGGTTAGCAGGCTGCAAGGGGACGCCAGGGAGATAATGGGCAGTGTTAGCCTGCAGCGAGGACCCCCGTGCCCGCACGGACGCTTAGCATGGATGGGTCTCCCACGGGATGCAGCGGTGCCTACTGTACAGATTGGTTCAAAGTGTATGAGGCCCCTGCTGCATGCAAACATATTTCCTAAGGGGGAGAGAGGGAGATGAGCAGCAAGGACCTCTGGGGCCCTCGGACCCTCAGCCCCAGCCCTGGGTACCAGGTCATGCCAAGGAACAGAATGCCCGAGAATCTCATAAGGAATGCGGACATGGCCTTAGGAGAGAGTACTGGGCAGTGGGCAGGAACGTGCTCTTCAGAGCCAGATGGTCCAGGTTAAAATCCCAGCTCTGCCACTTGTCAGCAGAACAAGTTAAGAAGGCCCTTAACTTCTCTGAGCCTCAGTTTCCACATCTGTAAAATGGGGATGATAATCGTGGTCCAGCTTCATTGGATTGTGATGAAAATTTGATGTGTTAATATAAACCGAAGCGCTCAGAACAGTCCACAGCGGATAGTGGGCGCTATAGAATCGTGCCACGAGCCGGCCTGAACTTTTAGCACGGATTTTCTCAATAAATCCTTACAACAACCCTATGAGGCCCTGTTAGTCTATCCATTTCATAGTTGAGGAAAGTGAGGCCCAAAGAGGGAAAGCCACTTGCCCAGGCTGCAGCCAGCACCAGCCACGCCCTGGGGCACTCAGCCTCAGCTGTCGCCGGCAGGCGTGGGCTCAAAGCTGGCCAGGGACCAGAGACGTCCCCCAGCCCCAGCCTCCCTTCCTGCCTCTCAAGAGCCTGTCCGTGGGGCCTGAGAGCTCCTGGCTCCCCTTACCTCCCTGACCTGGCCCTGCCCCACAGACCACCAACGAACACAAAGGACAAAGAAGGCAGAGATGTTGACCTTGGCCACATGGGCAGCCTGCCCTGGCCGCTGGGTGACACTGGACAAGGCTCAGCCCCTCTCTGAGCCTCGATCTCCCCATTGTCAAGCCACATTCTTTCTGGAGCCCCTTCTGGCTCCAATTCCAATAATCACACGTGTGCTGTCTTTTATTGAACATCTATTCTATGCCAGGCACTGAGCATCACATCTTCCACTAACTACTGCTGTGCCCTGTGATGCTCAAGAGGCCCCACAGCCTCTCTGTGACCATTTCATCACCTGCGAAAAGGGGATCATAACAGTACCTACCACACAGGGTTGTTTCAAGGATTAAATGAGTTAATATTTATAAAGCGTTTAGAACAGTGCCTGGCACTTAGCAAGCACTTTTTCCGTGTTTGATAAATATTAAATGATCACTCTGCTATACTGGGGGGGAATCTGAGCTCAGAGTTGGAGTGACAAGAACCCTGGGAGGGCTTCCTGCTTCAGCCTCCTTGTCTAGTCACCTGCAGGCCCCTCTGAGAGAAGGAAGATGGGTGAGGAGGAGGAAGATGAGAAGACGACAGGGCCCCAAAGGGCGTCATGAGTCCCCAGGCCCAAACAGCAGCCAGTGTGTGGTCCCGCAGGCCGCGGGCCCAGAGGAGCGGGAGCAGGTGCGGGAGGGGCTTCCCCAGAGGAGAGCCCAGTCACCCAGCCAGGGGCAGGGGCACGGGCAGGCGCGGGCTCCAGGCCAAGGAAAAGGAAGCCAAGAAGCCGAGAGAAAGAAACAAAGGAAAACGAGAAGCAAAGGAGGAAGCCCTGAACGAGGACCCAGGGTCCTGCTTCCAGCCTGCACAACCTCGAGCAAGTCACTGCCCCTCGCAGGCTGTTTCTCCATCTATCAATTGCAAGTCACCCCAGCTCCTCGTGGGCTGGCATGAGGGTTAAGGGAGGCAACCCAGTAACGCTCAGGACAGGGCCTGGCCCGGGGAAGCCCTCTCTAAGCGTCAGCTCCTCATGCTCCTCTTCTGGGAAGAAGGGCTGCCTCGAATAGCTCCCAGGGCCTGGGGGAGCATCAGATGCTTCTGATGGGAGCATCTGTGCTGACTCAGCTGCACCGGGCACGCTGCCCACACCCTGTAGCCTCCACTCTGTGGCCTGCACTGCCGGTACTGCCCTGCCTGCCTGGGGCAGCCCCCTGTTCATTCGGCCCTGCATCCTTGGAACCTGGTACACAGAAGGCGCCCAATAATATTCGTTGAATGACCACGTGATTTTTTTCTTGGCATCCCCAAGCCTGGGCTGAGTCCTCTGTTGCAGCCAAGCTTTCCAGGCACCCCGCTGCTTTCTCCCCATCCCTGGGTGGGCCCCGCTCCCCTGCACCCGGGCCTCCTGGGCCACGCCAGCAGGCTCCCCAAGGCCCCGCCTCCAAGCTCCCCACTCACACGACGCCAGGTCTCCGGCAGGAGTCTGAAGTCCAATAGTAGTATTTCACCATTCGCCCGGGCACGGGGTGACGGATGTGGTCGCGGCAGCAGACGCTGTCCTCCACATTGGCGCCGTAAGGGCCTAGGGGCAGGGGCCTCAGAGGAGTCACACGCTGGGCCACAGAGTTCTCCCGCAGCCACAACCTCTGACCCAGCTTCTCTGTTCTCATGTGGGAGGTCGGTGTCCAGAGGATTCTGGGCCTCGAGGTTCCTGCTCTCGAGGCCTCTGCGAAGCCACTAAGGGCCTAATGTCTACACTCTGGGCCGATCAGCTCAAGGGGGAGGGAATCAGGATGACTGAGCATCAAGGACGCCCAAAGCATCCAGACAGGACCCAGAGACTCTGAACAGGAAGGAGCCTATTTAAGATGCCGTCCGTGGACCGGCAGCGTCAGCATCACCGGGGAGCTTGTCAGAAATGCTTGGTGCCCGGCCGTCCTGCTGAATCAGAGGTGCATTTTGACGAGGGCCCAGGTAATTCAAGAAGTCTGCTTCAGCTCACGTCTACTCTAACGCCCTCCATGGTGCAAACTGCGAGGTGGAGGTTCAGAGAGGGGGCGGATTTGCCCAGAGTCACACAGCACTCCGGAGAGTGAGGACAAGGGCTCAGGCAGAGTCCAGTCACGCAGACCCGGGTTTGAGTTCCACTCTGCCTTAAGTTGCCAAGTCCCCTTAGGCAAGTCATTTAATATCTCTGAGGCCCAATGTCCTCCTCTGACCAAGTGGGTAATAATAGTATGGAATCTATGGGGCCTTTAATGTGGGGAAATCTCTCAGGAAACCCAATAACTGAGCAATTCTTGTTCCTAGCTGCCTGACTCTCAGTCCAGTACTCGTTCCCTGGCCCCACACAAGGGCAGGGGAGTTCACCTTGGGATGGAGAAGAGAAGTCAGGAGTCCAGAGTTGAGAGCAAGTTCTGGAGCAAAAATAGGGTGGCGGGAGGGCAGGACCAGCTTGCCAAGGGAATACCCCTTACCCTAGCTCCTGCCTTTTCCCACCCCAGCCGGCCCCCCCAGCAGCTCCTTCTGGAGTAGAGGACCCAGGGCCGGGCCCATCACATCCCCTAACCCGCTGAGACAGAGCCTAGTCTCTAAGCCTTCAAGACTACCCATTTAACAGATGAGTAAACTGAGGTCCAGAGAAGCAATGGGACTAGCCCAAGAGCCAGCAGCCGACTGAGGTGTTCTGCTCTCAGTCCAGTGCTCTTGCCACTACATGAGGAAGACAGCCCAGTGTCTGACCCTGGCCTCTGCAGGGAGCCCTCCCGTTCCCCAGCCTCACCTGCCTGGGTTGCTGGAATTACCATAGCGAGGAGGATGAGGGCAGCCAGGAGCGGGGTCTGTAGGCTGGCCATGCTCCTGTCCTGTGCGTCCCAGCCCAGGTGTCTACAGTCGCTGGAAGACAGGAAGGTGTGGTATTTAAGCGCTGGCTCCACCCACAAGCCTCAGACATTCTTAGTCATGGGTGAGCCCAGAATCTCTGACATTCACATTGTGAAAGAAGAACTCCGCTTCCTCCAAAGCAGAGGAAATTCTCTGCGGCGGGAACTGCTCAGCGGGGACCCCCGCTCTGAGGCTCAAGAGATTTGTAAAATCCCCCTTGAGCTGGGCCTCTTGGAGGCCTGTGCTCCCCAGGGTCCGCCTGCTGTGTAGCCTTGGCCGTGTCACTGGATGTCTCTGGGCCTTGGTTTGCCCATCTGGAGACGGATGGGATGGGTTTGCAGCCCTACTTATTTACGTCTGTGGTTGCTTGTAAATCAAGAGAGAATGTGGAGCTGCGCAGCCCGAAGCCCTCGCCTGGATCTGAAGCCCACCTGCACCCTTGGTGATCTTCATCACCAGTCTTTCTTCAGAGGGAGAGCCTGCGAATCGCTTGGGCTGGTTTCTCTGCCCCAACACCAGCATCTTCAAGGCTTCTCACCAAGTCCCAGCTTGGGTCGGATGTGGTGCGCTCAACAGTTGCAAAGAGCTTCCACACGTGTCCATCTTGCCTGTTCTTCCTCCCCAGCCGTCTCCACGCTCTTCCTCATCCACCCCCTTCTCGATCTATGGCCATGGGCCACTGATTCTCCTTCCTAACTCTCTCTCGGACCCATGCCCTTCTCTCCACCCCGTTGTCCCCGCCAGGTCCAGGCCGCCTCCACCTCAGGCCCAGATGCTGGCCCCAACCCCCTCCCCGCACGGCAGCGGCCAGAGCGAGGGGCCCGGATGCACAGCTGCGCACGCCTCTTTCCTGCTCCAGAGCCCAGCTGTGGCCCCTTGACCTGAGGACAGAGCTCACGCTCCTGATTGCGGCCTTCAAGGCCTCAGTTCCAGACATCCCACTCTCGCGGCCTCCCTCGCCTGAGGGATCTCACCACACACCTCACAGTTCCTCAAAGAGGTCTGCAGCCCGTCCCTGACCCTGATGCCCTTTCCACTTCTCCTCTGAATAAACTCCTACTCGAGCATCAAGAACTGTTTGAAATGTCACCTTCTAGGTAAGCACACCCCCTCAGGACTTCAAAGTATTCTGAGATGAGCTAGAACGTGGACCTGAGCAGACCGTGTCAGATTTTCTCTTTCTCAGACCCCTGCCCAGAAGCCCAACTCCAGGCTCTTGGAAGGCAGGGGTCCCCTCTCCTTTGTCTCGGCTCCCCCAGTGTCTACCAAGACTGGGGGATGCGGTGGGTGTCAGAACACATCTGAGGAAGGAGGAAACTGAGGCTCGGAGGAAGAGGGCGTTGCCCAAGGTCATACAGCCAGGAAGTGGCTGAGCCGGCCCCGGAATTTAGGACTCTGCACCCCATCTGTAAAAGGACCCATCCATTCCTTTATTCACTCCTTCAACAAATATTTATGAGCCCTTTGGTAGACAGAATAATGGCCCCCCCAAAATGTCCACGTCCTAATTCTTGAAATGTGACCTTACATGGTAAAGAGGACTTTGCAGATGTGTTTAAGGATCTTAAAATGGGGGATTTCCTGGATTATCTGGATGAGTCCAATGTAATCGCCGGGTCAGCGTAAGAGGGGAGCAGGGGTCAGATGCAATGCGGGCAGCCTCTAGATGCTGGAAAAAGCAAGGACACAGATTCTCCCTTCCAGCTTCCAGAAGGAGCCCAGCCCCGCTGACTCCTGACCTTCGTCCACTGAGACTGGCGTAGGACTTAGGACCCCCCGAACTGTGAGAGAATAAATTCGCGTTGTTTTAAGCCTCTAAGTCTATGGTCATTTGTTACAGCAGCAAGCGGAGTACCAGCACCTGCCAGGTGCCAGGAACGCTGCCAGGGCCTGGGGACACAGCGGTGGACAGCTCCCCGCTCTCATGGAGTTGACCTTGGAGACAGACAATAAACAGGCAAACCAATATCCAAGGAGGTACCGCCAGGTCGGGGTGAGTGCCGGGAAGAAAGGGAACAGAGAAAAGCAGCGACTGTAGGAAAGCAGTGCTGGGGAGTCAGAGAAGGCTTCTGAGAGGGCGTGACGTTCAAGCTGAAATCTGGAGGATGCCAAGGAGCCTGCAGGCAGGAAAGAGCCGGTGCATAGGCCCTGCGGGCTGGTGAGGCGGCCAGCAGCTGCGGTGGAGGGTGGGGGGCCAGGGGAGAGGTGGGCAGGCGGGACCTGAGGAGCCCACTCAGCTGCGATTCCCATGAGCTCCTGTTGGGGTTGCATCAGAAGCACACAGCATCGCCTCGGAAGACCTCTTGTCCAAAGGAGGGACCCAAAGCCAGGCACAGAAGGACAAATACTGTGTGATCCCACTTCTACGAGGTTCCTAGCAGTGAAATTCACAGAGACAGAAAGCGGAAGGATGGTTGCCAGGGGCTGGGGAGGAGGGAATGGGGAGTTAATGGGGACAGAAGTTAAACTGGGGAGGATGGAAAAGTTCCGGAGATGCATGGTGATGATGACTGCACAACAATGTGACTGTGTTTAATGCCACTGAACTGTACGCTTAAAAATGGTTAAAATGGGGGCCAGCCCCAGGGCTGAGTGGTTAAATTTCCATGCACTCCTCTTTGGCGGACCAGGTTTGCAAGTTTGGATCTCAGGAACGGACCTACTCCACTGATCAGCCATGCTGTGGAGGATCCCACATACGAAATAGAGGAAGGTGGGCATGGATGTTAGCTCAGGGCGAATCTTCCTCAAGTAAAAAAAGAAGAAGATTGGCAACAGATATTAGCTCAGGGTGAATCTTCCTCACACAAATGGTTAAAATGGTAAATTCTTTGTTGTGTGTATATTACCAATAAAAAAGAAAACAAAAGCATATAAAAAGATGGGGGGCCAGCCTGGTGGTGCAGCAGTTAAATTTGCACGTTCCACTTTGGCAGCCCGGAGTTTGCCCGTTCGGGTCCCTGGTGCGGACCTACGCACCACTTGGCAAGCCGTGCTGTGGTAGGCATCCCACATACAAAGTAGAGGAAGAGGGGCACGGATGTTAGCTCAGGGCCGGTCTTCATAAAAAAAAAAAAAAAAGATGCTCTACGTCATATGTCATCAGGAAATACAAATTAACAACAACAAGAGACCACTACACACCGGCTAGAACAGGTAAAATCTGGAACACTGACAACTCCAAGTGCTGGCGACGACGTGGAGCCACAGCAGCCCTCAGTCACTGCTGGCGGGAGTGCAAAGTGGTGTCGCCACTTTGGAAGACACTTTAGCGGTTTCTTACAAAGCTAAACATACTCTCATCATATGATCTGGTGATCATGCTCCTTGGTATTTACCCAAAGGAGCTGGAAACTTACATCCACACAAAGGCCTCTGTTTATAATTGCCGAAACATGGAAGCAAACAAGACGTCCTTCGGTAGGTGAACGGACAAATGAACTGTGGGACATCAGACAGTGGACCACTACTCAGCACTGAAAAGAAAAGAGCTATGAAGCCATGAAAAGACATGGGGGAAACTTAAATCCATATTACCAAGTGAAAGAAGCCAATCTGAAAAGGCTACATACTGTATGATTCCAACTAGATGACATTCTGGAAAAGGTAAAACTATGAAGTCAGTAAAAAAAGTCAGCGGTTACCAGGAACTGGCGGAGGGAGGGATGAGCAGACCGAGCACAGAGGATTTAAGGCAGAGAAACTACTCTGTATGATATTATAATGGTGGATGCACGTCGTTGTATTTTTATCCAAACCCACAGAATGCATGACCCCACCAGTGAACCCTAATGTAAATTATGGGCTCTGGGTGATTACAATGTGTCAGTGTAGCTTCACCATGTGTAACAAATGAACCATTCTGGCGGGGGACATTGCTCATGGGGGAGCCCATGCACGTGTGGAGACAGGGGATACACGGGAATTCTCTGTACCTTCCTCTCAATTTTGCTGTGAACCTAAAACTGCTCTAAAGAGATAAAATTTTAAAAAAAAATGCTACCCAGAATCTTACCAAGTCTCTAGCCCTAACTTCCGGTTCACGAGAAGTAGAGAGGCTGGAAGCAGAAGAGGGTGACCCAGGAAAAGACAGTCAGAGAGCTCCAGCAGGTGGGAGCTTCCAGACCTTCTACGAGACAACTGTCCCGGGACCAACAAAAGCCAGTGTCGTTAAAAAAAAAAAGGTGGATAGGAAACTTAAGATTAAAAGAGATTTAAGAGAGGTAACAGCCAAATATGTGCAATATGTCGACTTTGAATCCTCGTTTTGAAAAACAACTATAAAAGACCTTTTGGGAACAAATAGTGAAATTCAAATATTAGATGATATTAGGGCTTTATTGTTGCTTTTCTTAGGTGTAATAAAGACCTTAAGAGCATATAGGAGGGGCCGGCCCCGTGGCCAAATGGTTAAGAACTTCGCGCTCTCCTCTTCGGAGGCCCAGGGTTTCGCCGGTTCGGATCCTGGGTGCAGACATGGCACCACTCATCAGGCCACGCAGAGGTGGCGTCCCACATGCCACTACTAGAAGGACCCACAGCTAAAAATATACAACTGTGTTCTGGGGGGCTTTGGGAAGAAGAATGAAAAAAAAACCAGTATGTAGGAGAATGTCCTTGTTCTTAAGAGATGCACGCTGAAGTATTTTGGGATGAAGCTCATGATGAGCTTATGTCCAAAGAGTTCAAGTTCAGGGGAAATGTGTGTGTGTATACAGACAAATATGTGCATAGATGTATATGTGCATGTGTATTGCATATATGTATATGATGTGCATGTGTATGCGTATATGGGTGTATGTGCATATGTGTAGGTGTGTGCATGTATATATGTGTGTGTGCGTGTGTGTATGCATATGTACATGTGTGCATCTAGCCACATAGGTGTGTATATTTATACGTATATGGGTATACGTATATGATATCCCAGCGAGAGAAAAGAAGAGACGAAGCAAATATGGCAAAATGTTGGCGATGTGGCAACTAGGTGGTGGATATGCTGGTGACCACTGAACCACTCTAACAACTTTCCTGAACATTTAAAACGTTTCATAATAAAAACAAAGAGAAAAGAAAAAATATGTCGTACATGTGGGAGTCATCCTGTGAGCAATGGGCTGTCGCTGGAGGAGTGCAGGGCAGAGGTGGGAAGGGTCTGATGGCTCTTCATCTGAACTCGGGGTTTTCTGATGTGGGGCCCTCCAGGGCTGAGGGACCTCCGTGAGGTGTGCTCAGGGGCTCCCCCCTGGAGAGCACCTGCATCCCCAGGGACTTGGCAGGGCTCCACGCCCTTCCTGCTGGCTCAGCCTCTGACAGAAGCTGTCCCCCCACCACATCGTCTCATTTCCCTGGGGCTCGGAAGGAGGGTGAGCCACACCTGTGGCCATTCGAGCAGCAGAAGAGGCAGGTACCACGTTCAAGGAGCCCTGAGTTCCCAGGCTGGGCTCGGGGGACCAGCTTTCAAAGAGAGGAAAGGGGAGTTCCTTTAGGGGCTGGCTTTGGGGAATCACCTGCCCTGGCAGTTGCCCGAGGAGATGTTTTCCCTCCTCCTGAGCAAGGGTGTGTTTTTCTCCTCCTGCAGGGCGGTGGATGCTGCCCCAGCCTTCTGTCCTGGTTTTAAAGTGTGGAAATCTCCCAGATCAAATCCTCTTCTCCCTAAATTTCCTTCTTCTTTTGTTTAACTTGATTTTTGTTTATGAAAAAATACATAAAGGTGGAAATAACCCAAATGTCCAGATGAGTGGATAAACAAAATGTGGTATATGCATCAATGAACTATTACTCAGCCTTAAAAAGGCGGGAAATTCTGAACCTGCTACAACATGGATGAACCTTGAGGACGTGCTGCTGAGTGGGAGAAACCAGTCACAAAGGACAAATACTGTGTGACTCCACTTACGGGAGGCACTTAGGGTAGCCGAATCTATGGAGACGGAGAGTAGAATGGCAGGTTCAAGGGGCTGGCGGGGAGGGAATGGAGTTAATGTTTAATGCCAACAGAGTTTCACTTTGGGGAGATGAACGACTTCCGGAGATGGAATGTGTGATGGTTGCACAACACTGTGAATGCACCGAATGCCCTTGAACCATACACTTTAAAATGATTAAAATGGGAAATTTTTTTTTATTGAGTTATTGATAGGTTACAATCTTGTGAAATTTCAGTTGTACATTAATGTTTGTCAGTCATGTTGTAGGTGCACCACTTCACCCTTTGTGCCCACCCCCCACCCCACCTTTCCCCTGGTATCCACTAAACTGTTCTTAGTCCATAATTTTAAATTCCTCATATGAGTGGAGTCATACACAGATTATCTTTCTCTCGCTGGCTTATTTCACTTAACATAATTCTCTCAAGGTCCATCCATGTTATTGCAAATGGAATGATTTTGTTCTGTTTTGCAGCTGAGTAGTATTCCATTGTATATATGTACCACATCTTCTTTATCCATTTGTCTGTTGCTGGACACTTAGGTTGCTTCCATGTCTTGGCTATTGTAAACAGTGCTGCAATAAACATTGGGGTGCATAGGACTTTTGGGACTGCTGACTTCAAGCTCTTTGGATAAATACCCAGTAGTGGGATGGCTGGATCGTATGGTAGTTCTATTTTTAATTTTTTGAGGAATCTCCATACTGTTTTCCATAGTGGCTGCACCAGTTTGCATTCCCACGAGCAGTGTATGAGGGTTCCTTTTTCTCTGCAACCTCTCCAACATTTGTTGCTATTAGTTTTAGATATTTTTGTCATTCTAACGGGTGTAAGGTGATATCTTAGTGTAGTTTTGATTTGCATTTCCCTGATGATCAGCGATGATGAGCATCTTTTCATGTGCCTATTGGCCATCCGTATATCTTCTTTGGAGAAATGTCTGTTCATGTCTCCAGCCCATTTTTTGATTGGGTTGTTTGATGTTTTGTTGTTGAGTTGTGAGAGTTCTTTATATATTATGGATATTAAGCCTTTGTCAGATATATGACTTGCAAATATTTTTTCCCAGTTAGTGGGTTGTTTTTTTGTTTCAATCCTGTTTTCATTTGCCTCGAAGAAGCTCTTTAATCTGATGAAGTCCCATTTGCTTATTCTTTCTATTGTTTCCCTTCTCTGAGAAGGCATGGTGTCCGAAAAGATCCTTTTAATACTGATGTCAAAGAGTGTACTGCCTACGTTTTCTTCCAGAAGCCTTACGGTTTCAGGTCTCACCTTTAGGTCTTTAATCCATTTTGAGTTTATTTTGGTGAATGGTGAAAAAGAATGGTCAATTTTCATTCTTTTACATGTCGCTTTCCAGTTTTCCCAGCACCATTTGTTGAAAAGACTTTCTTTTCTCCATTGTATGCCCTCAGCTCCTTTGTCAAAGATAAGCTGTCCATAGATGTGTGGTTTTATTTCTGGGCTTTCAATTCTGTTTCATTGATCTGTGCACCTGTTTTTGTACCAGTACCATGCTGTTTTGATTACTGTAGCTTTGTAGTACGTTTTGAAGTCAGGGATTGTGATGCCTCCCGTTTTGTTTTTTTTCTCAGGATTGCTTTAGAAATTCGGGGTCCTTTGTTGCCCTAAAATGGGAAATTTTATGTTATGTATATTTTACCACAATAAAAAGATACATAATTACACATAAGTGTGCATTTACCAAATGCATAATTTGTATCTGAAAAAGATACACAAGCAATTGATTGCATTAGCTGCCCTGAGGAGGGACCCAGGCGGTGGGAGGGGCCAGGGGCTCAGAGGAGGGGACACCTACTTTCCACCCAACACCCTTTTGTACGATTTGAAAATTTTTCCCATGTGTGTGACTGACCCATTCGAAAAGATAAAATTTTAAATTCAGGCAGCACAAAAAGAGGTAAACTGAAAAGTAATTCTCCACCTCTGCCCCGCCCCCACCAATGTTCCATTTCCCTTCTTCAGAGGCACACGGGCTGAAGGGGTGCTTACTCCTTCAGAGACAGTCAAGCCTATGCAAGCACACATATGAAGCTATTCCTTTGAAAGAATGGAAGGGAGGGAGGAAGGAATGGATGGAGGGAGGGAGCGGGGAAGGAGAGAAGGAGGGGGGAGGACAGCATAGAATAAATGCAAAAACACTGTTTTGCCCCACACTTTTTTCACCTAAAATGCATCTTGGGAGCAGTCCCCTATAGTACGTTGTTAGAGTGGCATCATTCTTTCCGATGGTTGTATGTTTTTCCACTGTATGCTTGGACCAAAATGCATATGGCCAGTCCCTTATTGATGGACACTTTGGGTTTTTCCAGTCTTTTTCATTTACATAAAAATGCCAGAATAACTTTCCTTGAGCACGCCCGCAGAGGGGAGCACACACGGTGGATAAATTCCTAGAAGCAGGGTGGTTGGACTCTTGCTTCCACTGAGATGCGAAGGGAAAATCCCTGCCCCCAACAGGTGCCTCGAGCTTCCTCTTTCCAGCCGAGGCAGGGGGACCCAAGAGAGAGCTCACCAGGCCCCCTTTTTTGAGCGGCTGGGAGCCCTTCCCCGAAGCCTCCTGGGGGTGTCCCACCCTCCTTCTCCTTGGCTGGGTGGAGATCAGCACCCTAGCTTGTCCCGGGAGCTGGAAGGGAGGATGAGCACATCTATCCAAGGGCCTGGGCCAGCGGGCTGGTAAGTCTGGGCCCTTGTGAGGAAAGAGAGTGGGTCAAGTGCCCAGCTGGGAGGAAGGTCGTTGAAGCTGAGTCCAGACCGTCACTCGGTACCAGCAATAATAATAATATTATAATAATGCCAACTGGTACTTACTGAGTGCCAGACTTGCTGTGTCTTATATTTTACATTCTCCGTCTCATTGTCTCCCTACAGCAACCCTTAGAAGGGGTGCCATTTTTATCCCCATTTCTCAGATAAGGAAACTGAGACAGAGTCCACAGCAGGTGAGTGGTGGGACCTGAATTTGCGGTCAGCTCTGACCCCAGAGCCAGCTGCCCTCTAACTGCTCGCCGTATGCAGCAATGGTCAGACCAGGAAGAGAGGCACCGGGGAGGGTAACAAGCCTTGGCTGGAGCCCATCTCAGCCGGCGCAGCCTGGGTTACCATCCCCTCAGGAACCAAGGCTCAGAGAACGGAAGCCATCTGCTGGGACCGCGCTGAGGGAGTCTGGATACGATGCCAGGTTTTTTGGGTTTGTTTTTTCATTGAGATATAATTCACATACCATAAAATTCACCCTTTTAAATGATATAATTCAGTGGTTTTTACTATATTCACAAGACATGTAACCTTCCCCACTAATTCCAAAACATTTTTATCACCCCAGAAAGCAACACGGGACCCATGAGTGGTCGCTTGCCATTTCCAGCTGTTTCCAACCCCTGACAGCCACTGAGGTACTTTCTCTCTCTCTAAGTTCGTCTTTTGTGGACAGTTCATATAAATGGAATCATGCAATTGTGGCATTTTGTGTCTGAGTTTTTTTCACTCAGCCTAAGTTTTCAAGATTCATCTATGTTGTAGCAAGTATCAGTATTTCATTCTTTTTTATGGCTGAATAATATTTCCTTGTGGATATACCATATTCTGTTTATCCATCATCCACTTATGGACATTTGGGTTCTTTCTACTTTTGGGCCACTATGAATAATGCTGCTATGAACATTTGTGCCCAAGTGTCTGTGTGAACATATGTTTTCAACTCTTTCAGGTACAGAATTAGGAGTGGAATTGCCGGGTCATATGGTAATTCTATGTTTAACTTCTTTTTTTTTTTTTTTTGAGGAAGATTAGCCATGAGCTAACATCTGCTGCCAATCCTCCTCTTTTTGCTGAGGAAGACTGGCCCTGAGCTCACATCTGCGCCCATCTTCCTCTACTTTATATGTGGGATGCCTGCCACAGCATGGCTTGCCAAGTGGTGCCATGTCTGCACTGGGATCCGAACCAGCGAACCTCAGGCCTCTGAAGCGGAACGTGCGCACTTAACCACTGAGCCACCAGGCCGGCCCCAATGTTTAACTTTTTGAGGACATGCCAGACTGTTTCCAAGGAGCCTCTGTCATTTCACGTTCCCACCAGTGATGTAAGAGGGTTCCAATGTTTGCATTTCTTGCCCATCCTTTGCTATTGTCTGCCCTTTGGATTACAGTCATCCTAGTGGGCGTGAAGCGACATGTCATTGTGGTTTTGATTTGCATTTTCTCAATGACTCATGATGTTGAGCATCTTATCATGTGAATATTGGCCATTTGTATATCTTCACTGGAAAAATGCCTACTTATGTCCTTGGCCCGTTTTCAAGTTGGGTTGTTTGTCTTTTAGTTGTTGAATTGTAACAGTTCTTTATGTATCCTGATATTAGATTCTTATTTTCTCCCGTTCTTTGGCTTGTCTTTTTACTTTATTGATAGGGTCCTTTGGAACACAAAACTGTTTGATTTTGATGTCGCCCAATTTATCTTTTGTTTTTTTGGTTCCTTGTGCTTTAGGTGTCGTATCTAAGAAACCACTGCCTCATCCAAGGGTGTGAAGCTTTTCCTTACGTTTTCTTCTAAGAGTTTTATAGTTTTAGCTCTTACATTTCATCTTTGATCCTTTTTGAGTTACTTTTTGTATATGATGTGAGGTAGGTGTCTAACTTCATTCTTTTGTGTGTGAAAAATGTTGTCCCAGCATTACTTGCTGGAAAGATTGTTCTTTCCCCATTTAATTATCTTCACACCCTTGTCAAAAATCAATTGTTTGCATTCATTTCTGGACTCTCAGTTCGATTCCATTGATCTATATATCCATCCTTATGCCACCACCACACCATCTTGATGACTATATTTTATAGAAACCCCCTTTAGGTTTTTTAATCTTTTAAATTTTCAAACGAAATCTTTCAGACATACATAAAGGTAAAATAAATCTTGGGACCCACAACCTGGATTTAACAGCAGTTGATATTTTGCTGTTTGGGTTCATATTTTGGTTCATCTCTCTCTCTTTTTTTCATTTACTTCTTAACAACCAAAGCTACCTTCTCCTTACCTGCACCCAGTTCTCCTCCTGTTCTCTCCCTGGGTAACCACGAAACCACCATCCTGCAGCAGCTGGGAGTCCTTCCTAAGGATGTCACCATCCTTTTATAGCCTCATAAATAAGATTTAACATTGTTTCATGAGTCCTAACATTTTACGTAAGTAGCATCATACTGAATGTAACTGACAGCTTGTTTATTTCACTCAAGTTTATGTTTGTGACCTTTTTTCCCATCTTGATCCATGTGGCTCTAGTGTATTCATTTTCACTGTGTGTGTAGCAGATTCTATTGTTTATTTATCCATTCCCCCCGCAGTGGACATTTAGGTTTTTTCCAGATGTTCGCTCTGAGAGTTCTGTAATGAATGGACGTCCTCGCCTGTGTCTTTCTGAACCTTTCTCCTTTTTGCTCACTCTTTTCGCTCTAACCTTGGTTCTCCCCTGACAGCTGTGCCTCCCCTGCAGCCTTCTTAGCAGTGGCTGGTCTCCCCACAACGGCCGTCAAACCACGGGGCCAGGGAGGGGATAAGCATCCTTCTGCTCTTCAAAGCCACTTCCGAGCCAGCCATTCTTTCTCCTCCCTCAAACCCCTAGATTCTTTGGAATGCGTGTCACCAGACTTTACCATCCATCTACACGCCCTCAGTCACTCCCCCTCCCTCATGGACAATTTTAGCTCCCAGCTCATAGTTATTCTCTCCAGCATGATTCTGTCACAATCCCAGTGATTTCCATAAGCAGCCTCTGAGCTCTATGACCTCCTCTGCTCCAGTGAACTTACCCTCCACCTACTTCAGCCCCTCACTCCCAAGGTCACACCCTTGACCATGTCATTACCAGGAACCGCACTTGCCTAATCTCAATTTCAAACAACCCACTCTCCAACCACCACCATCTACCCATCAGTCCAGCACATTGTCCTGCACATCCAATTCCAGCAACCCTTCGACCCCACCCAGACTGATCCTGGCCCCTTTCCCTGTCCCTTGCTCCCCTCTCAGGTCCATACTTCTCTCCCTACTCAGCTCAACTTCCATGGGCTTTCATTACAAGCATTATTTACCTATACTCTCAACTTCTTTCCCAAATAACTTCAACTCCCACTCTTCTTGCTACCCCCGGCAAATCACGACGGGAGCGAAACCCAGCTCTCCACTCACTGCATCTGCTCCAGGGCAGCTGGGCATGGCTGGAGAGACGCGCACAGTCACGCTAACTGTGATTCCAGGTCACTAATCTCGAGTGGTCCCTCAGTGCTGCCCGGAAGTCCTACCACATTTCCCTGGCTCGTTCGCGCTCTCACTCTCCTAGACTATTTCATTCCTTTTTCCCTCCACTCAAACCTTCATACTCCTCCTCCCTGATCCTCACTCTCAGCTGATGGCCTTAATTCCTATTTCCCTGAGAAAAGGGAAGCTCTCAGAAGAGCACGCCCACCCGCAACCAACACACCTCCCCACACCGCGCACCTCCCTTGCTCCTGACTAATGTCCTCCTACGCAAGGACCGTACCCCTCAATTCTCCCTGTTCCTTCCTGCGTCATCAGTTTCCCCCTCCCTCTGTCGTCCTCATCTGCCTGTAACACACTGTTATTGCTCCTATTTTAAGAACACAGTGCCTTGACCCCCCCCCCGCCATCTGCCTCCAGATATGGCACCTTTAGAGTAAAACTCAGAATAGCCTGTACTTGCTGTCTCTGATTCCCCTCCTCCTACTCTCTCCACTCCCGTTCTGATTCCAAAGATGCCTCTGGAATTCTCTGCGATGGCAGATCCATGACAGGAAGATCCACTTCATGGAGGGGAGGAAGAGACGAAACACGGGAGCACATTATATTTGGAGGGTATTGACAGAGGTTTAAGAATATATTTTTGGTTTATGTGGGATGGAGAAACTGCTAAACACGTGAAGGATATAAATATCTTTTATAGATAAAGAAAAAAACTATTGGAATTCAGGTAAGCTAACCTGTATTAGATAATGTAACACCAGATGCTGTAACAAATAAGCCCAAATTCTAGAATGGCTCAGACGTGATAAAAGTGTTTTTCTCACCATGTAAAGTCTAAAATGGCTGTTCCTGATTAATGGGCAGCTCTTCTCCAGGGGGGTGACTCAGGGACCCAGGCTCCTTCCATCTGTGGCTCTGCTATTGTTAACAGGTCACCGTGCTCACCTGCGTCAAGCCGTGGGAGGGAGAATGGAATAGGACATGGAGCATGGGAAGCTTTTGTGGTCCAGGCCTGGAAGTTGGGCGCGTCAGCTCTGCTCACATTCCATTGACCAGAATTCAGACATGTGGCCTCATCTGAGTGCGAGGAAAGCTGGCAAACATGATCTAGCTGAACACCCAAGATGAAGAGGAAACGAGCTTGCTAAAGAGCCAGCCGGTCTGTGGAAATGATGGAAGTCCTCCAAGGAACGGCGGCTGGGCAAGGAGAAGATGGTTCCTCCTCCAGCACCTTGTTCTGAATGAGGAGCTCGCTCTGGCCTGGATTCAGAGAGCAAACTCCACTTTAAAACCACAATTGCTTTTTTCCAAGAAGAAATCCCTTAGGAAAGCAAAAATCTGACACATGCTATCGATCTCTTCTGCCATTTGATATGTCTCGTGGGTTTCCAATTTGGTTTTCCCATAAAATGAGAGGCATCTTAAAGCCTGTAGGATGTACTGCTGTGGCTATACCCTCAGTTCCTGAGATGGGGGCTCTGGCATGGCTCCACCGCCAACTGGCAGCAGAGAGCTTGGCTGCAAAGCCTCCCGCCCCTCGGGCTCAGGCTCCAATTCTGTGAAACGGAGATTAGCAACACTTGCCACTGCCAGGTTGTTTGAGGATCAAAGACTTCCTCATTCTCTGCTCCAAGGGATCCTCACATCAGCCCTTTTGGGTTCAAGGGGCATGAGTGGTCATTGCTCATTTCACAGATGGGGAAAGTCTGAGGTGGAGAGGTGACATGCTTGATTGGCCCAGGGAAATCCCAATTCACAGTCCCCAGACAAGAGGTGGTGGCTGAAACTATGAGAGGAGATGACATCCTACAGGGAGAGAAGCAGAAAAGGGAAGCAGAGAAGGGTGAGGAATGGTGTGGACGGAGGAGAGAAGAAAACCCATGGAAGTAGCCCCAAGCCCAAGGTTCTTTCCATAGTGCCTCTTAACTCCCACTTTCTTGTGATTTATTTGCCCTGCTGCCTAGTGACCTGGGCCCAGAGCGAGGACTATAGAGAAGAGAGGGGGCACCAAGGGCATCTGGAATCCCTAGGAGCGTTCGGGTAGGAGGATGACCTAGACTAATACTACCCCTGTGGTCAATGGCTGCCTGCTTGAGGAAGGAATCCTCCGGCACCAACCATGTAGAAAAGGACCCTCTCCTTGCATTCTTTCATTCCATCTGTGCCATAAGGTAACGGTTCAGCTTCATTCTTTTGCAGGTAGAGATCCAGGCCCATGCAGCAGATACAATATCCCTAGGGCAGTGACTTCCTGGGGCTCAGAGAGTGAAAAGACAACTTATGGAATGGGAGAAAAGATGTGCAAATCATATATCCAATAAGGAATTAATATCTAGGATATATAAGGAACTTCTACAAATCAATAACAAAAAACCAAATAACCCCATTAAAAAATGGGCAAAAGACTTAAATAGGCATTTCCCCAAAGAACGTATCCAAATGTCCAAAAAGCATATTTAGATGCTCAACATCACTAATCATCCTGGAAATGCAAATCAAGACCACAATGAGGTATCGCCTCACACACATTAGAAAGGCTACTATCAAAAAAACAGAAAATAACAAGGATATGGAGAAATTAGAATCCTGTGTGCTGTTGGTGTTGGTGTTGGGAATGTAAAATGAGGCAGCTGCCATCCAAACGGGATGGCAATTCCTCAAAAAGTTAAAAATAGAATTACAGTGTGGTCCAGCAATTCCACTTCTGGGCATGTATCAAAAGAATTGAAAGAGGATCTCGAAGAGCTATCTGCACACAGTGTTCCTAGCAGCGTGATTCACATTCACAATAGCCAAGAGGTGGAAGCAAGCCAAGCGCCCAGCAACAGATGAATGGATAAACGAAACGTGGCGTCTACATAAAATGGAACATTTTAGCTTTAAAAAGGAATGATATTCTGAGATATGCTACAACATGGATGAATCTTGAAGACGTTATACCAAGCAGAATAAGCCAGTGACAAAAAGGCAAATACTGTATGATTCCACTTACATGAGTCACCTACAGTAGTCAGCTTCGACAGGGACAAAGTGGAATGGTGGTTGCCGGTAGAATGGGGTAGGGAGAAGGGAAGAATGGAGCGTTAATGTTTAAAGGGTATAGAGTTTCCGTTTTTGCTTTTGCAAGATGAAAAACTTCTGGAGATCGGTTACATAACAATGTGAACATACGCAACACTACTGAATCGTACACTTAGAAAAAGTTTAGATGGTAAATTTTATGTTATGCATTTCTTACGACAATTTAAAAAAATGGAGACCAGAAGATAATGGGATGACATATGCAGAGTGCCAAAAGAAACTGTCACCTAAGAAGTCTTTATCCAACAAAATTATCCTTCAAAAACGAAGGTAAAATAAAGCCATTCCCAGGTAAACAAACACAAAATTTGTTGCTGGTGGACCTGCCTTACAAGACATACTACACAAAGTTCTTCAGGATGGAAAGAAATGACACCAGATGGTCGCTCGAATTCACACAAAGAAATAGAGATCACTGGTAAAGGTAGTTACATAAATCATCATAAAACACAGTATACAGTCTTTCTCTTTTCTTCTCTTATTTGATTAAAAAACAATTACAGAAAACAGTTATGATAAAAGTGTACTGTTGGTCTTATAACATACAAAGATGTAATATGTAAGATATAATAGCACAAAGGAGGGAATTGAGCTATATTGGAGTAAGGAAAGTACACTAGACGATAACATGACTCTACAGGAGGAAATGAAGACTACCAGAAATCATAAAGATGTAGGTTAATTGAAAAACCATTATGAATATGTTTTCTCTTTTCTTCTCTTAACTTCTTTTAAGGGCATAAAACTGCATAGAGAAATAGTTATAACACTGTAGCATTAGGTTTATAACATACAGAGACATATCTATGACAATTATAGCACAAGAAGAAGAGAGACCCACACCTAGACACGTGAGAGTAAAACTTAGAAAGACGGAGAGGGAATCTTAAGAGCAGCAAGAGAAGAACGATTCATCTTGTGCAGGTGATTCTCTAAGATTAACAGCCCACTTCTCACCAGAAACCATGGATGCCAGAAGGCAGTAGGATGAACATTGAAAGTGCTGAAAGAAAAGGACCATTGACCAAGAATTCCCTATCCAGCAAAGCTATCCTTCAAAAACAAATTAAAAATAAAGACATTCTTTTTTTAATTGAGTTAATGATAAGTTACAATCTTGTGAAATTTCAGTTGTACATTAATGTTTGTCATTCGTGTTGTAGGTGCACCACTTCATCCTTTGTGCCCACCCCCCGCCCCACCGTTCCCCTGGTAGCCACTAATCTGTTCTCTTTGTCCACATTTTTAAATTCCTCACATGAGTGGAGTCATACACAGATTATCCTTCTCTAACTGGCTTATTTCACTTAACATAATTCCCTCAAGGTATAAAGACATTCTTATATAAACAAAAACTGAATTTGCACCCTCCAAGAAATACTGAAGTGAATCCTTCAAACTGAAATAAAAAGACATTAGACAGTAAGTAAAATTCACAAAAGAACCAGTACAGGTAACTACATAGATAAATATAAATGACAGTACAAGCTACCTTTGTTTATAACTCTTTTCTTCTCCTATCTGGTTTATAAAACAACTGCATGAAGCAGTAATTGTCAAAACTGTATGCATGGGTTTAAAATGTGTAAAGATGTAATTTATATGAAAACAATAGTACACAGAAAAGGGGTGGGATTGGAGCTATAGTGGAGCGAAGATTTTGTATATTATTGAAATTAAATTGGTATTAATCCAAATTAGATTCTTCTAAATTAATATGTTAATTGCACTTCCCAGGGGAAACACTAAAAAATATAAATATACTTTAAAATATGATAAAAGAAACAGTGAGGGGGATAAAATGCTATAAACATTTATTCAACACGAAAAAAGACAATAATGGAGGAATAAGACATGATATATATATATATTTATATAAACAAATAGAAAAATGGCAGACATAACTCCTATCTTTTCAGTAATTACATTGAATGTAAATGGATTAAACTCTCCAATTAAAAGCAGAGTTTGGAAGAATGGATTTTTTAAAAAACGTGATCCAGCTATATTCTTTCAACAAAAGACACACTTGAGAGTCAAAGATGCATATATGTTGAAAGTTAAAGGATAGGGGCTGGCCCCATGGCCGAGTGGTTAAGTTTGTGCGCTCTGCTTCGGCTGCCCAGGGTTTCACCGGTTTGGATCCTGGACGCAGACATGGCACCACTCATCAAGCCATGCTGAGACAGCATCCCACATGCCACAAGGAGAAGGACCCACAACTAAAAATATACAGCTATGTACCAGGGGGCTTTGGGGAGAAAAGGAAAAATAAAATCTTAAAAAAAAAAAAAAAAGAAAGTGAAAGGATAAAAAGATACACCATGCAAATAGTAACCAAAAGAGAGCTGGAGTACCTATACTGATATGAGACAAAATAGACTTTAAGACAAAATTTGTTACTAAAGTCAAATAAGGACATTTTATAATGATAAAAGGGTCAATCAATCAGGAATACGTAGCCATTATAAACACATATGCACCTAACAACAGTACCCCAAAATACACCAATCAAAAATCGACAGAATTGGGGCTAGCCCTGTGGCCAAGTGGTTAGGCTCGTGTGCTCAGCTTTGGCAGTCCAGGGTTCATGGGTTCAGATCCTGGGCATGGACCTATACACCACTCATCAAGCCTTGCTGCGGTGGCATCCCACACAGAAAAACTAGAATGACCTACAACTAGGATATACAACTATGGACCTTTGGGGCAAAAAAAAGAGGAAGATTGGAAACAGATGTTAGCTTAGGGCCAATCTTCCTCACCAAAAAGCATATTAAAAAAGGAGCACCTCTTTAAAAAAAAATTGACAGAATTGAAGAGGCAATTTGAACAATAGAGCCTTCAATGGCCCACTTTCACTAATTAATATGAATAGAAGATCAGGCCCGCCCCATGGCCAAGTGGTTAAGTTCATGCGCTCAGCTTCAGTGGCCCAGGGTTTTGCTGGTTCAGATCCTGGGTGCTGACATAGCACCTCTCGTCAAACCAGGCTGAGGCAGCGTCCCATATGCCCAACTAGAAGGACCCACAACTAAAATATACAACTATGTACCGGGGGACTTTGGGGAGAAGAAGAAGAAGAAAAAAGAAGAAGATTAGCAGCATATGTTAGCTCAGGTGCCAGTCTTTAAAAAAAAAGGTGTCAGATCAATAAGGAAATAGAAGCCTTGAACGACACTATAAAACAACTAGACCTTACAGACAACTATAGAACACTCTACCCGACGACGGCAGGACACATATTCTTCTGAAGTGCACATAGAACATTCTTCAGGATGTACCATATATTAAGCCATAAACTAAGCCTTGATAAATTCTAAAGGATTGAAATCATCCAAAGTATGTTTCCCAACCACAATTGAATGAAATAACAGAGGAGAATTTTGGAAATTCAGAAATGTATGAAAATTAAACAACAAATTCTCAAATAACCAGTGGGTAAAAAAGAAATCACAGGAGAAATTAGAAAATACTTTGAGTTGAATGAAAACAAAAACACAACACATCAAAACTTACGGGACTAAAACTTATGGGACAGCTAAAGCGGTGCTCAGAGGGAAATTTACAGCTGTAAATTCCTACATTTAAAAAGGAGAATGATCTCAAATCAATAACCTAATCTTCCATCATAATAAACTAATAAGAAAAGAGCAAACTAAACCCAAAGTGAGCTAAAGGGATGAAATAATAGATAAGAGTGGAAATGAAATAGAGAATAGAAAAACAACAGAGAAAATCAATAAAACCAAAGGTTGGTCCTTTGAAAATATCACTGAAATTGACAAACCTTTAGCTAGACTGACCAAGGAGAAAAGAGAGAAAACAAAAATTAACAAAATCAGGAAGGAAAGAGGAGAGAATACTACCCACCCTATAGAAAGAAAAAGGATTACAAGGAAATATTACAAACAATTGTATGACAACAAATCAGATAACCTAGAGGAAAAGGAATTGATCCTTTTCCTCTAGAAAGACATAAACTATCAAAACTAAGGGAGAAATATCAAATCTGAATAGATCTATAACAAGTAAAAAGATTGGATTGGTAATCGGAGAGTTTCCCACAGAGAAGAGACCAGGTCCTACTGGCTTCACTGGTGAATTCTGACAAAAGTTTAAGGAAGAATTAACACCAGTCCTTCTCAAACGCTTCCAAAAATAAGAGGGAACACTTCCCAACTCATTCAATGAGGCCAGTATCACGCTGATACCAAAAAAAGACATCACCAAAAACAGAAAACTAAGACCAATATCCCTTATGAATCTAAATGCAAAATCCGCCCCCCCCCCCCCGGCAAAATACATTAGTAAACCAAATCCAGCAAAATATAAAAAAGACTAACCATGACCAAGTGGAATTTATCTCAGGAATACATGGTAGTTTTAACATGCAAAAACCAAGCAATGCAATACACCATATTAATAGAATAAAGAACAAAAACCCCTTGATCACCTCAATAGACACAGAAAAAGAATTTGACAAAATCCAACACCCTTTCATGATTAAAAAAAAAAATACTCAAGAAACTAAAAATAGAAGGGAACTTCCTCAATCTGATAAAGAGTACCTCTGGAAAATCCACAGCTAAAGCCCACGTAATGGTGAAAGATTGAACGTTTTCCCCCTAAGATCACGAACAAGACAAGGATTTCTACTCTGGCCACTTGCCTTCAACATCTAGTTGGAGGTTCTAGCCAGTAAATTAAGCAATAAAAGAAATAAAAGGCGTCCAGATTGGAAAGGAAGAAGTAAATTACCCCTATTTGCAGATGACATGATCTCATATACAGAAAATCCTGAGGGAACTACCAGAAAAACAAAACCCAGCAAAACAAAATGACCTGCTAGAGGGAATAATGGAATGGTAAGATTGTGGGGGAGAAGAGCAATACACAAAAGTCAACTGTATGTCAATATGCTGCTTATGAACAATCCAAAAATGAAACTAGGGAAACAATTCCATTCACAACAGTATCAAAAAGAATCAAATACTTGGAATACGTTTAATGAATGCAGTGCAAGATTTGTACAGTGAAAATTCTAAGTCTTTGCCAAGAGAAATTAAAGAAATCTAAATAAATAGAGAGACACTCGATGTCTATGGATTGGAAGACTCATCAATAGGGAATTTCTCCTCTGTTTGATCTACAGATCGAACTCAATCCTTATCAAATTCTAAGCAGATCTTTTTTTTTTTTTTTACAGAAATTGAGTAGCTGTTTCTAAAATTCATATTAAAAGACAGAGGGTCTGGATAGGAAAAACAATCTTGAAAACGAATAACAAAGTTAGAGGACATAACTTCCCAATTTTAAAACTTGGTAGTTTTAACATGCAAAAACCAAGCAATGCAATACACCATATTAATAGAATAAAGAACAAAAACCCCTTGATCACCTCAATAGACACAATAAATCTACAGTGAAAAAGAAAGTGTGGGACTGAAGAAGGACAGACAAACAGATCAATGGAACAGAAGTGAGAGCCCAGAAATAAACCATTAAATTTATGGTCAATTTTCAACAAAGGAGCCAAGGAAATTCGATGGAAAAAGAACAGTCTTTTCAACAGAGTGCTGGGACCACTGGACACCCATATGCAAAGAATGAAGTTGGACCCCCTACCTCACACCATTCACAAAATTTAACCCAGAATGGATGAGAGACCTTACTGTGAACTATAAAACTTTCAGGAGAAAATCTTCATGACCTTGGATTAGGCAAAGTTTTCTTAGATATGACAGCAAAACCACAATCCACATAGTTAAAAAATTAATAAGTTGAAGTTCATCAAAATGTAAAACTTGATGTCGCCATCAATGAAATCTAATCAATAGGAGAAAATACTTGCAAATTGTATATCTGCTTAAAGATGTGTATCCAAAATATGTAGAACACTTACAACTCAATAACAAGAAAATAATCCGGTTTAAAAATAGGCAAAATAAGTGATTAGACATTTCCTCAAGAAGCTGTATGAACGTCCAATAAGCATACGGTAAGATGTTCAACATCTTTAGTCATTAGAGAAATGAGATACCACAGTGAGAGACCACAAGAATGACGATAATCAAAACAAACAGATAATAACAGGTGTTAGCAAGGATGAAACTAGATCCCTCACAAATTGATGGTGGACGTGTAAGATGGTGCATCCAGCTGGGAAAACAGTTAGGCAGTTTCTTAAGAAGTTGATCATAGATTTTCTATATGACCCAGCAGTTGCCCTCCTAGGCACATTTACCCAAGAGAAATAAAAACATATGTCCAGGGGCTGGCCCCGTGGCCGAGTGGTTAAGTTCGCGCACTCCGTATCAGGCGGCCCAGTGTTTCGTTGGTTCGAATCCTGGGCACGGACATGGCACTGCTCATCAGACCACACTGAGGCAGCGTCCCACATGCCACAACTAGAAGAACCCACAACGAAGAATACACAACTATGTACCGGGGGGCTTTGGGGAGAAAAAGGAAAAAAATAAAATCTTAAAAAAAAAAAAAAAACAAACATATGTCCACACAAAGAGTTAAATATCAATATCCATAATAGCCAAAATGTGGAAACAACCCAAATGTCCATTGATGGATGAATGAATAAACAAAATGTAGTACACACATACAATGGAATACTACTCAGCCACAAAAAGGAATGAAGTGCTGACACCTGTACAACAGGGATGAAGCTCAAAAACACTGCACTAAGTGAAAGGAGCCCATCACAAAAGGCCGTGTGTTGGATGATTCTGTGTATACAGAATGTCCGGAAAAGGCAAATCTAAAGAGACAGTGATTAAACTAGTAGTCGACTGGGGCTGGGGACCGGGAAAGGGAAGTGACTGCCAATGAGCATGAGGGATCTTTCTGGGGTAGTGGAATGTTCTCAAATGTAATTGCGGTGATGGTTGCATAACTCTGTACATTTGCTACAAATCATTGAATCGTACACTTAAAAATAGAATTTGGAAAACGTGGCTAAAACAAAACAAAACAAAAATTAAAAATAAAATAAAATAAATTTATCCAGTCTACTGTTGACAGACGTTTGGGTAGTCTCCGGGTCAGAGCCGTTATAAATGCTGCTGATACGGACACTCTCGCCTCTGTCGGTTGGTGGACATAAGCACACATTTCTCTTAGGTGTGTAACTGACAGCAGGGCTTCTGGGTCATATGCATGCATATATTCTGCTTTAGTACATAGTGCCAAAGAATTTCCCTAAGGCTTCTACCGATTTATGTCTCCATCAGCAGTGTATGAAATTTCTAGTTGCTCTACATCCTTGCCAACACTTGGCATTGTCTATCATTTTCTTTTCAGCCATTCTGATGGGTGTGTAGTTGTGAGATAATAGAAAAATATACACTGGTCACTGCCCCTAGTTCCTGACACAAGGCTCCTGAAACCCTTGTAATTTCCTGGGTGATAAGACCAGTAGGAGCATCTTCTGTTCTCATATTTGGTCTTCGACCTCTGTTCCTGACACAGAGCTCTTGAAACCCTTGTAATTTCCTGGATGGTAGGAATGTCTTTTGTTCTCCTGAGGTGACTCCAGGGGGGCTCTGGATGGGGGTGGTCACCAGAAAGACCCAGCCATGATTAGAAGCTTGGAATTTTCAGCCTTGGCCCCTCCACCCTGAGAAGGGAGAAGAGCTGAAAATGGAGGTAATGACTGATCGTGCCTACGTGACGCAGCCTCCATAAAAATGTCAATAGTATGGGGTTCGGAGCGCTCCCAGGTTGGCCAGCACATCCACACCAGGAGGGCAACGCACCCCAGCTCCACGGGGACAGAAGCTCCAGCTCTCGGGACCCTCCCAGACCTCGCCCTGTGTATCTCTTCATCTGGGTCATCCGCATCCTTTAGCACATCCTTTAATAAACTGGTAAAGGCAAGTAAGTGTTTCCCTGAGTTCTCTGAGCCGCCCTAGCAAATGAATCAAACCTGAGGAGGGGCCGTGGGAACCTCCAAGTTGTAGCCGAACCAGACACAAGTTGTGGGTCGCCTGGGGACCTACCACTTGCAATTGGCATCTGTAGTGGGGTGGGAGCAGACTTGTGGGACCGAGCCCCTAACCTGTGGGATCTCTCACTATCTCCAGATAGACAGTGTCTGAATTGAGTTGAGTTATAGGACACCCAGCTGGTGTCGCAGAGAATTGCTTGATGGGGGAAAACCCCACAGGTTTGGTGACCACAAGCAGTGTTGGTGTGTGTGAGTGTGGCAGTAGTGTTAGACTAAAGGAGACGCTCAGGAGGGAAAGCAGGGGTTTTTCTAACACAGGAGAGAAACACAGGTGGAAAACTGAGCTTTCTCTCCAAAGTGGTGGAAGCTCATTATGGTTTTAATTTGCATATCCCTGATGACTAATGAAATTGTACACCGTTTCAAGTTTGCTTTGTTTTGGCTGTTTTGGCCATTTGGAAATCCTCTTTGTGAAATGCTGGTTCAAGTATTTTTGCTCTTTTTCCCCCTTGAGTAATCTGTCATTTTCTTATTGATTTTTGTAGGAGCGTTTTATATATTCTGGATAAGAGGTTTTTATCCCACTCTTTGACTTGACTTTTCACTTTCCTAACAGTCTTTTGACGAATACAAATTTTAGCGCTTTTTTTTCTGCTTTTCCTCCTCATATCTCCTCAGGGCATAGTTGTATATTTTAGTTGTGGGTCCTTCTAGTTGTGGCATGTGGGACGTTGCCTCAGCATGCCATGTCCACGTGGTGCCATGTCCACGCCCAGGATTCGAACCGGCAAAAACAAGACCCCGGGCAGCCCAAGCCGAGCACACAAACTTAGCCACTCGCCACGGGGCCGGCCCCTTTATGTGGGATGCCTGCCACAGCATGGTTTGCCAAGCCGTGTGTAGGTCTGCACCAGGGATCTGAACTGGCAGACCCCGGGCCACTGAAGTGGAAGGTGCGATCTTAACTGCTGTGCCACTGCGCCAGCCCCAAGGTTTAGCTTTAATGTAATCTAATTATCAAATTTTTTCCATTATGGTTAGTATTTTTTGATAGCCCTAATTAGGAGATCTTCTCCTACTTCAAGGTCATAAAGGTATTTTCCTGTTTTATTCTAAGGTATTTATTGATTGACCTCTCACATTCAGATCAACAATCAATCTGAAATTGATTTTATATACAGTTTGAGGTATGGAGTCAATATTCTTTTTCTTCCTATTTGGGTAATTGATTGACACAAGACTTTTAAAATAAAAAAAAGGAAAGCCCAGCAGCTTTATAGGAAGCCTTGAATCTGACGGGTGAGTCCTCCAACTTTGCTTTTCTCCCTCAAGATTTTTCCTCCTCAATGGATGTGGCCATCCTTGGCCTTCTGCCTCTCTGCATAAATTTTAGAATCTGCATGTAATAAAAACCATCCTGGGATTTTTGACTGGAATTGCATTAAATCTGTAGCTCAATGTGAAGAAATCAGAAATACACCTCTTTACAACACTGAGCCTTGCACTCTGTGGTCATGGTATATTCCTCCCTTCATTGAGCTTTTCTTTAATTTTTTTTTCAAAAAACATATTCTCACCAGACTTTGAGCGGAATCACAGCCAAGCTCTTGCACCAGGAAGAGGGGCCCAGCGGGGTGGCGGGAGCAAGCGCCTTCACCATTGGGTAGGAAGGAAGCGGCCCAGAGAAGAGGCTCTGCCCTATGACTGTTTTCTGGGTGTTTCAGGCTCTTGTTTCCCTGCTGCTTCCTCTTGGGACTTTTCATCAGCATCTCAAAAACTCTCAAACCCACAAATCACCATAAAAATGATTGTTGAAGAAGCTGGTGCACCGGAGGAGGAAAATTCCTCTCCCCTCCAGGTCCTTCTGGCGGGTCTAAGAATGAAATTGACAGGAGACAGAATGACAGGAGAAAATGAAACAAAGTTTAATAACATGTATACATGGGGAAAACCCAGGAAAGCTGTGTAACTCGCCTAAAGCCCGAGCCGAATACCATCTTCAGCTAAAGACAAAGGAGGATGTTGGGGGCAGCGGTTTGGAGCTTCAAAGGGGAGGAAGGCAAGTTACATGGATGGAAAAGCAAATGTTTGATAATTGAACCCACAAGAGATCTTTTGATAAAACGGCCCTTGCTGGATGCCTTCCTGTCTACCAACCTAGAATTCTCTATGGCGACAGCTCCTTCCTGGGACAGGCCTTCTGTCTTAAATTCTCTTAGGCAGTTAGGGGCAAGGTCAAAGTTTCTTTCAGAGTCTTTTGTCCTTAAAAATAATCAAGTCCCAGGCTGGCCTGGTGGCGTAGTGGTTAAGTTCACATGCTCCGCTTCGGCAGCCTGGGGTTCGCAGGTTCAGATCCTGGGCACAGACCTACACACCACTCATCAAACCACGTTGTGGCAGCATTTCACATAAAGTTGAGGTAGATGGGCACAGATGTTAGCTCAGGGCCAGTCTTCCTCAGCAAAAAGAGGAGGATTAGTGGCAGTTAGCTCAGGGCTAATCTTCCTCAAAAAAAAAAATCACTACTCAGTGGAAAGGACCGTTGTTGTTGGGCAAGCATTCCTCTCGGAGAACGCGTCAGTCCCTCTCCCAAACTTCAGGTCTGACGTGGACAAGAGAGTGGCACAGAAGTCAGGAGCCCCTGAGGAACAGCAGCGAGCAGGAGCCTCGGGGTGACAGAGGTGGGGAGGTGGGAGCCATGGGGGGACGGCGGCAGCAGCGGCACAGAAGGAGATGCAGACCCAGAGAGAAGCTGAGTCACAACGATCGGCGGAGTGCCTGGCAGAGGAAGCAGGAGGCCTCGTTCCTGAGGGCGGGGGACCCCCAACGGGAGACAGTCCGGTCTCCAACAGTTTTGTTTCCTGTGTGTCCCTATAAAACCTCCCCAGCCCAGGAGTCATGAGCACGTCTTGTCCCTCTAAGACCCCGGCTCAGAGGGGGCTCCCCTGCTGACCCTTGAGTCATCCTGGGCAGGTGGCCGCCTCCTCTGTCTCCATACCCCCAGGCTGGGCAAGGTGGGCTGGTGACTCCGGAGGCCTCCCGCCTGCCCCAAACCAGAGGAGGCGGCTGAGCTGCTCCGGGAAGCCCAGGGCCGCTCTGCCCTCCCCCAGGCTAACCCCCCAAGTTGCTTCTGGGCATTCCATCCCCGCCTGGGAGGCCCAGGCAAATTCCTTCTGTGTTACAGATGGCCATAAATCTGTGACCTCCCTCTCCAGCTGACCTGTCCTTCAAGAGTCTTCCGGAGCCCCTAGGCAAGAGGGCCAGCGCACGGGGCGGGGTGTCTCTCTGCTCCATCTGGAGCGGACCCCTTCCTATTCTCCCTCCTTCCTAGAGGGTCCCGTCCTCTCTCTCGTCCTCACCCCTGGGGTTGGAGCCCCATGCTGCCCCTGGAAGTTTCCAAAACCTCCGATAGCCCTATTCTCAGAATGTCCCCCTCTCCACGCCCCCCTTCAGGGGTCTTGAATACTGGGTGAGGTTGGGGGGAAGCTTGTTGGAGCCCCAAAGAGCAAGATGGAGCCAAGTGCAGAGAAGAAAGCGCCAGACCACGCTGAAATTCCCCTGCCCCCAATTACGACGACATTAACAAGGGCGCCCGATAAGCACATGCCCGGTTCTCTTTCATGTGGATTAATTTATTCAGCCCTCACAAAAACCCTTTGAGGTGGCTACTATTGTTTGACCCATTCTACAGAGCAGGAAATAGGCACCAAGAGGTTAGGATCCTTGCCAAGGTCCACAGCTATAAGCCACAGAGCCTGGATTCAGACCCAAGTCATTTGATTCCAAAATCTAGGCTCTCAACCCGATCGTTCGACTGTCTCTCACAGTCCCTGGGCGAGATCCTGCCTCTGAGCTTCCGGTCATGCTGTTCTCTTCTCCTGAGATGCCCTTCCTCCCTTCTCTACCTTGCAAAATGCGTCCTTCCAGGCCCATCCTAGTGCTTTCCCTGATGCACTCGCCTCCCCCAACCAGACAGAACCCCATGGCGTCCTCCTCTGGGCCACGAGCCTGCCACTTCCTTCCACCATGGCATGACACACCACGCTGTCTTTGCCCAGTCGTGACCTTGCTCCTCACTAAGCCGTGCACATTTCCAGGCAGGCCCTGGGCCTGGTCCGTCGTGGTGTCGCCCGTCACCAGCACAGAGCAGACCACTCCAAGAGCCAGTCAGTGTCCCAGACAGGGCTTGCCTCAGCTGCCCCCTTTCTGTAGGACTTTGGATAAATCACTGCCCTTCTCTGGCCTCAGTTTCCCCATCTCTGGGGTTCCCACCGGTGAGATTGTTCTCTGCTCGTTCCTCAGCTGTGATGCCCCGCCTCCTTTTGCCAGGGAAAGCACCTGTGGAATTTTTCATCCCCATCCTGCTTCGTGGGAGAGAGAGTGCGAGCTGCTTCGCTGGACCAGTCCCAGGTTCCGGGGTCTCGTGAACTGGACTCGGATGTCCTTGGAATGTCTGAGTCACCTTCCTGTCCGGGGAGGGAGGTGCTTTATCTTGGGCCAGGAAAAGTCCTGAACCCTCTGTTCAAACCTCCAGTCTTCCTGTGCAGGCCTGAAGAGGGGGCTCAGCCCGCGTCAACACCCCACTGATAATAAGAATTGTCATTGAGTTTTCTATCCTCCCCCTCAATCATTCGCACGGCCGCGCGTTCCCAACCTGGGACAACAGGCTGGGGTCGGGCTGAAGCTCCAGCTCCAGGAGCTGCTCCTTCACCATCGTGAGTCCCAGGAGCTTCATCTGTAAGAGGGAACGAGTGCCCTTCCTCCGGGTCCCTGGGAAGATATATGTGTACACCACACAGAGCTGGCACGAAGCCATGGCTCAACCTCTGCCTTAAACCTTCATATAGATGAGAAGATCCGGGAGCAAGTTGAGAGTAGATGGTAGGTGTTCTATTCACCTCTGTGTCCCCAGCATCCAGCGTGTGATAAATATCCGAAAAGCCTGAGGAAATGGCCCCCTTGCAGCTTTGCCCAGTGGCTGTGTGTCTTTAGGCAATCTGCTTTCCCTCTCTGGGCTCAGCCTCTATGTCTAGGGGGTTGATGTGAAGTTGTCTAAGCTCACACTTTAATATCAAGCCCGAGAGAATGGCAGGTCACACTGGGGACTCTGCAGTGGCAGAGCTGGCCTGCCGTGATTTCTGTCTTCAACACGAACTAGCTGTGTGACATCAGGAAAGTTCTTTGACTTCTCTAAGCCTCAGTTTCCTTATTTGTAAAATGCGTCCAGATTCTCCCTACCTGTCAGTATTGTTCTGAGACTTCAATGCACAAAGGAGGAGTGCTTGGCACAGACCTGGAACATCATATGCACTCAATTAATTAGAGATCACGTAAGGGTGAGAGGAGGAAGTCGGGGGATGGGCAAGGTGCGTGTAAATCATGTGTTGTGGGGACTCTGAGGAGGCAGCGACATCCTCCAGCTGGTGAGGCATCGAGAGGAGCTCCTTGGAGAAGATGGGCCTGGAGGCCCAGAGAGGGGAGGTGACCTGCCCAAGGCCACACAGCTGTTGCACAGAGCTGGAAAGGGCTCTGCAGACCCGGCTGCAGTTTGGGCTGGAAGGCAGCCGCCTGTGACAGCGGCAAACACTGGCGGGTGGACGCTATCTGGGGAGGGGCGCTGTTTTCCGGTGTCACTTGGGAACTCTGGTTTCCGCTCTTCCTTCTGAGAAGCCAAGGGCTCCTAAAAGAAACAAACAAATAATGTCGGTCAAAGTTCTCTTTCCCTCACTGAAGGAGTTGTTTTAAATAAGATGCCGGAGCGAGGCCAGTTCATCCCTGCGGATTTCACCTCCAATTGGAGGAACGAGTCCCAGACAGTGAGGCCAGACTGCTTCTAGGCCACTCTGGGCCTCAGTTTCCCCTTCAGTAAAATGACCAGATTCTACAGGCATCCGTGTACTCCTGCAAACCACCACCAAGATATATTGCTAAAAGGAACAGAGCAGCGTGCATCCGGGCCTGCGGCGCTGGAGCGGAGGGAGCCGCCTGCGAGACAGCAGAGAGGCCCAAGGGAGGGCTGGTCGAGGCCCCGGGGAGGGCGCCCCTGGGCGAGGAAACCGGGCTCATGTGTGGGAGGAAAGGTTTTCGCCCTCTATTCTTCTGTACCTTTTGAAAGCTGAATTACGTGAATGTAATGCCTGTTAAAAATTTTTTTAAATCTGTAATGTAAAAACGTTTTAGGTATTGAAATTCAGCCTTTTGGTATTTGTAAAATTATGAAACAGTGACTAGTTTTGATTCCTTTTCATACTCTGACTTTCAAAGCAGAAAAGCCCCGCTGGCCGGATGGCTCGCCACAGGCGTGTTGATGCCAGCGAGGCGGGGGCAGGAAGAGGAAGAAAAGACAGATAGGGTCAGAAAATTCAAAGCTTGCTGTGAAAGGTACAAAAAGGAAAGTGAAATCCTTCTCTCTGCTCCCCTGGGACAGCCTCTGACAATAGCTTTTGGTGATTCATTGGGGAGCGGGGTGGCAGAAACCAAAAAAATAACATAAATAAAAGGAAGACAACGAAAACAGGCAAGTTTCCATTAAGTTTAACCCTTACGTCTGGTAGGAGAGTTTCTGCAAGTGACTTGGTCCTGCTTCTCTGGGCTAGGCTCTGCTCTCTGTGGCCGGGAACGCAGGCCAGGAGGCCTCCTGTCTCGTTCTGTGGCGGCTGCTGCTGCAGCCGCCCCGGGTCAGCCATGGCTCCCATCTGCCCACCTCCCTCACCGCCTGGCTCCTGCTCCCTGCTTTCCTGCCGCGGGTCTCGGCTTCTGTGTCACTCTCTTCTCCACGTTAGGCAGTGACATCCCCAGCTGGCTCCTGGGGAGGCGGAGGCCACCCACAGCCTGCCCAGCCTCAGGTCCTTCCCCTGGCAAACAGCCTCGAGCTGTGGCTTTGGCCACCCTGGTCACCTGCCAGCAGAACCGCAAGCATCTCCCTAGCCGGAGTGAAAAAGTGGTGAGGGTTCCCAGGGCACAGAGGGCTCTTTCTGACATCTTTTCCTGATAAAAGTACTTGTGCTCATGGTGAGAAATTCCAAGAGCACAGAGTGGGAACTCGGCTCCCATCCCCTCTCCACAGAGGGAACCAAGCTGCGGGGTCTCTTGGCATCCTCCCAGAGCTGTGTGTAGGTGAGGCCTGGGAAGGTAATGAGGCCCATTCCACAGATGAGAAAGCAGAGGCTTGGAACGGGGTGAGGCTGTGGAGGCCACACAGCTGAGAAGTGGCAGAGCCAGGCTTTGAGCTTGGCTCCCCCGCCCTCAAGTCCACACAATGCCATGTGTCTGCCAGGGAGGAAGGGCTCATCCCAAGTTCACGGCGCTTCCTTGCGTCATCCCTGGCCCCACACATACATGCAAAACATCACACTCGCACACGACACACACAGTGATTAACCCGGCCACACGAAAACGGCCCCCTACACACGCCGGCACAGCGGGGTGCCCTCACCCCCAGAGACGCACATCCATGTCTAAACCAGTATGCACACTCACACACACACAGTCACACAAGTGCAAGGGGCATAAACACACCTCAGACACACACACGTGTTCTCACTCCCAGAGACACACACCTTACACACCCACAGACACAGACATTGGCACACGCCCCGTCCCCAGTGGACTCCCCTCCTGCCCCGTCAGAGCCCCCCTCAGAGGGACCACATGCCCCCTCGGCCGAGCTGTCCACAGAGGTTCTACCCTCTTTTGCCCAAATGCCAGCTACTGTCTCCTAGACGAGCTATGGTGCCCGTGGATGCCACCTGTCCCAGTTGAAACTGGCCGCTCCCACGCCCTTCCGCTCCTGGCCCAGACTCAGAGGCAGCAGAATTCTAAGGCTCCTGTCCCCACGCTCGAGCCCTGGCACCTCGGGGGGACCTGGTGAGACCCGCACAGTTCCCCACTCCTGCCTCCTGAGGTTTATGTTCAAGATGTCGAGACGGGGACTTTGGCTGAAAGAAAAACCCCAACCCCAAGGTGGAAGCCCAGCCCTGGAGACGTCTCTCTTCTCCAGTTGCTCGTCTTCAAGGAATGTTTCCAATCCCTTGCCTCAGTTTCCCCCAGTAGTTCTCAGAGGATGGAAGCCTGCACATTCAGCCTGACTCGAGGCTCTCCTGTAAATGCAGCTCCTTAACACAGCAGAGCCCCAGGGCGGCTGCATGAAGACACTCCCGCGCCCACACCCACGGGGCCCCCGCCGGGCGGGCCCAGAGTGGGCGCCCCATGGGGGGCTGGTAGGTGGAGCAAGGAAGGCTCCTCTCTTCCATCGCCAGTCACTAGGAGAGAAGCGCTCCCCTCGAAATGTCATCTCAGGGGTTCGAACACAAGGGCTGAGGTCCTTCGTGGGGTGCTGTAAGTGTCTGGGGGCAAAGCCACTGAATTAGGATTTACCCATTTGTTCGCTCAGTTAATAAGTGAGTGCACACAAGGATCCAGCTGCTGGGGATCAGTGGGGAACCAAGAGCCCAGGCCCTGCCCACACGGATGTGGGGTCTGGTGGGGGCCCCTGCGGCCTGAGAACAACACACATGCGCGCGCACACACACACACACTGATCTTGTACTGCTCAGTGATGACCCACTGGGACTTGGCAAGTCCACCTGTCACCTGTCCAGGCCCCTCCTGGGATGCCCTCTGTTGAGGTCCCCAGCCACAGAAGGGGATTGTCTCTACAGCGGTTCCCAGCAGCAAGGAGCAGGCCTAGAGAAAAAAGAAAGTGTCAGGCGTACCAAAAGCTCACAGATAAACAAAGCTACTTAAGGAAAATTTCCGGAGGAAATGACACTCTGAGTGGCTCCGGGCCAGTGGGAAAATTTCCTGCCCCTCCTCAGGACGGGTGCCCGGGCCCCTCGCCCTCTTCGGAAGCCCACTCTTGGACTCGGGCAGTGGACACAGCCTGCGATGCTGGGCTCCGGCATTTCAGGGGCCAGACGCGGCTCTGGCCAGCTGAGGAAATGGCAGCACCAGCCCTGGGCCCTCATGACGCACCCGGAGAACGTGAGGCGGCTCGAGGCAAAGTGAAGCATTTCTCCCTTTGTGCTGCATTCGCCCCAGGATCCTCAGCGTCCCTGGGAGAGTCGATGGCCGTCCTACCTCATGGCTGCTGCTCACCCCCGGTTCTCCTCAGACCCCCCTTCCCCCGGCCCGCGCCTGGGCCGTGGCTCGTGCTGTGCCCCTGCCTGGAGGCCTTCCCTTCCTCTCAGCCCCTGAAGATGAGACCCGCCCTCCATCTTCTCCAGCAAGCCTTCCCCTCCTTGGCACCTTGGAGTTCTCGCCCGGTGGGGGCTGCCTAGTTTAATTGGGGCGGCTCTGATCTCTCGATCCCTGTTGTTTTGCAGCCGAGCCACCCAGGCCGGCACTGTCCGACAGAAATGTAACACAAGCCGTGTACATAATTCAATTTTTTGAGTCTAGCAACATTGAAAAAACAAACAGAAACAGATGAAATTAATTTTAAAAATATATCTTATTTAACACAACATAGCCAAAGTATTATCACTTAACATGTCATCAACATTAAAAATGAATAATAAAATAGTTTACATTTTTATTTTCATACTTTCTTTGAAATCCAGTTTGTATATGACATTTATGATCCATCTCGATACAGTGTAGCCACATTTCAAATGCTCAGTAGCCAGCTCATGACTACTGTGTTGGCCGGCACAGATCTATGCTGTATTTGTCATTGGGTCATATGTGACAGAAGTTCACATCACACTGGCTTAGGTGAAAAAGGGTATTGGCCCATAAAGCTGTGTGGGGGACTGGAATTGGCCACCCCAAGATATGTCTCTTTGGCATGAGGATTATTTTGGGCTGGTTACTTTTTTAAAAACTGCTGACAGGAAAAAACTCGGAAAAGTAGAATTTACCTACCTTTTGTTAAGAGACATTTACATTTATAAAGGAAATCTCCGCCTGTACTAGGAAGAAGGAAGGATGACCTTATCTCTAGAAACTCTTAATCAAAGTGGGAGGCAAGGACTTAAATCTGCATAATAATCTTACTCTTGTTTACTGTACTTGTCTGGTAACCTCCCCCAACATCCTCCTTCGTCTTTAGCTGAAGATGATATTTAAGGTGGTGGCTTCAGCCATTTTGGCGAATTGCTCAGGTTGCCTGAGCCTGTGCCATGTACACATGTTATAAAGCTTTGTTTAATTTTCTCCTGTTGTTCTGTCTCATGTGAATTTAATTCGTTCTCTGGCCAGAAGAATCCAGAGTGGGTAGAGGAAATGTCTTCCTCCCCTACAGCTGAAAAGACCGGGAGTGGGTGGTTTCAGGTACAGCTAGATCCAGGTGTTCCAATAATGTCAGTGTCATCAGAGATCTGACTTTCCGTGTTTTCCTTCTTCTCAAGCAGGCTCTGGATGGCATAGCAAAGACAGCCAGCGCCAGCATCAGGTTTTCCTCCACCAGCTCAGCCACCTGACCCCACAGCCAGCTTCTCTTCTCCAAGAGCCCCTGACTCCTGGCCAGACTCTCATTAGAGCAACTGGAATCGTGTGCTTATTTCTGAAGCAATCACTGTGTGGCGAGGTGAATGGGACTGAAGGATTGGTCAGACCTGAGTCACATGCCCGTCTCCTGCATGGCAGGCAGTAGAGTCAGCCTCACCTGTCCTGCTGGGACGGAGAGTGGGGAAGGGGTTGTTTCCCAAAGGAAAACAGCGGGGAGGGGATGACGGGGGTGGGAGTGGGAAGTGACCGGAGTAGGGCTTGGGTCGAATCAAAAGGGGCTCCCAAAGGACACTGGAGTATCAGGTCAGACAGGAAAGCCACGATCTAGTCCTGCAGAAATGTTCAAAACGTTTAACAACTGGAATGGCACGTGCCAGTGGGGACGGATAGCAGCCTCCGTGCTGGAGCCACCGGGAGGGTGGGGGACTGTGGGGAATGAAGAATGGGGAGGGGCCGGCCGGCGGGGTGACGCAGGGCAGCCCTGTTTACCCTGATGACACTATGTGACCACAGAGTGTGTGCCAGGAGAATATCCAGTGGTCTTGACCTCAGACCCTGCGTCCCCCCTCAGCCCTGCACTAACCCCCAGCCCACCCTGAGAGGACGCCCTGGGCTGGGGGCCTAAGCAGAACACAGAACCTTCCAGCCGAAAGAGGCAGAGCCGATGGGGCCCGAGAGAGGGTCTGGAGGTCCCTCCAGCTGGGCCAAAGGAGCTGACGTGCCAATGCAGAAGGCTGGGCACGAGGGTCAGAGAGCAAGGTCCAGGGAAGGCGAGGGGTCATGGATGCCTCACCTGGGGGGGCTTCCTGAGCTCCCCCTGACAGGGCCAGAAGAAGACTGACTTGAAGAGCCCAGGGACTTACTCGTCCACCCATCCAACCTTCCATCCATTTGTCTGTTCATCCACTCACGCAGTACTTATTTATCAAGCTCCTGCTATGTGATGGGCACTATGCTACCTGCTGGGAATCCCTGGTGAGCAAGACAGCCAAGGTTCCTGCCTTCCCGAGCACAGAGCCTAGTGGGAGAGGAACGATCAGCAAATGAGCACAGTGACTTTTTGCATCTGTAAGAAGGAGGCCAGATAGAAAGCGATGGGGGGGTGGGAGGGGGGTACTTTAGCAGCGGTGCAGGGAAGGAGACTTCTGAGCTGACAGAGGAAGGAGCAAAGGAGCCAGACCTGCATGAGCTGGGGTAAGATGGTTCCACACGCGGACACAGCAGGTGCAAAGGCCCTGAGGCAGGAACAGGAATGTGCTTTGTGTGCTGGAGGAACAGAAAGATGGGAGCAGTGTGCTGGAGGTGAGAGATGAGGCTGGGGAGGTGAGCAGGGCTGGCTCCAATGGGGCAGTCAGGGTCACTGTGGTCGTGGGGATGGCACTATAGACAGTCTTTCTGCAAAGTCAGTGTGACAGGTGAGAACTTGCCCCGGAATATTCACCAGGTACAAGAAATGGTGCATTGCTGTATTCTTCTGGGCTAACACAGAAAGCATTCATCCTGTCCCAGGCACTCCAAATGCTCAGCATGTAGTGGCCCTAATCTTGACAGCAACCCTTTGACACAGATGTATTCCTAAGTCCATTTTATAGATAGGGAAACTGAGGAACGAAGGCTACATAACTCCCCTGTGGTCACAGAGCTGGCAAATGGCAGAAGATCGGAACTCAAGTGGTTCCAGAATCCACACGCTGACAGGCTCAGCCGCGCTGCCTCCAGGTACCATTGGCCCCGTGCCCCTTGTTATCAGAGTGGCAAGCCGCGCTGCCCCCCTTCCTGGGGCTCTAGAGTCACCGCAGGCTTCGGGGGCATGACAAGCCGTCCAGAGAACTTGCAGGTTAGCTCCTGGCCTTCGGTCCCTGCTGGTCGCCACCGCCCACGTGATCCACTCAAAATCGGGAAACTGGGCTGCCGATCTCTCCCCATGCCCAGGGCCGACCTGGGCGTCTCTGGCTCCAGCTCCAGAGGGACGAGCAGTTCCCACCCCTCCCTCAGAGCTCCACACTTCCTCCACCCGCTTCACCCCGGGCTCCCGCCTCAGGGGCCAGGATGCCCGCACCAGGGGCTCCTTGCTGGCGCCTGATGGCTTCTATTTCCAACCCTTAGCCAGGAAACCAGAACTTGGCCAAGCTGCTCGGCCTGGCTTCTGGGAAAAGCCTACCCTTTCTTTTAAGTCTCCCCTAATAATGAAAACAGGATTAAAAATAACCTCTCAAAGTCCAGCCTGCCACCTGAGTTGGCAAGCCCTCGCGGCTCTTTTTTATAGAAGACAATCTAAAGACAGCACACAGTTCCAGGCCCAGAATAGTTCTCAAGAAGGGATACGGAGCCATAAAAATCAGGCTCCAGGGCTGGCCCCGTGGCCGAGCGGTTAAGTTCGCGCGCTTCGCTGCAGGCGGCCCAGTGTTTCGTTGGTTCGAATCCTGGGCGCGGACATGGCACTGCTCATCAGACCACACTGAGGCAGTGTCCCACATGCCACAACTAGCAGGACCCACAACAAAGAATATACAACTATGTACTGGGGGGCTTTGGGAAGAAAAAGGAAAAAATAAAATCTTAAAAAAAAAAAAAAAAATCAGGCTCCACTTGTCAGCTGTGTGACTCTGGGTAAGTTACTGGGCCTCTCTGAGCCTCATCTTCCTCCCCTGTAAAAGGAAGGTAGTGATAACCTGTGTCGTGGTGCTGTTACGAACATTGAGTGAAATAAGGGAAGTAAAGGGAGCACCCACTAGTCTCAGCTTCCTTCCGCCTTTTCCCAGGCAGAGGTGGAGATGCTGAGATTTCCCCTTTCAGGCGCATTTGCTGGCTGTCGCCATCTGAACGGTGGGGGCTCGGCAGAGACAGAGGCTGGGGATTTCTCAGCTGCCGGTAGACTTTCCACAATGACCCAAGCTGGACAAATGCCCAGAGTGGGGAGTGGGTGGGGCCTGTCCCTTGAGTGGCCATTGTCGGTGTCTAGACTGCTGATAAGGGACAAAGGTCGGCAGCCTTTGTTTTTCCCATATTTGGTCTGGGGGCGTGCGGCTGGAATGCAGTCCTCAAGGGACTCTGCCTCCTGAAAGGGTCTGGGGGCCAGGACCGTCGGCCACCCGCCCAAACCCAGGAGACAGGGCTGAGTGGGGCCAGCAGCGACCCCAGCATTCGCGCCCCACCACGCTCCGCTTGGCCTTTTCATCTCCAAAACACATTTTGAATCTTGAATTCGACCACCTTTTACAATCTACGCTTCCCTGGCCCGGCGACATCATCTCTCACCCTCTCTTCCCCGTGGCCTCTGATTCTTCCCCTGGCTCCTCACATCCATCTTCCGCCCAGCAGCCAAAGGGACCATTTTGAAAGCCCAACTGGCTCAGGTCACTCCTCTGCTTAAAACACTCCAGTGACTCCATCACACACAAAAGAAAATCCAAATTCCTCTCCCTGGCATCCCAGCCCTGTGTGGAATGGACTTTAGCCTCCTCCCATCCTTGCTCCTGCCCTGCTGGCCATCCCACAGACCACACTCTTCCCTGCCTCAGGACCTTTGCACTGGCTAGGCCTCCCACCTGGAAGGCCACCACCCACAGCTTTGCTTGTCTCTCCCTTTTGAACTCAGTGCCACCTCCTCAGAGAGGCCCTCCCTGACCACCCTTCCTAAGTCACTCTTAGTCACTGTTAAAGGAGACTTTTTTAAGGTAAAATCATGATTCTCCTATAAATATAAGATGAACACAAGTCAAAGATTTCATTTGACTCATTAATTTATGGGGAAACCAGTAAGATGTTACAACTATTTCAAAGGAGTCTTCAAAGACAGCTATATATTGGCAATCAGGAATATGAGATGAATTTATAAATGGATGTAAAAATGGTCAGTGCCCACAGAGCCGTAATTAATAGCATTCCCACAAAATCCACTTGAGTCTCTACGCATAGGAATCATTTGCAGGTAGAAGAAATGAAAAGTTCAGGCCCCTACAGAATCAGATGGCCAGACAGGACACCCAGTTATCTTTTTTGGCCCATTTCAAAGTCTCTTAGAAGTTTCCTGACACATCCTCTTTCTTGCGCTCACTAGCCCCTGAGCTTTTTGCCATCCATCTCTTTCTTATCTTTCTCCCTTCGCCCCAGGCTCGAGTGGGTCTTGAGGGCAGAGATGCTGTTTTGTACACAGCATCTGGAAGAGTGTCTGGCACTCAGTAAGTGCTTAGTCAATGCTGTTGATGCCCTTTCCAGCGGCCAGGGACACAAAACAGGTGATTGCTGAACCTAAAGAAAGAAATTCTGACAGCCAGTGAGGAGGGGGCATTTGGGGCAAGGAAAAGGGAGGAGGGTCCATCACCCGTCAGATAACCAGGACCTCCGCTCACACCAGGGGCTGTGCCACACTCAGCACCCCAAGCCCTGAGGGTCCGAAGGGGACCTGACCCGGTGGTAGGGGGTGCTCTCCGCCGAGGCCGCTCTGTGACACGGTGTCAGTCAAGCAGGTGTGACTGCGACTCCACGGCTCTCCCCCTCTGGGTCCGGCCCCTGGGTTCCAGGGTCCGCTCACAGAGGTGGCTCTCAGGCCTGCTCTTTCAGACCCTCTGGACAGAGAGGGGCAGCGCCTGCCCGTGTTACACAGCAAGTCAGCGGCCCAGACGCATCAGAACCCCCGTCTCCTGTCTCCCCATCCTGCCCGCCTTTCTTTAGGAGCTGCATCTTCAGGGCCTCCAGGGATGCTGGGGATGGGGGTGCATGAGATCCTGGGGGGTGGGGGTGCCCATATGCCTCCGGGAAATCCCGTGCAGAAAGGCGCCCGCCTTTGCAGCCCGGAGGTCTTCTGGTCCCTGGACAGAGCAGGTGCGTGGGTAGTCAGGGGCCAGGAAGGAGGGGGCAGGAGGTGCTGCAGGGGTCGGGCATTGCGTCCCACAGAGCGGGGTCCAGGGGAAGGAGACAGGCGTCACGAAATGACGGAATTCAGGAAGGAGGAGGCGAGAGAGGCATTCATCCACGTACATTCCCTGCGCGCCTACTGTGTGCCAGGCGCGCTTTGGGCATTAGGGCCACGGTCAGGAATAGGGAGTATCCGGCTGTGCAGCTGCAGGATTCGATCTAACCCGGAGCCTGAGTAAATGAGTTAAACACACATACAAACGTGAAGTCGCAGTTCTGAAGAAAGTTCGGAAGGAGATCGCGGTGGGCGTGCCCTGAGACGCTGCGATATTCCGGCTTCACCTGGGTCCCGCGCCAGCAAACAGAGCTCTCTAAGCCAGAGCGGGAATGCGGGCTTGACCGCTTCGTGCAGAAAATGCACAAGGGCATGTATGCGGAAATGCAAGGGTGCTTGCAGATATGCAAGATCAACGCTGATGTAAATAGTAAATGCACGCACGCAGAATGAATGCATGTGGGAGGCACGAACGCCTACAAGTCAAAGCTATAGTTCTGGGAGGCGGCGTTGCGGGCTCTCCAGCGCGCCGCGTGCGCCCTCTGCTGCAGTCCGCGCGCCTCGCCTCTTCGAGCTGGCGCGAGCATCCGGCTCCTCCCAGCGCCGGCGGAGAACAAAACTACGCATGCGCACACAGGAAATATTTCAAAGAGGCGCCCTGTGAGAACAAAAAGCGAGCAGTCAGGATGGCCGAGCGGTCTAAGGCGCTGCGTTCAGGTCGCAGTCTCCCCTGGAGGCGTGGGTTCGAATCCCACTTCTGACAAAGCTTGCTTTTTGCCTTTCACCAAGAGCTGCAAAAGAAGTGGGTGATGCTGAACACTTTTGGATATTCTTTTGATCTTTTTACAAAACAAATATTTTCTTCCTTACAGGCATTTTCTTCCTAATGACATTTATTTGACTGTGAACTGTAAAAAGACAGCCCGCCTTAGTATACTCAGCCGTACACACTCTCCCCAGAGCTTAGGGGAGCGGAAAAAGGGAGTTGTCAGAAGTGGGATTCGAACCCACGCCTCCAGGGGAGACTGCGACCTGAACGCAGCGCCTTAGACCGCTCGGCCATCCTGACTTCCTGGAAGGGCTCCTTTGGGGTCCGATGTAGTTCCCAGCACGGTGCGACGCGGCTCCGGACTCGGCCTGCAGTCGCGGGGTCCCGGGTCGTTCCAGGCGCGGCCACGCCGCCTCCGTCGTCCACAGCTAGAAACCACCGGTGTGGCCGAGATTTCCCCTTATTCTTAAACTGCTTCGGTGTTTTTACTGCTGCGTTTTCAGTGGAAACTCGGTAGCCTGAGCAGAAACGGAAAATCAGTTTCCCTTGTTATCAATAGACAATAACCATTAAAATAAACACGATGGTAGGAAAACTATATTATTAAATTCTAGCCGTTCGCCAAGGCTCGGAAGGAGAAGTTTTGACGTTTATTTTTAACGACTAACACTCTCGGTCGAAAGGCAGGTTGGGCCCCTGGGGGAGGGGGGCGGGGTTTGCACGGTTCTTTCTGGAAGGCGGGGCTGCGCTGCGAGGGGCTCGGCGGTGGGCTGCTGGGGGGGAAGCTGTGGGCAATGGCCTCTCGCTTCACGTGTTTAGCTGGGCCTCGTCCAGAGGAAGCTGGCTTTTAAGCCTTTTTGGTAAACTAAACAAGGGAAAAGTGGGAGGCTGGTGAGCTTGGAGAAGAGACGCTTGAACTGTTTACAAAAGCTTGATGTGTACAAGAAATTGGGATTGAGTGTGTCCGTCTGTCCTTCCTGCTTCAAGTACCCGGGCTTGAGGTGGGCGTGCAGTGGGTGTGTAATTACAGAGGAAGGTTTCCATAGAAATTCCATTCGAGGAACATCCTTTCTATAAAATAGCTGACCGGTGCTCCTGGAAACTATCAAGGCCGTCAAAAACAAGGAAAGTCAGGGAAACTGTCACAGCCAGAGAGACATCACTAGTAAACGTAATGGGGGTCCCGGATGGGATCCTGGAACAGAAAAACGACATTGGGGAAAAACTGAAGAAATCTGAGTGAAGCGTGGACTTTAATAATAATATATCAGTGTTGGCTCATTCATTGTGACAAATATAGCATACTAACGTAAGATGTTAATAATAGAGGAAACTAGGTGCGGGGTATAAGTGAACTCTGTCCCCTTTGCAATAATTCTGTGTCTAAAACTGCTCTAAAATTTTAAAAATTCTTAAAAATAATACAATTTCATTGTTTATATATTAAAATATGTAAATTTAAAAATATTTGATTAGGGCCGGCCCTGTGGCTGGCTGGTTAAGTTCTCACACTCCACTTCAGTGGCCCAGGGTTTTGCCGGTTCGGATTCTGGGCGCAGACATGGCACCGCTCGTCAGGCCACGCTGAGGCGGTGTCCCACATGCCACAACTAGAATGACCCACAACTAAAAATATACAACTATGTACCGGGGGGCTTTGGGAGAAAAAGGAAAAATAAAATCTTTAAAAATATATACTTAAGTATATTGTTTACATATTTATGCTGTACATAAATAAAATTGTTTGTTTAAAATATATTTAACAAAACGTGTCTGTTAAAGTCTCAGAGGCAGAAACATCGGCAGCTGTATCTCCAGGTGGTACATTTATAATGATTTTTCTCCTCTTTGCTTACCTGCATTTCATATTTCTATAAGGAACGCAGATTACTTGGGTAATTCTTTTTTAATTAAAAAACTGTCACAAAAATTGGGAAAGTCTTTGAAGAGACAAAGATTGCTGGATGTCTTGTCAATGGAATATTAGGTGGTGTCCACAGCCGTGCTGTCTAATATAGCAGCCACGAACCACGTTTAGCCACTGAGCGCTTGAAAGGTGGCTGGGCAGAATTGAGATGTGGTGTGGGTGTAAAGTACACACGGGATTCTGAAGATCTGAGTCAGAAAAAAGAATGTAAAACATCTCATTAATAATTTTTATATTGATTCCAAGTTTAAATGATAATGTTTTTAATATGTTGGGTAAATAAAATATATTATTTAGAATTATTTAAAATTCAGTTCATAAGAATGCAAATAAATCTTGTCTAGTAAGATGGAATTGATTCTCCCCTGTGATAGAGGCCAATTTTGCATCTACTGGCAAATTCACTCCAGCATTCCTGATTATGAGAATTTATGTCTATTTACATATATATATTCTCCTTTGAACTAGTTTTTAAAATGTTTTCAGCAAAACGTTTTGTTATTAACATACACACATTGTAGTGTCTTAAACATTTCTAAGTGTATGGTTCGGTGACATTAGGTGCTTTCATTTTGTTGTACAAACAGCAGCACTGTCCATCTCCAGAAGTCTCTTTATCTTGGAAAACTGAAACTCCAAGCCTCCTAAACAGAGCCCGCATTCCCTGCCCCCAGCCCCCCGGCACCCACCATTCTACTCTCCGTCTTTATAAATTTGACTGCTCTAAAGACCTCCTACAAGTGGAATCATACAATATTTTCCTTTTATGACTGGCTTATTTCACTTAGGACAACATCTTCAAAGTTCCTCCACCTTGTAGTAAGTGTCAGAATTTCTTTCCTTTTTAAGGTTGAACAATATTCCATTGCAAGGATATACCGCATTTTGCTTATCCGTTCACCCGTCAATGGACACTTGGGTTGCTTCCACGTTTTAACTGTTGTGAATGATGCTGCTAGGAACATGCATGTACAAATGTCTCTTCGAGATCTTGCTTTCAATTCTCTTGCATATACAGATGCCCCAAAGTAGAAATCATATGGTAATTCTATTTTTTTTTTTTTGAGAAACCGTTTCCACAGCACAATGGTTTTGCATTTTACTTTAAAAATTTACCCTTTAACAGAATGTGCTCAACATCCAATGGGAGAGTAGAAGGATTGCTTGTCTACAGATGGGAACTTACTGCAGCATCTACAGAACAGCGCGTATAATTAGCATGTGCCAATTCCCCACTGGGGAAAAGAGAGGAAAAAGGGGGCGGGGATCCTGGAGGTGCTGGGGATGGTGAAGCCTGGTGCCCTGGAGAGGAGGTCTCAGGAAAGGGCCTGGAACTGTGGACAGGGTTGGGAAGGGCCAAGGGAGGATGGCGGATGGGGGCGGCTCCCAGCAGCAGCACCCTGGGCCAGAGTCAGGAAAGGGACAGTGTTGAGGCCCCCATGGCTGGAGCTGGATCTTGTGCCATTGGAAGGGAGGCTGAAGGAGATTGGCAGAGTTCTTTCTCCTCCTGGTTGCTTCTCCTGTTGTCTCCTCCAGGAAGCCTTCCCTGATGCTCCTTTCCCTTAGCTAGGTTTTTAGCTTCCTCTGTGTTCCCACAGCTTCTGGGCTGACCCCTGAAAGCCCTAGGATTGGTGTGGGTCCCTTCTCTGCCTCCAAAACTGAGCTCTTCAAAAGGGCAGAGATGCAAGAGTCTCGTTTGCCACTGAATCCCCAGGGCCTGGGACGCAAAAATGTGGAGAAGGGACTAAAAGAGTGTAGGCTGAATAATGAGTGAATGAGACAACAGGACAGGGGTGGCCCAGGGGCAGGAAGTCCTGGAAATGCCACCACAGACCCCCTGGTGTAGCTGGCACCTGGACAGAACGGGGGCAGTCCAGCGAGCCATGGCCTGGCCCCATCTCTCAGGAACAAATGGTTAATCCTAGTGCCCTCCCACTGGAGCTCTGGCCCTCCCCCCGCAGACAGGCTCCATCCAGATCCCAGCGGGCAGAAGGGCAGGAGGGAAAAACTGAGCCCGGATTCCAACCTTTGCCTCACTCTGGGCCAGTCACTAACCAGCTCGGAGTTCAGCAGGTCTGTGCCAGCACCCCACCCCCTCCGTCCGTGACTTGGCTTTATCTCTCCACACAGAGGCCACCAGCCCAAGCCTCTCAGCATCCTGGTGCCACTCTTTGCTCTCGAATCATCCATCTGGCATGCCCCCATCTCAACTGCTCTCTTCAAGGTTCAAACGGCACCTCCACCCTGAAGGCCCCACGTCTTCTCCCACCCAGGGTGGCATCGCACAGAACGGGTGTTCGCCTGCAATTAACAGAGCCTGCCGAAACTGTTGGCCCTGAGATCTTCACGCACACCCCGGTTCCAGCTGCCCCTTGGCTGCCTGCAAAGGGGGAAGGAAGATGTACAGCGACAAGAGGAGCCGCCCGGGCCCTGGTCACATTGGCTCACTGTGCGGCTCGAGCTCACTCCTGTCCCTCTCTGAGATGGACGGATGTCCCAGGAGGGAGTTGGACCGGATCACTGTGTTTCCAAACTTCAAAACAGGGCATTTCTCACCCCGTTTTTCCCTATCTACATACCAGTTGTGCACTTAAAAACATTTTTTGTTATTGTGACAAAACACATAAAATTTACCATTTTCACCAAAGTGGCATTCGCGTTGTTGTGAATGCAATCATTGCCACGTTCCATCTCCAGAACTTTTTCATCTTCCCCGGGTGACACTCTGTCCCCATAAACACTAACCCCCACCCCCCTTCCCACAGGCCTTGGCCGCCTCCATCCCACTTTCTGTCTCTGAGTTTGACTCCTCTTGACACCTCATATAATGGAATCATACAGTATTTGCCTCTTTGTGTCTGGCTTATTTCACTGAGGATAATGTCTTCAAAGTTCACGCTGTAGCATGTGTTAGAATTTCTTTCCTTTTTCTGGCTGGATAATATTCCATTGTATGGACATACCACATTTTGTTTATATATCCAGCCATCGGTGGACACTTGGGTTGCTTCCACCTTTTGGCTCTTGTCAATAATGCTGCTGTGATCATGGGTACACAAATATCTCTATGATCTGCTTTCAATTCTTTTGGATATATATCATATATATCCAGAAGTAGAATTGCTGGATCATATCGTAATCCTATTTTTAATTTTTTCAGGAACCACTATGCTGTTTTCCACAACAGTTGCATCATTATGCATTCCTACTGTCACTGCACAATGGTTCCAATTTCTCCACATCCTTGCCAACTCTTATGGTTTTTTCTTTCTTTTCTTTTCTTTTTTTTTGATAGCAGCCATCCTAACGAATGTGAGGTGGTGGCTCATTGTCATTTTGATTTGCATTTGCTTAATGATTAGTGATGTTGAGCATCTTTTCATGTGTTTGTTGGCCATTCGTATGTCTTCTTTGGGGAAATGTCTATTCATGTCCTTTGTCCATTTTTTAAATCAGTTTGTTGTTGTTATTGAGTTGTACAGCTTCTTTATATCTTCTGGAAATTAATCCCTTATCAGATATATGATTAGCAAATATTTTCTCCCATTCCATAGGTGGCCTTTTCGCTCTGTTTAATGTGTCTTCGATGCACAGAAGTTTTAATTTTGGTGTAGTCCAATTTATCTATTTTTACTTTTGTTGCGTATGCTTTGGTGTCATATCCTAAAAATCATTGCCAGATCCAAAGTCATGAAGCTTTTCCCCCGTATTTTCTTCTAAGAGTTTTATAGTTTTAGGTCTTATGTTTAGGTCTTTGATCCATTTTGAGTTAATTGTCAGATATGGTGTAAGGCTAGGGGACAATTTCATTTCTTGCCTGTGGATATCCAGTTTTCCCAACACCATTTGTTGAAAGACTGTCCTTTCCCCACTGAATGGCTTTGACACCTTGTTGAAACCATTTGATCATATATGTGAGAGTTTTTGTGCATTTTTAAAAAAACTAAATATTTTCTTTAAATCGACTCATTTTTAACTGTAATAAATGTGTTTTAAAAAGAAATTAACAGGGGCCAGCCCAGTGGTGCAGTGGTTAAGTTCACACATTCCGCTTTGGCAGCCTGGGTGTGGACATGGCATCGCTTGGCAAGCCATGCTATGGTAGGCATCCCACATATAAAGTGGAGGAAGATGGGCACGGATGTTAGCTCAGGGCCAGTCTTCCTTAGCAAAAAAAGGAGGATTGGCAGCAGTTAGCTCAGGGCTAATCTTCCTCAAAAAAAAAAAAAAAAGAAATTAATAATATGGCTATAATAGAAACCTGCATCATGATCCATAAATAGAAGGTCATAGTAAAAAAAACACAATGGAGACAAACCATTGTTATTAAATTCTAACCAGATTCTTTGCTCACTCAAAAGAGATTAACGGAATTAGATGTTAAAGACATACAAGCCCCAAAGGAGGCTTTCTCCTGGGCATAGTCAGATTGAAAGTAAAGTTACAAAGTGCTCTAACGAAGCGTTTGAAGTGCATGATGACTGCCCCTGGACATCAAAAATCATCTCTCATCCCACAGAAAGGTATTTTCCAGGCTGCCCTCAGATCCTACCAGGAGTTCTTGTCAATGGTCTCCATTCCCCAAGCCTCTCCCACCTCTGGTTGGTACATTCTGGGGTGGGGTGGGGGCGGCAACGGACTGAGAGCTGCTCTGGCCCCCACCTCCTGCTGGGGCTGGATGAGGGGAGGGGAGCAGGGAAGGGCGGAAGCAGCCGAGAGGCTGGAAATGGGAGGGGGACACTCAGGGACTGGCTCTCAGCATCCCTGCTGGGGATGAGAACATGGAGATGCAGATTCTGGTTCTGCTGATGCCTTAATTCAGTGGGTGACCCTGGGCAAGTCGCTGCCCTGTTTCCAGCCTTGGTTTACCCATCTGTAAAACCGGTGATGAGCGGCCACTTTGGAAAACAGTTTTGCAAGGTCTTATAAAGTTAATGATACGCATACCACATGACCCAGCAATCCTACTCCCCAGCACTCACCCAAGAGAGATGAAAACATATGTTCACACAGAAACCTGCATGCCAATGTTCATAGCAGTGCTGTTCATAGCCGCCCAAACAGGAAAGAACCCAAATGTCCACCGACTACTGAAGGGGCACAGAAATTGTGGTGCACCAATGCAATGGAACACATTCGACATAAGAAGGAACAATCTACTGATGCCTCAACAACACAGACGAATTTCCAAAGCTTAATGTTAATGAAAGAGCTTTTCACAGAAGACTGTTGTGTGAGTTTCTGCTTGCTGCTGTAACAAATTACCACAAACTTAGTGGTTTAAAACAACACAAATTTATTCGATCACAGTCTGGAGTCCAGAATGAGCCTGAAGGGGCTAAATCAACAAGTTGGGCTGGTTGCTTCTTCCACCTTGGCACTTCCACGTCTAAAGGCTGCCAGTGTTCCTCGGCTCCTGGCTGCATCACGTCGGCCTCGATCCCAGCTCACGTTGCTCTCTCCTCTGCTGTCATCACATCACCCTCTGCTTCCCTTTGCCATTAGAGGTGCTATTCGCACAGCCAGGGATGGGGATGGAACGTCTCGGTGGGGGCGGCGTTGTTCAGCCTGCCGCCACCATATAGGACTTCCTTTACATGCCCCTCTAGAAAAGGCGAAACAACAGTGACAGAAAGCAAATCAGTGGTTCCCTGGGGCCCGAGTGCAGGTCACAAAGGAGCTTTCTGGGGCGACCAAAATGTTCTATATTTAATTTTGATGGTGGTTCTGTGACTATACACATTTATCAAAATGCCTCAGAGGGGGAGCAACAAAGTAGAAGAAAACAGTAGCAACATACAAAAGTGACAAAGGGTGAGTATCCAAAATATAAAAAGAGCTCACAAACTTCAAAAAGCACAAACAGGGCTGCCGTGCTAGAGGGAGCACAGGAATCCACAGCACCGCCATTACTCTGCCACACCTCAGAGCTCAGGTGGCCCCCACGCCACCCTTAATACTTCGTGGGCTGGAAGGACTCACGGAAGGCCCTGAAAACTGTTACACTCATAGTTACTGTTTATTACAGCTAATGGGTACGGATGAAAATCAGCCAAGGGAAGTGCACATAGGGCTGATGGAAATGTTCTGGAATTAGATAGCAGTGAAGGGTCAGTATAGCGAATATACTAAAAAACACTGAATTGTATAATTTTTATTTATTTATTTATGTATTTTTGGTGAGGAAGACTGTCACTGAGCTAACATCCGTGCCAATCTTCCTCTATTTTGTATGAGGGACGCTGCCACAGCACAGCTTGATGAGTATGGCTTGATGAGCAGTGTGTATGTCTATGCCGGGGATCTGAACCCATGAACCCCAGGCCTCCAAAGTGGAGTGTGTGAACTTAACCAGTATGGCGCCACTGGGCCACCCCCGTATAATTTTGAAAAGGGTGATTTTTAGGTTCTAAACATGGAGCTTCTGTTGTCCTCTCCCAGTGGAGTCCCGGGCTCCATGCATTACTTCCTCAGCACTGACATGTGACGGTACACACGGAGTGTTGCCAGCCAGCACAGCTCACTGCCTTGGTGTCCAGAGTCTTTACTGGGGCTCCATCCTGCAGCCACGGTTGATGGCCCACGGAGCTGTTCTCAGTTTCCGGCTCCTCTGGTGGAGCTGAGCGAGCTGATACCACATGCCTCCACCCTAAGCCACAACATTTGTCTATCTGATGTGTCCAGACGCCACCCTAAACCAAAACATCTCTATCAGGAGTGACATTCCAGAGATTTAGACATTATCTCTCAGAAGCTGAGGGCAAAGGCCAGGTTTCTCTTTGAGCACATTTAAAATCTCTACCTCAGAAGGTCAATGATTCAAACCTTAAATTCACAGAAAAGGAAATGTGAATGGCCAATAAGCTGAAGGAGAAACTCAGCCCGATTAGCTAAGTCACAGGAAACTCCAATAGAAACCATGAGACTTTTTTTAATGCTCATCCCATATATTCAGGGGGATGGGCAAATAGTTAAGCTCATTGACCCTTGAGAGGTGTCAACTAATATGGTCTTTTGGAGGAGTTTGGCAGTCTTTGTTAAAAAAACAAACATGCAAATAAATGCCCTTCAACCCAGTGGTTCTGCTTTGAAGATGGATTCAGAGAGAGTCTCCCATGTGTGTGCAAAGACGTGTAAATAAGAAGGCTTACAGAATATCACTCGTAATGAGGAACTGTTGGAAACCACTGAACTGTGTACCACGGGGGAAGGGACACAGAATTATGTAATAGCCACTCGGTCAAACAATACACGACACGGAAAAAGAATGAGGTCAGTCTTCACGTGCTGTCATGGAGAAATCGCCAAGACATAATGTTGAGAGACAAAGTCAAGTTTCAATATATACAGTATAACCCCACTTTTTGGTAAAAATTACACACAAAGCGAGTCTCCATATTTCTACATATCATATGCCAGTAAAAAAAAAGAAAAGATCTGATACTCCAAACTCTTCTCGGTGATTAACTCTAAGTCAGGGTGTAGATTTGGAGATGGGTGTGTGACAGGCAATGAAATAAATTAAGAATTAATTGTGCAATTTAAAATAAACAAACCAACACTAACCAATCCCAAAGCGCCGAGCAAAGGGCTGGTTGGAAAAGTGCTCAATCAATATTTGCTGATTATAATCAGCAACCTCCTGGAGCTGGCTTGTGGCAGCTGCTGGATGAGCCCCAGTGGAATCTTTCTATGAATTTTTTAAAATTGTAAATCAAAAGGTGTAACTGGGCCCCAATGGTCTGTTTTTTATAATGAAATCCACTCCATTACCAAGGGTTTAAGACCCAGCTGACCTGGCCCGTGGCTGCCTCTCAAACCTCATCGCTCCCCAATCCCCTCAGCTTAGAACCTTCTGTCCTTCCTCAAAGACCCCAAAGTCTTTCCTGCCTCAGGGCCTTTGCACATATGGCAGTTTTCTCTGCCTGGAATGCTCTTTTCCTGCTTGATTCTTATTCCTCCTTCACATCTCTGTTTAAATGTTTAGACTTCCCGTGACCTAGCTATCTAAATGACACCCCCCAACCCTGTGAATTTTTCTCTCCCGTGGCATCCTGCTCTTTTCCTATAGTCACATTATCTATTTACTTGTGGGTTCGTACAGCTAGACTGTCTGTCTCCCCCGTCAGACTCCCTGAGGGTGGGATTGCTGGTTAGAGGACCCACAGCTCTGTCTCCAGCGCCTGGCACACCCAAGGTTCGTACTAAATATCTGCTCAGTGCTGCATCCCCACTGCCTCTCCACATGCCCCCGCCCCACCCCGAGGGAGGGTGGCCCGGCACACAGTAGGGGCTTGGCCAGAGTAGGGAGCCTTGATCTGAGAACTGAGACCAGACAGGCGCTGCAGGTGATCTGCGTGGAGGTGGCCTGCTCATACCGGGGGAGCGGGGACTAGCCCTGGGAACAGCTCTCTGTCCCCCCACCCCATCCCAAGAGCCCAGAGCTCCCATGGCCCAGAGGAGACTCTGGGCGGGCGGGCAGCAGGTTCCAGCCGCGGACAGGTTCCTTCCCACTTTCTCTGGCTGGGGGCGAGTGAAGTTGGTTTGGAAAGAAAATGTCGAAGTGAAAAACAGCGCGGAGGCTGAGTCTCGCTTGCTGCCATTTGAAAAGAATGAAAGTGGGATTAACCAAAAAAACAAAATCCAAACCAAAACCAAAACAAAAACACTCTACTGTTTTAGAATCTGCCTCAGAAACAATCATCTTATTGTTTTCTGTGTTGTAATAAAAATAAGGGTTCACCCAAGAGGCTTGTTCTCCCAAGAGTCTGCAGAGAGGCCGGCCTCTGGCTGAGGACTTCGCAGCTACCCAGAAGCATCATTTCCTGAGTGCCCGCTGTGGGTGGGGCCGGCGGGCGGGTCTCAGGTGCCTTGGGGGGAAGGCGGAAGGGTTAAATCAGCATCAACCAGTGATATTTGCAAAGTGTCTGTCAGATCGTGGCACTGTCCTGTTTGAAATCCCCGGGCCTTAGGATAATGTGTTAACCCCTCTCCATCATTCAGGAGGCTGTGTACCGGTCGCCCAAAGATAGCAGAGCAATCCCTGGGACCTGGAAGTTTTACCTCATAAAGAAAAAGGGTCTTTGCAGATTAAATAAAGGTTCTTGACGTGGGGAGGTTACCCTGGAATACTGGGGGGAGCTTTAATCCACCCACAGGGGTCTTTACAAGAGACAGGTTTGATGCAGACAGAAGAGGAGCAGGCAGAGACTGGGGCAAGGAGCTCACAGGTCAAGGAATGCCAGCCGCCCCCTCCAGGAGCTGGGGGAGCAAGGAACGGATTCTCTTCCAGAGCCTTCAGAGGGACAGCGGTCCTGCCCACCCACACCTTGCTTTTGGCTCAGTGAAGCCGATTCAGCCTTCTGGCCTCCAGAACGACGAGGGAATAAATTTCTGCTCCTTTAAGCCAGCAAGTTCATGGTGGTTCCTTACAGCAGCCACAGGAAACTGATGCACTCATCGAAATAGCCCTCCGCCACCTGGCCCCTGCCCACGTGTCCGATGTCACCTCACATCCTCTGCCCCGGCCCCATCACGCGTCTTTTCTGCTCTTCAAACTGTCGAGCCCGGTCCAGCCTCCTGGCCTTTGCACCACCTGAGTTCCTCCCCCGGGGTCTTCCCAGGGCAGGCCCCCACTTCCCGTTCAGGTCTCGGCATGAGTGTCCCCTTCTCTGAGAGCTCTTCTTTGACATGTCAATCTAAAAATTGCCTCCTGGGCATCTCGGTCACATCCACCTGTTTTACTTTTGTCACAGCATTTTTCACTATCTGAAGTTATTGTTTTCTCCCCAGTTTATGACTTGTCACCCCAGTAGAAAGTGGGATCCCAGAAGGCCTTGTCTGGCTTGTTCCCTGCTGTGTCCCCAGGGCCTGCGACCCGGTCTGACATAGTACGTGCTCAGTAAACACTAGTTGATGAGTAAAATGCATTATCTGTGCAAGACTCTCTGGCCTGAGGGGGTGCTGCATGTGATGTGCCCGTGACCTTCAGGGTGCAGATGGAGCAACGACACAGCGACCCTCATTTGTTCTGCATAGCGCTCTGTGAGGCGGGGTCCTTTGATATCCCGGTGTTACAGACGAGGCAGATAGGCTCAGCGATCTTCGGAGTTAATGCTCAGAGTGTTCAAGTGAAAATCACATCAACTGAGTCCCGGCACCCAGTTAACCCAGGCCCTCCCCTCCTGGGTGCTCCGTCGGCCCCGACTCCTTAGGAGTCGCTGCACAGAGATGCTGATCCTGCTTGGAGGAGAGACCTCACAGAGGCGCAGGGCCGGCCCAAGGGCACCCAGCACCCTAGAGGCATCCAGGCGAGAGCCGGTAGCGGTCCACGGTGCGAGGGCCAGCAGTTTATCCCGAGGCTGGGAAGCAACCCGCTCCGCGGGTGTGGGGGAAGTCCCAGCAGGCGGCTTTCCCCGGAGGAGAACGGCGCGGCTATCTAGGCGGCTTCCCGCGGAGCCATCTCCCTGGCCGCGCCTCAGTTTCCCCGTCTGGAAAGCGGACGCGCCTTCGAAGGGATGGAGGCTGGCGCGGCGGGCGGCGAGCGGAGGGTTAAAGGGGCGGGGCGGCGGCGAGGGCGGGCCCGGGGTTCCGGCCGCACCTGGCGCACCCGGGCTCCCCCCGCCGCCGCGCGCAGCGCCCGAGCCGCAGCGGGAGCCGGAGCCCGCGGGAGAAGCGGCGCCGGAGCCGGCACCCACGGCGGGAGGGGCGGCGGCGGCCGGAGCGGCCTCGGGAGGCGAGCGGAGCCGCCATGGCCGAGTTCCCGGCGAAAGTGAGCACCAGGACCAGCAGCCCCGCGCAGGGCGCCGGCGCCTCGGTCTCGGCGCTGCGCCCCGACCTGGGCTTCGTGCGCTCCAGCCTCGGGGCGCTCATGCTGCTGCAGCTGGTGAGGGCGCGCGGGGCCGCGGGGCGGGTGGGGGGTCCCGGCCAGGCAGGTGGGATCAGAGACTCCGGGGCTGTCCTCCTCCTTCGCTCCCCAAAGACCCCCAACCCCGGCTCTCACGCGCCCCGACGCGCCGCGGCCACCCCGGGGCGCCTCCGGCACGGACGCCCCCCACCCAGATCACCCGGGAACCCTTTCTCCTCGAGACGGCCCAGTTGCCGCCCCTGCGAGCACACGCCCGGTGCTCTCACATTCGGGGCGCCCCCTCTCCAGCGCCCCCTCATCCCCGCCAGGTGGTCACCAGCAGCCACAATCACTGCGCGCGACTCTCTCTCCGTCTCTGTCGGTCTCTCTCTCTTTGCCAGGACTTTGTCCCCAGCCCTCCAGGGGACAAAGCCCCCGGCTCCCAGCGGCTCCGCGTGGCTGCACCCGAGAACCCTGTCCGTCTAGTCGAGAGGGCGCGTCGGTTCCAACACACACCCCGGGGCCGGGCCCTTCTGGCTTCCACTGGGTGACCCGCCGGGTTCCAGCCGGTTTGGCCGGCCCCGCGGGGCCGAGATGCGACACCCGGCGCTGGGGGAGGGATCTGCGGGGAGCCGGAGGCAAGACTCGTACGTTCCCAGACCCTCCGCAGGCCCCAGCTGAGGCGGACCGATGGGGACACGGCTCTCCCCACACCGGTTTCAGGTCTGGGGTGTTAACCTTCTTCCCATAGTGCGAGACAAGAAGCTGCGTGGCTTCAGATACAAGGGCAGAATTGGAGGTGGGTCGGGATCCCTTTTCCTTTAGGGCATCTCTCGCGGTCCCCCTGCTCCAGGGTGCTGGCGAGGCTGCCAGCCTCCCGCGGGAAGGCAGGGTGGTCTGAGACCCGACCTCCCCCTCCCCTGGGTGGGTGCCCGCCTCCTCCTCGGCCTTTGCTCGCTCTCTCGCTGAATTGCTCAACTCTCTTCCTGCGGGCCCCCCACCCCACCCCAGCCTCAGACTCTCTTGGAGAGGTTTGTTTAAAATGTAGGTTCTTGGTCCCCACCCCCGGAAAAAATGTGGAATTGGAATTTGAATCTGAGGAAGTGCAGCCCAGAAATCCACATTTTCAACTCCCAGAGTTGTTTTGGAGGTTCGCTGGCAGGGGGGCGGGGGCGGGGGCGGGGGCGCGAGGCCCGCCGGAGACCTTATAGAGTTGCCCTGCCGGCCGCTGGGGGCTGGGCTCCCGCCCGAGCCTGTGGGGGCGGCAAGGGGCCGGCCCCAGGGGGTGAAAGGGCGAGCAGAGCGAGCTGCCTGCGGGTCCAGGAGGCTCCGGGAGGACGGGTGGCCGGGACAGTGCAGGGAAGGTGCGGGGAGCAGCCAACAGGCCGGCGGAGCTGGAGCGCAGGCTCTTGTTTCTGGGGTGGCCGGACGCCGGGGGCCTGGGTACCTGGGCACCTGGGCGAGGCCGGTGGCCTTGTTCTGTCGGCAGCCTGGGGAGGGTTCGGGGCCCTCCGCCCGGCCGGACGCGGGAGGATGCTGAGGGCGGGGTGGACCGGAGGTAGCCCCGGCTCCTTCTGCATTCGGACAGTGGGAATTCGAGCGAGAGGAAGGGCCTGCCGGGCTGGCCCCCGCTTCCCCTGGAGGAGGCTGTGTCTCTGGCTGGGGGGCCCGTGGGCTCAGCAGCTCAGTCCTGAGCATCTGGGTCCCACCGCGCACACGGAGACTCTGAGGTCCAGCTAGGACGCGGGACTCACCAGGAGTCCTGTGCTGGCGCACTTAGGTCTCCAGACTCCCTGGCTGGGTGTGAGGGGGTGGCCTGCCTTCGTCCTCCCTGCGGAGCTTTGGGGGGCTGCGGTGGGGGGCGGTGAGGGTCTCCCACCAGAGTCCTGAAGACCTGACCCTTTTAGCGCCTTCCCCAGTCTGCTGGCGGGGAAGCTGCTTCTCCCGCTGTTTCTCTGGCAACGGACAGTTCCAACTGGGTCTGAGACGGGGGTTCCCAGGCGGCCCCACCACCTGCTGGGAAACCGTAAGAACTCCCACCAGCCAGTTACCCACGCGGCTCCGGGCCCTTGACCAAGGCCTTTATAGCCTCCTATTCGTCCCCATTTTACAGGTGAGGAAACTGAGGCTCCGAGGTCCATTCTTTGCCCAAGATCTCACAGCCCTCCTCCCCAGGGGATCCAAGCCCTGAGTAGTCTGACTTTTCTGGCCCGAGCTCTTAATTAACACACTCAGCTCTGCTCCCGCAGGGCACATGGTCTGGTGCCATGGAGGTAGTGATGGAGGCCCCAGGCCCAGCCCTGCTCTCCAGAAGCTCTTGTCTGTGACGGAAGTGCCCAGAAGAGGCGTTTCCTATGGAGGGATCCGGGAAGGCTGCATGGAGGAGGCAGTAAATGGGAAGATGAAAGCTAATTCTCCATCAGACCCCTCTGTTTCCCAGGATTTGGTGAAGCAGCCCAGATGTGGGGGTGGGGGGAGAAAGGCCCAGCTCCTTGAGAAGGGGATCTGCTCTTTGTTTAGTATTAAATGTGTCCTGAAGAACCAACCTCAGTGGTCAGTGATTTATCAGTCCCCCACCCCATCTAGTTCCTTAAAGAACATTAGGTGGGATATGATATTAAGCCACATAAGACAGAATAATTAAAGTAGTATGTTTTTAAAAGTTGGTGGTGTATGTAGGGGGTCGGCGCAGGATTGACTTAAAGAGAGCAAAAAAGAGACCATTGTACCAGGAATTTGTAGCAAGTTTAAGGCTGTTGATTCTTTGTTGAGCTTCCTAGCAGCTGAGGCAAAAAGGGAAACATGATGAATTTATGTGAATAGCTTCTAAAAAAAGAGGCAGGCAAGTTTGATCTAGAAACAACTCTTTGTTTATAAAAACCTGGAATTTTGATGCTGCAGATCTTTGTGTGGCTAGGGAGTGGAGGAATGTTGTGGAAGGTGTGGTTAGCGCATGCTTATAGTGGATCCCAAAGCCTTTATAGAATATCTATAAAGTGAATGCTCTCAAGTGCCCATATGTTTCTTATTTTTTTAATCCTCCCAAGTTCTGGGGAGAAAGATAACCTTACCTGGGTTTACTAAAGAGGCAACAGGCTGAGAGAGGGCAAGGAACTTGTCCAAGGTCACACAGGGTAGAGTGGCAGAGCTGGGATTTGCTCACAGATCTGGGAATCCAAAGCTGGCTCTGGCTCTGCTTCCTGTTTTGGTTTGGTTTTGGGTTTCTGGTGGGGAGTAGGGGCCCTAGGGTGCTCTGGAGGCGGAGGAGAAGGACTTCAGGAAGGGAGACTCCTCAGGGGCCAGAGGCGCTAGAGCAGGCTTCCTGACAGACGCGGCTCTGAAGGGCTTAGTTGTTTGAGAAGGGGCAGTACGGAGGTTCAGAACAGACCCTAGCTTGTGCAAGGGCCCAGCTGTCAGAAGGCGTCCTTGGGGCCAGCCCCGGTGGCCTCGTGGTTAAGTTCAGCGCTCTCTGCTTCAGCGTTCCAGCTTTGGTTCCCGGGCAGAGACCTACACCACTCATCTGTCAGTGGCCGTGCTGTGGAGGAAGATTGGCAGTGGATGTTAGCTCAGGGTGAATCTTCCTCAGCAAAAACAAAAAAACAAAAAACCCAAGAAGGCGTCTTGGGGCCCCGGATGTGGAAGCCACACGGATGCCCGTGGCAGTGGGCCGTTTGTGTTTGGCACCTCCTTCTTGTCCTCCTGGGATTGGGGCGGGGACACACAATTCCCGGTTTGCAGGTGAATAAGCAGATCAGAAGCGCCACCTGCCGCTAGATCACCGTGAGCCAATGGCCTGGAAGCAGAGCCTTGGGTTCAAGTCCTGGCTCTGCCCCTCCCTGGCTGTGTGATCTTGAGTGGGTTCCTTGACTTCTCTGAGCCGGCTTCCTTGTCCGTGCCGTGGTGATGATGGGACTGTGAGGATGGGGGCAGATAATGCTGCACCGGGCGTCGCACAGACTGTTGGGAGGAGGGCGGCTGGGAGTCTCAGGGCCATAGACTCCTAGGGCTCTTAGGCTCGCTCCTGGAGGGCCCTTGATCCGTGCTCAACATGAGCTTGCCTGCCTCCAGGGACAGGGAGCTCAGTCCCTCTCCGGGCTGCCTGCTCCGTCTTTGTGCATTTGGGAGTGTTAAAAATTCTTCCTTGGGGCTGGCCCTGTGGTGTATTGGTTAAGTTTGGGCACTCTGCTTCAGCAGCCTGGGGTTCCTGGGTTCAGATCCTGGGCACGGACCTAGCACCACTAGTCAAGCCATGATGAGGGGGCATCCCACATAAAACAGAGGAAGATTGGCACACATGTTAGCTCAGCAGTCATCTTCCTCAAGCAAAAAGAAGAGGATTGGCAACAGATGTTAGCTCAGGGCCAATCTTCCTCACCAAGAAAAAAAAAACGTTCTTCCTCATGGTGATCCTGGCTGTCTTCAGCCCCAGGTCAGCTCCTCCGGGTGGGGGTCAGGGCAGGGCCTGAAAGTCAACTGACCTTCAGGAAGAGGCTGCCTAGATGCGGTGGTTGGGGTCCGAGGGGTGTGAGCAGAGGTTGGTGGCGTTGGGAGCGCAGTGTCGGGGTCTCCCGGGGCTTTCCTCAGCACTGAGGTTTGCGGGTCTGGCTGCCTAGTGCGGCGACCCAGGCCGCATGCGCACCGTCTTCCTCCCGCCCCATACCAGCGCCAAGCAGACCAGTGTCTCACGTTGTTGGCTCCGCCCACGCCCGCCGCTGGTTATGACGGGGAGGGTGTGGAATTAATTTTTAGTTACGTAATAAATAGGCGAACACATTCTCCTTAAAAAATGAAAACCTGTTACAGATAAGGCTGGCTCACCTGTCCCTCTTAGGGCACCACTGTTTTGCGGGTTTCCAGTTCTTTTCCTGTGCCGTTTGAAAGATGCTGATAGCTTTATTCTGCATCCTTGGCCTGGCAAGTTGCTTTTCACACACCCAGTGCACCTGCCGTCTTGTGGTGGCACCGAGCCGTGTCTCTCCTCTGTAACTGTCCCAGGGTATCACTGTAGCTCCGCCTCATCTGGCCATTTCTCTGTTGATGGGCCCATTTAAAAAAATTGTTTTATTCTTTAAAAAAATTATATAGATGCACAGCAAAACATTCAAACAGTACACAGGGTTGTTAATGAGAATACAGGCTCTCTCATGCCTGCCGGGCGCCCCGCCGGCCTCGCCCAGCATCCAGGTGAGTCGCTGCACAGTCTGCCCATAACCCGCATCCCCACTTCAGAAGACGCGGGTGCAGCTCGTGCGCGTGCCCCGCCCTCCTTTCTCCAGGGCAGCGCACCCGGGGGCGTCCCGTATGCGCGCGCACGGCGCTGCTCCCATCTTTCCTTAATTTCATATTTCCTTAATTTCTTTAACAGGTGATGTCTATGCAACGCTCAAGAATAAGATAGAGTGGGAAAGAGCACAGTGAGAAATCTCTGTCCCCGTGGTTAGAGTGGACCCCCGCGCCCACGCCTCTCAGGTTCCCGTGCACCATTTTGACTTTCTTTAAGGAGATAGACGCAAATGTGGCTGCTAGATCCCCGCCTCTCCCCATTTTACTCAGGGATGTAGTCTGTCCACGTCCTTCTGTCGCAGCCTGTGGAGCGCCATCACCTCTCTCTAAGGCTCCGGTCCGCTCCCTCGCGCCGCTGGGGGCCGTCTGTGTGGCCCGGCCCTCTGTGGACAGACGCTTGGGGTTTCCACTCTTGCCGCTGTGCACATTATTGTGGTGAACGACCTTGCACAAGCCACTGGGCACTTCTGCGCAGCTCATTTCCAGAAGTGGGCGGGGGTTGGTGATTTTGATAGAGATTGCCAGATGCCCTCCGCAGGGGACACCCCCGTCCCCAGAGAGCCTCCTGGCAGAGTGCCTGTTCCCCGTGGCCTCCCAGCCTGGTGAGCTTTCACACGTGTGTGTGCCCTGGTTGGACAGGCGACAATGGCAGGTCACAATAGTAGTGTTTTGCATTTCTCTTCTGAGCGCAGTTGGCCGTTTAGAAATATGTTTGAGCCATTTGTATCTCCTTGTCTGTCTGTATTCTTTCCCCCATCCCTTGAGTCGTTGGTCTTTGTCTTATTGATTGCCAGGAGCTCTAGATGATTTCCAAATATTTTTTTCCGAGTTCTGTTTTTGGCTTTGCTCACGGTGGTTTTTTTGACCGCACAGACTTTTGTTTTTATGTTGCTGAATTTCTTGTTGTCTTTCTTTTTCGGTTTTTCTTTGAGGCTTCTTGGAATTAAGTCAGAGTTAGGACCTTCCTGTTCCGAGGTGATAAAAACATTCTCCGACGCGGAGCTTGGAAAGAGGAAAGAGTTGTGTCATCGACGGTCTGTCACGCTCCTGAGTGACCACCAGGGGAGACAGCACAGTCTGGTGCTGACGGCACTCGCATCTTTCCTTTATTTTTAATCAGGAGCTCTGGACCCTGGGAGACAACTAGGATGTATTAACATTGTTATATTTTTGTCGTGCTTAATTTTATAGTTAGCTTCTGTTGTGTTGGATAATGCAGGTTTTCCACTTTTTAGTGATTTAAAAGTTGGCTTTTAAAATTATTAACTTAGGGGACGGCCCTGTGGCCTGGCGGTTAAAGTTTCACGTGCTCTGCCTTGGCAGCCTGGGTTCATGGGTTTGGATCCTGGGCGCGGATCTGCACCACTTGTCAGCCACGTTGTGGTGGTGACCCACGTGCAAAAAAAGGGGAAGACTGGCAGCGGATGGTAGCTCAGGGCAAATCTTCCTCAGGAAAAAAAAAAAAAACCCAAAAAACCTATAAAAAAATAAAGTTGTTAACTTATCTGTGTGATATATAGATATTCATCAGTGAGGACTGGTGGAATAAACAGTGAAACATTTGTGTGACGGCATACTATGCAGTTAGGAAAAAGGTAGTGTCTTACCATCCAAGAAAGCAATAAGGCAGCTCCATGTGTAATGCTGGAGAATCTCCAGGCTGTAGGGTTAAGTGAAAAAAAGAAGAGTGTAAAACGGTGTGTAGAGAATACGCATGTCACACATACATGTCATTTGTATGGGAGAAATACACACGGGCTATATACAGACGCACCTGTGTGAAGTGTGTGTGTGTAGACAGTCTCTGGAGCAACATGTAAGAAACCCGTGTTGCCCCTGGGGAAGAGATTGAGTACCAGGGGAGAAGGGAGACACGCTCAAAACACCATTTTGTTACTTAGCATGTCATATATATTGTGTATTTAAAAAATAAATAACCTATCAGGAAATCTTTCAAATAAATGAAAATATTGAGTAAGAAGATAGCACAGGTCGTTTGTGGGTATGGCACTAGAAGGCCCCTCAGGCCCAGAGAGGGGAAGGCACTTTCCCAGGATCACCCAGCAGCAAGCAATAGCCTTGAATTCAGTGTTTCTGGTTGGGTGGCCTCGGGTGGTTTTCTTAGCCATCTGTAAGTGGGAAGAGGACGTGTCCCTCGGCAGGGGCTGGCAGGGGCCGACAGGTAAGGGCCGAGAAGCCGTGCATGGTGGTGGATGGTTGCTGTTTCTGTGTGAGTGGCAGGGCCAGGCGCTGGTCTCTCCTTGTCAGCTGGTGAGTTGTTTGTGATGGGACTCGGTGAGGACCAGGCCCTGTGGTCCCGCTTGTGGAGATGGTCTGAGAGAGCGGCAGGGGTCCCGCCCCGGTCCCCGTGGTAACTTGGACCTGCTTGTAGGGGCAGAGCAGGTTTGTCTGGCAGCACTGTGAGCCCAGCCCTGGATATTAATGGCCCTCTGCTGTTGGGCTGGGTTGGCTCGTCCTGTTTGCCCAAGGGGGAAAGGCCAGGGTGGCAGCCCGGAGTCCCACAGAGAGGTGAGGGCAGGAAGGCAAGGGCCGAAGGTCAGGCAGGACCCAGTGGACAAGCTGCTGGGGAACAGTTTTGGGCCTGTTCTGGAACATTCCACCTTCAATTGGAGTTTGCGGGGTCAGACACCAGATGATCTGCCACCCTGTATGAGGTGAGCCAGATGGGGTCACCCCCCCCCCCCCGTCCTTGAAGTTAAGATGGGGCAGGGCTTGCTCAAGGTCACCCAGAACGTTGGTGCCAGAGTCGGGACTGGAGCCAGTGTCTGAGGAGAGAGGTCCAAGGAAGAAGGAGGACCCCCCAGGCTGTTCCCTCCCACTGCGGCCCGACAGGTGGAGAGGCCAGGCCGCACGGGGCTGACGACGCTCCATGCGCTCCCAGCAGCTGCTCTCTCTGGTGGGCCGGTGACAGGAGGGGTCCTGCCTGAGGTGCTGGCTCCCCTGGGGTGCTGGGAACCGAGGCTTCTGTCATCTCCTCTGCCCGGGGCTCCAGGTCTGCCCCTGCCTCTTGTTGGCTCTGGCCTCCAGGGCAGTGGTGCGCCCTCCAAACTAATTAGTCTCCAGGGGAGTGTCCCCACCTCCTCTGGGCATCTCCTTCTCCTGGACCACAGACCTGTCCGGGCACCACCCCTCACGACACATGACCTTGGGCCAGGTCCAGATCTTCCAAGAGCTTGGTCTCATCTGTGAAATGGGCCCAGTGCTTTACTGGAGAGAGAGTTGGGCTCTGCCGGAGTGAAGCCCTGCCGGGGGCCTGGCCGGGTGAGCACGGGGGGCCTGGTGGGGTGAGGTGGAGGCCGGTGGGGCTAGCGAGGGGGGCCCTGTGGGGTGAGGGGGGGCCCAGTGGGGCTAGTGAGGGGGGCCTGGTGGGCAAGTGAGGGGGCTGCCGTTGGACTTGACCTGGAGCCTTCTTGGGAAAGTTGTGTGTGGCTGTAAGGGTCTTAGGTCGGGAAGGCACAGGTGGGCTTTCTGGGGTGGACCAGGAGACCCCCGAGGGAGGCGCTGGGGGACAGTGGGCAGGCAGGCAGGCAGGGCCTAAACATCTGGAACCTCACCGAGGAGCACCGCTGCTTGCTCTCGGAGCCCAGGAAGAAGCTGGGGATGTGACTGAAGGGGCCCCCGCCCACCTTCGCGTAGCTGGGGGCCCTCTGTCCAGGGATCTGCTTGGTGTCTGGCCCCAGAGTGCGGAGTGGGAGCAGGGGTGGGGGGAGGCAGGGGCGGTGTGAGCTTCATGCTGGGAAGATATTTCTAAACCCTGAGGGAGACCACAGAGTCACAGTGGTGGCAGTGGGCTCCTTGACATGTCGGGTGCACACAGGGGTGGAGGGCCTGTTGGGGGCTCTGGGGGGTGCTGGGCCATGGGGTCAGGTGTGCAGAAATATTTCCTTCTCCGGGATTTAAAAATCACAGTTCTGAGACTCAGAACTCGGGAATAACAAGTAATGTGATCAAGGCCACATTTGGAAAGCCCCGGAGGGGACCCAGGCCCTGAGCCCGTGTCCCCATCATCACCCACCTGCCTGCAACAGCCCAGGCGGGACTCTGTGCGGGCGCGTGCACCTGTGCACGGAGCCTGGCCGCTGCCTCCCTGCCTGCCTGGCACCAAGCGGCCCCCCCGGGAGGTTTATTCAGTGAGCCGGTGACTCGATTCAGGAGCCCACAGGCCTGCTTTTCAGATAACAAAAGGGAGGCTTAAGGGGTTAAATGCCACCCAGACCAGGTCAGTTTGCCCCGCTGGGCTCTGCATCTGCTCTCGTGCCTCCTGCTGAATGGGGTGTGGCGGCCCCAGGATTCTTGAACGCTCCGCGTGTGCAGCGCGGGGATTCCAAGGAGCCTCCCCCAGCCCGGCCCTGCACGGGGAGGGCGGATGTGTGGGGTTGTTGTGGCCAGGCAGGCGCCCGGAGCCTCTGTCCGTTGTGCCTTTGTCTCCTGTGACACAATGGGTGGCTTTTTGTCCCCATAAAGTCCCTTTCAGTGTAGGGAGAAGGGCCAGGGCAGGGTGGAGGCTGGGCCTGGCCAGGCCAAGTTCTGAGTGTCCTCAGCTGCCCAGATGTGTCCCTGCGAGGGGCAACCCCGGGAAGGGTTCGTGTCGTCCCCCCGGCCTCAGTTTCCTGGATGGTGCAGTGGGGAGAAGGGGCTCCTGGGGGCTCTGCCCTCGCCTTGCTTCTAAAACATTTGGTTTCCTTCCCAGCATTGAAAAAGCTGAAGATTTCACATAGAAACTTAGACTTTTAGTGTCTCTTGAGAAATTGCAAGTTCTGGCCACCCCAGGCCTGCGTTTCCCCAGACGCCAGCTCCACGGAGACCCCTGGCCCACCTCCGTCATTCCTGTGACCTGCCTGCCTTGGCAGCTCCTGAGGTTGAGACCCCGGTGTGTCCCCCAGGCTCCGAGGAGCTGCCCTTCCCGTGGCTCCCTGGCTCTGGGGTTTGCTCCCCGCCCCCCCCCGCCCCCCCCCGCCCACACCTGTCTGTCCACCCTCAGAGCCGCTCACCACACCTACAGCTGCTAACTTCTCCTTCCCATCTCTTTACCTGCACCACACACCTGTAAGGTGACCTGGATGGGTGTCCTTGCCCCACCCTCTCACGTGTCAGATGGAGAAACAGACCAGAGAGGTCGGTGACTCTCCCAAGGTCACTCAGTAAACTCCTACAAGGCTCTGACCCCACCCAGGGAGTGGAGAGGACCCAAAGGAGAACTGGGGTGAGCATCTTCAGCCAGGAGAGGAGGTAGCCTGGCGTTCAGAGGTTGGGGGAGGCCCCCAGGGCAAGGGAGCCAGGGCTCTGCCTCTGGCCCCTGGGGAGGCCTGCCTCAGGGAGCACCGGATCTCAGGCTGAGGGGGCCTTCAGGACACTGAGTGCAACCTCCCGGCTCCTGCTGGACCAAGGGGAAGACAGGTCTGCGGGGGCGGAGGTCCTGCCCAGGCCGCAGCCTGTGAGAGCAGAGCAGTGTGAGCAGAGCAGTGCAGCTCCAGGCGGCTCCAGGGCCGGGCGGGCTGGACTGCTGCCTTATCTGAAAGCTGGGTGGGGCCCTTATCTGAGGCGCAGGGCCTGGTGCGTCAGCGTAGACCCATTCTTTATCTCACCAGGCCTCATGCCCCTGGGAAGCACACATGCTGTTACCACCTGAGGAAGCCAGGCAGAGAGTGGACCGGAAAACCCACATTCTAACTTCAGTGACGATGACGGGAGAACCTGCATTGAGGGTGAAGCCTGTGTTAGGTGTTGCTCTGAGAACCTTACATATATGACTTCATTTACATCTCAGAACTACCCTATGAGGTAGACATGTTTTAAAGATGAGGGCACTGGGGCACAGAGAGGTTCAGCAACTTGCCTGAGGTCACACAGCTAGTAAGTTGGCAAGAAGCTGACTCTAGGGAGTTAAGAGGCCAAGCTTCCATCAGAGCTGATGCCAACATCACACAGTTAAATCAGATCATGACATCCATCTGCAGATTCCGAGAGGAGTTGAGAGAGAGTATTAGTTTGCTAGAGGGGCCATAACAAAACACCACAACCTGAGGGCGCTTAAAACCACAGAAATTGACTGTCTCCGCGTTCTGGAGGCTGGAAGTCCAAGACCAGGGTGTCAGCAGGGTTGGTTCCTCCTGGAGACTCTGAAGGGGAATCTGTTCCAGGCTGCTCTCCTTGGCTTGGAGACACATCACTCCTATCTCTGCCTCCATCTTCACACAGCGTTCTCCCTTTGTGTCTCTCTGTGTCCAATTTCCCTCTTATAAGAACACCAGTCACTGGATTAGGGCCCACTGCTATTGAGGAATGCCTTTCTGTATGGTCTTTGTGACACATCTCTTTCTTCTCTGGTCCTACAGGTGATTTTAACAAAAATAGCTGTTATTCAGTTGTTTAGAAATTCTTTTGGAGGTGCAAAGGTCCTGGGGCGTACGTGAATGTGTCCTTGACAGTCCTCATTTAAAGAGAAAATCCCTAATGCAAAATCTATACGTTTTCAGAAAAAAAAGGTCCTGCACCTTCGAGATTTCTAGACAATTCTCTTTGTTTATCTGTAGCGCTTGCCTGAGGAGGCCTCAGAAAGTTTAGAAGGAGTGAGGGTTTGGTTCTGTGTATGTGTGTCTTTAAGGGTAAGACACACAGATGTCTGTGTGGACACCTACAGAGAAACGGGACAGGTGAACTGTCGGCAGGGGACAGACCCAGAGGTCAAGGCGGAGCTCTGCTATTCCCACGCGGCTCCCCTTCCGCCCCTCCCGCCCTCCTCCGTCCTTGCTCTCCTGTTGATGCGGGGTCGGTGAGCCGAGGAGTCGAAAGAAAGATTTCTTGGACTCTCAAGATCTGGTAGTAGTGCTCTTTTATTTAGAGAATAGTGTGGAATAGCATGGGGACAGGACCCACGGGCAGTCAGAGCTGCTGCTGCTGCTTCTGCTGCAAACATGAGTGGAGTGTAAGGCTAAATTTAAGGCATAGGTATGTGAGCCATCTCTTTACAAGACAAAGGAAAGAACATGAAAAAAAGTTAAAATGGTATCAGTGCAGGTGGGGTCTGGCTATTGGGTGATCCCATGACTTTTAGATAAGAATCAGATCGGATTAAGTAAAGGTCAGAAGCCACCACCCTAAATCAGTTACATGAGATTGCCAGACAGTAACCAACTTAAGTTCTTGCCTTCCCCATTAAGAGTTTCTAGAGACAAGGTCATCTCCCTTCTTTCACAAATGCAAATGTCTCTCAAAGGACAAGCAAATTCCAGTCCTCGGAGCCTGCCTCTCATCTGCAGTTTAAAATTAACCGGCCTAAAATAATTCTCATCACTGTCACCTTCCAGGGAGATCTGTCTTGGCCTCTTTCTAACACTGCAAGTGTCCCCACTGCCCGTCGTCTTCACCCCCGTCTCGGCTGGGGGAGCGGGTGCCGGGACCAGGGCTTCCGTGGGCTCGGCCCTCACTGCCGTCGGTGCTCGTGCTCGGAGCTGCTGCTGAACGGCTGAGCCCGGAGGGGCAGCTGCCGAGGCCTGTGCTCAGGGCAGGGGAGCTGGAGCTGTGGGGCGACTGTCCTGGGCAAGCCCTGGAGGCAGGTGGCAGGCGGGCCCTGCCCTTCAGTGTCCGCCTTCCTCTGGACAGTGCGGTTCACCGTTCTACACGGGACCGGAAGACAAGTCCTCGGGCCCCTTCTTCCGGGTCCATGGCAGGAGGGAGGGGTCATCGGCTCCTGCAGCTTCTGGAGATGAGCCTGGGCCCGGCCTCCCCTGCAGGGCCACCCAGGCCAGCAAGTCTGGGGTGCCCTGTCCTGAGTAGGGTCTCCCTGGGGCCCTGGGCTGGGGCACTCCCTTCAGATTCTTGGGGCTAGGAGGGAGGGGATGGGGAAAAACCAGTCGGGCTGGTTCCCATGGAGGAACGGGCCTTCCTTGCTCCAGCTCCCTGGGCTCGGGGCCAGGGCGGCAAAGCCAGGAGGAGCGCTGGACATTCCTGCGGCTTATCCGGCAGCTTCATCGCCCAGAGGCTGCGCCTGCTCATCCGGAAACCAGGGCTGGGCTGGAGGGTAGGGCAGGCACGTGAGAGCCCGGTGCCAGCTGGGCCTGGCCCTTGGTGCCAGCCGAAGTGTCCTCGTTCTGTGCACATGCTAAGCAGCTCCCAGGTTCCAGAGAAGGACAGGTCCGGGTTCAAGTCCTGCCCTGCCCTTTACCCACGGGTGACCCCGCGCTCATCGCCCTCTGAGCTTCTGTTTGGAAAGTGGGGATAATAAATAGTGATGACTGATGAGAGGGTGACGGGGGAATCAATGACAGAAAAGGGGGGCGCTTGCCTGAGGTCTGGCGCAGAGAGAGCCGGAGGGTCAGGTGGTGTCTGTGACCAAGTCTGTGAGTAATGATACTGATAATTGACAGGCGTCCGTTAGTGTAAACCCGAATTGGTCTTCTCTTGATTTTCAGTTCACAGCGTTTTCTAATTGCTTTCGGATAGTTGGAAGCAGGCCGCAGGATGGCGAGGAGGCCCTTCAGGACCTTGCTTTACATGACAAGAGGATTGTCCCTGACGTGCCCCTCCCTGCTGGGAGGGAGCTGCCACTGCTGCTTGGGGGCTGCTTCTTCTCCTGCACCCAGCTCCGGGGGCTCGGCCCCCACGTGTCCATGTCAGGCAGGGGTCTGTCCTAAGGATGGGGGTAGACGTGTGTGGGGGCTGTGCGGAGACACCCCAGCTCCAGGTCCTCACTGGTAAGGTAAGGGCTCTGTCCCCAGCCTGTGTGACTGTCCCCAAGGCCCTGCCACCTGTCCCACCGTCCTCGCCCGCAAGTGGGCCCCACGGGCCGCCACCAGCCTCACTGCAGTGGTTGCAGGAGAGCACAGAGGCGGTAGCTGAGGCTGACAGGGTGCAGCGCGGGATCCCTGGGGACTCGCGGCCCGGTAGGGAGGAGGCGTGCTGAGCTCAGGAGAGAAGGGGGGCCTTCCTCGGCTTCCACGTCCTGGGCTGACACCTTTCCCTGGGTGGAGGGAGGTTCCCCAATGCACACCTGCCTCCTCTGTAGTACACAGCACTCTGCAGGGCACATCTCCCACCCCTATTCCATGGAAACCGAGGCCCGTTAGCTCCGGAGCACGTGTTCATTGGGCAGCCGCCATGTTAAGCCCTGTTGCCACTGGAGACACGACAGTGACGGAAGCAGGATTCCCCTGGGCCTGCGTTCTGGCGGGTGGACTGGAGTCGCCCAGGTGAGCCGCACAGGCGGGAAGGTGCTCGCCCAGTGTGCCCCCTCAGCACGGGCAGGATCGAAGCCCAGCGCTTGACGCCCGACCCAGGGCACCGCCTCCCCATCCCAGTGGTGCTGTGGGAAGAGAAGCCACCACACCCCTCCCCAGCCTCCTGTGGGGAGCGGCAGGAAGAGGAGAAAGGGAAGTTGTTGTTGGAGGGACTGGCTCTACCCGCTCAGCTCAGGTCATTCCTGGCCTGACCCCGCGAGTGCTGGGGGATTGGTACAGAAACTTCCCTGTTGGTTCTTGGCAGAGGTGCCCTGGGGTGGGGGGTGCCCTGCAGGCACCCGGCTCTGGCTGTGCTCCGGGGTCAGCGCAAGCTCTCTGGTGTCTGGTCTAGGAGCTTGCGGCCACGGGGACTTTTTGTCCCCAAACCCAGCAGCCAGAGGTGGGTCTCGCTCCTGAGCGCATCTCTGCGATCCGACTGATGGTTGGCTCGACCTTGGGCTGGGGGCAAAGGCACTGTGAGCCTTGGTGCCACGTGCCTGGATGTGGGGCACACTCTCTGTGCGCCTTCGTCGGCAAAAGAGCCTTTCTCCAAAGCCGCATAGTGGGCCAAAGACTGTCCTTCCCCTTGCTGGTCAGACCCGAGTCACACCCAGCTGGCCAGGAATTCCAGAGCCTGCCCTTGTGGAGCCCAGGGGCTCAGCCAGCGAGGAGAGGCTAGGGGAGATGCCGGAAGCATGGGAGGTGGCGCTGGTGGGCTTCCCCTGAGCTCTGTGGGCCCCGCCTCAGAGCGGACCCTCTGCTGGGCCCCACCCTGCCGAGTTCCCGCAAGTGGCCCCATGAGGGCAGTCGGCCAGGCCAACCTGTTCCCGTAGAATTTCCTGTGGCCCTGAGGGCTGGGGTGGGCTCAGCGCATCCAGCTGGGAATAATAAAACAATAATACGTTAACTCGTGGGTCCTCGATGTAACCCTATGTGGTATGTATGGTCATTGTACTCATTTTACAGATAGGTGACCAAAGCACAGAGAGGTTGCAAACTGGCCGAAGGTCACACAGCTGCTCAGGGGAGTGGGGTTTAAAACCAGGCGGTCGGCTCCAGAGTCCGTGCTGTTAGCCACTACACACACTGAGGGATGTCAGGGCCCACTGTGCCACGTGGGAACCATGTGACAGGTCCCTTGGCTTCCCTGAGGGAAGAAGGTGGTCTTCCCTGGGTTTCACCTGTAAGGCAGGGATGGTAATACCTGTATAGAGGGGCAGGTGGGAGAGTCAGAGAAGGTGGGTAGAGAGGGCTTGGTGGGGGCCAGGTGGAGGTCACCCAGAGGCCCGGGGGTGGGGGGAGGACACACACGGTTCTTTTTCCCACCTCTGGGACTCTGTGACTATGTCCGTCTCTCAGGGTGTGCTGGGGGCTTCATCTTTCAGCAGCTTCTACTAAGCCCCTGGCGCGGTCTGGGTCCTGTGCTGGGTGCTGGGACGCAGCTCTGAGCGAGACCGTCATCGTCCTGCCCTGGGGAGCTCAGAGTCTGGGGAAGGAGACAGAATTATGGTCTTGGGTGGTGGGTGCCTGGGGAGCCGTGTGACCACAGAAGAGGGTTCTGGAACCTAGCCTGGAGGAGCGGGGGAGCATGTAGCATTTCAGCTGAGACCTGAAAGAGGAGTACCAGTTAGCAGGCAAGCCTGGTGTACAGTGGTATACAGTAGGAGCCAAATAAATATTTCTTGGCTCATGAGAAGTGTGTCCTGCAGAGGGAGCGCCATGGCAGAGGCCTCTGGCCTGTGGCCTCCAGCTGGAGTGGGGGCTCTGGGGGGCTCTGGGGGACTCTGGCCCTGTCTCGCCCCCTCCAGGTGCTGGGGCTGCTGGTGTGGGCCCTGATTGCTGACACCCCGTACCACCTGTACCCGGCCTACGGCTGGGTGATGTTCGTCGCTGTCTTCCTCTGGCTGGTGACAATCGTCTTCTTCATCCTCTACCTGTTTCAGCTGCACATGAAATTGCATATGGTGCCGTGGCCGCTGGTGGTGAGTCTGGGTGGGGACTCTGGGGGGCTCTAGGCTCACCCCTCTGCCTCTGGGAGGAGCTGTGGCGGGCCCACTCTGCCCTTCCCTAAGTGACGGGGGCGGGGGCGGGGGCTTGGCAGAGCCGGCTCAGGGAGGGAGCCTTAATGGAGCCCCGTGATCCGGGGAGGGCACGGGCCTCATTTGTTCCAGGGGAGGGAGTAGAAGTGGGGGCTGTTGAATGGAGAGGCTGGAGGCCATTTGGAATCTCGGAAATATTTTTCCTTTCGGGGGCTCTCAGAATTTGGACCCGTGTTGCAGGGTCTGCAGACCCAGAGGCTGGGTTGAGCTGTCGGGAGGTACCCGGCCAGCCCAGCACCTGCAGGCTGGGCTCCCTGCTGTCCACCTGGCTGCCTCCAGGGTGAGGTCCCTGCGGCCAGGGTGGCCCAGGTCAGCCTCCTCCGGCCCGGGGCTGAGAGCACCCTTAGGACGTACCCTGGCCAGATGCAGAGAAAACTGCTGGGGTTTTATTCTGTGACCCGGAAAACCCCTGCAGCTGGGCCTGTGGCTTTCAGCGAGCTGGGAGGCGAGAGAGGCACATGATTTTTAAGACAAGCAAGCCTGGGACTGGGCAGCATTGTGTGGAATTCAATGACTTTTTAAGCTGAGGAAACGTGAGTCACCCTCGAGACAGAGGCGGCTTGTTAGATCTTGACATCACTGGCTGGAGCCAGGCAGCCTTTGCGGCGGGCGCCGGGCTTGCAGGCAGGATCTTGGGGCGAGGAGGGGCCGCCTGACTTCCTGGCTCGGGGTCCAGCCCTGCCCCTGTCCCAGGAGCTTCAAAGAAAGCTCTCCGGAGATGGAGGGGACACTGTGTGTCTTAGCACAGATTCTGGGCTCCAGCCACAGCTGGCGCTGAAAGGAGGCGCCTTCCCCAGGCTGTGAAGGCAGGGCAGCGGCTCCTACACTCCTGGACCCTCAACAGACGGGGCAGGCTGGATTAGGATTGCCACACTGGGGATTGGGCCAGGGGCTGAGCCCCTACAGGGCCCAGGGGGTCAGGAGGCGTTCTGGAGAGCGCAGCACCCATCTGTCCCCAGAGGGCTGCCTCTGCTCAGCTCCACCAGGTGTTCGTGGGAATGCAGGCCCCTTGGTGCCAGATCTTGATATAAGATTGAAAGTTTTATGGGAAATTTGCAGCTTTTCACATGAAATCTACCTTGAGAATCTTGGTAAAAAAAAAACACAAAACACTATTGGGGGCTGGTCCAGTGCCGCAGCGGTTAAGTTCACCCGCTCTGCTTTGGCGGCCTGGGATTCACTGGTTTGGATCCCAGGCGGACCTATGGCCTGCTTGGCAAGCCATGCTGTGGTGGCATCCCACATATAAAGTAGAGGAAGATGGGCACCGCCGATGTTGACTCAGGGCTAATCTTCCTCAAAAAAAAAAAAATCTATGGGACAAACCAAACATGCCTGAGGGTCACCAGTTTGCAGTCTGTGCTAAGACTGTTAACTGGCTTCAGGGGCCAAGCATTGGGGAAATGGGACCCGGGCCTGGCCATCGGCTAAGGGCCTTTCCTGCCAGTCTGGCTCGGGATCCTGCTGGTCCTTCCCCTGGCATTTGATGTGGAGCCTTGAGCCTAAGATGTGGCCAAAAGGCAGACACAATTCCTCGTCCTGGGGGCAGAGATTGTAAGGCACCCCCAGGGCCAGCCCCAGAGCCGAGGCCTGCAGTGGCAACAGTGGGGGCTGGGCTTGGCCCTGAGCCACGGTGGCCGGGAGGCCCAGAGCTCTCTAGGTGGAGCACTGGGAGGTGGGCTTGGTTCAGCCTCTTGCCTTCGAGTGCAGGTTTTGCCTCGTGGGCCTGCCGCTGCCTGGACCAGATCCCTTCAGGCCTTCCCATCGTTTCCCTCCCCCTCAGCTTTTGGTGTCTTTATGCTCCCAGCTCAGATGGCCTCGGGCTGGCCCGGTGTGGACTGTTGCCTCTCCAGGCTCTTTCAGTGGCAAAGACGCTGAGTGTCTTCATCCCCATCCTGGAGCCCCAGCCGCGGTTCTGGCTCCTAAAGGGGTGTGCCGGTGGGAACCGGGAGGTCCACTCGGAGGAAGAGGCTCCCGTCTTAAGTCTGTCTCCTCCCTCACCCCCAGTTAATGATATTCAACGTGGGCGCCACGGTTCTCTACATCACGGCCTTCATCACCTGCTCGGCTGTGGTTGACCTGACCTCCCTGAAGGGCACCCGGCCGTACAACCAGCGGGCAGCCGCCTCGGTGAGTAGGGGTCCTGGGGCGCCCGCACCAGTCACAGGGGTGACGGGCCAAACCAAGGGCTGTGCCCCTGGACTCCCACTGCACCCCGGTCCGAGGCCAGGCACCTGCCACCTCCCCAGTGACCGTCCTGACCCTCAGTGCGTCTCGGGAGCCGAGCTCTGTCTTCCGTAGTTCACAGGAAACCCTGAGGAACCAGAATGCTTGGGAAATACTTTGTGGTAGTGACTGGAAGTTTGGGGCTAACTGTTGAACTTGACTGTGAATCAGCTGTGACACACTGAGTTAGGGTCATACGCCCCCTTGGAGAATGTTAAAAACTACCAGACGCACCCCCCCACCCCCACCCGCCCAGCAACCCCGCCTTGAAGAAGGCACATGCAAAACCTTTTGGTTTAAACCATTCTGGGGGATTTACAACTTGGGCTCCAGGTCAAGTCGCCAGTGACGTCACAGCAGTCCCCCCACGCCTGTCAGGCCTCACTCCACCAGGGCCCGCAGACAGTTCCGACCTCCCCGAATGGGGAGGACGGGGACTACCAGCCCCTTTTGACAGACAAGGGAACTGAGGCTCAGAGAGGTGAATTAACCCTCGGATGAGTCCAGGCTAGGGCAGGGTGTAGACCATGGCTTTGAAATCAGTGGACTCGGTCACCGGGCTAGAGACACAGAGCTTCCAAGTACAGCCCGGGTGCCAGTGCAGGGCACCCATGAAATGACCCCAGAAAATTCCTGGGTGACTTCTGAATGTTGCCTTTTTAAAACTAAATCCCTGGTGTGTGTCTGATGGTGCTCCCATGCCTGGGTCGCTCTTGGCTCATTGTCCACTTGCCCTTGTCATCGTTGGACATTCCTTGCCTGTGTGCTTAATGGTTTCCCGACAAGAATGTAACGTCAGCCAGCCACCCACAGCTGTTCACGCGTGGACGGCTCAGCAGGATGCTGTGGCTGCCAGAGCTGCTGTTCTGGTTGACTAGGGCCCGTCACTCAGGCCTCACGGCTGGCGCCTGTGTCTCGGTCCCCGTTCAGGGCCCTGCTGCAGAGGACTCAGCCCTGTCTTCTCCCCTCTTTCAGTTCTTCGCTTGTTTAGTGATGATCGCCTACGGAGCGAGCGCCTTCTTCAGCTTCCAGGCCTGGCGGGGAGTGGGCAGCAACGCGGCCACCAGTCAGATGGCTGGCGGCTACGCCTAGACGCCAGTGCCACGGCCCACCTTGGGGCTGAAGGCTGCAGCTGGGTCACCATGCAGGGTGGCCCGCAAGCCCGAGGCCTGAGCTCTGCGTGGATCAGCCTGGAAGGGCCTACACTGGCTCCTCTGCTCGTCACTCAGGCTCGCCTGACACTCCTAAGGCACTGGGATCCCTCCTCTGGTTTGGCCCAAGTCGGCACGCGTGCGGACCGGAGAGAGTCCGACAGCTGAGACCCCTCCTCCCCATCCCCCTCATTCAGCAGGTGACGGGGGACACGGGGCTCCCAGTCTCCACTTTGTCTTTAGAGGACTCTAGAGCCCAGGCTGGGGCCCAGCCTTCTCCCCAGCACTAAATGCACTAACAAGGACTCCAGACCTGCCGCCCCTCACCCACCACAGAATACACCTAACAAGCAATGTGTATTTCTCCCAGTCTTTGTTCTGGGAGAGCTGAGCAAGCTCATGAAACCCTTCTGATTCCTTACAACACAGTTCTGCCCCGACACCCACCCAAGCCATGTCTGTGTAGAGACACTTGTAGAAAGAGTGTTATGCTTCCTGACAGCATGGTCTTCCTTTCCTGCATTTCAAATGTACCAGTTACTTAAAGCAAATGGGTTCTAAGCGACGTCTCAGTGATGTTCACCCGTCCAGGCGTTCCGCCCTTTCCCAGCCCCGGCTGTAACATTCCCTTTGGGACAGGTGCCAACTGCTCCCCGAGGCCGTTGATGAGGCACACGGGACACGAGGGAGGGAGGGACTCAAGACCTCGCCCGGTGACTTGCCATGTGCTTGGTGGTGACTTTGTTGTTTTTGGTTTTTTTTACAAAAATAAAGATGGAAGAACTTATTTGGAAAAGATGTTGGGGAATCACAGTTGTAGATGCTAATCAACTCCAGGCAGCCATGGGGAGGACACTACAAAGGTTCCCAAAAGCCCACTGTAGAGGGCGCCCCCAGCCGCTCCGGTGGCCTGAGGCAGGCCGACCAGCCGTCTGTCTTGGCACACACACTAGCATCCTGGCGGTAGGTAAGTCAGGGCAACCTGCTGAACTTAAGACTGCCGTACCGTCGGCGACCTTGGAAGTCTGAAGTTCAGAGATCGTGTGACCAGTCCCTGGCCACGCGAGATGTGCAGAGTGGCAGGGCCGAGTCCGCCTGAGCCGAGTGTCCACTGCCACAGAGCAGCATGCTCTGAAGAATAAGCCACGGGCACTCCTACACTCCCCTTGGTCCTTTTTTGAAAAACTGAGAACAACTGAAACGTAACTGGATTCAAACAGTTTGGATGAGCTACACCCTTCCAGAGGGATGGGGATGAGTCAGGTACCCATGTTCTGGGTTATGCCTGTCATCGGGTGCAAACACCAATAGCATCCCTTTTTACTGTCAAGTGTCTCAGAGTTTGAATAATAAATTAGTCATTTGAGGATGAAGCCATAAGAAAAGAGTTTAGTTTTAAGGAAGATCAACCCATTTTCTTTTGCGGCTCAAGAGAAAACAAAATCCTAGGCAGGTCTTACCAGGTTTCTGACCCTAAAACACGGCCTATTTTGGCGGAGACGTTTGTGTGCTTAGTCAAACTACTGCCTTCGGGTCCAGGCCAAGGCCTCCATAGTCCCCAGACCCGCAGTTTGGTGAACACTGCTTCCCGCGGGTGAGGGGCCTGAGCAAAAGGAGAGCGCAGCTGCCTCCTGCGGCTGGGCAGAACGTCGGGCTTCCTCCTCCCACGCCAGGCCTGAGACCCCTTGAAGGAGTCCTGTGACGACCTAAGTTCCTCTGTGGACGGACAGACAGGTTTCTAGTTTTTTATAAAAGAAATCAGAAAGCCTGTCTCTAATCTTAAGCTCCAACAGGCTTGCTTGCTTTTTGAACAAACCCATTTGCCTTCTTGTTCACTTTTCCTGATTTCATCTTTAGACTCGTCCACCTGCCTTTGCTCACCAGGCAGACTGCCCACAGGCATGGCCTGCAGGGGCCAGCCCCGTTTACAGAGCAGCAAGAAGGGAAAGCAAGGCCGGGAGAGGGGGCATTGTGGAGAGTGGCATTTGCGTGCCTCTGGCTCGAAAGACCACCCGATGGCAGCGGCGAAAGTAAAGAAACGGAAGGGATGGTTTAGAACGATGGTTCTTGCAAAACACCTCCGGTTTTACTCCTGGTACAAAAGTATTTAATAAGCGCCACATTAGTACAGGAAAACACAGCCTACAGCTCATCCTTTAAAACCAGAACAGCCAAGTGAAAAGTCAGGACAGATTCTTATTTTTACTTAAAAAAAAAAAAAAATCTAAGGTACGTACTGGGAATGGAACTACTATGTTTTTTCTTCTTTCTAGAGATGTGACATCCATGTTTCTGGTCGGTAATGGTCTGTCAAACGTTGCACTAAACGAAAGCAGACAGAGGAGCAGTGAAGCTGTCTGCCGCCCGCTCGTGCTGAGCTGGGCAGCGGAGCGTCATCTGGGCATGAACACTGACAGGAAGGAACTGCAGAGCCCCCGCCCAAAAGAAAACTTGAGGAAGCAGCGACACGGGCAGGGTTTAAGCAAACGTGCACAAACACTGAACATGCTCTAAGACGGGACCACCGTGTCTCCTCCTGCATCAGCACGTCCGTGGGGGCCCAGGAGGCCAGGACGCCCACACGGAAAGCACTTCTGCTTTCACAGCACTCACGAATAGCAAGCACACAGCATATAATACTTTGATCTTTAAGTGGGTAATCATGGAAGTTCCAAGATTATATCCACTAGGTGAGCCTGAGTATTCATCTATAAAAATACTTTTTCAAAAATGCTTAAAAGAGAATTCTAGAAACAGTGGGACTACAGGAGAACCAGGAGAAGACAGTGATAGAGACTGCAAATGTCAGACTAGGAAGTGGCTTTTCCTGGAGCGTTTAGGTGAAGGACACTCTCTCGGGTGATTCCTACAGCCAGGACCAGCTGGGAGGGCAGGAGCTTCAGAAATCTCCAGACGGGCATTGGCTTGAGTAAGACCCTAGATAAACGCTCCCCAACAGTTGAAACCCCACTGAGGCCGCAGGCCCGAAACTCGGCCACATACGAGAAGCCTGGTGGGCCAGACAGGGCTGGTGATGGTGGGCTCCTGCAAACGCTGACACAGCAACATGTGTGCTGGGGAAGGGCCCAGAGGAAGGCCCGGCTTGGGCCTGCTCCAGAGGAGCCCGACTCGAGCAAGCCTGAGAGAGGGTCCACCCGGGGAGGATGACTCGGGTCACTGAGCACAGGAAGGCATTTCAGGAGAACCAGTCCCAGGAGGGTCAGGGGACTTTCTTTTTGACTCATCAATACTTAACATTAAGGAAGAGCTGGTTACAGAACACAGTCTGTCTTTCCAAGGTGGTTCTTCTGTCATCATCAGCGAAGCCTCTCCCAGTCTATCGGGCTGGTGACGCTCAGCAAGACCCTGTTGCTGGAGGTGGCCCTAGGGCCGCAGACTGTTCTGGGAAGCTGGCACGGACGAGGACTTGCACAGTGAAGTCACCACTAAACCGCTACTTAAGTCCAGCCCCCGACCTTCTTTTTCCTACAGAGAAAAGAACCACTTCAAGAGGCAAGGACTAGGAAAGAGACGCCCTTCCAGCTGAGAACAGCCCTGGCGCAGGGAGGCAGCGCTCAGGCAGGAGGAGGACCTGGGAGCCCCAGGAAGGGGAGGGGGCTGTTCTGCATTTCTGCTCAGCACCGGCCCCGGGTGCTCTTAAAAAGATGCACCTCTCTTCAGTGAAGAACGTGTGTTCTCCCCGTTAGGTGCCTGCATTTTAAGTAAGGCCAGGCAATTAGACTCGCTTTGTGGTTCTGTGCTGATTATTTAGGGAGCCTAGGAGGTTCCTGGAACCTGTTCCACCAAAACTTAGGAATGTAATTCCTCAGCCAGGGTCCCGGGTCCTGGCCAGAGGAGGACAGCAGCTCCCTCTTCCGACACCTCGCTGGCTGCAGACTGACACTGGCCAGTCTAAAGGGAGAAGCATGGGGGGTTGGGGGGGTGCTCACCATACCTACTTGGAACTTTCTAAGTGGTTCAATGTGGCTAACTAAAGAGGCAAGAGTGACTTACTGCTCTGTAGTCCAGAAACATTTCTTTAAATGCCAGGAAATCTGTAAAGGTGAGCAGCATGTCGAATATGTCCCCAGCCACCTCATCTTTATGGTGCCTGCAAAAGAAAAGATGGCTGTTTCATGAATGAATGATGACACAGACCCTCTTCAAGATTTCATCCAAAGGTTTTGAGGACCTCCCACCCAGGACCTAGCCACCAAGTGCTCTAATCTTGATGTTCAAGCACTGAAAAAAAAAGATGTTTTTTTCAGAGCAAAGAAGGAAGAAGGGGGAAAAGGTAAAACAGAGTCAAGTTCAACTTACTGTAGAGTTGTTGTGAAAGCCGCCATGTTAAACCCGGGAATCCGCTCCACCAGCTGTTCTTCAATATACTTTTCTACCAAAGAAATCTGCAGCAGTGGGAAGGACCTTGGTCAGACCACGCTTTAGGAAAAACAGACTTCTTTTCAGAAAGCCTGTCCTCCAGCCTCTGCAGACACTTCCTAAGAGCCTACTCTACGTGCCAGGCTCCATGCCGAGTGCTGGGGACACCAAAGAGAACCGAAACACAGCTCCTGTCCTCGGTGAGGACATGCCCTGGCCCTGCAGGAGAGAGCTATTAGCAGGCAATTACAGTGTAACAAGGCAAGTGGTCTACGGTGGCAGGGACAGTGGGCAGCACGGCTCCCACCCCCACGGCACAAGAGAGGAATGAAGCGAGAGGGCCTTCTCTCCTGGGTAGATGGAATCTGTGCAAAGAGCAATTGCTAGAAGCAATCACAGGTTACTTATAAGCTGAGGCTGTGCTGGAGGAAACTTCACTGACTGGGCTATGCTTCCACGGTAAGAGTCCTGGAGGCTCCAGCCCACTCTCAGACAGGTGAGGTCATTCCAGGAGGCCACTTGGGGCCTCGGCACAGTGGACACACCCAAGGGTTAAGAGTTGGGCTTTGCGGGTTCTAGCCTTGGTTTTGCCACCATCTAGTTAGTGATCCTGGTCTTGGTTTTCACTTTGACCTCACACTCAGGCACACCCAACTGGACTATGTAGTAGAAAAAATAATGTGTGAAAGCCAAAAGGTGGAAAGTCTATCAACGCAAGGTGTGGTGAGGCTGCACACGGTGACTGACAGCAGGAGGGTGATAACGCCAGACACCTCTTAAAACAGAAGGGGATGAAATCAGCAAACATTTGGAAAACGGCCCCAGGAACCGTGAGGAGGAAAACGACAGGAGATGAGAATCAAACCAGATTCTAATTAGAATTCCTGGCAGGACACTAGCGGCAGATTTTAAAAGTTGAGCAAATTTCAACATCTTTTGATTCTAAAGTCACATTTTAAAGAAATCCTAGTCTCTGGTAAGAGACACAGAAATCCACTTACATATTCATTAAAAATAGGTGTGTAGGTGAGTTTATTCTCTTCCGTGTCTTCAAACTCCTGGTAGTACTTGTCCATGAAATTTCTCTGTAATAACTGGAACTCGTCATCTGAAACGCAAGAGGAAAAATTTATTCTTTTTAATGGAGACTAAGAATCATTCGGATTTATAAATAGGCGGGAATTATATGTCAGCAGCACTGCTTTCTCAATGGCCGATCTCTAGTAGAGGGAAAGCTAAAGGTGTTTTAAGCAGGTGTTAAATGGGACACCAATGTTGAAACAAGACCAATTCCAGCCTTTTTATTATTATTTTTTAAATTGTGATAAATATACCTAACCTGAAATTTACCACCTTAATCATTTTTAACCATCCGGTTTGGTGACATTAAGTACATTCACATTGCTGTGCAACCATCACCACCATCCTCCAGGCCATTTTAAACTCACCCAAGACAGGGCGGCCGGGGAACTCCCTCACATTGCTTTTCCACAAAGGAGTGAAATGGTTTTCTTACTTTAATGTAATTTCAGCAAGAGTGGTGGAAACAGTGCAGAGATTAGATGTCTGGGCTCTGACAGAAGCTGGCCTGTGTGGGTTCGAATCCCGCCTCAGCCACTTGCACCTGTGTGACCTTGGGCCTGTTACTTAGTTTCTCTAAGCCCCAGTTTCTTCAAGGGGAAAATGAGGATGATCCTAATACCTATGATACAGGATTGCTGGTGCAACTTAGATGCAAATTCATCTAAAGAGATCAGTTTATAGCTAACAGTTAAATGTTAGGGAATTTTAACAACAGAATAGAATATTTCCAAAAATAAAAGGAAAGCTTCACAAATGACCTAGACTTTGGGATAAACACCCTGGGCTTACAGAAAACTCATTTTCCCACAGCATATAGGGTACCCACAAAGGGCAAAGGAACTCAAAGTATTCCTCCATGTTCCCCAGGAATCCTCAGATCCACATGGGACAAGAGCTGAACGGTGAAACACCTGTACTCAGGAGCTAAGGGCACGAATCTTTACAGGACCTGCAGGGACAAAAACGTGGCCAGTGATTTTCAAACCTAACTAGAAGAAGAAACACAGCGAATAACACCAAATAACAGTGTTCTTCTCCTAATTCTCAGAAAACTTAGCTAATAGACAAAATTTTCTCAAACTCAGGTGTTTCTCTCCCACGTATTTGTCTGAAACCTTTGGTGCCTGTTACTGCTTATTACTTAGGAGGACTTACGGAGGCCAAAATGAATCCACAGACAGGAACTCAGACCCCAGGAAAACACAGAGTCAGCTGACGTATGGCACCTTTTCTCCATGGATGTGTGTGCTATGGTTATACTGTGGTTTATGTCATGAAAATGTGAAAACTCAAATCTAAAAACTGAAACTGCTCTTACTCTCTGAAATAAAGTAGGTCACTATTTCCTGCAGTTTTCCCAAGAGCCCCATAACTTGCAGGTGCCCCATTACCTGAATAAGCCCCTTCCGGGGACTGAATCTCCGGGTATCAGTGGTTTTAAGGAGTACAGGCTATCTGCCTTGAAGACAAATCACAGTACGGCTTACTTTATATTAATTTGTGCATACATTAAAAAATTATACACAGCTTAAAATTAACTCTCCAAATTGACTTCAGTGTCCTTAAAAGCAAGGATCTGAGAACTAGAGCACAGGTCAAGCAGTGGGAAGGAAGCTTACCCATGATAATGTCCTCTAAATATCCAACCACCGCGTCAAATTCTGCATCAGAGGCGGAAGAGCTGAAAAACATGCCTGGATTAGGCGCTGTTTCAAAGAATTCGCTTCTAAAAAAATGTATTATCGACATTTCCAAACGCGCATAAAAGAAAAAAGAATAGCAAGATGAACTTCCCATCACCCAGCTTCAAAAATTCAGAATGGTTACTGTCTAATCTAGCAATTCCAAACAGAAGAGAGCACACTTGACACATCTATGACATCCAAGTTGAATGGAATGGCTCCACTTTCAGGAAACCTGATATGACACAAAGAATTACACAAGGGACAAATAAAGGGAGCAAAGGCTGGCACTGGACCTCGTAAGGCTGCTCGCGTCTACGTCCTCCGGGCTCCGCTCACGCATCGTGGCGGTCACCACACACCTATCTGCTTGTGAGCGGGAGCCCGGCGCGGGCGAGAGTCCGGCCTGGGGGGCAATCGGCCCAGGAGTCCCCGGGGGCGGTGGTGGCGGGTCCTCTGACCCGAGCTCGGGCCCCGGCAGCTCCAACCCGCCAGGCCCTGCTGACGACCAAGACCGGAGGCGGGGGACTGTGATGGAGACGCCGACCGCCGCGCGACGCCCGCCCCGCACCCCGTCCTCCCGGGCCTGAGCCCCGCGGCCGCAGCAGCGGCAGAACCGATGCGGGACCCGGGCGGAGCCGCGGCCACCCCCGACCCCAGGCCCCGAAGACACCCGATCCGGGGCGGAGGCCGAGGCCGAACAGCAGCGCCGGCCTGCAGCCTGCGGGCGCGGGCGGCGTCACTCACAAGGACACCGCGAAGCTCTCTTCCTCTAGGGCGTCCATCGCCGCCGCGTCCACCGCGCGCGGGCGAGCGGCCGTCGGCCCCCTACCCCGCCCGCGGCCCGGGCGCAGCGTCCGCTCTACCCCGCAGAGCCCCGGCCCGCATCGGGCGGGCGTCGCCGCGGACGCCGCGGCTGGCTCAAGGCCACCAGGTAGCGCCTGCGCGCGGGCCCAGGCTCAGCCTCCCGCCGCCGCCACGCCCCGCCCCGCCCGCGGGCTCCCGGCGTCGGTTACGGCGCCCCGCCCCCGTCGCCATGGCCACCGCAGCCCCTTCCGCCGCCGCGCGGCCCCCACAGCCAATCACAGGCGCGCGCTGCCGACGCCGCGGGCGGGGCACTGACGGGGAGGAAGGGAGGGAGGGATGGAGTCGCCAGGGGCCGCTGGGCATGGGTCAGCACGCCCGGGGTAGTGGTTACGTCGCCCGTCGCCAAGGAGTCGAAGCCAAGAGCCTCAGTTTCCTCGCTTGCAACTTGCGGATAAACTACAAGGTTTAAGAAGAAGATTAAGTAGTTTAAAGCGGGTTTTAAAAGCACTGTACACAACTGGAAGGACCCACGACGAAGAATATGCAACTATGTACGGGGGGGGGGGGGTTGCTTTGGGGAGAAAAATGAAAAAATAAAATCTTTAAAAAAAAAAAACACTGTAAATTGCAAATCTCTTGAGAGCCAATCCCTTAGCTTTTGAACCAGGTAATGCAGACCTCTAACTTGCAAGACAGTTATTCTCTCTCCTGGATGTCTTGTAATTTGCATAATAAAGATAATATTCATATCATAAATATTCGGCAGTAACTGGTGTCTTGGTTAATTAAGCAAAATAAAACTCGACAGGACCACTTTGAGCAACGCGATCAGGTAACTTGCTCCAGGAAAAGGCTCCTCGAACACTGCCAAATTTTGCAAAAGGATTCCCTAGATCTGATTTCTCTTAGATGGACCACTAGGCATTATGTCTCTTCAGTTAAATTGTACCTTTGGCCAAAGGTGTGGTACGTGTCTAGAGGGACCTAAGGTATGTCTTAGGTTTGCTCTGAGGGTCAGCAGGCCTGCCCTAATGAATTGACAGACATCTTTGAACGGACATAAAATAGGTAGCAGTGGAACGTGGAGCTAAAGACGGTTACCGCGAGATGGTTGTATCCAGCGTGAGATCAATTCTCAGAGGTACTACCTCTGCTCAGCACCAAGTAGAAGACAGACATCTAAAAGGGTTTGCTGAATAACTGGACCAGGTTCTGTTTAAGTCAAGCACTGGTCACACAGCTCACAGCAAACTCAGCAAATTTGCTCATGACCTACTTTCTCTATAAACCACACTTATTTCTGCTGGACTAAATGAACTTGCCCACCCTTTCTACCGCTAAGTCATATATGGGATCAGAGTGGAGGAGGAAACTCGATTTCCTGTGTTCTGGTTATCTATTGCCGTTATAGGCCACCCGAAAATTTACTGGCTAAAAACAATTATTTTGCTCACTAATCTGTAATTTGGGGAGGCCTTGGTAGGGACAGTGAGTCTCTGTTCCACTTGTCGTCAGTTGGGGCAGCTGGAACCGGGCTAGAGCAGCCTCTTCCAAGAAGCTCACTCACGTGGCTGGCAAATTAGCTGCTGCGGGTCAGCTGTGGATGTTGGCCAGAGGTAGGAGGGTGGGCCGTCTCACTTCCTCTACAGATAGGGTTTCCCAGGGAGTCTTGGGTTTTCTCACACCATGGCAGCCGGGGCCAAGAGCAAATATTTCAAGAGAGAGGAAGTGGAAGCTGCCTGGAACTGGAAATTGGCACGGTATCACTTCCACTGAATTCTACTTGTCAAGCAGACACAGAGCCCACCCAGATTTAAGGGGAGGGGACCAAACTCCATTTCTAGATGGGAGGAATGTCAAAGAATCGGTGGCCATCTTTAATATACTTCACCGTCTCTGGCGCTAAGAACAAATAGGGAGGAAGATCAACAGGGAGCGTTTATTCAGGCACAGGCCAGATACTGTGCTCAACATTCATAAACACACTGTGTCCTTTCGAAATACTTGAAACTCTGAGAAAAAAACCCTATGAGGTATTCTCTCCATTTTACAGATTAGGAAACCAGGGCGTAGAAGTTAAGTACTTGCATTCTGGTGACAAGTGGTGTGGTGGGCCTCCAGGCTAGGGTATATATATAACCCTCATGCTATATAAGGCCCCAATCCCTGAGCTGTCAAACAATATTGCTAGAAATGAGAATGTGATTTCTTTTGCTGAAAACAGAATGGTGGGCTTTTTGTAGAAAAATTGAAAATTTACTTGAATATGTTACACATTTTCCATTAACAATCATTTCTTACATCCTTTCATTGTGCATTAACACTAAGAATTGTTTTAAGTCAATAAATAGCAAAAAATGGACAATCTTGGAAATTGCTTATCTTAGTTTGTTTTCATGGATACTTATTCAAGATGGTTGAAATTCATGCAAAAGTCATTTTCTGCTAGTGAAATTGTTTTGGTTTCTGTGATTGAATCATTTCCTGGCTGCAAATGGCACCATGACTTTACCCTGTTCTATCAATACCATTCAAAAAAGGCGACAATTCATTAAAAAATTTGTCTTTTGGCTGAAACCCTGGGGGCATTTCTCCAAAGACTGCAGCATTGGAGAAATGCTGTAACTTAATTGTTTTTCTCTCTGGTACAATATATCAGCAGTCAAAACCTAGCTTTCAATTTCTCTTAAAATGCTTACATGCAGTACAGAACATAGATCTGTTTACTTGCTTCCACATACCTTGCTAGTCCCTAGTTTTTCTCTTCTATGTGGAATACATGTTTTTCCCTTGAAGTAGCTCTAAGATTACAACTTTACTCCTACCCTGAATGATTTAATCAATTTAATATTGAAGTCCTCTTGTTTTATGGTGTAGAAGTTAAGAACTGGAAAAAGAGACCATCTTATGGACAAAGTTCAGGGTAGATTTCGAGAAAGCTAATAGGCTCCTGCATTCCTTTGACTACTAATTACCTGTTTTCCACCTCCTTTTCTCTATCTCCACTGAATTTACAGATCACCTTCACCTCTCTGCACAACTACTTCAAAGTCTCCCTATTGCTCTTATTTCCATTTTTTGCTTGTCCTCTATCTTGCGGCCGCTTCCACTGCCCCCCCTCCCCCCCAATTCCATTCTCCACATAGAAGCCAGAGCCATCTTCTAAAACTGTTTATCAAGACGCCTCCATGCTTAAACTCCTTTGCTTTCTATTGCACTTAGCCTAAAATACAGAATTCTTAGCATGGCCTTCATGAGCAGTCCGCTGACCTCTCCAACACTGGAGCATCCTATTCTACCACTCGGTTCCTACCTTACCAGCTGCAGGGGCTTCCATCAGATTCTGAAGCCCACCCAAGCTCCTTTCCTCCTTAGTTAGGGCCTTTGCCCATAATGCTGTGTTCACCTAGCTACTCAGCCCTAGAAGCTTGTACTGTCTCTCTGCCTTGCTATATCCCTAACTCCTACTTCCTCCTTTAAGTTTCTACTAATTTCACTTCCACAGTGAGGTTTCCCCCACTTCTCCCCATCTAAATTAGGTCCCCCTCATTCTCTCATAGCACCCTATTCTTTTCTTTCAGGGCACCGACGATTTATTATAATGAATAAAAATATATTGTCTTTGCCCCACTGCCAGATGTAAACACCATGAACAGATGTTTTGTATAACACATAGGCAAAATGCCCAGAACACATGATAAATAAATGACAAGCAATAGGATACTGGAGTATATGAGGAAGCCATTTGGTGTAAAACTATTCGGCCTGAACTCACTTTTTCCAAAAGGGCTGAAGTGGTGGCCCTTGAGCATGCATTATACATCTGCTTTAAGTATTTACTGCGTGCCATTTACTGCGTGCCAGAGACAAGAACAATGCCCTTAAAGATAAGGATGTAACTCCCCATGTGGGCATTTCCTTAAGGAGAAGCATCTCTCCCTCGGCTAGGGATTGACTGCAGACCTGCTGCGCTCACCTTGTGACCACCCACCATGAGATGACAGACCCGTGTGTTCACCCAACTGCTGTGCCAGCAAAGCAATCTGGTCTCTATTGCAAAAGGGATATTCCAATCCTACGCGATACTTGCTCCTTGACAGTATATAACCACTCTGTACACCCCTACTTCTTCGGAGTGCTCCCTTCCTCTGTGAAAAAGACTCTCCCAGGCTAGATGGTCCTCAGATCTGCCTCATAATAAACTCAAGGCAATTTGGATTTATAGATTGGTTATGGATTATCTGTATCAATACACGTTAGGTGCTCCATGAAGACCTGCTAGATGAATAAGTGATGAACCTCGCTTCTTCATTCTAATACTTGATTCTCTCCTACCCTGGAAAGTAGCTCTTACATCTGAGTACGTCTTAAGACCTCAGCAGCAGGCACCAATGAAAGTTGTGAAATCTTAGTCAAAAAAGGCAACAAATGTTTTATTTCTTCAATGCAAATTACTATATTCACCACAAGCTAAAGGAGAACATATATATATATATTTATATTTATATATATATTTGAATTTACGGAAGACTAAAGACATGGAAAAAATCCAGCACCCCAACAAGTACGGCCAGGAAGGAAATCAGCTCTGAAATAGGATGATTTAACGAACTACAAACAAGAAAGGGTGGGAAAGGAAGAAGAAATGTGCATTGAGTTTAAGACACTGTAAAACTCAGAAGACATATTTACTATTCAAGTATAAACTCAGTAAGGACTTGGCATCAATTGAAAGGCAGCTGCTGAGGTACAACATTATAAAATAAGTTCTATGAATTTACAATTCTACCTTCCAATTTTCTGGGAGAAAAAACCAAACTCTTGAAGGTCTTCACCAGAGACCCTGAGAGGGATTAACACGTTTGATGAAGACATAGTCAACAATCCATGATTGAATTTACTATTCAAAAACATGTATTTATTTGAAACAATAGGAATTCGTGCTCTCAGACTGTCCTCTAAGAGTTTTTGAGACTATTAGTTCAAGAGTTTCAAAGTATATTACTTCCAAAAACAATACTGATTAAAAAAAATTTTTTTAACAAAAAACAAAAAGCCTGATTTGATGATACCTTAAAAATACCTTAAATACCAAATTTTCTCCAGTCTAACATTGCAATTAATTTAAGAATTCCTCCTGCATTGTTAAAACATTTTTCCTCACAAAATGTGGGTACTGAAATTGGATAGAAACACCATGAATGTGAAAATACCACCAATTTTTTGTAGTTAAAAAAAACTAGAATGTTCTTTGGAATCAGTGAAATATCAAAAATTTGGGTTTTTTTCTACAGTCTGTGCACTTTCTTTCAGGCCCTCCATGTTGCTTGTAGTATCAACCTGTGTGATTCTAGTTTAATAGATTCAAGTCTTGCAGTGCAATATCCATGCTTAACACACCGGTGTCTCTCTGACCAATGGGAAGTTACGCTGAACCCAGAAACGCCGTCATTTACTTCTCCATAATGACTTCTGCCCAAAATAAAAACTTTAGAATATGAGACAAAACATCCTGTGTGAAACAATCAAATGAACCCAACGTGGAGAACTCCGGTGTGGCTCCGGTACTCAGGAGGGCTCTGTCTCCCACTGTTGTTCATGGAAGGACCACAGGCCTAGCTGTTAGCATTTAGCTTTCCTTGGCCTTAAAAGGAATTTCTCAGGGCTGGCAAGTTGGGTTAGATTCTAAGAGAATTTTGTCTTTGACAAACTACCATTTTTAGCATAAAATCTGGCCATGGCTATAAGTTTCAATGTGCGTACAACTGATTTGAGATTATTTTTTCTTTGTTTTTCTTTTCAACATTGGCTGGAATCAAGTAGAAAGAAGTCCATGATTCCTCTTCACGTGTGTCATGAAATATGAGAAATCTGTCTGACTCTAGACACTATTTCTTTACGACACAATGGGCAGGTCTCCAGTTGCAAGGCACAATCCATGCACAGGTCACTGAGGAGAAAGACAGAAATGCCAGTTAGGTTAACGTTCCAGAGGTCAAACTGATGACCTGCGGACTCAATCAAAAATGTTAACACACCTGTTAATGGATATGGTAGTAATTACACATGGCTAAAAAATGAAGTAAATATATAAACAAACAATAAGTCTCCCTCTTATGCCTGATCCTCAATCTTCCTCTCTTGAGGAATAAGGTAAAAGTTCACGTGTGTTCTTCCAGCAAGTCTTTATGTACACAGCATATACATGCAGATGTGCCTATGCAGGTAGAGATACAATGCTATTTTTTCCCAGATAGCTAGCCATTTATCCCAATATCATTTGCAAATAGTCCATCTTTCACAATAGATTTGACACAGTGGCTCTATCATATGTTAAATTTTCATTTGTAATTAGTTCTATTTCTGGGCTTCTATTCTGCTCCATTGTTCTATCATTCTTTTCATATACCGTGACCAAACTATTCACATTTACTATAGTATATTTTAAGATGCGGTAGGTTGAGTTGGTCTTCTCCGTAACTCTTCTTTTCAGAATTTTCTTGCCCTGGTACATACTAACTTTTTTTTTTTTTTTTAAGATTGGAACCTGAGCTAACAACTTGCTAATCTTTTTTTTTTCTCCCCAAATCCCCCCTAGTAGATAGTCGTATACTTTTAGTTGTGGGTCCTTCTAGTTGTGGCATGTGGGACGCCGCCTCAACATGGCCTGATGAGCAGTGCTATGTCCGCGCCCAGGATCCCAAGGGGGGAAACCCTGGGCCGCTGAAGTGGAGCGCTCGAACTTAACCACTTGGCCACGGGGCAGCCCCACATATTAACTTTTTTGTTTTTTTTAAAGATTTTATTTTTTCCTTTTTCTCCCCAAAGCCCCCCGGTACATAGTTGTATATTCTTCATTGTGGGTCCTTCTAGTTGTGGCATGTGGGACGTTGCCTCAGCGTGGTTTGATGAGCAGTGCCACGTCTGTGCCCAGGATTCGAACCAACGAAACACTGGGCCGCCTGCAGCGGAGCGCGCAAACTTAACCACTCGGCCACAGGGCCAGCCCCAGCCCACATATTAACTTTTAAATTAGCATTTTTATTTTCAGAAAAAAAAATTCATGTTGCCCTTTTTATATGGACCAAATTAAACTTAGAGTTTAGGGAAAACTGTCCACTTTACAGTACTAAGTTTCCCTTCCAAGAGTACATCCATTGATTCAAGTCTTCTGTTAGAATCCTTGGGAGTATTTTTTTTTTTTTGAGGAAGACTAGCCCTAAGCTAACATCGGCCAATCCTCTTTTCGCTGAGGACGACTGGCCCTGAGGTAACATGCATGCCCATCTTCCTCTACTTTATATGTGGGACGCCTACCACAGCTTGCCATTCGAACCAACAAACCCCAGGCCGCCAAAGTGGAACGTGTGCATTTAACCCCTGCGCCACTGGGCTGGCCCCTCCCTGGGAGTTTAAAAGTTCTCTTCATACAGGCACCACATATTTCTTGGTATATATTCTTAGACAGCCTTTTTTTTTGGACTGCTATAAAAGGGATCTTCAATTACATGTTCTAATTGGTTGCTATTCATACACAGAAGAGCTACTGTTTTTTAATAACCAATTAGTTTATTCAGTTGTCACAACAATCTAAAGGGTTTTCAGCCAATTCTCCTGGATACGATCTATCGTTTCCAAATGATGATTTTGCTTCCCTTTCCAATTTTAATCCCTCTTTTCTCTCTCTTGTCTAACTGCCTTAGCTTATATGATGAAAGTCATAGTTTTCTTCCCTCCATCCATTTCTGTTTTGCAGTATTCTATCCATTAGGAATGCATATTACATTTTACCAAATGTCTTTTCAGCATTTTTGGAGAAAGTGTTAATTCCCTGCACCTCCTTGCACTGGTCTATTTGAGTAAATGGTATGAATAGATTTCCGATATTGTACCATCCTTGCACTCCTGAGATAAGCCCCACTTGGTTGGGTTGCTGGGTCCAGTTGGCTAATAATTTATTTAGGATTTTTAGATTTATGATCATAAGTTTTTTTTTCAGATGTTTTATCAGCTTTTAGTATGATTTTCATGAAGGCTTTGGAAAAAGAATATTGTGGTTTTCCTATTTTCTCTGTTGTCTGGAGTAGTCTTAATTAGAATCTATCCCCTGAAGGTTTGAAAGAATCCACCTGTGAAACCCACTGGGCTCACTGCTTTGGGCAAGGGAGACAAACATAGCTTTAAAAATCATCTTCCCTTCTTCTACGGTAATGGGAATGTTTAGATTTTCAATCTCTTCTAGGGGTCGGCTTAGGTCACTCAGTTTATCCAGACATCCTTTCTTTACACCTACCCTTTTAAAATTGTTGTTGCTGCTGAAAGTTGAGCTAAATTTTCTCATAATTCTTTTAATTCCTCTTCTAACCCTGTTTTTGATATATCTACTATGGAGATTGTGACCACGCTTAAAATACCTCGTTCTAAGTTTTAAGATTTCAGCCCTCATTCATGAGCTCTCCTTGTGTGCAAAACCACTTAGAAGGGCCAGAGGGGTCAAAGCTGAATAAGACCAGATCCTGCTGTTCGGGATTTTAGCATTCTCTCTGAAATGAAGATCAAAGCAGGCATCAAGATATCTAACTTTTTTAAAACTCTGCATCTCCCTCTGAGGCCCTAATGATTAAAACCTCCAAAGGTGCTCAAACTGAGAATTCTGGGCTGCAGAGTTGCTACCAAGGAGTGACCACAGCTGGAGGCACTGTGCCTTTCTTTCAGAAGGGAGACTAGTATAGCTAATGGTGATATGAGATACATTGCAGGCACTGCCCTTAACAGCCAATTAGATAACAACCCGTTTCAAAAGATGGCAAGGCAGAGTCAGGGGCTCAGGCTGAGTCAATACTTGGGGGTGACAAACTGGGGTCCATCACTCCAGGCTCTAGACCCCCAGACCTGGTGGCTAAAGCTATGTCACAAATAAGAGCAAGGCAGGGTATGGGATGTGATGAATTATAGGGAGCTGGCCTGGAACATCAGCATGGGTATTGCTCACGTACAGTCAGCACACATGCCCAGAGCCAGCACACTGCTGAACTTTTCCCCTTTCTAACCTTGGTTGGGACGGCCTTCCTGGGGACTGTCTTACTTGCTACTCGTGCTGATGTTAAGACACTGTTCTACAGGATCCAGGCTGCCCTCTTGAGTTCATCTCATACAAGTGAAATTTGGTTAGATGGCAGGGAGGTGCTGACTTCTCAATGGTTAGGAGTGTAAATGAGGAGACTCTAAAACTAAAAGGGATTGCCCAAGAGCTCACAAATAGCATGAAAGCGTTTACATTTTGTGAAATGAAAAGTGTACTGAAAACATAGTATTGAGTAAACAAAATAAAACAAAAACACAGGCCTTGCACATCAAGCAGCTTCTGTTTCAGGTACTTTCTGGAAGACAGCCACACACTACTTGGCAAACTCTAATCCCTCATTCAGCCCACTTTAGATATAATAAACCTCGATGAAGAGCTATGCAACTGGTAACACTCTAAAAGCAATCCCAGAACAGAAGGAATATAATGCACAGAACAGGAAATGATCACACAAACCCTCGTACCTGTGTCCACATGGCTTCAACTGTGTGTCTGCGACCTCATCGCAACACAGGGAGCAGCAGTTTTCCCGGATGCTGACTTGCTTCAACAGAGCGAGACGCCTGTGCCTGAGCAGAAAACAGTTTGTCAACCGACCAATGGAGCCTGTCAGCAGTGACACACAGGAAATGCCCTATCGACGCTCCGAACGTGCGACGTACACTACAGATTCCTTAAGCTTCGGCTGGGCTTTCACATACCATGTCTCACTTCAATCTCTCAAGGATCTGAAATCCTTTGATTCCATTTGAAAGGAAGGAGGCATAGTCATTCCCATTTTACAGACAAAGAAATAGTTCAAGGAAATGATTTGCATAAGGTCACAGACAAAGGAAATGATTTGCATAAGGTCACATATAGGAAACAGATTCAGGAATCAAATTCAAATCTTTTGGTTCTTAATCTGGTGCTCTTTCTATTTTACAGCAAATTTTAAACTTTTAAGCCACACATTTCAGAGATTTTGATGAAAAGCATAGGGCTTTTCCCAAGAAAAATGCACACACACAAGTTTTTATACAATTTCCAGGTGTTTATGATAGCATATCGTAGACTCTGTGGCAGTCCAGTCAGGTTAGAACTGTCGCATTCTACTTTCACTCAGCAAGAAATGAAAAGGCAGACAGGCGGAAGTGCTCTGCTTAAGGTACAACAGCTCTGATGGATGGGCAAGAGAAACAGGAAACAGTCATCCAATTACTTAAGGCCTCACTCCGTGCCAGGCAGTGTCTCAAGCCCTGGAGATGGGGCAGTGAAGAGAAGATGAAAAAGTATCCCTGGCTTCAGAGAGCTTACACTGCAGTGGGGCAGACAGACAAGAAAACAGATCAAAAAGGCAAATACAGAGAACGGGAAATGCTGATGAGCCGTATGAGGAAAAATAAAGCAGGGAGAAGCATAGGAGGGCAGGAGTTACAATTCTAAATATAGCGGCCAGGGGAAGTCTTGCTAAGGTGACATTTGAGTAAAGACGTGAAGAGAGTGACAGAGTGGGCCTTGTAGGTATCTGGAGAGAGACTATTTGTGATACCGAGATTTATAATGAATATTTATTTAGTCTTAGGCACAGAGGTCCAAACACCCCTGAAAGTTCCTAAGCAATGAGAGCTACAAAGGTCTTTTGTTATGTTAATGAGGCGACTTTTGGACTGTCCCTAGGTAACCTAAGGATGGGGCTGGTTGCCAAGGGAACCAACCCTGTGATTAGAGGGCTGGAACTTTCAGTATTCCCTTCCTCAACTTCCCTGGAGGGATAGGGGCTGGAGATTGAGTTCAACTCCCAATGGCCAATGATTTAATCAATCAAGCCTATGTAATAAAACCTCCATAAAAACCCAAAAGAATGGGGTTCAGATAGCTTCCGGGAGGGTGACCACGTGGAGAGGAGGGGAGAGTGGTGTGCTCTGAGAGGGCATGAAGCTCTGTGGCCTTTCCTCACACCTTGCCCTATGCATCTCTTCTATCTGGCTGTCCTGAATTATATCCTTTTATTAGACCAGTAAACTAGTAGGTAAACTGTTTTCCTGAGTTCTGTGAGCCACTCTAGATTAATGGAACCTGAGGAGGGAGCTGTTAGAACCCTCCATCCATAGCTGGTGGGTCAGAAGCACAGGTGACAACCTGGACTTTTGATTGACGTCTGAAGTGTAGGGGTCAGTCTTGTAGGACTGAGCCCTTAAGTGGGATCTAATGCTATCTCCAGGTAGATAGTGTCAGAATTAAGTTAATTGCCTAGTGGTGTTGGAAAACACACACTGGACGATTCTAGGAGCAGGCACAGCAAGTGCAAAGGCCCTGAGGTTATAATGCTATGTTTTAGGAGCAGTAAGAAGGCTAAAGGACCATGAGCAAATGGGAGAGGGTAGGAGATAAGGTCAGAAAAGTAATGGAGGAGAGGAGGAGACAAATCTTTTAGGGCCTGGTAGGTCACTATTAGGATTTAAGTTTTTACCTTAAATGAAATGGGAAGCCACTAGAGTGTTTTGAGCAAAGAAGTGTGTGAGCTGATTAAAGTTGTAACGAAAGTATTCTGGAGGCTGGGTTGAACAGACTGAACGGGGGTCAAAGTAGGACTAGGGAGACTAGTTAGAGGGCGGGCACAAATAATCCAGGTGAAAATGATGGAGGCTTGGAGCATGGGGGTAGCAGTGAGGGTGCTATGAAGTAGCTGGATTTAGGATATATTCTGAAGGCAAAGCCCACAGGATTTGCTGAGGGATAGGATGTGGGAATGGCAGAGTGTCAAGGATGTCCTAGGATTAAGGCCACGGAAACTGGAATTACCGTCATCATGGAGCTACTAACAGAGATAAGGGAAGATGCTCAGAGAAGCATGTGGCTGTGAGTGAACGACTACTGTAGCTGAGAGGTGGGTATATGGTGCTTCACTGTTCTATTCTTTTTTCTTTTTTGTGTATTTTGTTTTCTATAATAAAAAGGCTAAGAAGAAAAAAACAAACGAATGAAAGGAGAAGAGTTAGAGACAGAGAGTACACACAAAATAGAACAATTTATGAAATCCCAGGTAGTAACAAGGCCATGGTCTCCCCTGAAGCCAGCAAGGAATACTACTCCAATGAGTAAGAGAGTGTCCCCGAATATAAGCTTTTGGAGCATGGGCCGAAAATACTAATGGCATAGAAAATGGTCTTAGGCATGTTCGCACAATGTGACAATTTGTAATTACGTGCAACTGGAATGTCAAGGGGGCAAGGCACCAACCAACAGGGGGCTGGTATTAAGGAGGCCACTCAATTCGGCACCGACAGCCCCTATCATGGTGTCACTGTCAGGACAACAGAGTCCAGAGCAGCAGAGGATTGCCCTAGCCTGCAGCTCCGCTGCTCTAACTCAGGGTAGGCTGCCCTTTGGGCGCTGAATGGATGTGGTGCAAAGAGAGTACCTAAAAGCTGCCCGTAAAAGGAGACTTTCGGACCACTGATGCCTACTGCCACCTGCCTTTTGGAAAGTTTACTTCTGCAGGGGCGGTTAAATGCTGAAGCAGTTTTAACCAAGGCCAGCCTCCAAGGAACTCTCAGATGGGTCAGGTGTCCCTTTCAGGGTGTATGTGAGAAGGCAGGCTTCTTTGTGGGCTGCTTCCAAGAAGACAGGCTAAATAAAAAAGGAATGAGGTATGACAGACGAGACAGGTGTTGCTTCAGACTCTCACCAAGAGGAATTTAAGGTTCCGAATCTCTGTCGGGCACAAGACCAGCTGAAGGGACATTCTAGGGAGGAACCACAGAGGGATATAAGCGGCTCTTCGTTCTTGGGATCTAACGGAGGTTCAGCTGCTGCAGGCAATGCTGCTGTTACTATGTGACATTTTCTAGTTCATCTGGAGACTGCTGAGCCACTCTCAAGCCTTGAGACACTGAGTCCAAGGTGAAGCACAGCCCAGAAGGCCTGTTTCCAGACCTACTTTCTGAGCCAAAACAGGACTGGGATTACAGTATTAGGGTATAGATACCGTCAGGGGCACAATGACCTAGCACTGGCTACGCCATGGCCCTTGTGGTCTCCCTGACCGCTGAAAGAGACTCTCACTGACATAACACACGTACCGTCACTAACAGGAAGACCTTCCTCACACAGGCCCAGGAAGCTGCTTTGCTAAAAAGCATAAACTTTGGCTTACATAGTGAAACAAGCTCCACCTTGAAGGAATTAGCAGGAAGCAGCTGCAGTCTCTCCTAGCTTACGGAACAGACCGTGTTCATCTCATCAGGAAGAAAAGCAGGCATTCATCCAATGAGACAATTAATGCCAATCATGGTTTTTGGCAAATAAGGGCTGTAAAATTTTATCCAAGGTGGCATTTCCTAATGGCTGTAGAACAGTGTTGGCATCTATGACATGTAGCTAAAACCCAACAAGAAGTCTGTTTCATTAAACCCAAGCCTGTTAAAAGATGCACTTGATCTCCTAATATTTATGATTTTTACACTGACATCCAAGGGAAGTTAGTGTGCAGGGTTTTTTTATGTGTATGTGTTACACTATCTGATTTTTATACCAATGTTATTTAGCTCATAAAAATAATTTGGAAGTCCTCTTTCTCTCTGGGTTCTGTAGCATTTTAAACAGCAATGAAGTTGCCTGTTACCTGAAGATTTGGTGGAGAGCCCCTGGGAGACCAGCGGGAGCTGGTGCTTTTTGGGGACATAGCTCTTAATTTTTTTCAATTAATTTTATAATAATAATTGGTTTGTTTAACTCTCTTCTGGGATCTGGTTTAGTAATTTCTATTTCCTAGGAATTCATCCATTTTACTAACGTTTTCAAAATGATTTGTAAAAAGTTGAAAAAAGAGTGTTAAAAATTGTTTTAATTTCTCACAGGATGCACGTGAAAGTCTGGAGATTGCTTAAGCAGATTCCTTACCTTGGTAAAATGATTTTCTCTTCAGCTGTTAGGAAGGCATAGTCATTAAAAGTGCTAAATTTCGTAGATGGTGGATATTTGAATGGTTTTGCTCCAAAATTGAACTCACATTGTTGATATGACATGAAACTAGCTGCAGCAAAAAATCCAGATCTACAAAGAAAAATGAGCACAAAGGTCAAGAGAATTAATAAAAACAAAGTAAAGCTTATAAACAAAGTGGTCTTCAGAAAGTCGGAATGAGTCGTACCCTAGCAGAAAGGAAGGGTGACAGATTCTGCTCACTAACATAGACGGACCGTGAACCAGAGAATATCCTGCCCTTGTCTTCCTACATCAAACTTTGGGATGGTTTTAGGGATGATCAAATGGGTCCCCAATTACTCAACATGCTTTCTCATCACGACTGACTACATAAATAGACAAAGTGTTTTTCTGGAGAAAAGTACATTCCATGGATCGACTCAAATTTTTGACTGAGAAGAGCTACTTACACAGTAGATGAAAAGACTTGATTCTCAGGAGGCAGCTGGTTGCCGTTTAAAAAGAAGATCATTTGCTTTTCATCCAAGTCTAACAGAAATCCTACTGTGTCTCCTAGAGGGTAAAGAGAAACACTGTTAGGCCAGGGCGTATACTACCAGGATGCTGCCAAGCGTCTCAAGGGTTCTAAGTCACTGTATTAAGTCTGGATCTGCGGCCAGGTATTCGACATGTTCACCTTTCTTGCTGCTTCTGCAACTGATCCGATTGACCTCTTCGTACCAATATTTTAATGTACCATTAAGAAAATGCTGCCAATGAATCTATGACAAGCCACGATTGTAAGATGCATCTCAATTTCAAAGATGCTCAAATGTGGAAAAAAATGTGTATTTTGGGATCAGTAAAATATGGTAAGATCAAAATCATGTGTTTCTTTGCCTCTCTGGTGAGAGTTAAAACTCTCTAACAACTGCCCAAAAACAAGTTTTTTTTAAAAAAAAAAAACAAAAAGCATTCATCTTTACTCATAAAATTTTTGCTTTTTAAACTATTGAAGGTAAACAAATGAAATTACAGTGATGACAAGAAAAACGGACATTCAGTGCTGGTGGAAGAAAATCTGGCAATATATAACCAAACTGTTGAAACTCTGTATCCCTCTTGCCAGAGAAGGTTTACTTCTAAGGATTTATCCTGAGAAAATCAAGAATGATTTATAATACTTCTTTATAATAACAACTTCATTTTTCTTTCATGACCTCCTTTTTAATTTTTTTGAGGAAGCTTAGCCCTGAGCTAACATTCATGCCCATCTTCCTCTATTTCATATGTGGGACACCTGCCCCAGCATGGCTTGATAAGCAGTGCATAGGTCCGTGTCCGAGATCCCAGCTGGTGAACCCCCAGCTACTGAAGCAGAGTGCACAAACTTAACCACTATGCCATCGGGCTGGCCCCTATAAGAATAATTTTGAAAGGCAAAAATGTAACTGTCCAACCTTGAGGACTGATTAATAGAGTACAATTATATAATGAAATACTGAAAAAGCCATTTAAAATAATGCTATTTAATAACCTGGAAAGATGTCCAAGGCATATTAAGTGTAACAACAACAAAAATATATACATCAAATTTTAAGTGTTTTAAAAAAAAAATCTTTGGATGGAGGAATTACAAGGGATTTAAAAACAAAACAAAACAGTCTTTGCTGACAGTGCCTCTTCCTTAAAGCGGTGCCATGTCCGCACCCGGGATCCGAACCGGTGAACCCCGGGCTGCTGAGAAGCAGAACGTGCGAACTCAACCACTATGCCACCGGACCGGCCCCTAAAGAAGCTGTATGTTCCTTTAAGAACCTGCATGCCATTAAAATGAGGGCTAATGTTGGCTTTTCAGGTTTTTTCCTTTCCCACACTAGATATTTAGTTAATTAAGAGGAGCTGTCCTCTCATGGTAGTGGTCACATTCCTGCTCTCTTAACATGCCTGAAAATTCAGTTTACATTTATAATGCTGCTCGGGCAGAAAACTGAGAGAGGGACACTTGGAGCTGTATCCTCCATCTAGCTCTGATGTGGGGAATAAAATCTGTCCAGAGGTTCCATTCCTTGCCATATGACTTTACGTCTTCAGGATGAGGTGTGGGCACCAGGAGGCCCTCTGAGCATACCACCCTCCAGTGGAATGGTACCGTGGCAAGGAAGTCCTATTTTCACTGTATTTAGTTGGAGGTGAAAAGACTCAAAAACTTTAAATCCTTTGGTCTTAAGTGTTAACAAACCAACTGTGTGGTTCTACCTTTGCCACTTGTCTCTTTCATTAATAAATTTTTTTTTGGGTCTAGGGCCTTGGACACTGTAAACTAGATGCAACAAAAATTGAATGGGGAAAAAAGATCATGCTGTTGATAAGATACATTTCTGCTAAAAATCCTGGAGCCATGATTGAGAGTCCTGGCAGTCTCGGGCTCTGAAGCATCCCAAGCCTGATGTCAGGAGACTGGAGGCTGTGTAGACATGTTTCAGGCTGAAAGTGCTCAAATTATCCTTAAAAGCTGCTCTAGAGGGGCCCAGAATGTGGCCACTGAATAGTACCTATTCCACAGCCATCCGGTCTCTGAAAATAATCTCATTTCACTGGCATTACGATTTTAGTGTCTTCAGTATCTCCATGGCTGCTTTAATTTAAAACATATACCCAGAGAGGAAACTAGAATTCATATTAATCTTATCATTTTCCCACTAAATTAAGAATTTTACAGTCTGAAATGTTTTTACTAAAAGAAGGGCTCCATCAGAGGTGAGCTTATCCGGAGGATACTGTTCACATCCAAGGCAGGGGATACAAAGGCTAATATCCCTTTTCACATTTAATCGTCTTCCATTAAAACATTTCAAAGCCTAGGGGCCTGCCCCGTGGCTCAGTGGTTAAGTTCAAGTGCTCTGCTCCGGTGGCCCAGGGTTTCCCGGGTTCAGATCCTGGGCGCCAACATGGCACTGCTCATCAAGCCATGCTGAGGCAGCATTCCACATGCCAAAACTAGAAGGACCCACATCCAAAAATACACAACGATGGGGGTGGGGGGCCTTTGGGAGAAAAAGGAAAAATAATATCTTAAAAAAAAAAAATTTCAAAGCCTAACATAACAGATGCCTCATCACTGCCAGAAGTCTTAACCTAGCAGATAAATTCATGATGGAGACGAATGATACCTTCTTTCCAGCATGGGTGTAGGTGAGGCTTACTTCTGGCGTTGTACCAAATCAGCTGCCGGCAGCCATCGTATGCACAGGAATATTCGTCGTCCCCAATGCCGTAGCCTTCCTGGAGGGAGACAGGGCCCAGAAGATTAGCAAGGCTCTGCCTGCTGTGTTCTGGGAAAAGAGTGGTCTTTTATAACCATTAACCTTGTGGCTGGAATTCTAAACTTTTTGGATGAAGGGAGAGCCTATGGTTCTTGGAAGATACCAAAATTCTGAGCTAGAGGCCTGGTTCCATGTGAATAGATAATGATTTCACCAACAAATACGTCCGAAATTTCACATTTGTAGTGCACTTAATTCTCACTAACCACCTTCGGGTTGTGGCATGATGCTCCATTTTAAGAGGAAATACAGGCTCAGAGAAGCCAACCAGCTTGCCCAGGGACACATTACTAGAAGAGTTAACTTTGGACCTTGCAATCTTCTGATTGCAAGACTAGTATGCTTTCCACTTCACTGTGGCTGGACGAACAGCCTTCTTGCATGTGGTAGATTTCAAACACCCACATGCTCAGAGATTTCAAAACCAGAGACAAGAGAAAGGTCAGAGGGGACAATCAGTTAATAGCTGTTCTGAAATTGGCTCAATTTGAGCATCATACAGGTCCTTGGCAGCTTCTTTTATTACTTACTACCTTTTAATTATTTCACAATTATTTTACTAATATTAAAAAGGTGGACGGGACCTTAAGAAATTATTTTGAGTGCTTATAAAAAAAATAGAAGAAATAGAGGAAACATGCAGGTCAGACACTGCTGGCTCTCTTTAAGGGTCAATGGTGAAAGACTGTGGTGGAGAAAGGAATTGAAAATGTGAGCCAAATCCAAGTAAGATCTCAGGTCCTGGTGACAGTCTGTTTATTCTACAGGATAAACAACGCAGTGAGGAGACAGATTGGAAAACGGCTCTAACACTCTCCTTGACTACTAGGACGGCAATATACTGAATTCAGATGAGTGTTCCCCAAAGTGAGGCTTCTGAATTAGCTGTTCTGACCGCACCATTCAGACTCTTAAAGAGTTAAATGAACTTGCATTTAACTGTCCTCAGGCGGAGAAGACATTCACTAGACTACTAGAGAGAACACCTTGCTATCCCTTTTAAGCCTGAACGTGTAAGCAAAAAACTTATTTTTTATTTCATGGGTGTTGAGACATAGACAAAAGGCAAGCAATTCTTTTCTATCTTCAGTTTCTAATGTCGTAGAAGTCCTCGACAGAACACTTGAAAGAAATTCCTAGAAGATTCCCAGCCACCAAGAGGTGCTGAAGAACAGACTTTACCATGCAGTCTTCTGTGCCTGGATGGATTTCACAACAGAATGGCACTGTGGGACAGAGGGGGAGCGCCAATAATTTCAACCACAGATCAACTTCTACAGGCTAAGACTTAGATGCCTCTGCCAGGAAGAGATGCACTTAAAAAATCCCTTGAGCTTACATCTCAGAGAGCAATCGAGATGTACTACATCCTCTTTCAACCTGAAAACATCCCCAGCAGGACCAACTATGGTTTCCATCAGCTGAGACAGATAAACGAGAGAACAGGGAAGCTGGCTTGGTACTTGCGGGATAATTTGATCTGCCTGTTTCTTGTCATGGATATTTTAATAATGGATTACTAAAAACAACAAAAAGAAAGCTCATCCATAGCTTGTCATTCAGGGTATTTTGAATCTTTCCCCATGTGGCGGACACCATCCTTTTTCCTGCTGTCCAGCATCCAAACCCCTTCCCATTATGGAGAACGTAGTGAAAATACAGTGTCCTGCCTCCTGCTCTGGAGGTGGAGGGGTAAGATGTGACCTAAGCTTGGCCAACTGGACCTTCCCAGCAGATACCCAGTGAGGTGTGAGTAAGCCCACAAGGAGGGATGGTTAGGACTGATTTGTAACATCAGTGTTGGCATCTTGGCCCCCAAAACACTGGCTGTTGTACTTCCTGTCTCTTGGTCCTCTGGTGTTGACTTGGAGCCCAGGTTCCCAAACCCCTCAACAGTCTGGGAGCCCTGGACAGGCTTCCAAGTCATTCCTTTTCTGTTTAAGATGGCAGAGTCATTTTCTCCAAGGCAAGAGCCTTCAACAGGGGAAGGAGCTTGGGCTATCTTGACCAGGGTTTGAATTCTTCTCCAGTACTTGGAGGTGAGGTGACTTTGGGCAAGTTTCTAAACTAAATTCCCTGAACTTCATTCTCCATCTTTAAATGGGAGAATACTTTCCCAAATTCTCAGAAAGATTAGAGATGAGTACGTGAAAGACCCGGCACATGGTAGATGCTCCACAGTCTAAAGTTATTTTAGGTAAGTCAAAATGTACCCTTGGAGACTTGCTCCTCCCATACCCCCAGAAAAATACACAACACAGCAAGATAAACTATTCTGCAGGTGACCTGAACAAGAACTATCCTTATGCTTCTCATTTTAATGATCTCTGAGCCCAACACTTTGAGCATCCTTTCAAAACTGAAGCCCAAGCAGTAAGAGTTAAAATAAGAGGCACTATGGGCAGATTTCAAACCTTTAGAATCTGTGTGTATCCTAGGAACGACTTATTCCATCAAACCACACCCTGTCTGTACAGGTAAAAAGATTCAGAATCACCAGAACGATGTCCACCTGAAGCAAAGTTGTAAGTATGGCAACATGGTTAAAATCTTACGTTTGGGAAAAGACATATCAGGCTTCATCAATTTCTAATAGGGAATCAACCAGTACTTGGATAAGGGAAACATGCTTTGCTTTTGTTTTTATTTTTTCAAGAAAGAACAGTCTATGCAGCAATTTGGAGGATAGGAAAACAGTATTTGAAGCCTCTTAAGTTGAGGAGCCAAAGATTCTGCACATAATGGCAGAAATTAGTTTCATCCACCAAATAAAATGATCCAGCTTTGCTAGTATTAAAAAAAAATAATTTGCAACATTTAGTCTCAGATATACTACACCTAGACCTGAAATGTGTTTGCTGCCAAATTAGGAGAGACAAATTTTATACTGAAGGTTGTTCCCTAGAGGAGTCGTATTTCTTCTAGTTCTGGAACAATTCTTTACTTCCAAATGAGGAGGCTAGCTAATTCTCTGAGATTCTCCCCATTTTCAAATATACAGAAAACAACTACTGTAATAAGAAAGGGATTGAACTCTAGCGCTAGTTTATGTCCTACTCCCAGTCTCAGTTTTCTCATCTGTGAAATGGACATTGTGACAACAAAAACTGTTGTGGGAATCAGATGGTAGGCTCTAAAACAAAGGTGCTCTGGAAATTAAGACTTTTTTTTAAAGTCCTAAAAAATCACCTTTAGGACAGCATTTGGGGCAGGCTGTCATGTAACTGATACTATCTGCTTTAAATTGGTGCCCAAGTTGGGAACCAAGAGAGTAACTGGCATTGTTTCCCAGATCCATTCACTTCTGACTACATGCCGCCACAAAAAAGCCCCAAGCTTCCAGGTTTCAACCACGGCCAGTTGGCCAGGAGGCCCTGTGTCAGGGAAGGCTCTCAACAAAACCACCGGCAGACTGGGTTCTAGTTTCCCACCATGGACAAGAATCCGGACCTGACCTCTCCACTGGCCCTCTTCCTCCAATCTGTCTCTCTCCAGCAAGGAGTTTAATAAAATGCCATGAATCATTCCAGGATGCTATGAAGCCTTGCTGGAAAGGCCCTGTAGGAACGATGCTCATGGCAGGCAAGTTTAGTTTGATTTTGTTGGATCACTTCTCCAACCCATCCCAGGACCTTACATACGACGGGAGACTCTGATTTAGATGAACAAAATAATCCAAGGGGTTCTTCCCAGCCCAAAGGGTAAAAATCACATATACAAAATATCCCTGATCAAAACTGGACTAGTTCCAAACAGCTTGTAATCTGACTAACGGAAGAAAGCCGATTGAGCTGGGCATTCGAAGGGTATAAAGTGGCAAGAAATCGACATCTGCAGGGAAGGGAGGAACCCCAACCTCTCACACTCAAGTAGTGGTAGCCCAATTCCACTTCCTCTAGTGGGCTTAATCCTCCCTTTTATATTACAGCTTTCTGTAATAAAACAAATAGTAAATATTCAAAACTATTGTGCCTACTAATTACAAGGCAAAAGTCAAGTAAGAGAAGTCAAGCCAATATTTAGGACTTTATGAAAGGAAGACAATTACTACAAAGTTCTTTTTTTTTTTAAATTAAAAAAATTTGTGTGTGTGTGAGGAAGATTAACCCTGAGCTAAGATCTGCTGCCAATCTTCCTCTTTTCACTGAGGAAGGCTGGCCCTGAGCTAAGATCTGTGCCCATCTTCCTCTAATTTATATGTGGGATGCCTGCCACAGCATGGCTTGATGAGTGCTGTGTAGGCCCGCACCTGGGTCCAAACTGGCGAACCCAGGGCCTCTGAAGTGGAGCGTGTGAACTGAACCACTAGGCCACTGCACTGGCCCCCCCTACAAAGTTCTTAAAGCTTAAATGCAAGGTAAAAATTATCACTGGTCCCAATATAAAAACTAATCAAAGATGGGGCTGGGGCTGGAGCAGAGCCACAAAGACAAAGGACACATCCAACCTCTGGGTGGAAAATTAACATGAACTTAAAACAAGCGAAAAAGAAGCTGACGGGCAATTTCACTTGCATTTTCCTATTTCCAAATCAGTTTAGCAAACCACTGTTAGGGATTTGGCTCTATATGGTTCAGCCCAAGAACGATTATCATGCAAATCTGTCTGAAAAATTAGTATCCTTCACCCACTCGCCAAAACACTGCTGCCGCCCCATTTGCACCATTCTCCATGGTACTCACATGATTGAGAAACTTGCTCGCTCGAGTGGCCCAGCCAATCTGCATGACGCCAGAAGTGACCACTGTTACTTCATAGTACCATACGCCAGCATCCACACAAAAGGTACAACGCACACTTTCAAAAGACGAGGCATCACAGCGAGCCTGGCAAAACCAAAGAGTGTGACAGTCCACCATCAGTGCCTGAAGACCACCAAGGATAACCGACTGCTCAGAAGGTTGAATGTATTTTTCCTTATTAAAGCTTCTGGTGGACTATTGTTTCCTTCTCTGTGCATCTTCAGTGACAAAAAGCATAAAACCGAATGAAGCACATTCTATTTTATAGTTTTATTTCCAGGGAGTTCTGACAGGATTGGAAGACCTCAAAGACGGCTGCAGTCAGGATTAGTGAAGGCTTCATTGTTAAGTGCTTACAAAGCTTTGCTCTCATAGTAGACTCTTTCACCAATGCACAAACATTACCTTAACCAGTGCTTGTTACGATACAGAAGGATATTGAAGGTATAAGGTGGGATACCTAAGAGTAATCTAAAGCAGAAAACTACATAAGGCATTTGGCAATACATAAGATCTAAGAGCTGTCTGCAGTCATTCTTCAAACGGCTCTTTAATCTTAGCACGTCTAGTGCCTTATGGTACCTTCCTGTACATAAACAGCTCTTTCATCAAGCTTCACCACAAAATCAGCACCGTTTCCAACATACAGGGAGAGGTGGAAGCACTAGACCAAATAGGGTTGGCTATGTAGGGATTAAAAAAAAGGGCCTCTTTTAGAAACTCTACTCTTTGTAGCTTTAGCTGAATAAAATGGCAGAGATTACAAACAGGCACATTTAAACCAAACAGTCAGTAAATGTTATAGGGCCTACCATCCGTACAGCACCATGTGGGATATGAAAGAGTAAACGATACCCCGAACACCCCCTCTCCCACCATCGTCCACCTGTGACCACTCTTCGAGTATAATATAAACTTCTATTTATTCTTTAAGAAATTGCTTTTGTTCAGAACCAGGGCATGAAAATGAGAGCAGGACTTTTTCCCCTGAATGGTCCATCTGTGGAAACTTTACCTCCAAGCCATGAGGCGAGATCTTCAGGTACTCGCTGACATCGTTGCTATTCAGCATAGTCCTAATGCTATTCAAGTCCACTTTCTCATAGGTCAGCTGCCTACCTTCTTTTAAAACTGCAAGAAAAAAAGTGGTCATGTCTCTAAGGCAGGCTATTGTGGAAAAACACTAGTGTCATTGCTAGCTGCCACCCTAGCTGAGGAGCGGAGGTGCTCATAAATGGCCGGACTGGCGGGGAGACCTCGGCTTTGCTGCTACACTACCGTACGAAGATGAATCCAGCAAACGCTAGGAAAGGCAGCACTGCTGGGTTTAGGCTTCTGTTTCCTATAGTCATTATTTTGCCTGCAACAAAATCCAAATTACACTCTTCCAGAATTCTTTAACAGGCGCTACACAGGCTGTGCAGTAAGGAATTCCCCTCAATGTTGGGGGAGGAGCAGGGGGTTACACGTCCCCTGCTTTAGCACAGTGCCAAGTATGGTGGGGGGCGGGGGTGAGGACACAGTAGTAGCATAGTTTTCGTTCTAGCAGCCCTTAGAGGAGCAAAAGAGAAAAGTCAGGAGAAGCCTTCCTTCATGGTGTAGGTAAGACATGACTTGAGTTTTGAAGAGCAACGTTGGGAAAGGCAGAAGAGTAAAGAGTGGGAATTCCAAGTGAGGGGAACAGGTCCAGAGGCGGGAATGATGGGGACCTGCTTGTAGGACAGTGAGGAGATAGTCCGTGTTGCGTGTTGGGAAGAGCTCATTAGACAGCGCCATCTGATTAACAGCCTTGATGCAGCAGGAAATAGGGTACCAGGTAAAAGTTTTTAACAGAAGAGTGCTGGAATTAGAAGCATCCATATAATTCTTGTCTGAAGGGTTCCTAGAATACTTTTCTGCTAGAATATAGCTGACCTACCGAGAGGACCTTATAAGGAAAGACTCACACTCACTATTACAAAAGGAAACCTAGTGGTCCCATAGGAGAAACGGGCTTGGAAATGGAAACAGGCATTTCGACAAGGGGCAGCTTGTACTTACAGAGATTGTCTAAGCTCCATTGGGCACAGAAACCAACTTGACGTTTCAGATAATCAGGATCATCAGCCCAGGATTCCAACGTGACGAGTCGATCACTAATACTGGATTCAGAGATAGTCAACTTATTTTCACCTGTTTGGGAAGACAAAATCCTTGAATTAACCATGAAAGAACAGGACGATCTTCTGGGCTGATTAGCGGTAGGAAGGGACGAGGGGGCAATTAAAGAGCCTGGAAACTAGAATAATGACATAGCCCAAGAGCTCTGACTTTTTTTCCAGAAACTAGCAATCTCATCACTAAAGTTTTAGCTATAAAAAATGGTAATCATGGTCACCAAGTTTTGATTCTTAGGTGAGAAAACTCTTGCCTTTGTCCCTGTTACATCTCAATGACCTTGTGGTGTCTACCCAAAACCAGAATGTATATGCGTGTGATGAGGTTCAAAGTATAAGCTCATCCAGTAACTAAGAAAAATAAGATTTCTAACAACCGATACAGAAGATCATTAGTGCAAGAAGTCACTATACCTACTTGTCTGTGCAAACTTTTCCAGTGCGATAAGTGCAAAAAGCATGACTGTGGGGTGGGACTGTAACTTCTGAAAGACAACAAAAGATAAAAACACAAAAAACGAAGACATCATTCCCCTGCAGTGGTGGCGAGTTATCAATTTCCTCTTCTTGCCCAGTATGTGCTAGATTTTTCTTAGAGCAGTCAGAAAAGTTTCACTCATTCAAGTCCTTGGTTCTCCATTTACTAATGTTGTTAGTAATGAAGAACCAAGATAGTCTCTCAAAATCTTACATTGTTTTCTTGAAATCACTCAGTTCTAGATGTGGAAATTTCAAAATAAAATTTATTAAATTTAACAAATTAAATGCAGTCATTTTACTTAGCAACACTTATATTAGGGCTCTGTTGAATAAAATAATGTTGATTCTCACATTCACTTAAGCAAGTTCAACAGAAACCTAGAATTGAAGCTAAAAGTGACTTTTTGTTCAGAATGCTAAAACGGACCATTCATCACTACAAAGTCCCAAAATTATAAATAACGAAACTAACAACTAATGGCTTAGCTTTCAATCTGCTCTCTGAAAGCAATTCCACAAATGCTGATGGTAGGTGGGAGAGAGTGACAAGTGAGCTCATTCAGTTACATTTAAGTTCACGTCACGGTGTTCACATTTAGAGAAAGGCCTATCTGCTGAACACCACATCTTCTCGCAGCCATCCTTTCCCACATCTACGTTAGGAGCCTGCAGAGGAGCTCCAGAGCGTCCGATGACTCCCAATCACTGCCCTGGTCCTCAACTAGGGTCTGCAAAGCTCGTATAACCACCATCCTCCCCACCTGCAAGGCCCGTTCAGCACCCCGCTTCTTGCCATACGCATTCCTAATCCCTCTATCTGGCTTTTCAGGCCCTGAGCCCCCGACTGGGTACTCCGTCTACATATTCCTGTCTCTGAGCACTGTCTTCTCATCAGACAATTCTCTGTGATATGCCAGGAACACAGCCATTGCTATCTCGGGGCTTCTGCTGGTGATGCGCCCTTAGCCAAGAAACCCATTTTGTCCTCCTGTGCACAATCAAATCCTAACCTTATGGTGTGACCCAGCTGAGGTCCCTCCATCAGTCTCTCTCTCCTAACTCTCCCAGCTCTCACCACCCCTACCTCTTGCTTCCCAATCACCTTCTCAAAACTCTTACAGCACTTAGTCTGAAGGAAGCGATTTTGCCCTTGGTCACATCCTATCATAAAATGGAAGCTAACTGTCTTGTCTGAGTAGTTTTGTTCCCTCAAATAACCAGGAAACTTCTTGAGGGCAAAGGACTGTTAAACTACTTCCGGATCCCCACAGTGCTTACTTAGCATAGTGTTAAGTGTTTTAAGTACATAACATATGGGTACTAAAAAAATAAGGTCTCTCTTGGGGCTGGCCCCGTGGCCAAGTGGTTAAGTTTGTGCACTCTGCTGCAGGCGGCCCAGTGTTTCGTTGGTTCGAATCCTGGGCGCAGACATGGCACTGCTCATGAAACCACGCTGAGGCAGCGTCCCACATGCCACAACTAGAAGGACCCACAACGAAGAATATACAACTATGTACTGGGGGGGCTTTGGGGAGAAAAAGGAAAAAATAAAATCTTTAAAAAAAAAAAAAAATAAGGTCTCTGAGATTTTGAAAAAGGCCAGTGCTCACAGGCCTGCAAAAATAACCTTTAAAAATACCGACCAGTCCAGCAGTGTCAGAGATCTGACTGTACAGCCTCAGCAAACCACAAGCTCCACAGACAATACATCAAATACTCAACGATAACAGTTTTAAGAGCAGGAGCAGAGAGGGAGGGCAGGGCGGAGTAGAGATTTATAGTCACCGGGAATCTGACCTGACGGTTTCCTGGCTCGGAACACCCTGTAATTCTGTTTCCACTATGGAGGTCCCTACTACCATCTGGCAGACTCTAAGGACACACACAAAAGCCAATCACAGCAGCTATCTTATGACTAAATTTAAAACCAGTCCAACTCAGCTGTTTTTGCTCGTAATAAATTCCTATCCCACATTCTTTTTTTTTTTTTTAAACATAGGAAGGAATAGACAAACAGTCAGGAAACACCTGCAAATAAAATTTATAACCGATTCCATTCTCTGCGCCAGTGGCTGAGCTGGCAATTTTAGTAAAATGCACAGTTCTAGATGACTAAGAATAACTACCTTTGATGTCTCACTTACCAGACACTGTAGCAAATATTCCAGTATTCCTGGGCTAAATAAACCTATACTTGCAGGACCTAGACGAATACAACAAACACTGGATATAATTAAATGTGCCATATCATTTTTAATCAGTAACGAGTAACAACAGACTTGCTTTGGTGGAACTCTTTACAAAGGACTCCCATGCACATGATCTTATTCGAGCCTCTGGCTCTGAGGTAAGGAATGATACTATCTCCGCTTCAGGTGAGCAGCCCAACGCGCAGAATGAAGGGACTGACTGCAGGGCATGTGGGGAGCACGTGGCAGAGCCTGGACCAGCACCCATGTGTTCTGATTTCTAACCCATTGTTTCTTCCACCATGTAGGATGTAACTAGCTGAGCAATTCACCTGTACTTTGATGTTAACTTCCCTAAAATGGGTAATATTCATAAACAAGTTAAACATCTGATTCTATTCTTAGGAACAGCTTCAATTTAAAGTTCCTTTCCTCTTCCCTTACCTTGGATGTCTCCATTATCTAGCTAAACTTTATAAAATGTGCATCTGTATATTATATACGATATACATATAAACATATATGATCTTTATTTGTTATACTGAGTTTAGCCTTTTCCCTTACTCTTAACTTTAAAGCAAATAAGCAAAACTTTTTTCTTTTAAAATTCCCTCTGGAAATCCTTAAGGCTGTATTAGATTGCATTTACCTCTGTGGTCTCTGAGCAATTGTTGTCCAGTTAGTCCCCTGCCCCTGAATTTTATCTTTTTGGAGACACTTCCTTCTGGTGCAGCAGGTGCTCAAGGACCTGCAGCCCAAGCCTGCCCTTCACACTGACTCGAGCCCTTCCTTGGGAGCTTCCCGGAATTACCTGCTAGTTTCTCGGCCAGGCAGCCCAGGACTGCAGAGGTGTTCCTGTGTTTGGCGGGATGGCCTGAGTCCTGGCAAGCTACTTCTCCATTTAAATTGAGAATTTCAGTCAATTTCTGGAGTGCTTCCTAAAAACAAAAATGTACAAGAGGATTTGATAAATACACTACCTGGGTTTTTTCGCCAAGGTAATCCTTTGAGACAAAAACTATAACCAGGAGTTAAACTAACTCAGAATGACCATACCAAGATGATATCATGTCCTCAATGATATCATTATTGATGGGAAATAATATTTGATCAACCTGAAAGTTTTCTTACATGAATTGCTAGACTCCATTTCATTCAAAATGTACTAGTTGTATCAGATACTCTTGAAGCATTAAACAGACTAAACCCACCCAAATGCCAGTTTGATTGACTACAATAGGGCCTAGTGATGTTGAAATAAAAAGTTACTTTAAGGGGGCTGGCCCCGCGGCCAAGTGGTTAAGTTCGCACGCTCCGCTTCGGCGGCCCAGGGTTTAACCAGTTCAGATCCTGGGTGCGGACATGGCACCGCTCATCAGGCCAGGCTGAGGTGGCGTCCCGCATGCTACAACTAGAAGGACCCACAATTAAAAATGTACAACTATATACTGGGGCGCTTTGGGGAGAAAAAGGCAAAAAAAAAGTTACTTAAAAAATATCTTTTTATCAAGCAAGAACAAATCTTACCAGAATTTCTGAGGCAAATTAAAACTGAAACTTCTTATAAGTCTATGAAAAGGTCAATTCATTAGTGACTAGGCCAAAGACTTTTCTCTTCTGTCCATTATGTTTTTCCATGTTGGGCCCAAATGTCTGAGGCTTAAACAGACAAATGAAAGATGCCAGAATTCAATTTTTTTAAAGATTTATTTTTCCTTTTTTTCCCCAAAGCCCCTGGTACATAGTTGTGTATTTTTAGTTGTGGGTCCTTCTAGCTGTGGCATGTGGGATGCTGCCTCAGCATGGCCTGATGAGTGGTGCCATGTCGGCGCCCAGGATCCGAACCGGCAAAACCCTGGGCTGCCAAAGTGGAGAGCGTGAACTTAACCACTGGGCCACGGGGCCGGCCCCCCAGTTCTTTTGAAAAGCATTCCATAGAGCACATGGACTAAGACAATGAGAGTTTGATACTTCTGTCCTAGGCATGTGCTAATCAAGGTTACACCAGTCTTCAATACGTTTGAGCAAGACTCTAAAGTGCTTTCAGTATAATAGTTTTTTTCTCTTAATAGCAAACATTTAAAAAACTTTTGTTATGAGGAAATTGTTTAGAGAAAGATAAGAAAATCAGCTCAGCAATTGAATATTCTCTCCTAGTTTGCACACAAAGATTGCCATTTCAGACATAAATGCTTCCATTTTTAACATTTTAAAAATTTTATACTAAAGCTTGATAATAAGTTATTGACAGAAAGAGGATGTAGCACTTCATTAGTAATACAAAACAAGTTTACATGAAATTAAAACTGAATAATAGCAGACCCCAAAGGTATAAAGAGGAAATGTATTACATCAAATCTTCTCTCTGGTCACTCATCCTGTGCTTAAGCATAGATGACAGTTTCATAAAAGGTTAAGTGTCAACTTACTTTAGTGGGCAATGGACATTCATCCAGTAACAATGTTATAACAGCTGGTCCCAATGGATCTTCCAATGGAATAACTCTAATTAAAGACTGGACAACGTCCAACCATCCTTCATCTAAGAGCAAATCAAGAAGATTATATGATGGAGTCATTATTTTAAAAATATGAAAATATATATCTTATAATATCACACAAGATGACTTTACATTAAAATAGAAACACTTTTGGCCTTTATCCGAGAGCTTTTAGGCAGCTAATATCTGGCATGGACATAGTCATCAATTGCTAGTCATCATGGCAGAGTCAAAGAAGCCTAATTTACTGGTGATTTGGGGGCATCTTTATTTGAAGAAAATTCAAGCTATGGTTCTGGGTTCTCAAATTATGATTCAAAAAGTTTTCAGTATTTTATTTACAACATAGGAGTTAACTGAGACGATTAAGTATCTGAAACAGTCGGCTCTATTTTCAGAATGATGCTTAGGAAACCGAGGGGCAAAAAATTATCCTTCCCATTCTAGAAGAGTTATGGTCAGACCTGTCAAGGACCCCCAAAATTCTCTTTTCATACTTTCAGTGAGATGAAAGCATTACTGAGAGGTGCAGCTATATATTCAGGATGTAATATACAGTGCTTATTAATTACTACTGTTGTACAGAAAAATTTCCACACACAAAGGGCTTTTTTCTTTGTCATGTGTGCTAAGTATTTTTGGAATCTTTTATCTCAAAAAAAGTGGCCACATTTCTTCATAATCATTAATTCATTAGGAAGTATTAAAAAAAACTTTTAAAATACCTGTTTCTGCCATTTCGTGCAATGTAATCATTGAATAGGGAGGTTCTTGATCACTGAAAAACAAACATTCAAGACATCAAACTTGAAGAAGTAAGAAATAACAATTCCAAATAAAAATTCAAACTGGAAGTATGGTGTTAGAAAGAAAAAAGAAATGAACACGAATGAACGTAGAGAAAGAGATGGAAGAGACAACCAGAGCTATAACCTGTAAGGACAAATGCACACCACATGTGCTCATTTCCAAGGTCACTGTCTGTGATGACCACAAATAAAATGGGCAGAAGGGCACACAAAAAGACACCATGTGGCCTGAAGTAAAAGCAAAGAACTAAAACTGGAGACCAGAACCTCACCTCTCAGCTTGACGTTTGGGGCCCAGTGCCAACTGAGACAAGCCAGAGAGGTCAACATCACCTTCCTCATGCTCCCCCTAAAGAAACGCTAGGAAGGGAGATGACAATCCCAGCTGAGCACTTAGGAAAACAAGGGCCTACATAAACATCTTCATTTGTAAGTGTTCTTCTGGGAAATATCCCTGTATGTTTAAACTTCATAAAGTGGTGTGAGGAGGAAAAGAAACCAAATGCAATCAAGGAGCTATTTAATAGTCTAGACGCTGATCTAAAATGGCATTATATACCTTAATTCAGTAGGATTCAGTGGCACTGTGGTGCCAGGAATCCTAAGGAGGTGCTGGAGGGGAACTTCAATAATGAAAGAAAAATTTTCCATCAAACAGTGGTAAATCTAACTATTTAAGGAATACATTCACCATTTATCTGTTTACATATCATGGCTCTCTGTTTTACTATGAAAAAAATGTAAAAACTACTGTCTCCAATCATTAAATCCTCAGAATAACCTTGTGATACGGGAATTATTAAGTTCATCTCAGTACTCATTAGGTGCTGGTTGTCTGACAGATCCTGTGCCCATTAATAACAAGTGAAAATTCTTATTTTAAAAAAATTGTTTTAACCAATATAACTAACTGCTACAAACATTTCTGGAGAGCAATCTGGCAATAATGAAATTAAGTATGCATACCGTCAATAATGCTAGAAAAACTATTATACAGGTAAGAGATGCATATGAGGCTATTGGCAGGCAGAAAACTTTGGAAGTAACCTAAGGGAGCATCACTAAATTATAGGATAACAAAATATAGTACTTTAAGCATACAAAGGAACACTCTAGCAGCCAGAAGCAGTTGTAGATATACACACAGCAACATAGGTCTTAAACACAATGTTGAGAGAAGTTAAGAAAACAGATTTATATGACTATATCAGTTATGTAAATTTTAAAAATCACACACAAAACACTATACATAAACTTCCTATATAGACACAAACAAACACACGGCAGGAAGATTGGAAGAACATACCTTAAATTCACTAGAGTGGTTACCTACTGCTATTTGGAGGTAGGTGGTAGAGAGGACAATGGGATTTGGAAAGAAGGGAAAAATAATAAAATATGACAGGGTCAGTGACCAATAAGGAATATGAACACCTCAATTCTATACAGACGCTTCTATACAGACACACTGAAAGGACACACACATCCCTACGCTCAAAAAACAAGATAAACTTCTTTGTGGAAGAGAAACGGAGCAGAAATTTCTAGTTGGAGGCAGGAGTTAAAGCATTAGGACTACTGGGCTCTGGGTCAGGAGCTAGACAGGGGTGCCAGGAGCTCTATGCCAACAGGGTAGGTAATGGGGACCAAAACCCTACCTGTGCAAGGGACAGAGCAAACTCACTCCCTCAGGGCTAGGACAGGGGGTTCCCCTCTCAGTGAAAGGAGTTGAAAAAGTTCTGGAAGACAACCTGAGCTACAACTGGTACAAAGTTGCAAGTCTCCAGCAACAGAAAAAGTCACACAGCAGGACCCCGGCTTCTTACAGTGGGACAGGAACTCAGAACCACCAATTCTAGGTTCAGTCAGAGACCGAAGGTCCCTGGGACCAGATGGAGGCAATCATAAAAGTGACAGACAGGAAGAGAGAGGAAGACAGAATGACAGAGAGAACACACACATGCAGTGACGAGAAAAAACTCCCACCAAGAGGAGTCTGCAAACAAAGTTCCAAAGCCATGAGAATAACTCATATTAATTCCACTAACAACCTGAGGATAAGGTCACTACCAAAAAATACAAATAAGAGAACTTCAAAATGATTCTAAAATGAGTATATTTAAAGTGCATTTCCTATAGCAGCTCTCTCATTATGGCATCAGGAGCTGTGCTTTCCTCTCAGATCAACGTCATCCCTTCCTAAGTAACACAGACAGAGAAGAGGACAAGAAACACAGATGTGTTATGACTGCAGTATCTGCAGACATCCTTTCAGGGATGTCCTTACCAAGCTCATCTGGCCTAACTATCTTTCAGGTTTGATTTTAACAGCCTTATAAACCTTATTGGTTATGAAAGTCTTCTCCTTTAGTAGTTTCTAAAAAACAAGCTATGTCACTGTGTTTATAAAATGTCTGAGCCGTTCTGCCATTATATTCTCTGACAGGATCCTTACCATTTGCTCTACATCTGCCTTATTTTCCCATTTTCAGAAGACTTACAGCTATGATTCAGTAGGAATAGGCTTAAGGTAAAGTCACCCTGTTATTCAAATGTACATCAGTTGCCTCATGCAAGTGAATTATGTGCTTTATCAGTAAGTTTACTCATCATCTGTAATATTTTCCTGAAGCTTGGAAATAAAGCTCCTACCTTGCCCCCATACTCTCTTAATCACTCTTTTTAAAAAATATGGCAAAGTCTATTCTGTACCTGTTTTTCCAACGGGCTTAAATAACATTGCTTGTGGCTTACTTCCTCATTTGGGAAGGACAACTTTTCATTACAATTCTACAGAACGTTTTAAATGTCATCATGAAGAATCTTTATATAACATCCCCCCTGCTTGAGTACGGGGGATGTAAATGGCATAGATTTATATTCAACAGATATTTCCTACAAACATATTAAGATTACCTTAAGTTAATTCAGATACCAGAACTACTTCGAAGGCTGGTTTTTAATAATTTTTAATCATCTTAAGGCCTTTCTGAACTGGTTATGGAGAATATTTGTAAGTACCACCTCTCCCCAGTATGTTCTACAGCAGAAAGATGTGCAAAACAAATTTATTTAATTATTTTTTGCTGAGGAAGATTTGCCCTGAGCTAGCATCCATGCCAATCTTCCTCTATTTTTTTAGTATATGGGCTTCCAGCACAGCATGGCTGCTAACAGAGTGGTATAGGTCTGTGCCCAGGAATTGAATCCGGGCCGCTGAAGCAGAGCACACTGAACTCAACCACTAGGCCACTGGGGCTGGCCCCACAAATTTATTTCTATCAGAAAAAAAAAATCACCACAGAATAAAATGCACAGGTATATCTTGCTTTATGCTATAATGTTTGAGGAACTAAACACAACTGGATTTTTATAAACGTGATTATCAAATATTTAGATAATTAAATTTACTAGCAGAGCCTGAAGCAAAAAGAACCCAGATACAACTTTTTAAAAAATACTATCATTTATTGAGAGAGTGTTATGTGTGAGGCACTATACTAGATGTTTTTGTGTTTTTTTTGTGAGGAAGATTGTCCCTGAGCTACCATCTGTGCCAATCTTCCTCTATTTTGTCTGTGGGACACCAGCACAGCATGGCTTGATGAGCAGTGCGTAGGTCTGCACCCAGTACCTGAACCTGCAAACCCTGGGCCACTGAAGTGCAGCAGGTGAGCCCAGCTACTACACCAATGGACTGGCTCCTAGGTGCTTTTATACGTTATCTCATGGTAATCCCTGTAAGAAAGGCATTATTCCCCTTTTATAGATGAGTAATCTGAAGCTTAGAGAAGTAACTTACCCAGTGCCATGTAGCTAGTTTATGGGGCTGGGCCAGATGGTTCTAAAACTTTGCTCCTAACTACTGAACTATACGTTAAGTTAAAATATTTTTTCAACTTGAACAATGCCCTTTAATTTCACTGTTATTCAATCTGGGATTTTGTACTTAAGAGTTAGACACAGCAAGGGGAAAAAACCAAAACAGGTACAGGTGTGTCCTGCAGTTTCACTTTACAAGCTTCCCCAATGGACTGAAGAGGGCCAAATAAGGGATATAATAAAGAGAGGAGGCTGAAAACCCTCATCACCCACGTCCTTACGCTGCCAACAGAAGTTATGTGCAGCCATGCTCGTGATAAAATAACTCAGCTTGAATCGCTGGTCAGTGGAGTAGATGGACAAGCGAGATAAGAGTGAGTCTTCATGAAACCACTTCCTATTGTAGCTTGCAACACAAACTCCATATTTACTATATTCTTTAATAAAGATCATAACTGTAATTACTGTTATCTGCTACAGAAATGTTTAGACATTTCCAGACAGGAGATGTTAGCAAGTAGAAACATCAAATCTTAGAATTTACTCTGCCATCGGAGGAGAAGTAAAATATCCTCCCTTGCCCTATGAGCACAAGGCTTGGGGATATATCCTAATGAACTGAAGGAGTCCAAAAGTTATGGTTCCTGGCAGAACACTTCATTACACAGAAGGCGACTGTGAGTCAGATACTTACTTATCTACAAGAGTCCGTATGACTGCCAGTGTGTCCAGCACTAGTCCATCTACATTTTGTTTCTTTCTCCTCGGCTCATGTGGTCCTCGGCCCCTCCTTGGTGGCCGAACAGGGTTCCGGGGCTGGCTCCTTGTGCCAGCAGTGGGTACCGCACTGTTCTCGGCCTGTTGCTGCTGGGCGTCAACGCTGTCTTCTGCTCCACTGTCATCTCGGCAGATACAGGAATTGCCCATGGTAGCAGTGGCACCGCTGGTCCCCAGGAAGCGGGCTATGTGCTCTCCAAGAGTCCACAGCAGACCCTGGCCAAGGCTTCTGCTCACTAAGAACACGGCCCAACCAAAGACAATCATTTAGATAGTTTTCAATTTTCCAAGTACTGTTTTCATAATCTGGAGTTGAGGAACTTGCATCCTATTTGTGTTTAACAACTGAATGCCGAAGAAAGATGTAGAGCTGATCTCCAACATTATCACTTACAGGGGATCCTGGGCATCCAGTGGCAGTTCTAAAAGAAAAAGAGAAAAGAAAAGAAAAATGAATCAAAGATTCTTGGCCACTCAATCAATTACTCAAACTTTTCTAGAGAAAAATCTTTGTAGGCTTCTGACACAAAGAGGTATCTTTGCACAAAAGAATTAACAATCAATAATTCCTTTTTATCATTATATTATAAAGTTGATTGCTAAATCATATCCTTGTAAACCACAGGAGTAACCACTGATTTTTAAAAAAGCTATAGGTCTGCTTCTCTCTATACAGCAATACATTAGAAGAATGTGTGCAATTGTTTCAAGGGCTCCTATTGTGGATTAAAAAAAATGAATTGTCTCCTTTCTTAACTTAGATGCATGAGAAAATTTAATGTTTCAAATACAATATCTAATCACAGATGTTTGTTGTTAAAAAAGTTATGATACAAATATGATAGTACCCATTTGATATCAAGAAGAATAAAAGAATAGAGTGTTCTATTTGAATTATCCAAACTGCATTTCCCATTTGGAGGTTCTCTAGATAATTCACAGAAATCATACAAGTAGTTACAAAGTTTTCCTGTTATGTAAGCAAGCCTCTGTTTTGGGAAAGGCAAACATATATCACAAGGTTACATTTTCACAATAACCAGTTTGTTGCACAACATGTCTGCTAGAAAGATAAGAATAAGGATGCGCCAGTTATCTTTGTCTGAAAATACTGATTAAGCACCTTGTGCCAGGCACCAGGCTGGCACTGGGAGAATAAAGATGACCAAGGCCCAGTCCCTGCCTGCCAGGAACTCGTGGATGGCCAGTCTCATCCCACACAGTACATTCATCATCAAAAACCTAAGGATGGAACCAGCTCTTCAATAAGCTGAGAAAATCTAGTTAGGTCTAGAAAGAAGTAAAGATTTGGAAGCAGGAGACTCATCATGGGGTTGGGTAGCAAAAAGTAAAAATCATGCTGAGACCTGGAGACTGGGACCTGTAAGGACACAAATGGACACATAAGGAATAAACCAGTGTGTAGTCTCTGCTCAGTGTTTGGCTACTTACAATTAAATCCTCATATGTAGAGCACTGGCTCAGGATAGATAGAAATAAAATGTGTAATCCAGTGGAATTAGAAGCAAGAGAAAAATTACTTCTATTTATTTTGGACAGATTTGCAGTAAATTATTTTAAATATTTGCCAAGTTTAATTACTGCTTACAGGGGGAAAGTGAAGAAAAAGAGATAGAGACAGAAAGTCATATATATATATACACACACACACACACACACACACACACACACAGACATATATATACATATAATATTTACTCTAATCTATGTGGAGGACGGGATATGGTAGGGGCGGATGAGACAAGATGGGAGGAGAGAGGAGAGGAAATCGACAGACATTACCTCCCTCCAGACTACCAAGACCACAATGGCTGAGCCAAGTAACACCACAGATGTCCTCAGTTCAAAAAGAGTCAGGCTGTTTTCAAAATTCGGAGATTGTACTTAAAAAGATGTGATTGAAGTATAGGTAGGAGCATAATGCAAGGACTCAGCTGGAAATAGCTTTTAAAAAGAGAACACATTTGAAACCAGCAAAGAGCGCCATTCCCCTTACTGCAGGGACTAGGATATACAATTCCCTCCAGAAGGTCGATAACCAAAAGATTTCAGTGCTTTAAAGGACAGGAGACAGAAATCAGAAATAACTTTGTTTTAAATAAACAGCTTTTTTTTTTTTTTAAAAAAAAGACTGGCACCTGAGTTAACATCTGTTGTCAATCTTCTTCTTCTTCTTCTTCTCCTCAAAGCCCCCCAAGTACATAGCTGTATATTCTAGTTGCAGGCCCTTCTGGTTGTGGCATGTGGGACACCACCTCAGCGTGGCCTGATGAGCAGTGCCATGTCTGCGCCCAGGATCTGAACCAGCAAAAGCCTGGGGCACCAAAGCGGAGTGCTCGAACTTAACCACTCGGCCATGGGGCCGGCCCCAGAAATAATTCTTTTAAAGGGTCTCTGGTATAAATTTCTACTGATCTTCTAAATTATGCTGGTTTCTGAGAAAGACCAGAAAGTAACATTTAAGAAGCGATGCTCTCACCCTTCTCACAGAAATTCACAGAGAAGGCACCGCTGGCACAATCAGAAGCGAGGAGGTAAAGAATCCAAGGTTTTCCGGCATGGCTGTCACTGGGCAAGGAGCCCAGCTGATATGCGACTAGAGCACTTGCTTGAAATCCTAAAATGTTACATTTAAAATTTTTATGTTAATTTTTAAAAATGAAAATTAATACACATTAGTTTTAAGACCTAAGTGCTGCAGACATCTACAGAAAAGTGAAGGCCTCTCTTCTGAAAGGCTTTCCTCACAGCCTGGTCTCTTCCCAGAGGCAACCCGCTAAAAGCTTCACACGTCTGCTTCCATTATGATGTACTTACAAATTCTCCTTTTTTAAAATTAGGACAATGTCATGAGCACTGTTCTGCGATTTGCTTTTCTTTCTTAACAACACATCTTTCTACACCAGTATATATAAAACTGCCTCATCCGGCTTAAGGCTGTACAGAAATCCATACTCTGCATTATCATAGTTTCTTAACCACTATGCTATAAAAATCCGTGGCTACACCAACTAATACTTTGGGGATGGCATAAGGGAGTGGTCCAGGATTCGATACAAGGAAACAGCACTCGGGAACGCTTCATCTCCTGGGGAAGTGCTCTCTTACCCCAGACTGTTCTGTGGCGTCACTGTTACCAGAGCAGAAGGGAACCCCGCTGGCTTCCCTGCAGCTCCCGAGCTTCCCTCAGTCCACAGAAGCTGGGATGGGCATATGCAAACAGCAGCTTCCATCCAACCAGACACACGACCCCAGGAAGGCAGACCTGAGGGAGGGAGACCAACCAGGCACCAAACAGAACTGGCAGTGATTTGAGAGTGTCAAGGTGAAATTAAGTCCCAGAAAACAAAGCCTTGAAGGGAAAGAACAGGGGATCCTATAAAGTTACGGTTTAATGCCAATACTTGTAAAGCTATTTAGAATAATTAACAAGAAACAATGTTGAGAGTGCTTGTGAGGAAAGCAGTGGGTTAAAAAGAAGTTTGTTGGATCTTAAATTCTTAAACGTTATTCTATCCAAAATTTTTTTGCAAAGGCTTATATAAGCTGAATGTAGAACAATTTATCTATGCAGATTTCCATTTATTAGTTTCAAAGTAAATGGAAGATATCCAATACATACAGGTATTACTAAATTTGGAGGTAAGCAGACAAGAATTAAGTGGGTCTTTTTCTATTTCCAAATTAAATTCAAGTGTAGGTCGGGTCAGTTTCTTCTAAGAGTCATTTTCCTTAAATGACCCAGAAAATGATGTCAACTAGAAAATCTGTCAGAAAAGGAAATGGAGTAAAAAAATAAAAAGTTTTCAAATATTTTAAAACCAAAGACTTTCTTTTTTAAGCACTAGCTGTAAAGACCAAGTGTAAAGAAGAGGTTAACTAGGCGGCGAAGCCTTGACGCATTTCAAAACAAAGAGCGTGAAACATACAAGGAAAAAATAAGAGCTGCTATCTTTTAAAAATTTCTGAAATGAGCATACGAAGTTCTCAAGGGTTACAGCCAAAGGCAGGACACATAAATGAACAAAGTGTATGATCTTTCAGATTTATTCAGCACTAAAAAATGTATACCTTTTTATCTGGAAATGGTTGTCACTTAGGATACTTTTCTCAGAACAAACTGTGAATACTTTAGGCAAAAGGCTAGGTGATAGAACTAAACAATTACACTTTAGACAGCTTTGTTTCATCTCATTCCAAAAAGCATTATGTGGCCCACTTTCTAAGGATCATTGTTTTAAGACAGTAACACTCAGTCTCCAAATGTTGTCCTGGAGGCCAGAGGCCACCTACAACACAGGGCCCAGGGCCCTGCCCTGCAACATTTATAGCTACGCGTTTTAATCGCCCTGACTAGTGATACACTTTAGAACATGGAAATAGTAATAGTTCTCACACCTCACAGTATCACTGTGAGAATTAAATGGAATAGTGTATGTAAAACACATGGCACAGTGCCTAACACTTAAACTGGATCCACAAATGAAAGATGTCATTATAAAATGAGCACGTAGCTAATCAGAAGTAACTAAATCATCTGGGAGACTGTGGAGTAAGACTTAAGAGCACTAAGATAACTAAGGAACTTTTTTTAAAATTTATTTTTTATTGAGGTAACACTGGTTGATAACATTAAATAAATTTCAGGTGTCCATCCTTTATATTTTGATTTCTGTGTAGACTATATCATGTTCACCACCCAAAGACTAATTACCATCCATCACTGTTCCCATGTGCCCCATCACCCCTTCACCCTCCTCCCTCCCCCAAGAACTTCTTTTTTATAAAACTTACTTGCTCAATACTGAAATAATTTTTACTTATTATTTAGACAAAGAACCTTGGAAGGGATTGTAGCTTAAACATCTCAAAGAAGATAGGCATTAAATTGCTCAGGTATTTCTCAAATGCAAATTCCTGGTTTCACTCCAAATAGCCAGAATCAGAATTTCTAGGATGTGGCCCAAACAAGTGTTTTTGTAAAAGCTCCCCAGGCGATTTTGATGGTGGCCAGGTCTGGAAATCACTGTGCTATAGAGCCAAACGCAGAACCGGGCACGGTAGGCAGGACCTATGGACTGAGTGAAGACACAAATTGAAACACTAAAGGGTAATTCTTTTAGAGTCAGAAAAGTTAACCTTCCTTTCCAGAAGACTGAGACTATCTTTGAACATAGTCTTTGGGGGAGGTCAGCCAAAACAATCACTAGAATACAGTTACAGCCATTAGTGATTATATACAGTATATATCAACACAATGAATAAAATAGCTCCCTCTATTTCCCACCAGATCCACCTTATGAGGCATCATAATGAACCTAGATGGTACCCTACTTATGAGTAACGTTCTCTAAAGGTTGACAGACAGAAGGGAATAAAAATGAATAGGACTAGAGATTATGTAAAGGCAACATGACCGTAATACCTATATACTTCACCTTAACTTAGAAGACGACTTAGCATTAGATGGTCAAGTCAATTCTGAGACCCAAAAAACCCTAGTCACATAATTCAAATATACACAACTATCAGATCTGTGGCTGTGGCAATCATTAACTAATGTGGCAATCATCACGTGATTTAATGATAATGATACCACTTGATGTCACTGCTTAGTAGAAAGACTTTTCTTACGGCCTAAATGGTAATGCTTTTTAAATCATTATGCTGTTCATAGCCATTTTGCTGCAAGAGCATAATTATAATCGAAACATTTCCTTTGTGAATCTACTTCTCTGAAGTGTGGTATTATTAATTTTGATCCTTCTCTCTCCCTTTTTTTTTGCTGAGGAAGGGTCACCCTGAGCTAACATCTGTTGCCAATCTTCCTCTATTTTGTATGTGGGTCGCCACCACAGCATGGCTGACAAGTAGTGTATGTCTGCTCCCAGAATCTGAATCCGTGAACCCAGAGCGGAGTGTGCCAAACCCAACCACCAGGCCATGGGGCCAGTCCCTTGAACCTTTCCTTTTTAAAAAAGAAAGTAAAGACTATTCTTTCCATTTCTATATCATTTATGATTTATTAAATTTTTATACTGTATATTTTTCAAAGCTACTCTAGAAGGAAAAAAATCGAACTTGGGCTCTCAGTAAATTTAGTGTTAAAGCAGTGAGGTCTGGTACTCAAACACAGACCTCTACCATCATAAACAGCTCACCACAGAGGCATCTGGCCGACTGGTCTAACCCTCTCTAACCTCTCTAACAAATGGTCCAGGAATCAATGATTCATCTCTTCAAATATTTGTTTGCATTCAATCATAGCAGAGCTCAGTGATACTAAGAACACTTTCTTTTCTCTGAAAATAAGACTTCAGGATTATGCTGCCAAGAAAGGAGAAGCTGGTTAAATGAATGACCATAAGGAAGAAAAACCAAACTCTGGGCATGAAACTACTATTGCTGTCATCTTCACTTCATCATTCCAAATAGTGTTATAGGATGCAGCATTTTTTCCAATCCACCCCCCTTTCTCGAAAGGCTAAATCATACAGCACGAACAGTAACTACAACATACTGGAAATCTTAATGATTTTCTCTCATTAGAAAATGTTTTGGATTTTTTCCTAAGCCAGTAAATGTATAACAGGTAATAGTTTCTAGTGTCACGTTTCCTGCTCCCCTCACTAACATTTTATTAAGAAAAATTTCAAACATACAGCAAAGTTGAATTTCACAGCAAACACCTAAATACCCACTACTTAGATTCCACCATTAACATTTACTATACTTGCTTTATCACATATCTATCCATTTCTATCCATAGTCAATCCATCTAATTTTTTTGGTGCAAAGTAAATCACAGGCATCAGCATACAGCGTGCATTATCACTAACTGGACTTGAACATATTTTTAGAGGTTAAATTTACATATAATGAAATGTACAAGTCAAGCACATATGTGCTGAGTTTGGCCAAATGCATACACCTGTGTAACTAAAACTCTATCAAGGCAGAGAACCTTACCCAGAAATATATTTGCTTTTAAAATATTCTGTAGGACACCTCAAAGACTACAATTTTCTTACTGAAGACTGTGATTAAATGAGGAAAACTTGGAGGGCAACAAGACTGAATATTCGGTAGTACAATAAGCAGACAAGAAAAGTGTATCATATACCAAGAGTACACTTGCCAGTTACAAGAGAAACCACCTAAAGACGTTTCAAGAGTGTTTTTGTGTCTGGACTCTAAAGCATCTGGTATTCTGCCGGGGCAGGGAGGGCAGGAAGGGAAGGGGAAGACTACAACATATTGAGTTGGGACTTCACTTTTACCCCACAGGGAAAGGCAGCTCTGAGAAGATATTTTTACATGTCACCCAGGTGTCCAAAGCAATCTATCTGCAACGGCACTGGCTACTCGAGGTTTAAGCCACACAGGGTACTACTACCCACCGAGTGCAACCTTTAAGTCATCTGGGGGAAGCACTGGAGGATTCTGATACTTCTCTTATGCACTCAGGTTGGTTTAAGAAAGTACATCTTTGAGGGGGAAGTATATAATTTTTTCTAGTTGTACTGTTAGGGAAAGAGTATCTGGAACAAGTTTCCCCTAAAACATTGAGAACTTTTTAGCCCAGTAGCAGTGGTGTCTGGGATCACGTGAGATTTATGGCAGAACAAATTACAGAATACAGTCCTGACCCAAATCAGTACAAAGGAGAAAAGACAAATCCTTTCAGCATTCAAAAATGTATTAAAAAAATAAAATTTAGAGCTGGGATGGAGTAAGGAATTTCCAGAAGCAAATAATAATAATCCCCACCTGAAAAATTTGCCTTGGATCCAAAAAAGAAATACTAAGAACTGAGTTAAGTGCTAATGATGGCCGCAGTACAGAGGAGAAAAACAAATTTAATACTCCATACTATTTGGGATTTCCCCCCCAGGAGACCAAATAACAGGAAATCTACAGATGTGTTATTCAAACACATATCTGATGGAAAAGGATTTTTCTATTATAAAAAACTCTTTACTATTAAGAAAAGCAAACAAAATGTATAAACAGCATGAATAGCAACATTTTCCTCAATGAGATCTACTTAAAATGGTGTCTGCAAACACTCAATTGGATACCTAGTAGAACCTAACAGGTATTCAATAAATATTTTATGTAAATTTATTCTAAAATCTGTAAAAACATAAAATATTGATCACTTTGAAAGACTGAGACAATATCATTCAATAAATACGAATCCAATGCTTATATGCCAGGCACTGAGCAAAGATCAAAAAGGTCCCTCATGCTCTTGGCAGAGATGAAGGACAGCAACAGACAACACACTGGGTGCCCTCCCCATAAAACAGCCACGCCATACAAGTCTATAGGTAAGCGTCAGGTCCACTGGGAGGACCTCACTCCACCATTTCCCAGCAGGAAGGGAACTTAGGAACTTTACAGTATCTTCGAACAAGCAAATTTTTAGACGACTCTATATATCACCATTAGCAAAAAGGGAATGGAGGATTTATATTCGCACTGCAACACATTCATGTTGTAAATTATATGCCAAATATTGTTGGTGCAAATATCCCTGACCACACAGTGAGAGGTTAACCAAAAGTCTATAAATTAAATTGATAAAGATGAAGCTGATAGCAGTTCTAATGAAAAAAACAAACAAGAGGAAGCACAGTGGAAAACCAAGATCAACTTGAGACACTACTGACGATGCCTCCCGAACAAGCATCCTTCCTGAACATGGCAGGAATCCCCATTCTGCACGCGACATATAAGAAGCTTTGCACTGGTGCCACGTTTCCCAGGACAGACCTCCCGGGCGAAAAAAGCATCAGAGACAACAGTAAACTTTAACGTTGTGCTAGTTTTGGTTTATGAATACCAAGTTTTAGTAATCCTTAATAATTCACTAGGTAGGTTATTAACAAGTACCCCTTAGGCATATGTAAGTATGAACAACATGAAGCAGAAAGAACTGAAAAAAGGAGCTGCACTTCCCACAAGGAGGGGTGGGGTAGGGGCCACACTTTGAGAACCTCTGCCTTACGGGAGCACAGAAGAGGAAACTGACCTCCTCAGCAGGAAGAAGAGGTAAGAAAACACTAACGCTGAAACATTAAGCTATGAGGTAATAATAAACTTGCTGAGTAAGGTACTGCAAAGCTTCTATTTGCTATGTATAGGACCCATGAAATTATGCCTGGAAACTATAATTTCAAGCAATAAGACAGCTACGTGCAGGGTTCATTCCTGAACAAACTTAAGGAGCGCATCAATTCTTTCCTATCTCAAATGCGTTCTTAGATTTCAAAAGTTCAGTAAGGGAGAAAGGGGAGTATTCTCTAAGAGCCTACCACTATTTATAAGATAACTTTACCTCATTTAGCCTTATATAAATCACAGTTATCTACAGTTAAATACACCTTCACATATTTAACCAGCGAGCATTCCTTTTTGGAATGGACACTGAGAGCAAAATAATATACATACTTGTTTCCTAATCAATAAAGGTTGGCAAGAGGACTATTTCAAAAGCTGACTTACTGAAGAGAGAAACTAAACAGAAAAGATTCATTCTTTTGCCCTCCTAAAAGTCGTAAACGTCTCCGCCTAAGGGTAGTGGCCCAAGTTTTGGCATTCACTACTTCCTGACTATTCTGTTTTTCAATTTTCTAATTTGAAAACTAGGAAGAAACTATCTAAATTCAATGGTGAATACCTTGAAAATGCCAAATATTTGAAGAGAAGCTAAATTGACAGTTTACTACCCCCAAATAACTTTTGAAATGGATTACTGGTTCCACCGTGGTTCTTATCTGTGGTGCCTAATGACTTTCCACTTATTTTCACAATCCTGCGACCATCACATCCTACTTCACGAGGATCTCACCACCAAACAGATAATTTCCAATTTAAAATAATGTAACAGTGATTACCATCCTCAAGAATTCCTAATAATTTCTCAAATTATATGGATCTTAGGGTATCAAAGAGAGTTGTATTTTAAAGGATACAAAGTTAACTTCTCACTTCACTATAACAAATTACTTCATTATTAGGGAAAGTATAGGCAATTCTTGATAGACTGAATTAAACTCATGGGTTGAAATACTGTTGTAAATGAACTTTAGGAACAGAGGATTTTTTTGTTACTCTTTTGCCAAAACATACTTTAGAGGAGTTGTTTTTCCCTATTCACTATAGAATAACACACTATTACACAAAACGCTAAGTTTTTATTTCTTCTTGATTCTTGGCCAATTTACTAAGTGAAAAGTTACTTTGCTGACAAAGCAGAAAAAGTTCACACAGATTAAGCTGGAACACTTGCTATAATCAATAACTTGAAAGTAATGATGGAGGACAGAAATAATTAAGGGTTTGTGCAGACACAGAAAGACATTAAGCAGAAGGTCAGGACAACATGTATCCTGGGAAATCAGAGAGCTCACAAGATCATCACAGTGATTTTTTATTAAAAGACCCATGGAATATAAGATTAGAAAAATGCAAGTCAGCTTTTTGTTAAAAAACAAAAAAAAAACCTTCAAAAATCACCAATTACCCAGTATTTGGAAAATCAGTTCTAACAAATGCTACTAAGCAAACATTAGGAAAATGTCATACATGGACCCAAGTATCTTACTACCTCATAGAGGGAGCTACAAAGCAAGATGTCACCCCAGGAAATGCAAACTCTATACACAGTGAAAAATAAAGGGAACCATTGTGGAAAAGAAATTTAAGAGCAATTGCTAATGTGCCTCATAATCTATAGTTTGGGGTTACTACAAGAACGCACAATATTCATGGAGCAAAAAAGGTGGTCTCATTTACAAAATCACTACTGAGAGCCAGCGCTGATGGCCTAGTGGTTAGAAGTTCTGTGTGCTCCACTTCGGAGGCCTGGGGTTCGGTTCCCAGGCACGGAACCACACCACTCATCTGTCAGTAGCCATGCTGTGGCAGTGGCTCACATAGAAGAACCAGAAGGACTTACAACTAGAATAGACAGCTATGTACTGGGGCTTTGGGGAGCAAAACAAAAACGAAACCAAAAAAACCCAAAATCACAATGAGGGAGGAAGCGTGATATTCACTACCTGTAGACACCCAAAGGCCATGAATATATGACATATACAGATATAGGCAGGTAGATATGGAAAAAGGGAAGGTGGTTTACAATATTGAGATCAAATTCCTTGAAGGAAATTCTCAGCTGTCAGCGGAAATCTTCCTGAAGGAAATATTGTAGTGCTACCTCCCGCCAGCACCATCAGAAGTTCAAAGTAAATTAAAACTCTGGGAGCAAAACCTGGAAATCCCTCCACCTGCATCTAAGCAGGGGTTGAAACCATGGATTTGGATTATAATATAACCTAAAAAGCTGTGGACCTTGAAGCTTTCAGTACAATATGGTCCCCAGCACTTCACAGGTGATCAAGGACAACTGTATAAATGCTAATCCCTTACATTTACATACTGCTCTACAGTCTAGAAAGTGCCTTCACTTTTACTCCTCAACAGCAATCTCTTTGGTAGAAGCACAGTACTTTTACTTTCAAGCAGCTTGTAGTTTGTAGTGCACTTTCGCACACTGCGTTATTTTTTACAGAAGAGACCCAAGGAGGTTAAGCCACTCGTCTAAGGACAAGTAGATGGTAGGCGAGGGGCCTAGACAACCGCGGGACTGTCAATTACAGAAACTTCCAACCCTTGAAAGTTCAAAGTCCAACACTCCAGGGGGAGCAGCCTCCTTCAGACATCTACACAGGATAGAAGTGCAGTCTCAGGGGACCATCTCTGGCTCGGTCTCCCTCCCCAAAGACAGGGAAACTGAGGCAGCAGGTAGGGATAAAAACCTGATGGAGAGTCAGCAAGCAGTGTTGGTGGGATGGACCCCCACCCCACCTGCACTAAGCCCAGAAGCAGCTGATTCTGTGTCTGAGACACAGGTCGTTCTCTAGAGAGGGGAAAACCCTTGCCATTCCCGCTTCCTCTCGCTCTTTCCCACCGGAGCTTCCCTACGGATGGGGGTCTTTTCTTCCCAGACCCGCCCAGCCATGCCCTCTCCCCAAGGCCCTTACCCATTTTTCCCATCTGGCCTCCGGAGTAGGAGAATCCGCTAGCTCTGGCTCCCAACTCTGAGCCACTCTCCCTGAGACGTTTGCCGACCCCAAGGTATTTCTGTGTCTCCCCGGGAACGGTCTGCCTCCCACCCGTGCCACCTAAACCTCAAACTCCACAAAAGGAAACCCTCCCAAAGCGTCCTCCCTTCTCCCCCTTCCGCCCTGGGCACCCCAGAGGAGCATCCCTAAACATCAGGAGCCTTCTCGGAGCTACCTGCCTCTCACCTGGGGCCCTGTAGCCGCGGCCTTCTCGGAAGGGCCACCCCCAGGACCCTTCCCTAGTCAAGAACCCTCTAAAAGGGGAACACCCTCTTCCAGGCACCTCTTCAGGCGCCTGCACCGCGGGCCTCGGTGGAGAGCCTCTGGGCTGTGTCCCCGGCTCTGCCCACCGCCACCTCCTCCCGGGTCCCTTCCCGGAGCCTCCCCCGGCCCCAGTCTGGTCTCCCCACCGCAGACTCCGGCGGCTGTTCCCCTCCCTCACGGCCGTCCCCAGCCCTCAGACTCCCCCCGGCTCCGCGTCCCCAGGCGCTTCCCGGAGCAGCGCAGCTGGGCTGCGGCACTGACTTTCTCCAGCTCCTGGGACCACTCGAGGAAGGGGGCGGCGACGGCGGCGGCGACGCGACTCCTTTGTGACAGGTCCGAGAGAGCGGTAAAGATGGACGCGAGGCCACGGCGCTGCCATTACGCGCTGGGCCCACCCCCGCTTCGTACCGCCCCGGCCCTCCCTCAGTCCCCTAGGAAACGCCCCTTCCTCGGTGGCAATCCCTCTCCATGACAGCCAATCACCTTTCAGGAACGCCATCACGTGATCACACGACGTAGCCCGCCCTCCTGGAGCGAGCTGGCCAATCCCCTTGCTGTGGTGTGAATGGCCCAATCAAGTGCCTCCGGCTCGCTGCCTGGGCACCGGATTTCCATCTGTCTCCCGGGGAGGAAGAGAGGTGAGGATTGGGTTACGCCGCCGGAAGTGGGGCGGGACTTTGTTGTGGCGGTGAGGAACAGGAAGCCCTGAAGGGTCAAAAGGAATACAAAAGCAAAGGCTATTTTCTTTTTTTTTTTCCCTTTCTTTTTTTTTTTTCCCTAAAGAGCGAGCGGCCTTTGCGGTGGTGGTTTGGGGTGAGCGCCGCCGAGGTGAGGGGCTCTCGCCTCCCGCGAGCTGGTAGGTGAGTGCGGCCTGAGCGCTGGCCGGGCGGCGAAACCTGGCGCCAGCTTCTGTGCTGAGGAGATGGGGGCTGCGTGCGATGTGAGGGCTGAGGCCAGGCCTCTTCTCAGTCTGCGCGCTCACCCAGGGCTCTGAGCCTCCCAGGCCAAGGTCTTGCGCGCCCAGTCGGAGGGGAAGGCCTCGGGGTCTTGTGGGGAGGATCCCGACCCTCTCAAGCGGTCCTGGCGCTGCAGGGCTTCTTACCGCTCCCCTCCTCTTTTTTTGCTGAGCGGGGCCACGCAGGCTCCCAGTGAGGAGCGGGCTCTATTCCAGAGGTCTTGGACTCCAGGCTACTCAAGAGATGTGGGGGTGCTTGCTTGGAAATGATTGAATGAATCATAGAATGTAAGTGTAGGATGGGAAACTCATTTATTATGTACCAGTTGCTACGCTCCGTGCATTTTCTTGTAATAGGAAACAAACTAGCGTGCTTGTTTTGCAGAAAACTTAGGAAACTAAGACCAAGAGTTGAAGCATCTTGTTTGAGAGTTCGTGGCCCATGTGTATGTCAGTCCGCACGGGGGAAAAGGAGGAGACCTGTTCCTGCTTAGTAGTGGTTCTTGACCTAGTAGAAAACAAATCTTTTGCGGCCCTTTTCAAACGCAGATTCTTGGACCGCCCACCCCCAAATAGTCTGAGTAGGGGCCGAGTGGGGACCCAGGAATCCAATTGCGGGCCTGGTGGTCAGAAGTCCCAGTGACCTCTTCTGTCCCAGCTGTGAGGTGAGATTTGTTGATTCTCCAGCTGTTTGGTTTATTGATGTGTCAATAGGGACCCCATACAAAGGTTTTGAGAGCACTGCTTCTGAAATCCTTGAAAGGAATCAGTCTGTACACTCCTCTTTGATACAAGGAATTGAGCTGAGATAAAGGCAGCTCTTAGAGTCTTTCCAAAAGAGTTTGAGATGAGCTGTGAACACTTTGTAAGGGTCTGAAGGAAGAGGCTGCTAAATTTATCTTTCTCTGCTGAAGTCTGGGTGCCTTTACCTTGTGGGGAATTCTTCGTGGTTGTAAGAAAGGAAGAATTATGTCAAGACCATTACCTGGTTAGCAGTCTTCCCTTTCACCTTCCAGGAATCTTGATGTTTGCTTGGAGTCAAGCTGCTGCTTCAGAAGTTGAAAACCGCATATCTGGTAAATGAAGTAATTTAAGTGCATGGTTCAGCCACAGACTCAATCATAGTGTGATTAGGCCTTTGTGACAGCTAATTTAAGCCATTTCAGTGTGCTCACTGCTGATCATCTTTTGAACATGCTTTGTCTTCATTCTTAAATATGATCTGTTTCGCTCTTTACTATAGGATGTCTTTGAAAGATTGTTCTGTCTTTCTCTTTGGTTTCCTGCATTTTTACAGAATCTATCCAACTACAGATGTTTTTGTTCAGTTTGGTATTTATTAGACTTCTTGAACTTTTGGATTAATGTCTTTCATTAGTTCTGTAAAATTCTGAGCCATTTTATCTTCATATTTTGCTTCTGCCTCATTGTGTATCTTCTTTCCTGATTTAACATAGAACTTTTCACTCTATTCTCTGTCCCTCTGACTCTATTTTTTCATCCTACCTTCTGGATAATTTCTTTTTCATTAATTCTCTAAGTTATTTTTAATCTGTGATTAAACTCATCCATTGACATCTCAGATTCAGTTATTGCACTTTTTAGTTCCTCAAGTTCTATTTAGTTCTTTTTCAAATGTGCTGTGCCACTGTTGTACCGTTTCTTAGTCTCTGCTATTAATTTCGAGGTTTGGTTTTTGTTTCTTTAAACATGGTAAGCATAGTTGTTTTATAATCTGTATGTGTTCTTTCTGCTGTCTGAATTCCCTTTGGGTCTGTTTCTGTTGCCCGTTATTCCTGCTGCTTTTTTCCCCAGTTCTCTTGACCTCGAGGGTGTAGTTCTTTGGGGTACCAGGTTAAGGAGGAGGACCACCTGGTTATCAGACTCCACACCCTGGGGGGGCTCCTGGCTTTGACTTTTGTTTCTGTTGTTTCACAAGGGCACCCACACAGCATCTTTCAGGTTGGCTGTGAGGCTTCATTTCTGGTTTTCACCTTTTCTTGGATCTTGGCCAAATTTTTTTACTATCGTGTTAGCTTTTCTATTTGTTGAAGAATTATTTTTGAGATTTCTTCCAGTTTCTTATCATAGAGGTAGAGGATTGGTCTCAATTACCCAGCCTACTATTTCCGTAACTGAAAGCACCCTTTTGTTTTGATTTTGGAATGTAAAATTTGTGACTTCAGGCACTCTTGAATTAAAGATTATTTTCTTCGTATACCTAAAACTCCCCCCACTTTTCACTGTGATAGCCACTGTCAAAATTAAGCTTCCTTGATGGTTTTTTCTAGTCTTCTTTTTCTTAACTCCTTGGTGCTCAGCTTCTATTCTCTTGTAGCATTTAACCTCATTCTGCTTTTCCTTAAATTGCTCGTGTGCCAACCTTCTCTCTTTTACTTAATGCAGATTCCTCGGTTGCTAAAAACTAGAGTGCCTGTCTTGTGCCTAGCACTGTGCCTTGCACATTGTAGGTCCTCTGTAAGAGTTAATGCAGAAATACAACTGAATGAATTAGTTGGTCTGAATGGTTGGTGTCATGCAAAGCCTTAAAGCCTTTTGTTTTTTAATTTGGTCTTAGAGAGGAGTTACTTAAAGCCTAGAGGGTTGGGGGTAGGGGAGTATAAGTTAGTGTGGGTTAGGTTCCAAAGCCAGTTTAGATGGCAAAGTGGTGTGTAATCAAAGCCACCCTTGAAAATCTTTTAGGGAGCCACCATTCGGATGTGGGTTTACCAATGCAGCAAAATTCCAGCATGGCGAGGTGTTCCTCCAGCTTTGGAACAGATGCTCTTTTTCTTCCTTTGAGCCCCAGATGAAGTAGTTGGTTTGCATTTAGGAGTCACCATGTGTAAAAAATACAACTAGTATTAGAATCACACATGGTGAGGGAAGTGTTTACACTCTGGGAGGCACACATGAAGTAGGGGACTGAGGATTAGCTAAGGGAATCAAAATTTAAGTTCGTTTTCTTCCAGTGCATATAGATGAATTCAAGGTTAATGCACATATGATGAGACTCTTCTTGTGTTATGGAAAGATGTGTATATAGAGATTTTTTGTGTTTTTTTTAACTTTCTGTTGTATGGTTTGGGATGTCTAGACAATCAGAAGGTTACTACCAATTGCTTTTTATAATAAACATTTAAAATGTGGATAAAATTGCTTATACAGTACCCACATTTTTAGATTCTTTTAGTCTCCTTTGCTACTGGAGTCTGTTAATAAGCTCAGTGTTAGAAGTCTGAGGATTCCTTTGTCTGGTAGTAAATGCTCAAAGAGTGTTCTCTGTTGGTGGTTGTCATTCTCTGAAGTTTTATAATATAAGGGAAGTTGGCTTGATCTAAATTGCTGTAGCTTGGGAGAAGTGCCTTCTGGCCAGAAAGCAGTCTTCGGAATATAGTTGAGTTTGCCAGATGGCAGATTCCTCTTAGTTGCTGTCCTGCATTTAGAAATTCCATGTGACTTGAACATCAGGGTAAAAATGTTAGATTTACTGACGAAAGGAAAGTGAATTGGCCTATTTTGGCTACCCACAGAGAAGTCTTCGAACACCATAACACAGAGATTTGATACGGCGCACCCCTCCCACCCCGCGTTTTTACACGTCTAGTCTTTCTAACGTTAGCGTTAGGAGGGTGCGGAAGCCAGTGATGTAAAGACTCAAGTAGTCTGCCATCACAAAATTCAGTTCTACAGGAAACCAGATCTCACGAGCTTGGATCATGGCACTAGCGAAATGGAATAATTTTCAAGTCAGTGATAGCAATGATCGTGGGGGCAGCAATGTAGGTCTTGTATGTTAAAACTTGTGCAGCGTGCTACGTAAGACACTGAGTCCTTTTTGTCCCATCAGCCGGGACATCAGATAGCACAGTCTCCCGTACAAACACAGTAGTGCAGTGTTTAACGGTTACTCTGGCTTGAAATAGAAGAACTTTGTTTTTTTGTCTGTCAAGCAAATTTGAGAACTGTGTTCTTTGTGTCAGTTTGAAACTTTTAAGTTTGGACCAAGTGATTTTGGTAAGGTTTTAGTTTTTTTCATGAAGTCCCTGTTTGGAGAACTTAAATAATTCTTTTTAAAGTAATTGTAATGTTTAGTTTGATAATTAAGTTTGTCACCTTGAAAAAAAAGCTATGTGAGTGAAGGAAAATTGACAGCAGTTTTTCTAAGATTGAACACAGTAAGGACAAAGTAAGCATTGCCAATGTAACTCTGTTTCATTCCTACTTGAGTCTTTATGCTTAGGTCATCAGACCCCTGGGCTTTTGTTTGTTTTTTGTTTTGTTTTTAATTATTCTAGCAAATGAAGGGAGAAAATAAGAGACTTAAAATTTAGCTAGGCAATAGGAATTAGAAATAAACACAGTTTAATTTCCGGTTTCTGTGTGTACTTCCAGAAGGTAAATAAGTTGCAGGTACTCATCCCCTCCCTGTTGCAAAATAGTCAGTGAATATTGGCCTCTTAAAAGAAAAATGCCGTGTGCAGGAAATATTTATTACTCAGTATAAGAGAGCTTTTTTAGTCAGTTGAAATTAAAGGAAAGTAGCAAGAGTTATTTTTGAAGAAGACATCAATTATATAATAAAGTGATTTAATTTTTGGTCCTGTGTTTCCTACTGCACAAATTTTATGGTGTTTGAGTCGAGTTCCCTGTGGGACATAGAAGCTTCAGCAGATGCTTGTATAATGCCTGCCATTCTCTCTAACTTAGACTGGACAATACCTAGGAATGTTCCTGTGAGAGCGTGCCTCCCTGTTTAAATTTTTCAAATCCTCTTCATGGTTGGTTTATTCAGTAAGTATTTATTCATACCTGATATATGCCAGACACCGTGCTAATAAGCACTGAGGCTCAGAGAGCTGTTGAAACAGTCATAAATGATAAAACACGATGGCTAAGTGCTACAGTAGGGTTATAAATGGGTGTAGTGGAGGCTAGAGTAGAAACAGGAGACCAATGGAATGCTGTTGCAGTAGTCCTTGTAAGATGGGGCCCTGAAAAGAAGAGGTTAGAAAGCAAAGGACTCTTCTCTTTGGAAAAAAAAATAAAAGAGAGAGAGTGGATTAAAAAGAGGACATTATGAGGTAGAGACAGAACTTGGTGACCGGTGGGATGTAAGGGAGGGAGGAAAAAGGAGTCTGGGTGTGTCCAGGTTTTCAGCCCGGGAAACTGGATTGATCGTGTTTATGCCCTTCGTTCCTGTCTTCTACCTGTACTATTCACTTTGGTAGTTCATTATATACACTATTACCTGGTATTAACTAGTGCAAGAGTGCTAACTCTTAAAGTTTATTTCCTTTATGCACCTCGTCGAATTTGGCACAGTGCTGGACAAGAGTTCGGCGTTGAGCACAATGTTGAGTTTATTTAAATCGAATTACTAATAAAGTAAAACAGAAAAATAGAGAACCACAGTAAAGGGAAAAGAGAGACTCACCAGATTATGTATACGTGTAAGTTGTTCCTGATTTCTCTCAGCTTGATGTGATCCCTTTCCCACCTGGAGTTTCCTGGTGGTTTACGTCACTGATCTCTCTCCCCGCTCCTTAAGTGCCCACGGTGCTTCTCCCCCTCCTAACCAGTCCAGAGCTGAGCACAGTGCTTTGTAGTAATGGCAGACCTTTTGACGCCTGTTTAAGCCTGTGCCCAGCTCTGTGCTGAGTGCTTTATGTGGACTATCTTCTCTTCACAGAAGCTTTGTGTTGGGCAGTACTGTTTGAATCCCCGTTGGTGAGTGCAGTCTGTGCAGGAGGAAACCAAGGCTCAGAGGAGTTAAGTAACTTGTCCAGGGTCGTACAACTTGTAAGTGACAGAATTGAGGGCTCTGGATTTCAGACAGTCTGTACTCTTTGCCATTGCCTGTACTCCCTCTTAGTAAGGAGACTGCAACAGAAGATGCTTACCATGTACTGATTGAATTAGCCTAGGTCGTACGGTAGTCCCCCTTTACCTGTGGTTTTACTGTCCTCAGTTTCAGTTTCTCATAGTCAACCAAGGTCCAAAAATATTAAATGGAAAATTCCAGAAATAAACAGTCCGTAAGTTTTAAATTGTGCACCAATCTGAGTGGCGTGATGAACTCTCCAGTCAGTCCCTCTCCGTCCTGCCCAGGACATGACTCATCCCTTTGTCCAGTTTATCCCTGCTGTATACGTTACCTGTTGTTAGTCGCTTAGTAGCCATCTTGGTTATCAGATTTACTGTCACAGTGTCGCAGCGCTTGAGTTCAAGTAACCCTTATTTTACTTAGTAGTGGCCCCCGGAGTGCAAAAGTAGTGATACTGGCGGTTCCGATACACCAAAGAGAAGCTGTAAAGTGTTTCCTTTAAGTGAAAAGGTGAAAGTTCTCAAGGAAAGAAAAAAAAATCATATGCTGAGGTTGCTAAGATCTATGGTAACTTTTATTACAGTATATTGTTATTATTCTATTATTAGTTATTGTTGTTAATCTCTTACTGTACCTAATTTATAAATTAAACTTTATCATGTGTATGTACATATAGGAAAAAACAGTATATATAGGGTTGGGACTACCTGCGATTTCAGGCATCCACTGGGGGTCTTGAAACATATCCCCTGCAGGTCAGAGGGGACCCCTGGAGTGAAAGGTGTCAGAAATTAAGCTTACAGCTTGGCAATATTTATTGACGGTGAAGCTCTGAATCCTGAAAAGACCTGAATATTTCTGGAGAAGGAATATTCTGATATTATCCAGATTACTCAGGAGTATGGCCACTTGTTCATAAGCATTTTCTGTCCCTATCTTGGACCTCTCCTAACATAGAAAAACGACCAAATTTTAATTAGCTGGAGATCCACTGGTGGCATTGAGGCAAGTAGGGTACAGCAACAGTAGAAGTGCCAGGGAATGAGGACCTAGAGAAAATGTGCAAATTGAAGAAAGAGATGGATAAGGGCCAGCTGGTGGCACAGTGGTTAAGTTTGCACATTCTGCTTCGGTGGCCCAGTATTGGCCGGTTCGGATCCTGGGTGCGGATGTAGGCACTGCTTGTCGAGCCATGCTGTGGCAGGTGTCCCACATATAAAGCAGAGGAAGATGGACACAGATGTTAGCTCAGGGCCAGTCTTCCTCAGCAAAAAGAGGAGGATTGGCGGCAGATGTTGGCTCAGGACTAATCTTCCTCAAAAAAAAAAAAAGATAAAGCAGTCTGTGTTCCTTTTAAACTCACAAAAATTTATTGTAATTAGTTGTGGCCACCTAGCTTGTTTTATTTTACTTATCTTGGGATCAAAGGAATGTCAGGATTATAATATTAGCTTTAAAGAGCAGACTTTTATAAATGCTCATTAGTTTTGACTGTGTGATTGTGTTTGCAGGAAACTAACCCACTAGAGAAGTAGTGTTTCTCTGTCAAATTCTAAAACCATTGTCTTTAAATTTCCTTTTTTAAATGTGCTTCTGCTATATTTTCATTTTCATTAACCAACGGTGACTCCTGGTTATGTCCCTATTTGTGAAAGATGGTTAATAGCCAGACTAAACTCTTTGAGTAGAAGTTGAATCCTGACGCTTAAGAGAAAAAGATTAATGGAAAAGAGAGTAAGGATGTCTTGGAATCCCATAAATTTGTCTTTTCCCAAAAGTGATTGATAAGTATTGGCAAGATTCTTATTTTTCTGATGTTTCCAGTCCACAGTCAAACCCTTGTTTACATGCATCCCGAAGGCTTTGTCCCTTGAGTTTCAGGGATCTTTGGTAAAGGTAAATGAAGGTGGCTTCTTCTTTTTCCAAAAGCTCAACAGGCCATCAAAATTAAATAAGTGATTTTACTTTCTTAATTTTGAGTTGTAAGAATAAACCTTAGAGTCTCTGAATTCTTATTTAGATGGAAGCATGTAAGGTCCTAGGTTTTTATTTTGGCTTATTGGAAGATTTTTTTTCAATATTAATATATATTCATTTCAAAAAATATATAATGAGGGGCCAGCCTGGTGACGTAGCAGTTAAGTTTGTGTGCTCTGCTTTGGCAGCCCGGGGTTTGCCAGTTCGGATCCCAGGTGTGGACCTATGCACCGCTTATCAGGCCACACTGTGGCAGGCGTCCCACATGTAGAGGAAGATGGGCACGGATGTTAGCTCAGGACCAATCTTCCTCAGCAAAAAAAAAAGAGGATTGGCGGTGGATGTTAGCTCAGGGCTAATCTTCCTTAAAAAAAAATTATATATATATAATGAGAGTGAAGAGATACATTTAATGGAATTCCAGTGGCATTGCCATATTCTAATATTTGTTTCCAAGTTTTAAATCATATGCAGTCTTATAAGTTCACTGCTTTGAGACACTTATTTTTCTCCATTTTATAAGATTAAAGGTACTACGGATGTTTGGCCCAGAAAAGCGACAGATTAGGGGGAACATGGGAGTTGTCTGCAAATGGCTGAAGCATTGTCCTGTTGAAAAAAGGATTTGGCTCCTTTTGTGTAGTCCCAGTGGATTGAACCTGCGTGTTTAATTTGTAGGGAGCCAGGTTTCAGTTCAGGGTAAGGAAGAACTGTCCTACCCGTCAGGTCTGCGCAGAGAGGGAGTCTGCTGCCTGGGAGGGAGTGCAGTGGTCCGTCTTGAAGTTCTGACATGTGGGTTGGATGAAGATCTCCCAGTCTGTGTGGTGGATTCAGATGCGGGATGGAGAACCACGTTAGCTGGGCCCTGAGGAGTGTGCCCGAGGCGTGTCGCTGCCCTGCTGTGCAGACTAGACTCCGTCTCTAAGGTTCCTTGGATACGTGAGTCTCTTCCTTCTGAATCTGCTTGGAAACAAGAACAGGTGAGTGGAGGTAGGATCTTGTCCCTGAAACGGGAATTTCAAGAAGGAACAATGTCAGATGTTACAGAAATAAAGGAGGATGAGAACTGGGAAAAAGTTAGGGTGCCCAGGAGGCCAGTTTGTCTAGACCAGAGGGACAGAGAAACGTCGACAATGTGAGGTTTACCATGGAGCAGCATGTGCTGAGAATCATTCCAGGTGCTCTCGCTGACCGGGTAGATATCATAGCTGTTAATAGAACTGCCCGATACACCAGGAACAATGTAATTGTGCTTTCGTCAGTGACCTTTAAATTCAACTACCTGAGGATTTCTTCGTTTCAAAACCGAAGGGAATTTTGTGGTAGTCTGTTGCTGGGTGAGACAGAACTAACTCTTCTTGTTTCTCTTTTGAGTTTTAATTGCAGTTCTCACTTGAAATGGTTTGTGTTTTGTAGACTGATTATTCCATTATGGATGGAGGGGATGATGGTAACCTTGTTATCAAAAAGAGGTTTGTGTCCGAGGCAGAACTAGATGAGCGGCGCAAAAGGAGGCAAGAGGAATGGGAGAAAGTTCGGAAACCTGAAGATCCGGAAGGTATGTAGGCTTATGGTATGGTCTTCAACGTCGTGATCTTTAATCCTGGCCACAGCCCTGCAAAGTAGGGATTACTGTCTTCGTTTAGAGTAGACGAACTGAGGCTCAGGGGTGAAGGCCCCGAGGGAAGGCCTCCATGCTGGGAGCAGACACAGGCTACTCACGTCCTTGCCCTTCCCACTCTACCACACTGTTTTCCAGGAGATTCTGCTAGTCTGTTGCATCTATACAGGTGGATCCAGGATCTGAACAACTGAGTACGCTGCCCTGCTGCCGCTGTGTGTGGTTTGGGCTGACCCCTCATCCAGTAGCTGTCTCAGGCCGTTGGCCCTGCTGACACTGGCTTTGAGAACTGCTGGCTCCTCTCTAAGGTCCAAAGGGAAGCTGTGGACTTTGTACTATTTTTGTGTTATTCTTGCCCTCAGGTCATGCTGAGACTTGACTTTATCTTTAAAATGCTTTGTGATTCTAAAATAATATGAAAGAATTCTAAAGTATGTATTTTTTCCCCACCTCTCTTTTTCTCTCCCCCTTTCTCTCCCCTCTTCTTTTCAGAGTGTCCAGAGGAGGCTTATGACCCTCGGTCTCTGTATGAAAGGCTCCAGGAGCAGAAAGACAGGAAGCAGCAGGAGTACGAGGAGCAGTTCAAATTCAGTAAGCTTCCAGAAGCAGAGGCCGGGGCGCCCGGCAGGGCCTTTCGGATGCCCTGTGCCTCATGCCACACTTTTCTAGCTAGCCGTGGAATTGTCTGGATTATCTAGTCTCCAGATGCTCATTTGGTTTGAAAAAGAGACAAACTTTTGCCTTCTAAACCACACTGAACATTTTTGTTTAGAGCTCAAGATACCCATTTTAATTCTGTGCTAATATCTAGTAATGGGAGAAATGCCTTGATTTTATGCCATGTTCTCTCTCCAAAAGCCATGGTGTTTACTTTCTTCTAAGCCCCTAAAGGATCTGTTGTTTATTCAGAAAAGGAAAAGGAAAAATCTTATTTGACTATATTTTCCCTTTAGCCTGCTAAGTGTTGCTCGTTTAATTATTTCCTCAGAGAACATGGTAAGAGGCTTAGACGAAGATGAGACCAACTTCCTTGACGAGGTTTCTCGGCAGCAGGAACTAATAGAAAAGCAACGAAGAGAAGAAGAACTGAAGGAACTGAAGGAATACAGAATATCCTTTGTACTTGGAGAGCAGTCTGGAAGGTGTCAGTTCTCTCATCAACATCTACGGAGTTTAGTTTCTTCATAAATACAATGAGGGTCTTCTCCCTGGTGATCTCTGAGGTCCCTTTCGACGCTGATGTCCCTGTGACTGAGCAACTGGCAGTTGTTTGTGGTTGTTCTGCGTGCAGGAGTCTGTTGCAATCAAAGGTCCAGATCCTTTAGGATTAACTAAAGGCCTAAATGCTAATAGTCAGTACCAGGGTATCCTCGCCTTGTGGGATTAGACTCTGAGACAGATGGGTGATGCAGTGAACTTCATCCAGGGGAGAAACTGGCTTCTGAGTTTTAAAAGGAAATGTTTAGCAGCTCTCTTCTGTCCTTAGTAAGACCTTTCCCACAGGTACTGCTTGGTCTGGCCCCAGAGGGACAGAGAAGGCAACAAAGATGACTTTGCTTCGGCTCAGTATTGCCTTTTTGGCATCCGTTTGACCTTCTTAATAGGCATCCCAGCTGTAACTTGGCTGAAGCAGAATTCTCAATTCCATGCCTCGCTATCCCCACCCTCATCACACTCCCCCCCCCCCCCCATCTCTTCTTTTTCTGGCCTCCCAGTCTTCCTAACTGGTACTCCTATACCCCAGGTGCCTGGGCCAAAAACTACCTCCAAAATGTGCTCCAAGTCCGCCCGATTCTTGCCATCTCTGCTGCCACTGCAGTAGTCATAGACTTTTCTCCGGATTACTGGGATTATCTAATTAGCCTCTGCTTCTGCCCTCGTCCCCCACAGTCCATTCTCCAGACGACAGTCAAAGGGAGCTTTTGAAAACACACATGGGATCATGTCACGTTCCTGTTGGAAACACTAGTGGCTTTCTATTGCGTTTAGGCTGCAGTCGACATTCTTTGCCAGGCCCTGCAAGGCTCTGCATGATTTAAGCCACCCAACCTCCCTGTTAGATCTTGAATTCATTCTTCCTCATGTTCATTGTCCTGCAGCCTCCTGGCCTTCTTCACCTTCCCGTCTCACCAGGCTTTGTGACTCCGTCTCAAGGCCTTTGTATTTGCTGTGTACTTGGCCTGGAATGCTCTGCCCTCAGATTTGACAAGGCTGGCATTTCATGGCACTTGGGTCTCAGTTCACATCTCCCTTCTTTTATTTTTTTTTTTAAAGATTTTATTTTTCCTGTTTCTCCCCAAAGCTCCCTGGTACGTAGTTGTATATTTTTTAGTTGAGGATCCTTCTGGTTGTGGCATGTGGGGCGCCGCCTCAGCATGGCTTGATGAGCGGTGCCATGTCCCCGCCTAGGATCCAAACTGGTGAAACCCTGGGCCAGCGAAGCGGAGCACACAAACTTAACCACGTGGCTATGGGGCCGGCCCTCACATCTCCCTTCTTTGTAGAGACTTTTCCTAAGCACCCCGTATAAAATTGGCACCCATCTCCATCACAGTCTATGGTGTCATTTTTCTATAGGTCTTGTCACTACTTGAAAATCTTAATTTATTAGCTTACTGGTTTGTTTGCCTCTTTGCTGCTGGAATGTAAAGTAAGCTCCATAAGAACAAGGATGTCGCCATCACTGATTTCCCCAGTGCTGGGCATGTAGTGGGTTCTCAGTATATATGTGAATAAATTAATGAGTGACTCATAGGAGAGGTTAATAAAGCTACTCCAGCCTTTTTCCTCTTATGAGAAGGCTTGTTTAAATATGATAAGCTTATATGTTGAATAACCTCACTAGTGTGATTGAACAGGCTTCACCTCTAAGATTAATGGTACGACTCTGCGTGTATGTACTAGTTGGTATTTTTTGCAGGGAGTATGCAGTAGGTTCCACTGAAGAGTCGTGTGGGGAAAGTGTGGATAGATTTCCAGGGACGTGGTTTAAATCAAGGTGACTGATGGTGAATAAGGTAAGATGGAGCATGGTATCACAAAACCTGCTCTCAACTGGTAGCAGAAGACCTGGCTTCCAGTCCCCGTTCTCCTAGTGCCTTTCTGCTGCAACATTAGGAGAGGAGTTGATAGAAAGTGACACCTCAGTCCCAACCACAGGATTCTGAAGCTCCCCTCCCCTGCTCCCTTCCCTGCTGACCCCAGCACAGTGTTAGGCATGGTGTTTGCAGAGACGGGCAGATGGATGTATTGCATTATTTCAGGCACCAGGGTTTTTCCTTTAAGGAAATACGTTAATTACACTTCTCACTTGAATTTCGTCTTGTTCTGTGTGCTGAATTTGGCAGGCTCGCCAATGAGACAGAGTGTCTCCGAGAGCAGCCTTCTGGAGCGTAGTGTTGGTTTGGTGTGCGTGGGGCACGCACTTGGTTTGCAGTTCAAAGGGGAGAACGGACAGGGCAGCACAGAGGCGAGGGAAGCTTTCTGTCCTGGGAACAGTACAGTGTAACTTTGAAGAGGCTCATTGGAAACTTGGAAAGTTCTGACTGTCTAGAAAAACTGAAGAAAAGCAAGCCTTCTTCCTCCCCGCTGATGTAGACTGTGCTAACCCGAGCATGCGTGTGGCCGGAGACTGGAGAGGGGGATGGAGGGGTTAGACGTTTGTTTATTGAAGCTCCAAATCAGGAGCTGGTTCTTGGCTTTGCTTGATTGTTATAATGCGATACATTTTCCATTGTGATACTTATGGATACAAATAAGCTGTGGTTTGGGCCATAATAAACAACAGAACTCTTGTTTTATTCACGTTAAACCAGTATTTAGCAATATTATGTGTATTAAAAACTACTGATTTGGGGGGCCAGCCCAGTAGCGCAGTGGTTAAGTTTGCACGTTCTGCTTTCGTGGCCTGGCATTCGCCGGTTGGGATCCTGGCCACGGACCTATGCACTGCTTCTCAAGCCACCCTGTGGCAGACAGCCCACATGGAAAGTAGAGGAAGATGGGCACAGTGTTAGCTCAGGGCCAATGGTCCTCAGCAAAAACGAGGAGGATTGGCAGATGTTAGCTCAGGGCTAATCTTCCTCAAAAAAAGAAGAGATGGGAGAAAACAAAAAACTAATTTTTAAAAATCCCTCATTTAATGAATGCCTTGAGATTTTTGATGTATGTTTGTATATTTAAAGCATTTTAGGGGGAGAGGGACTTAAGGGGAAAAATTGCTTATGCTTTGGATATGGATCAAAAATAATAATATTACCACTCCCACCCTCAAGAAGAAAAGGTTGGGGGCTTTTCCTCACTTTAAAAGAATAAAAAGTTAAATGTTGGTTTTGCCTGTGTCCTGGTGTTAAAAATACGTGTGTGCTTTTGTTGTGTTAATTTTTTCCATTTTTGTTTTATTTTTCAATATTTACTATTAGGAATTTTCTTTGAGAGTTTTTATCCCTTAATGATGGAGTTGCAGATAAAAGTCACAGCATGCTCATTGTTTTTGGCCTTCTGTACGAGAAAGATGAAATCTGTTTCTTTCATTTTTATTCTAAAAAAGGAACATTTAGTATTAACATTATCTGTTTCCCATCATGGCCTTACAAACATTAAATTGGAAACTCAGAATAGTACTGAGCATTGTGCATAGTGTCCATTGAATATTGTGAATGTTTAAGGTAATTGGTGCCCATAAGAACCACGTTACTGCCTGAAGAGTGGTCAGGATTAGAATTTCCTTATTTCTGGTACGCAGTTTTGTCCATTGTTCAGAGAAACATGAATAAATAGCTTAGACCATGTACCCCCGCCTCCTTGGGCTGTAGTTACATGCTGCTTAGATTTCCTGGGCGCTAGATGTCACTATTGTTCCAGAAAGGCACTGCTGTATCTTAAATAAGGAATTGTACCATGTCTGAATACTTGTCTGTTGCCTAGTAGGTTGTGAGAGAGAATGAAAGGGAAGGAGGGGAGGAGACTGGTGGAGAGAAACAAAGAAAGTGACAAACTTCAGGAGCCAGAGATGGACGTCAAGCGCGAGAAAGGGCTGTGATGAGTGAACTGGTTACGCTTTTAAAACAGCTTTTTGGTTCCTGTGTTGTCTACGCACAGGGGTTTCTCACTAAAATCACCTTGAGAGAGTGTGGGAAACAGGGTCCTGGGCTCTGGAGGTCCTCATTCAGTAGGTTTGGGACAGGGGAGGGACATTGTTTTTTAATGAGCCTTAGGGTGATTGTGAGGTTGTCTTGTAGCCACAAGAGTAGGGTTAGTTTCTGTGATGTCTAAGACTGAATGCTGTTGATAGTCATAGGGCATTCTGCAAAAATTTGATTTTAACTTAAGGGGGAAAAAATGAACTTTTTTTTTCGATTATCTTTCAAAGATTTCATTTTTATTTTTCCTTTTTCTCCCAAAGCGCCCTGGTACGTAGTTGTGTATTTTTTTAGTTATGGGTCCTTCTAGCTGTGGGCATGTGGGATACCGCCTCAGCATGGCTTGATGAGTGGTAATGTCTGCACCCAGGATCCCAACTGGCGAAACTCTGGGCCACCAAAGCGGAGCACGCGAACTTAACCACTTGGCCACGGGGCTGGCTCCCTAAAAGCGAACATTTTTATATTTTCAGGGAAGCCACATTTTCTTCTATTGTATTTATATTCCTTAAGATCTTGGTTTTTCCCAGCAAGCGTGATACTGACCATGTGTTTGTTGGAGGCAGGTTTTCTGTCTGTACTCAGATTTTCATTGAGAATCAGAGAGAAAAAGTTTGCTTCTCTGTATTATTTTGAGCTTAATTTGCCATCTTTCTTTGTGGTCACCTTCATTTCTCTTTAAATCAGCTGACTCAACTGGCAGAATAAAGAGGGGAGGGCATTTTTTAATTAAGTAGGCTAAACCTTACGTGGCAGAGCTGAAGTGCTGGTAGATTCTCTTTGTCTTCCTTCTCTTGGTTTACTGTTGTCCTGCCATAGCTCTTTTTGCTTAGTTTGACCCTTAACCTGTAACTCACAGTAATCTCAACAAGGTTGGAATTTCTTCAGAAAACAAGAAGGAAGTGGAGAAGAAAGTGGCTGTGAAACCCATGGAAACCAGGAACAAGTTCTCCCAGGCTAAGCTGTTGGCAGGAGCTGTGAAGCATAAGAGGTCAGCCAGCGCTCACCCTGAAATCCCCCTCTGACCGCGTCCTCTGAAGAGCCGCCTGTAATGTAGCCAGAGCAAAACGGGCTAAGCAGGAGTCTCGGGGAGCTTCCCTTGCTAGCCTTTCCTCTCTCCCCTTCCCAGTTTGCTGTCTTCTGTGTAGCTGTCCACCCTTGTCTCTGATTGTTCATTCGACATACAGTAGCTCCTCCTCCCTGGGCACCTGCCGTGTGCCAGGCATGGTGTTAATGCTCTACATGCACGAGCTCGTTGATTCCTCTCAACAAGTCTGTGAAGTATAAGTTATCATGAGACGAGGAGACCAAGAATTTGGGAGGTTGAGAACATCTGTCCAAGGTCACAAAGTAATAGGAGAGGTGGAGTTCAATGTTTGAGCATCCGTGTTGCTAGGTAAATGAGGTAGCAGGTTCTATGACAGGATTTGCCTAGGGTGTAATGAGAGCAGGGACGAGGAAACACAGGGGTATGTGTGCTCACGCTAGGCAAGTGAGGGAAGGCATTGCAAAGGAGAGGCTGATTAGGTAGGGCGACCAGGGCTTTGACAGGCAGACAGGAGAGAGGGGAACAGCCCAGGCAGGGGGAACAGCTGCTGCAAAGGCTTGCGGCCTGGAAGAACACGGCGGCCGTGACAGGGTTACCGACCTGCTGCTGGCACTCTGCTTGATTGATGTGGGGTGGCAGCCCTGCTGAGAGGTTTTGATAAGTTCTTTGTTTGGTTTGCTCCTCCCTTTCCAAATCCTGAAATGGCACCAGAGTGATTAAAACCTGGTCATTTCAATTTGCCCGACCAGACCACGGGCCAGACGGCCTTACGTTTAAGTGCAGTCCATTAGGATAATCAGTATAGTATGTCAGCAGCCAGCCATGCGTTTTGAAGGGAGTGTGTTGATGCAGTCTGTGGTTTGGCACACCATCCCTCTGCTGCAGATGCTCCTAGGAACAGTGCCTCCGTGTAAAAATGTCAGCGTGGTAGAGCAGCAAAAGGGAGGAGCAGCAGGAGGCTGAAAAGCCCCACGAATTATTCCTTTCAAGTCTTGACAGCAGCTTTCATGCCTGGCCCAGTGTCTTTCAGGGTTTGGACCTGGGTCCGTTTCACTGAACAAGCACTGTGGACCCAGCACCCAACTTAAGACCTAGAAGATCATCAACAGTATTGAGTCTCGCTCTGCGCTCCTCCCATTCCATCTCCCTGCCTTGCCATCCCCACACAGCACTTTCTCCAGTCTGGCTTATCGTACTTTTACCTTTATTTACTTTTAGTAATTTGGAGTATTTTTTGGCTACCTATATAGGTATCTCTAAACAATATAATAACTCACTTGTTTTTGAACTTTATGAAAATGATTTCATTATATGTACAGCCTGCTGTGAATTTGTTTTTTCACTCAAATTGTTTCAGTAATTGGAACCATTTTGTGTGTGTATGCATATATGCACAGCTGTAATTCGTTCATTTTCACTGCTGTGTAATATGCATTATATGAGATTCCAAAATTTGTCATTCTCCTGTGGATGAGTATTTGAACTATGATGAATAGTGCTGATAGGTCTAAGACGTATGTTTTGTTACATATATGCATATGTTTCTCGGGTTGTGCCATCCAGTACCATAACCACCGGCCGCCTGTGGCTATCTAAATTTAAATTAATTAACACTATTTAAATCCAGTTCTTTAGCCACACTAGTCACATTTCAAGTGCTCAATAGCCGTATGTGGCTAGTTGCTGCCGTACTGGGCAGCACAGATACAGTGATACAGTGGCTTTATAAAATAATACCTCCGGGTGGTCTCAGTTTGCATTTCCCTGTTAATGACTGTAGTTGACATATTGCATATGTTGATTTGCCATTCATGTGTCCTATTAATGTGAGAGGTCTTTTCATTTAGTTTCTCATTTTTCTGCTGGGTTATTTATATTTTCCTTATTGATTCATAGTTTTTTTTTTTTTTAATATAGTCCTGATATTTTTTTTCTCAGTTCATAGCTTTTTACTTTTATTAATTTATTTTAAGGTGGTCAGTTTTTTTAAATTGAGATATAATTGACATATAACATTACATTAGTTTCAAGTATACAACATAATGAGTTGATATTTACATGTATTGTGAAATGATCACCACGGTAAGTCTAGTCAACATCCATCACCACACATGGTTACAAATGTGTTCTTCTTGTGATGAGAACTTCTAAGAGCTACTCTCTTGGCAACTTTCAAATAAAGAGTACAGTATTGTTCGCTGTAGTCACCATGCTGTACATCACATCCCCAGGACTTATTGATTTTATAACTGGAAGTTTGTACCTTTTGAAGGTGGACAATTTTAAGGTGGTCAGATACATCAATATTTTCTTTTATAGTTAGAGCATTTTATGTTTTGTTCAAGAAATCCTTCCTACCCTGAGCTCGTAAGATAGTTTTCTTCTAAAAATTTTAGAGCTTTGTCTTTCACATGTTAGTCTTTAATATATCAGGAATCGATTTTTATGAAGGGTAGGAGGTAGGGTCTCATTTCAGTTTTTTCCTTCAAATGAAAAGCCAATTTTCTAGCATCATTTACTAGGTGCACTGCCTTTCCGCAGTGATCTTCAGTGTGACCTCTGTCTTATAACAAGTCTCCACACGTGTGGGTTTGTCTGGGGGTTCTTTTTTCCTGTCCCTTGGGTCTGTTGGGCCAGTTCCACCCTGTGTAATTACTGTAGCTTTACAATAGATCTTGCTGTCTGGGAGGGCAAGTCCCCTTACGTTCTTCTCAAGGATGTCTCGTCTGTTCCTGACTACTTTGTTCTTCCACATCAATTTCAGATCTAGTTAAAGTTCTTTAAAAATCCCTATTGAGATTTTTATTGGAACGTTGTTAAATTGCTTGATAAATTTATAGAGAACAGATCTTTATGGATTTGAGTCTTTGTCCATGGCATATATCTACGTTTGTTTCCTTTAATGTCGTTTAATAAAATCTTAAAGTTTTCTTTTTCAAAAAGGTTGTGGACAGGGCCCGGCCCAGTGGCACAGCAGTTAAGTTCACACGCTCCGCTTCTCAGTGGCCCGGGGTACGCCGGTTTGGATCCCGGGTGTGGACATGGCACCGCTTGGCACGCCATGCTGTGGTTGGCGTCCCACATATAAAGTAGAGGAAGATGGGCACAGATGTTAGCAGGGCCAGGCTTCCTCAGCAAAAAGAGGAGGACTGGGACTGGCAGTAGTTAGCTCAGGGCTAATCTTCCTCAAAAAAAAAAAAAGTTGTGGACATATTTTGTTAGATTTATTCCTAAGTATTTTATATTTTTTTTGTGGCTGGTATGTAAACGTGCAGTTGATTTTGTAGTATTTACGTGCAGCCACCCAGCTCTTATTAACGTTACTAGAACTGTTTAGTAACTTTTATTAATGTTAACAATTTGTCAGTGGATTCTTTTGAAATTTTTATGTAGAGAGTTACCATCTGTGAATAATGGCAGTCTTATTCTCTTCTTTATACCTTTTAATTCCTTTTTCTTGTCTTATTGCACTGGCTAGGACCACCAGTAAAATGTTAGATAAAAACAGTTACTGTACGCATCCTTGTTTTATCTCTAAACAGAATGTTTATAACTTTTTCCCCATTAAGAACAGTATTTATCATTTTTGTTTTTTCAGATATCCTTCAGCAGGTTAAGGAAGTTCTGATCTTAGTTTGCTAAGAGGTTTTTTATAGCCGTGAACTATAAAATTTTGTCAGTTTTTTTCCTGCTTTTGAATTGATAAAATCAATTTTTCTTCTTTGCTCTGTTAGGGTGAAAAATTAAATTCATAAATTTTCCTAATGTTGCATTTCTGTGAGAAACCTGGGCTGGCAGTGATGTATTATCATTATTAACTTTGCCGGATTTGCTCTACTAGTATTTTGTATAGGTTGTTGCATCTATGTTCTTGAGTGAGACCGTCCTGTATTTTTTTTCCTGCTTTATCTGATTTTAGTGTGAAGACTAAAACTAGCTTCACAGAATGATTTAGGGAGTGGTCCCTCCTTTTGTGTCCCCTCGAGGAGTTTGTATGAGATGATGGTGTCCTGTTCTGTGAACGTTTGGTGGAACTCCTCTGTAAAATCGTTTTGGTCCCTCTTTTTTTTATTTGTTATACAAGACTATTTAAATTTCTCCATATCTTCTTGAGTCAGTTTTATTTAGTTATATTTTCTGGGAATTTGCCCGTTTTGTTTTGTTTCAAATGCATTCACTAAAGTTGTTAATGTTCTTTATTTTTCTGATTGCTGCTCTATCTGTAGTTGTCCCCTTTTTCATCCCAAATATTGATGATTTGTTCGTTTATTCTTCTTTTGACTAGTTTCATGAGAGGTAGTCTCTGTTTTATTAGTCTTTTCAAAGATTCTTTTGAATTTACTTCTCTCTATTTTTTGTATTTCATTAGTTACTGCTCTTTAATGTCTCATACCTCTTTTCTTTGAAATATTCTTTGCTTTCTTCAAGTTTATTCTTTTTTTTTTTTTCCCTGCTTTTTTCTCCCCAAATCCCCCCAGTACGTAGTTATATATTTTAGTTATGGGTCTTTCCAGTTGTGGCAGGTTTATTCTTTTGTTATTTCTGTTGTAAACAACTGTCAGGGAGCTAGCTAATTAATTTTCAGCCCTTTTTTTCAGTTACAGGCATCTAAAGCTATAAATTTTCTTCAGCTTTCATTGTATACAATTTAGTATTTCCAAGTATTTTTAAATATTCATTATGATTTCTTCTTTGTCTCATAAATTAGAAACATTTTTAAAAATTTCTAGACATATTGAGGTAACTTTATTTCATTGATTCTAAGATGAACTTTTTGTTTCCACATTTTAACACCTTATAATAAATGACGTGTTAGAGAGTGTATGAAATATCATATTTATCTTTTCTACCTTAATACCATTGTGGTTTATATATACTGATTCTTTTGAAATTGCTTTAGATTTGCTTTGTGACTTATTCCTGAGGTTAATTTTTGTGTGTGTTCAAGTGAGCTTGAGGAGAATCTGTGTAATTTGTAATTTTTTGTTTTGGATTCTGTGTAAGTACAACAAAGCAAACTTGCTAATTATGTTGTTTAAATCTGTGTCTTTACATATTGTCTGCTTGCTCTGCCAGTACTTGAGAGGAATGTTGAAATCTCCCACTATAGGAATGATTTCTTGATTTTTCTTCAGAATTCTGCTATATATATCCTATTAAAATATATTTTTTTAAGCTCTTCAATTAGGAGCTTATGTGTTCAGAATTGTTATTTCTTCACAGTGAATTAAACTTTGTTTCATTATGAAGTAACCTCCTTTATCCCTTGTAATGCTGTTGGTCTTTAAGTCTGTTTTCCTAATGTTAATATAGGTGTCCTATCTTTCTTTGGGTTAGTCTTTGCCTTGCTAACTCTTTTTCCATTCTTTTACTTTCAGTCTTTCTGGGTCTTAATTTGTTTGGTTTGGTTTTGCTTTTAAGTTTTTAGGTGTGTCTCATAAATAGCTGATTTTTTTATTTTATTTTTTATTTTTTAAAGATTGGCACCTGAGCTAATAACTGTTGCCAGTCTTCTTTCTTCTCTCTCTCTTTTTTTTTCCTTTCTGCTTCTTCTCCCCAAATCCCCTCAGTACATAGTTGTATATTGTAGTTGTGGGTCCTTCTAGTTGTGGCACATAGGATGCCGCCTCACTGTGGCCTGATGAGCAGAGCCATGTCCACACCCAGGATTCGAACCGGTGAAACCCTGGGCCACTGCAGCTGAGCGCGTGAACTTAACCGCTCGGCCACAGGGCCAGCCCCTAGCTGATTTAAAATTTAGTCTGTTAGTCTCTTTTTACTGGTAGGTTTGGCTTTATTAGGATTTTTTATATAGTTTCTACTATCTTAATGTGATTTGTCTTTTTAATTTTAAAAAATGTTTTCTCCTTGTATTCTTGTTTTTAAAAAAATTAAGATTTTAAAATCTTTTGTTTATTTTTTTCTTTCTACTGGTTTAGATTTATGTATTCTATTTCTATTCTTTTGGGGGCTAACCTTGCAATTTACCAGGCATACTTAGCAAAAGCTAAAATAAATAGGTCTCTTACTTCCCTGCAAAATTATACATGGACCTTAGAACTTTTAGCTATCGCCCTCTTCCTTTCTTACATGCTGCTACTGTCCACTTTAGTATGGTCATGTTTAACCTCACAAATTAGATTTTTTTTTTATGCAAACAATATTTGTTTAGATTTATACTTGTATTTTTCACCATCCTTTTCCTTCTGGGATCATTTCCTTCCTCACTGAAGTACATTCTTTAGATATTCTTTTAGTGAAAGTCTTTTGGGTAACTTTCAGAATTTCTAGCATGCCACTAAAGATATTTCCTTCAATCTTTAATAACTAAATTTTTGTCATTGCTGAACATGACCAGATATTCTTGAAATCCGTCTGTGGTTCTAACCAAGATGAATAAGGACGACAAAGAATCTGAAGCTGAGGTGATGCCTGAACGTATCATGCTTTACCCCTTGAATTGGTCAGGAGTTGACGTTGTCTTTATAACTAGTAATGTAACTGGAAGGAGATTAAGATCCTGAAATGGAGACTTTTCATTTCAGATCATCCCAGCTCCTTGAGGCTGCCTAAGACCCATGTCACTGGTTATTGGAGCTTCTGATTCCAAAATCTTTGATCCCCAAGACTGGAGGTAGCTCAAATCACCATTTTTTTTTTTGTTACAGCTCAGAGAGTGGCAACAGTGTGAAAAGACTGAAATCGGATCCGGACCCAGATGACAAGAATCAAGGTAGGTGATATCCTTCAATTCATTCTGTACTCATAATAGACATGAACCACAGTAAAGGGCTGCAATGCGTTGCATCTATGAATGTATGCCAGCCTTTGTCTCTAAGCAAGCCTACCCAAACTTAATTTGCCAAACTGTTTTATACCAGGCAGGGTTTATACCCAAGAGGATGTCAGCTGCCCTACAAACTAATATGTTAGCACCTGGTGGAACTGATAAATGACAATTGTGCTCTCCTACGAGTGCTTACAAAGCCAAACCCTGGTCGTATCACCTCTGTTCACAAAGGGTTTTTCTGTCTCCCCCAAATGGCAAGTTTCTTGCTTTCGCCTGGCTGGCTGCCAGTGAGGGGTAGGAGGCCTGCCTGCTGCTGATGGTTGGGTTGGACTGAGCCTAGAGGCTTAATACAGCTTCCAGGCGTACGCTTTCTTTGGTGGTTGCTTATATGTAATCACATCTAGCGCTGTATTCAGTGGCACCAATTGTAAGTGAAGGTGAGTGTATCCTGGGGGCTGGATCGGGAATGAGAAATTCAAGAGTGTTCTCACTTCTGCCCCTGCTCCCTGTGGGATGACACTCTGAGCTACACTCAGTGGGCCATCTGTAAGACAGGGCTTATGTTCATTTCTTTCTCAAAAAAATAGTGGATATTTTAAAATATGTATCTAATGGTTATTTTTTAATATGTATTACTGAGTACCAGTAATGGTCAGCTGTTGCTGATACATTTTGCTCTAGAATCTACTTTTAAAAAGGACATTCAGTGAAGAGTCTCCCCTACCCCTGTATCCTCTTCTGTCCAGTCCTTCTCAGAGGGAAACAGTGTTAGACATTTCCTATATATCCGTCCAGAGCTATCTGAGCATGTATAAACAATTACAAATATATGTATTTTTAAATGTTTTATTATAGATAACTTAAAACATATTCAAACGTTGAGGTAGTAGTATAATGAACCCCATCATGTAGCTTCAACAGCTTTAACACATATCCAATATTACTTCATTTATACCTTCCCAACTGTAGTATGTTGAGCAAATCCCAGACATCAAATTATTTCATCCATAATTATTCTGTATGTATCCCTAAAAAATAGAGTTCTTGTTTGTTTTAACATAATTTTACTATCATTATCACACCTAAAATTTTACAATATTTCCTAAGTATTATCAAATATCAAATTAGTGTTCATTTTCCCATAATTCTTTTTCTTGACAGTTGATTTTTTACAAATCAAAATCCAAGCAAGGATCAGACATTGTATTTGGCTTATATGGCTTTAAAAAAAATTATCGAGTTATAATTCACATACTGTAAAATTTACCCTTTTAAAGGACACAATTCAGTGGGTTTGTTGTTTTTTTTTTTTTTGAGGAAGATTAGCCCTGAGCCCTCTTTTTGCTGAGGAAGATTGGCCCTGAGCTATCATCTGTGCACATCTTCCCCTACTTTATGTGGGACACGTGCCACAGCATGGCTTGACAAGCAGTGGGTAGGTCCACACCTGGGATTCGAATTGGCAAACCCCAGGCTGCCGAAGCAGAACGTGCGAACTTAACCACCGGGCCACTGGGCCAGCCCCTCAATTCAGTGGTTTTTAATATGTTCACAACAATATTTAGTCATCACCACTATCTAATTCCAAAACCTTTTTATTACCACAAAAAGAAACTCGATGCCCATTAGCAGTTACTCCCCATTCTTCCCACTCCCCAGCTACTGGTAACTACTAATCTACTTTCTGTTTCTATGGATTTACCTTTTCTGGATGTTTCATGTAAATGAAATCATGCAATACGTGACCTTTTACTCCTGGCTTCTTTTCACTTAACATAATGTTTTCCACGTTCATCCATGTTGTAGCATGTGCCAGTACTTTTTACAGCTGAATAATGGAATCATGGTATGATATGGCACATTTTGTTTGTCCATTCATCAGTTGATGGACGTTGGAGTTGTTTACACTTTTTGGGTATTATAAATTATGCTGTATGAACATTCATGTACAAATTTTTGTGTGAACAAATGTTTTCAGTACTTTTGGATATACACCTAGGAATGGAATTGCTGGGTCATATGGTAACTCTATGTTCAACTTTTTCAGAAACTGCCAAATTGTTGTCCAGTGCAGTTGTAGTGTTTTTATATTCTACCAGCAGTATATGAGGGTTCCAGTTTCTTCACATCCTTGTCAACAGTGTTACTGTCTTTTTTTATTATATCCATCCTTGTGGATGTGAAGTGATATTTCATTGTTCTTTTGGTTTGCATTTCTCTAATGACTGATGATTTTGGCATCGTGTACTTATTGGCCATTTGTATATCTTCTTTAGAGAAATATTTACTCAAATTCTGAGCCCATTTTTAAATTGTTATATTTCTTTTTATTGTTGAATTGTAAGAGTTCTTTATATATTCTGGATACTAGACACTTGTCAGCTATGATTCACAGATATTTTCTCCCTTTCTGTAGGTTGTATTTTCACTTTCTTGATAGTGTCCTTTGGAGCACAAAGGTTTTAAATTTTGATGACATCTAATTTATTTATTTTTTCTTTGGTTACTTGTGCTTTAGGTGTCGTATCTAAGAAACCGTTCCCTAATCCACCGTCATGAAGATTTACACCTATGTTTTCTTCTAAGAGTTTTATAGTTTTAGCTCTTACGTTTCAGTCTTTGATCCATTTTGAGTTAGTTTTTGTATATGGTGTGAGGTAGGGATCCAGTTTCGTTCTGTGTGGATATCCAATTGGCCCAGCACCCTTTGTGGAGAAAACTGTTTTTTCCCCACTGGCACTTTTATTGAAAATCAGTTGACCAACATGTGTGGGTTTATTTCTGGACTCTCTTTTCTCTTCCATTGATCTATGTGTCTGTCCTTATGCCATTACCACACAGTCTTGATCACTATAGCTTCGTAGTAAGTTTTGAAATTGTGAAGTGTGAGTCCTCCAACTTTGTTCTTTTTCAAGATCATTTTGGCTTTTCAAGGTCCCTTGCATTTCCATATGAATTTTGGGATCAACTTGTCAATTTCTGTGAAAAAGGCAGCTGGGATTTCAGTAGGGATTGCCTGAGTCTGTAGGTCAACAGAAATATTGCCGTCTTATGGCGTCTTAATAGGCTAGTGTGTCTTTTAAGTCTCGTTTAACCTTTAGGATCTTCCTCCTTTTTCAATTTGTATTTGTTTCTTTTGTATTTTTTTGTACGAAAAACTGGATCTTCGTCTTGTGGAGTTTTCCACACTCTGGGTTTGCTGATTGCATTCCCATGGTGTTCCTTTATATCCTGTGTTTCCTGTAAAATGGTAATTACGTCCAGAGCTTGATCAAGTTGATTTTTGGCAAGAATACTTCGTATGTTGGTTTTGTGCTCCCTATTATCATTATTATTACTTTAATTAAGATACTCTTTTGTTCATTGCTTAATTTGCTTGTCATTATACCTTGGGAATTGTTCATATCCGAACATAAACAGCTACTGCATTCTTTTTTAAGGAAGTGTAGTATTCCATTGTGTGGCTGTAGCATAGTATATTTGTCTCATTTTCTATTGATGAACATTTAGATTGTTTCCATTCTTTCTCTATCCTGATGTTTCATTAAATAATGCTGTACATGCATCATTTTTCACATTCACAAATACATCAGGTTAAATGCTTAGAAGTAGAATTATTGGGTCAGAGAGGATATACGTTTGTAATTTCGATAAACGTTACCAAATTGCCCTGCAAAGAAGTTATCCCAGTTTATATTCCCATCGGCAATGTAGGAGTTGCATTTCACTGATATCTTTTTAATATACAGGAAACTTGCTAAACTGTGGCTGCTTAAATACGATAAGTTATACTGTGTGTGTTTATACACACACACACGCACATAAATAAAACTTCATAGAAATCTTAAATATCTTTCAACTAGTTAACTCATAGTCCTGTCTCTGGTGCTTATTCCCTGGTAAGAACTATTTGCATCGATCAAGGGGAAGGAGAACTGGTGTGGCTCCTTTAAACTATCTCAGGCAGACGCTTAGGTTTCAGATCCATCTTTTTTGTGCTTCTAAATCCCTTCTTCCTACCCCTCCATTCTTAGAGCAGAAGCTGGGCAAGAAATATCCTCTTTTTTCGGCCCCATAGTATAATGGTTCAAGTTTGGTGTATTCTGCCTCAGCGGCCTGGATTTGTGGGTTCAGATGCTGGGCGTGGACCTACTCCACTCGCCAGTCATGCTGTGGCGGCAACCCCCATATAATGTGGAGGAAGATTGGCACAGGTGTTAGCTCAGGACTAATCTTCCTCAAGCAAAAAAAAAAAAAAAATGATTAGTATGTTAGCTCAGGGCTAATCTTACTCAGCAAAAGAAAAAGAAATACCCTTTTTTACTAGGAGCTAAGACCCTGCAAGAGGAATATACCCTGAAGCTTGCTTCAGAGTCTTTTCCTGGACAGTAGAAGGATTAGCCCTGTTAGTCCCCCAGAAGTTAGCTCTTTGACCCTAATGGAGATTCAGGCTTCCCCCACTGGCGGCTGTGGACATAAGCTCTGGGCAGAGCCAGTAAGTGTACAAGTGTCCCCATCTACTCTCAAGTCACGCATCTGTCTGAATCCCAAGAACAGTCTCTCATAGCAATTTTCAGTATTATTTTGGTATGACAATGTGGTCCTGCAAATGCAGAAGTTGGCAGGAAACTTCACCAAATGGGTGAGATCAGAGGGCACCGCTTTGTTCTCTTTGGACAGTTAACTGCTTTTGGAATGAAATTTGTCAGAGTTGCAGTCTCTTTTCTTTCTTGAAACTTCCTAGATAATTGAGAGATTGGGTCTTTTGGCTTCAGCTCTACTGATGGCGCTACAGTCCAGATTCCTTGGTTGCGTTTCCGTGGCTGGCTTCCAGCCTTCCGTTAGGCCAGCTCTAATCCTCTGTAGGGACTCTGAACTTGATCCTTCTTTTCTAAGATAGACTCTAAAATACTTCACCCTTGAAATACTTAGTAAAACGATGTATCTCACTAAGCAGCTTCACATGAATTACTTTGCTGAGTAACTGATTCATACCCTTATAAAATATCAGGTGTTTTTTAAACAACCACATTTTTGTAACAGTACCGTTATGCGTTACTTAACAACGAGGATACGTTATGAGAAATGTGTCAGGCGATTTTGTCATGTGCGAATGTCATAAAATGTACTTACACAAACCTAGACGGTATAACCTACTACGCCCCCAGGCCATATGGTGCTAATCTTATGGGACCACCATCATATATACCGTTCATTGTCAATGGAAACGTCATTATGTGGCGCATAACTGTACTGGAAGTATCTTTGTTATGTGAAAGTAATAGTACAGTGAATGTTCACATAACAAATGGTAGACAGTTTGATGTTATGTCCCAAATTTTCACATCCCACCTCAAAAAATTTAGCCATTTACAATGAAGCTGTAAAATGCCTTTAACACATTTTCTCACATTCTCGCACATTGTGAATGCCGACCTGCTCTGTGCCAGGCCCTATGCTCTGTGCCAAGGGCATTGAATGGTGAAGAAGGGGCCTGGCCCTCAGCAGACCTAGGGTTAGAGGAGAATAGAGACAAGCCATCCCTCTCGTCATGAGGACTGCCCAGGCTTCAGCAGCCTTCCTGGCTGGAGTTCAGGGATGCCCTTGGCTCACAGCGAGATGTGGAAGTGTTCCTCCCTAATTTAAGCAGCCCAGGATGCTCTTTGAATTTTTACATTTGTCTTTTTAAAGAATTGTCTAAAAAGGTAGTATGTGCATTTCATAGAAAATTCAAAAGGGACAAGAGAGTGTAGAGTGAGAAGTTAAGTGTCTCCTGTTCCCCGCCCGCTCAGGTCCTCTCCCCAGAGCAGCCGCTGTCACCAGTTTTTATGTATTTTCAGACATTGTCATGCATATACATGGGCGTGTTTATTTTTCTCCCCGCAAATTATGGCACATACACACAAATCATGACTTTGATTTAGCACAGAGTCTTGGAGCCCAGTACACAGAGGTGCTTGACGCTTCGTACTGGCTGAGCAGTAGTCCGTTCCTTAACTGGTCCCTGTTAGTGGCCATTTGGGTTGTCTCTAGCCTTTTGCTGCTGTCAGCAGTGCTGCAGTGAATGTTCCCATGACCGTCATTTCAGTTTGAAGGACGTTGTCAAATTGCCCTTTGCTCCCTGAGCAGTGTATGAAGATGCCTGTTCGCCATACCTTGCCTCCTTATATAGTGTTTATTCTCCTCTGTTTAAAATCCATCTGTTTCTTTTTCTGTGAACCGTTAGTGCCTTCTGTCCACTTTTCTGTTCCGTTGTTGGTTTTGGAAGAACTCGTTGTATGGTGCAGAAATGGGCTTTTGTGGTATTTGTTGCAAACGTTTTCCTCCTTTCTTGTAGCCTTGTCATTGCCATCTCAGCAGCCACTGTCAGCTCTCATTTCACTTTTCCCCATCTCCGTGTTTTAACGTTGCTTATCTTCGGTGGCTTCTTTTTCCTTAGTAGGACTTTCTGTAAGACAAGCAGATATGCTGAGCTCTTGCACTCTGTGTACTGGCTGGTTGATAGCTCTTTTTGCTTCTCCGTGGTATTTTTTACTTACTCCTGATTTCATGTACTTGGGGCCATGTATCCTTTTCACATTTAGTTGAGGTCTGTGTTAGGGATTGTTAAGGCAAAACCCTGGAAGGTAATATGCTTCTCAGCCTGAGATAATGAGGTTTGAACTCCACCTCTTACTCGTCAGTGAGGTCTGGTATCATTTTAGTACATTATCTTTTGATTCAGATTGAGTTTATTGTTTTCTACACTTTTTTTTTGGTGAGGAAGATTGGCCCTGAGCTAACATCTGTTGCCAGTCTTCCTCTTTTTGCTTGAGGAAGATTGTCACTGAGCTAACATCTGTTCCAGTCTTCCTCTGTTTTATAGGGGATGCTGCCACAGTGTGGTTTGATGAGCAGTGCTAGGTCTGTTCCTGGAATCTGAACCCACAAACCCCAGGCCACCAAAGCGGAGCATGCGAACTTAACCACTACACCACCAGGCGGGCCCCTGTTTTCTCCTCTTAAGTGGCCTTTAATTGTAGCCAGGTCTTTCGACCTCCCCCGTCAGTCACATGGGGGATGCCTACATGTCAGGTTGCTGTAGTGACGAGTGAGGCTGGGAACGTGTGGAGGAAGGAGGAGGAGTGGAGCAGAGTTCTTAACTTTTCCTTTGACCTCAAGCCCTGTGTTTTCTAGATTGAGGCTTTCTGTCACTGAGGTGGCATAGTAGCTGTGGGTTTCCTGGGGCAAAAACCACCCCAGCTACTTGGTGACGTTCTGCCTGGTTTTGAAATGTGCTCCAGCTGTCCTTCAGTTTTCTCAATTGTGAAAGGAACACAGCCGTCAGATGCGGGCGCCATGGTGTGGAGGACTAGGGTTGTTGGAGGGCTTCTGTGGGTAACGCCCTCAGCACGGGGCCTGGCTTGTGGAAAGGACCCCGGCAACACTGGAAAGAGGTGGTGAAGTAACAGTCTTTCCTCTGTTTTGCAGAAGCCCTGCCCTGCGTGTCTCTTGGCAGCGCATCCCTGAGCGCTCCGTCCATCCACTGCCCGTCCGCCGCCGTCTGCATCGGCATCCTCCCGGGCCTGGGCGCCTACTCGGGGAGCAGTGACTCTGAGTCCAGCTCCGACAGCGAGGGCACCATCAACGCCACCGGCAAGATCGTCTCCTCCATCTTCCGAACCAACACCTTCCTCGAGGCCCCCTAGCTCTGCGTCCTTCCCACCGCGAGCTCCTGCCCAAGGGTAGACGGACGTGCCTCCTGCCGCGGGCACACCTCCCTCCGGAAACGCCTTTGCCTGCTTCCTGTGCACACTGAGACATGTTTAACCTCATCTAAAGACGTGCCAGAGTTTACTAGAGGCCCGACCTGTGTTTGATTTCTCTTTCCGGTCCAGTGCAGATGCCCAGACCTGTCCCTCCACCTCTTTCCTCAGCGCTGTGGTGGGGCGGAGGCCAGGTTCGGCAGAAATGCCGCTGGAAACACCCTGGGAAGGCAGGCGCCAGCTGGCTTGCAAAGGTTTGCGGTATATTACTTTCTTGCCGTTTTCTTTTTTTCCTTTCCCAACAGCACAAAGAAGCAAGGGCAGTTATTAGACAGGTATTGTTTAGACATTCATTTTAGACGAACACGTGCTTTGGTTGTACTGCGTTGTGGAGCATGCGGGACAGGACTGACCCGGTGATGAAATGGCCCGCTCCCCTGGACCTAACGACTTCTTCATGTTGTGTGACTAAGTAAAGACTATAAACTACATCTCTGGGGGGTGTCACTTAGCATCATCATTCACTGTGAAGTTTTCTCTTACTCTTGGCCATTCCTTCTCCTCCTCCCTTCTTCCAATCCCATTTAAGACTAAACCTTAGAGAAACAGCCCTTATTTCATCATGGCCAGAAGTCAGAAGTACTGGTAGGTCTGTGGGCGAGCTGATAGAATTCAGCAGCTCCTGGAATCCTGAAATTGCACATCCTGACTCTCCTCGGTGCCTCGCCGAGGCTCCCCCTCTGTTTGATACGTGTTATAGTTGTGGCTTCTAACCCTGCAAGCTGCTTCTAGTCCGAAGGTGCTGCGCTGTCCTTTCCTCCTCTCTTATTTGCGGTCCCTCCTGCTCTTCCCCTTCCCACACAGGGCAGCCCTGTGGCTGTGGGCAGCCAGGGCGCGGTGGTACTGCTCCAGCTCTTTGTCTCGTAAAGGGAGGCAGGGGCTCTCCCTTTGGGAGGGAGAGGAGGACGGGAGACCAGGTGTGAGGCCTCAAGGACAGAGGGAGGCATGGGCTTAAAAAAAATCTGGACTTTCCCCCGCTTCGGGGGAATGAGCCTGGACGGTTCTCTCTTCCCGTTGGTTCCTACGTCAGTTGTTTCTGCTTTCTTGGTGTGAGACGGAGAGAGAGACACACAGAACGTGTTGACACTGTGATGCTGGCAGGCAGAGAAGCTGCTCAGTTTTAACGTGGGCAGAGAGGCCCCTGGATCTCAGCCAGCCCCTCCTTTCCCTCCAATGCGGCGACACTCTGGTGCCCGTTGCCAGATGGTGACTTCCCTTCGCCTGTCACTGATGCCTTCTGAGTCCTTCCTCCTCTCAGAAGTACCGTGTGCTGATTGTTCCTGACTGTCAGTGCAGGCGCGCCGGCCCCTGCTGACAAACGAGACATTCAGGTGAAACTGCAGGCACCTTCTCTGCTTCATGCTTCCTGCGATTGTGCTGGTACCGAAGCGCGTATCCAGAGCAGCCTCACATCCTTTCAGCAGGCAGAGCGAGGGCTCCCAGTCACCGTGTTTATGTGGTTTGACTTGGAAGAGGCCGTTGTTCTACCTCTTGGCCTCTGTTGATGGTGGGGAAAGTTGACGAAGGGTGCAGGGATTAAAAACACACATTAGGGGCCGGCCCGGTGGTGCAGCGGTTAAGTGCGCACGTTCCGCTTTGGTGGCCCGGGGTTCGCTGGTTCGCATCCCAGGTGCGGACATGGCACCGCTTGGCACGCCATGCTGTGGTAGGCGTCCCACATATAAAGTAGAGGAGGATGGTCATGGATGTTAGCTCAGGGCCAGTCTTCCTCAGCAACAAAGAGGAGGATTGGCAGCAGTTAGCTCAGGGCTAGTCTTCCTCAAAAAAAATAAATAAATAAAAACACACATTAGCTCGAAAGCTGCTAAACCTGTAGGAGAACCAGATCTCGCTTTTCCTATACTGAATTTTGTGCCCCCAACTCCCTCCCCAGCTACCCTAACAGCTCGATTATGTTGAGAAGGGTGAAACTTTTCAGACTGAGATTTCTGCCCTGGTGTCTCCGGTGAGATTGAGACTCGCTGTGACCATTTCATCGTCTTCCACGGTCCCCATTCTGTAGACTGGAACTGAGACACAGCAGGCTCTAGAAACCACAAATAGCAAAACAGGGTCTGGTCTGCCCAGCAGAGGAAGCAGCCTTGCAAAGCATCCAGTGTGGACAGTATGGTTCAAGCCCAAAGAAAAGAAGAAAAAGCAGGGGTGACAGGAGACCCTTCTGTCTTCGTAAATAATTGGGACTTTATAACTAGGTAACAAGGGCTGAAACCCAAATGTGGCGTGGGTTTCTTTAAACCTGCTTCTGCTGTTGTGAGTGGTGGTGGTCTTACAGTTCTTGAACCGTGTGAGGGAGAAGGCTTGTCTCTGAGGAGTCCCACAGCCAGCTCTCTTTGGACTGTCCAGCTTGTGTCACACCACGCCCTCTCAGCCACTTCCTGCTGGCCGTCTACCTTCGGCTCTGCACCCGCCTGGGTGGGGAGAAACGAGCATGAAATTCACAGCATCTGTTTTTCCATCCATAAAAAGACGGGAGGCGGATGTGACTGGACCCAGAGAGGTGGCTGGAGGCCTGTGTACGCACCTGCCCTCTTCCCAGGACCCAGGAGGGGAGAGCCGGCTTCGCACATCCAGAGTCCAGAGTTGGGGTGGGGGGGGGCGCGCTTCAGCTTTTTCAAGAGCATTCTGAACTGAAAGTCGAGTCCCTACCAGGGGGTGACCTGGGCTAGCCCTTTGTGTCCTCATCTCTTTCACTCTCCACCTCATGCCTTTCTTCCCTTCTGTCTGCCTCCTCTCCACCCGAGACAAGCTTCATTCACCTGAGACTTCCCCACTGCTTCTGCTTCTCCTCCCTGGGAACTCAGCCTAGTTCCACCTTCCCTGGGTGTATCATAGTGGTTATGAGCTTGGAGCCAGACATTTACTAGCTGGATCACCTGGACAAGGTCCTTAACCTCTCTGGGCCTCAGTTTCCTCCTCAGTAAATAGGAATAATGACACCAACTTCCTAGCGAGGGTGAAAGATAATCTGGAGTAGGTCCTCGGTGCGGTATCTGGCACACAGTGCTCAGTAAATGGTCATCCTGATTCATGCTCTTACACTGGCGTCCCCCACTTCTGGGCAGGGTGTCCAGAGCTGCTGTCGGTGGTGATTTCTGGCAGGTTTTTCTGTCCTACCAGCATTCCTAAGTGGCAGCTAGAACACCGACACAATGAAGGGTCGCCTCTGGTCGTCAAAGCTCCAACTACCAGCTTCTGCTGTGTACCTCCCTCTAGCTAAATGTTAATTGCTCAGGCACACCCGGTTCCTTGGCTCTGGTGTCTTAGCCGTGGGTATGTGGCTCAGCTGTCATCTTAAGCCCCTCCGGAAAAACAAAAAGAGCTCAGTGGCAGCACACCATCATTTGCACTTGGGTATTTTCTTGATTTCCTGGTGTCCCCAGCCCACTTATGCATAACAGTGTGGAATGCAAGTTCTGCTCAGTGGGAGGCTAGAGTCTTGGCAACGCTTTTGTAGTTACAAGTTGAACACAAGAAGCCAGTCGCACATTCATGCCTTGGTGATGCTGGCAAGGACTGGCATTTGCTCCCTTACCTGCTGGAGCAACAGTTTAGGGGAGCGGGAGAGTGAAGCAGTAACAGGCCTCAGAGCTTGCAGAGGAGCCAGGCAGCAGGACCCAGAGGTGACCTTCCCTCCGAGCCTGAGGCTGTTGGCGGGGGCTCCTCCCTCACTGTCTGAGGAACAGTCCTGCACATCATTAGCTCTTAGGTTGATGTCTGTCTTTCATTCACTGTGTGCCGAGGGCCTGCTGTGTATGTGCCAGGTACTGTTTGGGACGTTCATGGACCATTTTTGTGGATGGTAGTCCTTCATCCTAAAAAAAAAATCCTGTGAAGCAGCTCTTCTCTACTTTCTTTTTCCACGGAAGATTGGCTCTAACATCTGCTGCCAGTCCTTCTCTTTTTTTGCTGAGGAAGATTGGCCTTGAGCTAACATCTGTGCCCATCTTCCTCTATTTTTTACATGTGGGACACCTGCCACAGCATGGCTTGATAAGCAGTGTATATGTCCGTGCCCAGGATCTGAACTGGTGAACCCTGGGCTTTCGAAGTGGAGTGCGCAAACTTAACTACTACGCTACTGGCCAGCCCCTCTTCTCTACATTTTCTAGAGGGAACCAAAATTCATGGTGGCATAACAACTTGCTTGAGGTCGCACAGGTAGGTGACAGAACCAGAACATTAATTTGAGCCTTTAATTTACAGCTGACTTTCTGGGATTTCAGTGAAACTTTTAAATAAATGCCAGCCCAGGTCTCAGTGGTGGGGACTCAGGGTGAAGGCCTCTTGCAGTTGGGTTTCCAGGTTCTATTTTCAGCCTGCTCTCCATGTGTCAGAACCAAGGAGCAGCTCTAAGGCTTGGTTGATTGGTTGGTTTTTATTGAGATATAATTGACGTGTAACATTTTATTGGTTTCAGGTGTGTAACATAATTGTTCAATATTTATATATATTGCAAAATGATCCATCATGACACAGAAAAATTTTTTTCCTTTTTGATAAGAGCTTTTAAGATTTAACTCTCTTAGCAACTTTCAAATATACCATGCAGTGTTATCAATTCTATCAGCATGCTGTATGTTACATCCCCAGGACTGACGGATTTGGGTTTTTTTAGGTGGTGTGGCCTGGTCAGTTCAGGCACATGCCTTTCTCCTGTGAACTCGGGCCCGCTGGGAGTAAAGGGCTTGCTTGAGTGATCCATCCAACCTCAGGCAGAGACAGGGGCAGAAAGGGCAGTTGTGGCTGGGGCGGCTCCCACATGAAGCCCAGAAGTGGGGGCTGCAGGCACCACACCTGAGGGAGTTGGCCCGTAAGTTTGCGCATTTGGGATGGACCCTGATGCAAGGCAGGACTCTGCCTTAACATGGCCCAATAGATGTCAGTCTCCCCAGGCTGCTAAGTTACTCCCAGGGGGAGGCGAAAGGGAGAGGTCTGCATGAGGAGTGGTCACCCCAATACCCCCGTGCCCTGGGGGCTGAGGAGGGGATGAGGCTGGGAGAAGGCTGCTCCCCTAGAGAAGCCTCTGGGCAATCGGAACTTGACAGGTCCTCTCAGGTTGGAGAGGGTACCAACTTCCCTGGGTGTGACATCCAGCTAGACTCACTTCAGCTACCCAACGGGAGGGTAAACAAGCAGTCTTGTGCTGTGTCGACCAGCACCCAGTCTTGCAGCTGGCCTGAGCAAGGGTGAGGCGTGGACCAAGGAGCCAGGCGCGCTGGTCGTAGGATTCCATCCATGCTGCCGAGCTGGCCCCTGGGTCCTTGGGGAAATCAGGGCTACCTGCGGTCCTGCAGCCCTCTAGGAGTGGAGGTCACCCTAAAGGATATTTCAGCCGGCGTTTGGTGGCCACAGAATCCGCAGAGGCACTGGAAGCTTAGGATGAAGACATCCGTCACTCAGTCCCCGAGGATGGCACTGGCTCCTGAGATCACCAGGCCCCTAGAGGTGGAAACTGCCGGGCACACCACCCAGGGCCAGCAGGTCACTACCAAGGATTACTGCCCTGGGGGGTAGGTCGAGATGACTGACTCCCAGTGTCCGTGGAGAGGGGGGCAGGTTCATCAGCAGCTCGAGCGGAAGCCGTTCAGTGCAGTGGAACAAGTGGGGGCTCTGGAGCCAGCCAGACCCGGATCTAAGTTCTGGCTCTGCCTCTCATAGATTCGATTAGCTTCTCTGCTTGTTTCCTCATCTCTGAAATGCTCCTAGGCAGGGGCTGTTGGAAGGGTTCATCCAGATTATGCCTGTGAAGCACTTGGTACAGAGCTGGAAACAGTGCTTAATAAATGGTAGTTGTTATTAGGTTACACATAAGCCTGTAGCAAAGGGGCTAGCTGGAACTCCAAGGGGGAGGTGGATAAGAGAGAGAGAGATGTGTTATGTGGAAGAGAGCAGGGGACTAGGACGATGGCTCGGGTTTCAAGATTGGTCCCCTGGCTGGTTTCATGAAGTTGGGCCTGGCCTGGAGGGGGCATGTGGTAGAAGCCAATGGCTGCTGTCCGCAGGGGCAGAAGCAGCCCTGTTCAGCATCCTCAGGCCAGAGGCTTTCACTGCTGCAGACCACGGGCTGAGCCCAGGGCTGGGAGAGCTGGAGGAGGAGCAAATGGGCGGCAGTGGCTGCTGTCCTGTGGGGGTGTGTGTGTGTTGGGGGGGTGGTGGAACGCAGGACAGAGTGTGGACCAAGAGGAAGGAGCGGAGGGCACCCTGCTGGGCCAGCATGTGGGGATTCCCAGGAACACTGGTGTGGGCTCTGCAGGGGCCAGAAAGCCTACAGTTGCTGTGGGGACCCATGTGTTCTATTCATCCGCAAATATTTATTGAGCATGTACAGTGTGCCAGGTTCTGTGCCCATGTAACAGAGGCACCCTGTTCATGTGGACTGCATGTCCCCAAGTAGCAGCTTCACAGGCTGCCTGGGGAAAGTGGTTTTCCTGTTTCCTTTCCCAGATGAGTGAGCCCATCGGGTCTGGGCTGAGGAAGGAGTTGACACAGGGACATCTGAAACTCCTTTATTACCCTGAGTATAACAGATAGAGAACATGGTCACAGTATTAAAAAACAGCAGGCGTTAGGTGCAGTCTACGACACAAAGGATGCCCCGGGGACACGTTCCTTTCAGAGTCTGCAGCCAGTTACTTGGAAGAAGCCAGTTATGATTGTAAAAATTTTATTCTCTTTAATAACAATAATTCCACTAAAATTATACAAAGTACATTCAATACTTAAGAGTGGCGGGGTGGGGAGAGGAAGCCAGTTTGGCCTGGAAGCATCATCAGTGACTGGAACAAAGGAAGCCCAGCTGGGCTGGGAGAGACTGGGGGTGGAGGTCTGGTTGTAAAAAATAAAAATGTGGATTGGTAAAAAAGGCCACGCACAAGGAAGCAGGGTGAGCGTGGGCGTCCGGGGGCCGGCGTTCAGGGGGGTGGGCATCCCAGGGTGGGTGCCCAGCTGGCGTGCTGCTGCCAGGGGGGCGGGGGGGGGGCCGCGCTCAGGCGGGCTCCGAGTGGGTGGGGGGCAGGTTTTTATGCTTGAAATACTGCACGACTTGTTGGGGCAGCTCCGCCAGCACTGCTTTGGCCAAGGTCTCTTTTGCTGCCTGCAGGGTCGAGGGTGAGGGGAAAGGGGGAAAAGAGGAAGAGTGAGGATTACAGAACGGAAGTTGTGAGGGGCCTCAGGCCCGGAGAGCTGCTACAGAAGGTGTCCCTGGAGGACAGGATCTGGGCGGAGGGACCAGGCTGGCAAAAACTAGCGTCCCCCATCCTGGCCCGTGCCCGCCAGCCCTCCACGCCCTGTGCCTGCCTTTATGCCGGGTGTTAGTAACTCAGCCTGAGCCCTTGTGATGCTGGGGAGTAAGGCCTTAGGATGGGTTTGTCTGTGGGAGGGTTTCCGGGGAAAGAGGCGGGGGAGGCCAGCTGCACAGCCTACTCATCTGGCAGACGTGGCCTGAGCACCTTCTTGGCTGCTATAAACGCCGTGACTGTCTCATTCACCACTGAATGCCCAGCCACAGGCCAGGCTCGGGGAGGGGCTCAGTCAGTGTCAGCACGAATGGGTGGCCGACGCCCAGCATTTGTCCTCAGGAAGCTAATGCTCCAGCGGAAGGAGCCGAACTATCTCAGGCCAGCCCAGGGGGTACTGGGCAGAGATGTGAGGACCACTGGGTACAAAACAGAGTGGTCAGTTCTTGCTGGGATTGGCTCCCAGGATCTGAGCCACAGCACTTGGAGAGGCCCTTATGGCCAAGGGGACTGAGGTCCAGAGACGTCAAGGGCTTGCCCAAGGCCACACAGTGTGACAGTGTGCCTCTGGTCAAACAAGAGTCAGGCCCTAGGCTGGCAGTACAGTTGTGGCATCTGAGAGACTGTGCTCCCTCTGGGGCTCCTTATGGGCCCAGCTGCCAGGGCAGCGACTAAGAAGCCAATCCTAGCCTCCTGTGGGCAGACCGGGGGTTACCTGCAAATGGGACCAGAGCCACCTCCAGGAACAAGGTGAGGCCACCAGTCCCCCCTGCAGTGGCCCTTAGGGAGGAGGGGGCCATTCTAAAATGTGAAGTGAGGAGGTTGGGTTAGGTGTGATTGCCAGGAAGGCCCCTCTCACCTCTGGGCCTTTGCACTGTCCCTCTGTCTGCCCTGAATGCTTTGCCTACTTCTGCCCGGCCCCGAGTTGGAGGGCAGGGCTTCCTGGGCTGGGCCCCGCTCCCCTGTGCTCCGTCAGCATGCTGAAGCAAGCGCTCACACTGTCACATAGCCTTGTCTGGGGGCAGGGCCTGGCAGGGTGCTGGGCACATAGTAGGCCCTCAGGAAGGACACAGTCAATGTTGCTGAGACTAGAGGAGCCTAGGATTGGGCAGACAACCCCAAGACTCCCCTCCTTGATATTAACTCTGGCACTGGGGTCCCCTACCGCCCCGCACCCCTGCCTGGGCCCACACTCACGTTGCGGAACTCTCGGAAGGGCACGAACTGCACGATGTCCCGGGCCGCCTCCTCCCCGGTGTAGGAGCGCAGCGTGCGGCTGTCCCCATCCAGGAATTCCATGGCCGCGAAGTCAGCGTTGCCCACGCCCACGATGATGATGGACATGGGCAGCTTGGAGGCCTGCACCACAGCGTGCCGCGTCTCCTCCATGTCGCTGATGACGCCGTCCGTGATGATGAGCAGGATGAAGTACTGCTGCAGGGGGCCAGGCAGCCGGGGCCTCAGCACAGCACCCCTCTCCCCGCCCCCTCTCCCAGCCCACACCCTCTGGCTCCTGCGAGGAAGGTGGCTCTTCTTCCCTAACTGTAGCCAAATCCCGGCCACCTTCCCCACTGCCTCGGCCCCCGCCAGCCTCTCCTCCATCTACACCCTGACCTGGTCGCAGCCCGAAGCACCCAGTGCCCTCGTCCTCCACCGTATCTGCCATCTCAGACACCCCAGCTCGGGGCTGAGGGCCCTGCATTCGGCCGGGCTCTGCCAGTCGCCACACTGTGGGACTCTGGGCAACTCGCTGTGCCTCAGTTTCCTCCCCTGCACAGTGAGAGTGGCTGCACCTCTCAAAAGAGAACACGCCTGCCGCGTGGCCGTGGCGCTAATGGACAGCTGCATCTGTGCAGTCAGGCCACGGCTGGGGAGGGAGATGCGTTCTGGCCAGTGGAGCCCGGGAGCAGCCTCCCCTCTGCCCCCAGTGCATGGAGGCCTGCCATCCTGCTCTGCGACCCTACTGTCCCTGCGAGCACGGCCTCTGAGAGGCCTGGCAGGAGCTAAGCAGGTCAGCTAGGCCAGTGCTTCTGGGGCTGTAGAATTCTGCCAGTAGAGAGTGGACGTGGGGTCACACACGAGACGCAGCCTCGAGTCCTGGCGGGAAGGGGCCTGGTTTGCACAGTTCTTCCATTCTGCAGACCGCCCGGGAGTCTGGTGCTGGTGTGTCTTTATGCCTCTCTGACATCCCTACCCGTCCTTATTCAAGAGAGAGGGCGGGACACTCAGAGTTCAGGGGCGACAGTCTCTAGGCTTAAATATCTTGTACAGTTTGATGTATTTATTTTTATTGTTATTTTCTATTTATAGCAAGTGATAACTGACTTTTCACTCACAGTGGGTTATAAACTTTCTTTATCAAATTAAGAAAAGAACTGAATAATTACTGTGGGCGATAGGTGGCTGTAGTATAAACTGCAAAGGTGGGGTGAGGGAGTGAAGTTCAGGAGAGCTCCCTGGACAATCCTGTGGGCAGAGACCCGGGATGTGAAGCTGGCCGAGACCTCAGTTACACCTCAGCTCTGTCCTTAGCATCCTGTATCCCCTTTTTGAGGAACTCAGTTTTCCCCACCCATAAAAAACCAGAAAAGCTCTTGTAGCCTCATATTCTCTGTTTGGGGCTTTTGCCTTCTAGTCTGACCCTTCTGATTCTCGGGAGAAGAATTTGGGGCCCAGACTAGTCAAGGTCAGGGAGCTAAGGAGGGCAGGACCAAGCCAGACCCCAGGTCAGCACTTGGCTACCATCTCACCCATCTGCTCCCTGCGGAACACACAGAAGACACAAGTGAAGCCCCCTAGGATGCCTCGCTCTCCTGCCTGTCCCCCAAGCACAACTGTGGACAAAAGCAATGAGGTGAGCTTCATGGCGGCATAGACTCCACCACCCTAACCCCCAGCGCCGGGCAGCAGCAGTCCAGCTCTGCCTGCACTGTGCCTTTAAGAGACCAATCCCTTGGCTGGGGATACCTGTTGCTATGGAGACGGCGGCCTGAATCCCTGTACTGGAGGGCTGCTGCCGCCAGGCCCCCATCCCTGGGGTTGGGAGGGCCTCATAAGCCATCCAGACCCTCGTCCCCCCACAGCCCAGCATCGTCCCAGCACCCCTTCCCTAAGTGGTCCTCAAACCCCACTTCCATCCCACCAGAAGTAGTCCAGGGCAGTATGTCCAAGACACCTAAGCTGGCAGGAAGGAAGGCACTGAGAGATGCCTGGCATGAGGAAAGGAAAGAACGCTTGGCGTGGTCAGCAGCCTCACCCTCAGTGGGTGGGACGGTCTCCCCTCTCCTCACAGCCCTCTTGGCTCTCTCCTTTCAGTCAGCCAGGCGCCTACACTAGGAGACGTGGAGAGCCCCGCCTGGGCCTGCCTCCCAGCCTTGGCGCCTTCCTCCCCAGGGAGGTGGGAGCAGACAGGGCCTGCAGTGCCTGGGGGCACCAAGTGACAGGGCAAGGAAGTCTCTGATAACACACAGTGACGGTGAGCAGACAGATGCTCCCTGTCACCCTCACATTGTGGTTCTCCTTGTAGAGATGAGGAGACGGGCTGAGAGAGGCTCAGTGGCCTGCTCAAGGCCTCACAGCCAGGAATGGCAGAGTCTAGATTCAAACCCAAGCCCGGCTGACTCCAAAGTCGGGGCTCTTTCCACAGTGTCCTCCTCACCGCCCGTGGCATCCGTGGCCTGCAGCTGTCTCTCCAATAGTGGGGCCCCGCACCGGGCGCTTTCCACAACCTGTCACCCAGCACCCAATGTCGGAAGGCCTGAGTGTCCAGCAGGGCAGCCCAGACCCATCGTGCTGGACAGTAACCCTTGCTCCTGTGTGCAGCCAGCCAACACACGCCCACCGCCACGTGCCCAGTCTTGGGTCAGCAGCCTGGGCAGTGGAAGTGCAGCTGCCCATCCTGGGTGGAGCCGAGGTTGACCAAGAGCCTCTAAGCTCTGTTACAACCCAGGGGTCCACGGCCCACCCCCCAAGACAGTTTAGAGGGGAGGTGGGAGGGGCTGTGGACGGGGACACTGAAGGGTGGAATCAGGCAGGAGGTGGGAGGGGGTCTGCCGTCCCCACCCACAGTCCTGGTCCACCTCACCCCACGCCTTCCCACCTCCACACCTTCCCCCCTTTACTTCCTTCTGCCTGGCACCCCCTTCCCAGCCACAGCTTCCACTCATCTGAGCTCCTCCGTCCCAGGCAGACGTGGAGGCTCTCCCCAGCCTAAGCTCTGCTCCTACTGCCAGAATCCCGCCTCGGGGAGGGCTCGTCTGGACACCGCCGTCTCCCCCCACACCCCGACAACTCCTTGGGTCGGCCCTGGCACCCTCTTCCGCTTCTCACGGCCCTGACGCCCTGTCCATACTCCAGAAACACAGCCAATCACTGGCAGGTGGAAGCAAAAACCCAAACTCCCAACACATTTCCAGGATGGAGTATCTCTGGCCTGTACGCAGAGGTTCTTCAGGTTTCTAGGGCTGAAAGTAGCTGCTTCCCCTAATGCATTTAACGTGTGATTGGATTTACCAGAAACTGACTTGACCACAGCAGTTCCAGGCAGAGTCGGGGAAGCTGCACTCACTCCCTGGCTTATTTCTGAGAAGCTGGCTGCAAGCACCCTGGGGGTCGGGCGGAGGGTGGGGGACATTCCCAGGGTCCTGGCTGCTTCCCTGCTCCCCTCCACTGGGACACCAGACGCCTAGGTGGCCAACCAGGAGTGGGCCACAGACAGCAAGGCCCAGGTCTTGTGGGCCAGAGCAGAGGGAAGGATGAAGGCCCCATGATGGGAGTCCCCTGGCCCCCCGGAACCTCTTAATGTCCTTCAGTGGCTCCCCACTGCCCTCAAGAGAAAATCCAGATTCCTCACTGGCTTCCAGGGCCCTGCGGGAGCCAGCCTACCTTTTCAACCTCATCTACCCCACGCCCCTCTGACACCACACTCCTTCCTCCAGTTACGCCCACAAGCCATGCCTCCAGGCCTTGGATACACGGTTCCCTCTGCCTGGGACACTCCACGCACACCCACATACACTCATGCATGTGCACGCATACACTTCACGAGACTAACTCTTAAGCATCCTCCGAGTCTCAGCCTGGTTTAATTGCGCGGCGTCACAGCTGCCATTTCCGGCCTGGCTCCCCCTGGGCTGCGGGCTGAGAGGGCAGAGGCATACTGTGCGCATCCTGGTCTCCAGTGCTGCGGAGAATACGTTCGGTAAAGACGTGCTGTGTGAACGAACTGGAGGGCGCGGGCCTGCCTGAAGAGATGCTCGCCCCCGCTCTCAATTTCCTGCACATGGGTGTGGACGCACATGCAGGTGTCTCCGGACAGGGAGGGTGAAGCCACACCAAGTGTTCCCCCAAAAGCAGCTGCACAAAAGCGCCAGTTAATCCATATATTATCTCCTTTTGCCTTGGGCCTAAATGTGCTCAGCGCCACCAAACGCTGGCCCAAGAGGTGTCCCTGGAAGATTCAGCCACCCACATTTATTGAGTGCTTACTGTGTGCCAGGCACTGTGCGGAGCAATCTACATGCTGATCTGGTTGAATCCTCACAACGTTCCTTGAGGCAGCTACTGTTCCATCATGCCCATTGTACAGGTGAGGAGACTGAGATTCAAAGAGCTTAAGCAACCTGCCCTGGGCCACGCAGCCAGGAAGTCGGGGAACCAGGGTTTGAACCAGGTTGATGGGCCTCGGGAGCTTGAGGCTGCACCACCGGGCAGCTCCACCTTCGGTGCACAGTGAGAGGTAGCATGGAGTAAAGAGAGGCAGGAGGTGGAGAAGCGGCTGTGTCTTCTTGGACATCAGAGTGGGAGGGGCCAATAGAGACTGCCTAGCCCTGCTCCTGCAGCCCAGAGATGCTTGCAGATGGCCCAAGGTCACTCAGCTGGGGTGGGTGACAATGCTTCCTGAAGGAGGGGAGCCAGGAGGAGCCCACCTCCCCAGGTTGGGAGGACCAGGCCATGATAAGTGGCCCGGGGTGTGGAAAGGATGAGGACTGGTCACAGGAAGCGCCAAGTTCTCCCCTCTGGGGGGCCCTCAGCAGTTGTTCCCCAGAGCTCAGACACCCTTCCTGGCCTCCCCTGGGGTCCAAGCCCCCTGCAGACCAGGATCCAGCATGCAAAGCCCCCTTCTCCCCCACACCCCATCTCCTGCCCAGTCCTGCCCGACCAGCAGGTGAGAGAGCCCTGCCCCACGGGGCTTCATTCCTGAGCCTGCCCATTCCCTGCCCTCCACAAGAATGCAGGCCTTGTCTCCATCCCTTTGAAAGCTGGCTCAGGCCCAGACCAGACTGGGCGGGACAATGGCCTGGCTGCCCATGGGATCCAAATGGGGTGCAGGCTGAAGGGCTGCCTCTCCTCCGCCCTCTCCTACCAGCCCTGGCCCCGCCCCCAGGAATTAAAAAGAAGCCACTCACAGGCCTGTCCGGTGGCTGTCCCACTCTGGTGGCCCGGACCCTCCCCGCCCCTGGGGCTTTACTGCTCCTATTTGATAAAGGCCTCAGCCCAGAAGGTGGCTTGTCTCAGGCCCGCAGCGCAGCGCCACGACCAGGCTGGCCCAGAGGGGATGGCGCTCCCCGCAGCAGAGACCACCGCCTGCCTTCCTTTCGACCGCACACTGGGTGCCCCCCCTGCTGGTTCCTGGTCCCTGGCGCCTGTGTCCCCTCTGCCAGGGGCTCGTCCCAGAACCTGTGCCACGGTCCTCTCTTGGGCTTCAGGTCTCTCGGGGTGCCAGGTGTTGCGTTAGCTCATCTCATCCTAACGCCACCTCCTCCAGGTAGGGCCTATTAGTATTCCCATTGGACAAACAAGCAAACGGGTTCAGAGAAGTTAAGTGATTTACCCACATCACACAGTAAGGAAGGGACGGGGGCAGCATTTAAACTCTGGCCCCAGGACCCCCTCCTCACAGACCCTCCTCTGCGGCCTCCCGAACACCAGACCATGTCCTGCTGTCCTGCCCTCCCCAGGCCAGCCCTGCTGTCCTCTTCTCTCCCTCTCATGACCCCCGCTTCCATCTTTGCCGCCCCCTCCGGGAAGCCCACCTCCACCTGCCTCGTGACCAGGTGGGAGCCTCCCTCCTCTGGGTGGTCCCAACGGGAGCAGGTCCCTTTCCCTTTGGGAGAGGCCCTAACTGAGCCCCTCCTCCGCCTCCTGAGCCTTGCACAGCGCACTGCCCACAGCAGGGCCAACTTAAATCCATCCATTCCCGGAGCACGACGAGGGCCCAGTGCAGGCCAGCAGGGGTGACAGCCCGGCCCCAGGGCCGAGAGTGCAACAGGGGAGACAAAACAGAGGAGACACGTGGATGTGAAGGAGATGTGGCCACCATCGTCAGAGTCAAGACGGGAATACACAGAGAAGGCCGGGGCATTGACTTCAGATGGGTGGTCAAGGAAGGCCGCTGGGGCTGGCATTCGAGGGGACACTGAGGAAGGGGACAGAGCCAGCCAGGCAGAGAGTCGAAGGAGGACTCTCCAGGCAGAGGAGACAGCAGGTCACAGGCTCAGCGGGGGCAAGCTTGGCACGTCTGAGGGACAGGAGGGAGGTGGGTGGCAGAATGGTCTGGAATGGTTGTCAGTGAAGGAAGGCGTAGGGTAAGGAGAGGAGGTCGCTGAGGAGGGAGAGGCTGGGGAGGAGAACGGGCAGCAGGGCGAGAGCGGTGAGGGTGGCTGCGCAGTCCAGTGAGGGCCGGCGGTGGCCGGGGCAACGGGGCAGCGGGCGGGTTCGGGGTGATATCTCGGATTCAGGGTGGAAAGGACAGTCAAGAAGGGACTTCGGCATTCATGCAGCAACCCCTTCCTTGCAGAGGAGGAAGCCTGGGGAGGGGCAGGGGCTTGTGGGGTCTCCCAGGGGGTGGGAATCAGACCCAAGTCTCAGTGGCAGTCCAGGTTGCACCACCTGGGGCTGGGGGCCGGGATCGCAGCCTCAGCTCGAGCCTGATGCAGGGGACGGGGCACGGGGCCTGGGAAGTGCTACTTGGGGCACTGCCCTTGGGGCAGGGGGAGAAGACCCCCAACTCACGTGGCAGAGTGAGGTCAGGGCAGGTGCTGGTGGAGGGCAGGAGAGGGGGCAAGGTGACCTTTGGTGACTCCAACACTGGCACTGGGCCTGGCCTGGGGGGCAGGGAGAGGACCAGGGATACAGATGCCCAGGACAGCCGTTTGCCAGATATTCCAGATGCCACGCAGCAGCCGTGGCAGCCTCAGGTGGGCCAGGCTCCAGCCTCGCCACTGAGCACCCAGCCAGGGCCTGGCGGCTCTGCAGCCCTCAGTGTCAGATGGGGGCTGTCCTATTGGAACCACGTGGCCCAGAGGGTCAGCTTTAGGGCTGCAGGGACCGCGGTCGCCAGTTTCCATGCGTCTCAGGAGTAATGAGTACCCTCTGCCCTGGGCAGGCCCCACCCACTGACTGCAGCCCTGTTGCCCACCAAGCATGTACAGAGCTGCTGCGTCTGCCTCAAGTCTGTGCTCCAAGAAGCCAGGATAATCATGCTGAGCTTGATCCAACCCTCTTACCATCTTTACAGGTAAACTGAGGCCCAGAGAGAGGCATCTAGGCTTTTAGAACATGGGAAGGCAGAATACCCAGCTGGCCAGGCCCACCGGGGTGGGTGGGGTAGGGAGGATGGGACTCAGTCTGGCCACGGCTCATGACAGGCAGGAGGGCCCAGCAGTGCCAGCCCTGTCCTGCACATCCACGCCGGTGGCTGTCTACTCACCGTGGCCGTCTGCTGCTGCGTGGCCTGGGCCGCAAACCGGGCCACGTGGTTGACGATGGGAGAGAAATTGGTGGGACCGTAGAAGCGGATGTGGGGCAGGCAAGCCGAGTACGCCTGGGCGATGCCGTCCACGCCTGCCTCGGGGAGAAGGGTCTGGGTCATCCCGGTCCTCCCTGCGCCACATCCACTCTCATCCCGACTGCTGACCAAGCGTCTGTTTCACGCTCACCCCAAAGGCCCCTGCCGAGGCCACTGCGGGCTCTGTGAGACTGGAAGCTCCCAGAAGGCAGGGCCAGGGTGGTATAAAGCAAAGAGCCCTGAATGTGGAGTCAGACAGACCTGAGTTCGAATCCTACCTTTGCCACTTCTTAGCTGTGGCACCTGGGGCGAGCTGTCTAATCTTTCCGAGCCCGTTTCCCTGTCTGTCAGTGGGACCGAGAATCCATACCCTTGTCCTGTTGGCCAGAGTAGGTCCCATGGGCTCTTCCCAGAGAAGGGGCGCGGCAAAGCCTGCAGTGGTGCTCTGGAGCATGGGAGGCCATCTGGAGGTCCTTCTGGACATGCTATGGCTTCTGCTCAGGGTTGGGGGTACTGACATGCTTGCACAGCCCCTGCACACAGTAGGTGCTCTGTGAACAGCTGCTGCTCCGAGCCGAAGAACGTCCCCTGCCCTGTGGCCCTGTCCAGACGCCTCTGGCTGGGGAGGAGGTTAACCCACCAGAACCTGGACAGAACGTCTCTGGTGACCTGCTCCAAACCACAGACCCAGCAGAAGTGCAGGGCCATGTTTCCGGCCAACAGATGCCCATGGCTTCTGAGTCTCAGCATTGTCCCCGAGTTGGCAACTTGATGCATTTCCTTTCCAAGTACAAACCTGGCCCAGCTTCAGGGATGCCCAGGGAAGGTCAGTGCTACACTCAGCCAAACCCTAGGCTGCAAGGTGTCACGGCGATAGGGACCACCCTCCTCCACACCCTCCTGGGTCCCCTTCTCCTCCGATAGTTTCTTAACTGACTCTGGGAGGCCCAGGGGTGAGCACAGACACCAAGCTCACTTCCTGCCCCTTCCTCCTCTCCTCACCCCCCAAGAACCCTCAGTCTTTGGGTGCCAAGGCTCCTTGTCGAAGGTAGGGGGTGCAGGGTGGGGCAGGGCCAGGCCCTCCCAGCAAGGGCGGAGGGAGGTGAGAAGGCAAAGGCCCAGAGAGGTGCAGTGATCTCTCCAAGGTCACACTGCCGGGAAAGGGCAGCAGCTGCCTTGCATCCAGGACTGCCTGACTCCAACCTCCAGCTCTTCCCCATCTGTCACTCTGAGCACGTGTGAGGGAGAGGGGATGGGAGAAAAGGACGGAAAGCTGGACTCCGCCCCTCCTCCCCCCAGGGAGATGGCCAGGCCTGGCAGGAACCCAGGGCACATGCAGGTGGACCTGACACTCACCCGAGCAGAAGGGGTTGGTGGGGTTGAAGTTGATGGCAAACTCATGGGAGACCTGAAACACAGAGAAAACGCTGAGCTCACAGCCTCCCGGCCCCAAAACTGTGCCCAGGCCCCAGCCCCACCAGGCCAAGGCTCCCTCTGACGGCACCTCTGCTGCCTGACCCCACTCCCAGGCCAAGGCTCTCCAGACCCCCGCATCTGCTTTTGCCTCCACGGCTGGCTGCTCTGACCCACACGGAGGCCCAACCACCCTCACTTCACAATGGAGGAAAGAGAACATTCCACAGCCCTACAGTCTCTTCTGGGGGGGCAGGGCTGCCTAAGCCTCCTCGATCCACTAGGAGAGTCCCTCAGTGGGACAGAGACGCCTCTGAGGGCGGTGGGCTCAAGGAGCACTTGGAATGCCCTCTGTCACCCACTGTCACTCTGGTGGGGGCTGCAGTTAGTGTCCCACCTCTTTGGGCCCCCAGGGCTTCCCCCCATCTTCACAGTAAGCACAGCGCTGGGAAGAGACGCCCCGTCTGCCAGAGAGACAAGCCGGGGGTGCGCTGACAGCCCAATTAGAGCTGGGCTGGGGGTCAGGAAGCAGAATGGGGCCAGAGAGGGCTGTCACAGGTCCCCGGGGCCCAGCCCCGAGCCCAGGGGGAGCATCAAAGGCTGGCCCCGCACTCTCCCGGATGCCGCTGGGCCCACAATAATCTGGGAACACAGAGGGACCCTAACCAGACACCGTTCAGGGCTGCGGGGGCTCAGGAGAGGCCAGAGCGCAGATGGAGGACCCCCGCTCACCCTTCCTCCCTCTCCCTGCGGTCTCACAGCCAAAACCCCCAGCCAGTCCCCTTCCCACTGCATGCCACACCCCACACTCAGCGCTTTGCAGACATCCCCTCACTCCTACAATGACCCAGGGAGGAAAAGCCAGTTACTACCCATTTTCAGATGATGAAACAGACGAGAATGTTCCCATGGTCTCCATTTACTGAAGGGCAGAGTTGGGGCTAGAACTGGGATCCGGCTGCCTCCTGGGCTGCCCTTCCATGAGCCCACGAACCTCAGAAGGTGTTCCCCTCACGCGGGTTTTAAATTAGGAGGATGAAGAGGTCTCAGGGAGCCTCTGCCCAGTGAGAGCTTCAGTCTGGGCACAAACAATCCCAGACAGGCTCTTCAGCTCGGAGACACCACAGTGGGGGTGCTGGGAAATCCCACCAAGTCCAACATCCCCATTTTGCCAGTAAACAAGATGAGGCCCAGAGAGGGGAAGCCAGGTGCCAAGGTCACACAGCAGAACAGGCCTGAGACCCGAGCTCCTCATGCCTCCAAAGGGGTTGGACTCCCAGCCTTGGAGAGCCCTGCTGGACCAAGAGGGGAGGGGCTCGAGCAGGGGAGTCCGCCCTGTCCTGTGAGTGGCGGCTGGCCTGAGGCGAAGACCCCTGGCTGTTCTGGGGAATGCGCGTTTGCTCTTTGCTCCCACAGCTGAGAGCTGGCCTGAAGCCAGTCCCCTGATGTCCCTCTTGGGCCCTGTCCCTGCCCAGGGGCCTCTTCACCCTGTACCCAGTCTGGGCTCCAGGTGTGGGGACTGGAGGTCCTTGTTGCCATGGCAACTTCATGAGCCTCTATAGAGACGAACAGGGGGGCTTGTACGGAGGGGGCTGAGAGAGGAAAATGGTTGCCAGGGAAACGGGCCTCCCTTGGGCCAATGACTTCCCACAAAATCAGATTTTAGGAGATTTTAGAGACCAAGGGGGAGAAGCTCCCTCCTGAAAGGGATGGATTAATATTCGGCTTTCTCCGCCACCCAATCTCTTCATTCCCCACTCTTTGCCCTCTTCCTTTGCAGGAGGGCCTGGAGGTCAAGTGGGTGGGCCATAGGGGTCACCCATCCACCCCGAGGGCTCTCAGGTCCTGTGCTCCAGCAGCTCCATTTCACAGGTGGGAAACCTGCGGCTCAGAAGGGCCGGGGAACACCCAGGTCCCACAGTGAGCCCACAGAGCCAGGACTGGACCTGAGGCACAAGGGGCCGTGTTGCCCACGGCAGCCCAGCCCCCTCCCACGCTTGCTGCCTTGGTTTCCCCGAGACACGCCAGCAAACAGGACAAGCTTCCTGGAGGCCACGCCAAGCCGATTAGGGGCCCCTGGGGACCGGCCAGCCACAGGTCTTTGTCCTGGGGCTCCCTGCTGCCTTCTGACAATCAGTGGCCCCGTTCATCCCACCTGGCGGCCCTGTCCTGTGGTCAGTGAGTTAATTAAGAGGCCACTCCCTGTGGCCCTGGCAGGGGCAGGGCAGAGGAGGGGGGCACAGAGGGAGCTGAAGGGATCTCAGAGTGACCATCCTCTCGGAACCTCAGTTTCCCCATCTGTAAAGTGGGGAGAGTCATAAACTGTGCTCTTCCCCTCCCCAGACCTTTGTCCGAACCCTTCCTTCTGCCCGGTCCCTCTCTGCATTGGGGTAACTCTGCTCACTTGACGGTCCCAGCCTTCATGCCATCACCTCAGGGACAGGCTTCTGAGTCCCTCGGCCACCGGGCAGGGCAGGGATCCTCTCTGGGCTCACGGCGCCCAGGGCCAGGGAAAACTGAGGTCCCAAGGACAGGCAGCCGAGGGGCACGCTCCTTCTAGCTCCTTCCAGCTCCCCATCCTCAGAGAACCAACACCTCTGTCTGCTCAGGCCGCTGGGCCCCAGATTCACTGTCGACAGATAAGTACTGCACACCACATGTGAGCCAGGAGCCAGGACACACTGAGCAACCAAGTGCCCCCGAGCGCTGAGCCCTGGAGGGAGATGATCAACACGCACAGCAACACATACAGAAGTGACCAGAGCTCCACAAGGACGGTGCGGGCAGGGAGGCGGGGCCCCACGTGAGCCCGCTCAGGGAAGGCCTCCCCGAGGGGATGACCTCTCGGCTGAGAAGTGATGTGGGAAGTCAGTGAAAGAGAACCACAGGCCAAGAGACCATGTGCAAAGGCCCTGAGGTAGGAATGAACAGAAGGTTCAAGTGGCAGCAGCAAGACGAGTTAGAATGGGAGGGGGTGAGGGGCCTGGCGGGCAGGCCGGGCAGGCTCTTGCGGCAGCGGGAGGTGGGGCTGAGCCCGGTTCCAGCATCCCTCCTGGCACCGCCGAGCACGCCAGCCCCGCCAAGCCCCAGCCTCCCCAGAGCTGCCCTGTGACATTTCCAAGGAGCTTTTTGCGCAAGAAAACGTCTCATTCAGCCAGAGTTCTTTGAAAGCTGGCTGGTGTCCTAGCAACGGGCTCTTGCTGGGCCTGGCCGCACCAGCCCGCCCTGCCCCCAGCGGCATTGCCATGTCTGCCCAGAGCCCCAGCTGTAGGCCCGCAGGATCCTGTCCCCCCCATACAATGGCCAGCAGGCCACTCCCTGAAATTCCAGATGAAAATCATCCTCCCCGGAGAGGAGGCGAGGGGAGCGCTCACTCTGGAAACGGCATGTGGACAGCAGGGCAGACGATCGGGGGCACTGGCTAAGACAGACCTGCAGATTTAGGAGCCTCTGTGCCCGCAGCCCCTGGCTCCTCATCAGAGAGGCGGCAGATTCTGAGAATAAACTTTAGAGTCCGTCTGCCCAGTTGGAACCCAGGCTCCCCGTTGTGAACATGACCTTGGGCCAGTCACTCCAGCCTCTGTTTTTTCACCTATAAAATGGACATCTCTCCATCCCCCCATCCTGCCTGCCCTCACCCCAGCCAGTCCCCGATCAGCAGCCAGAGTGGGCCTTCAAACATGCCAACTGGATTATGACACCCCTCGTGGACCCTGCAGCGGCAGCCTGTTGCTCTTTAATACGTGTTTGAGGCCCTGCCTGGCTGGCCCCTCTCCCAGCCGCATACCTCTCCATCCTGCCCACCTTCCATGGCGAATCCATCATGCCCACTTTCTTTCAGTTTCTCCAACTCCCCCTGCTCCCTCAGCCTCCCAGACTTTGCACAGAATGTTCTCTCTGCCCTGAACACTCTCCCTGCCCCATCACCACCCCCGGTCCCTCTGCAAACTCCTACTTTCCCTTTCCCTCTTGGCTCGGACCTTGCCTCCTCCAGGAAGCTTTCCCTGATACCCCAGGCCAGAAGGGTCCTCTTCTGGGCTCCTCCCAGGCCCGTGCTACCCCATCTCAGCACTGATGACCCTGCCTGTCTTCAGGGTTGCCAGATGGAATACAGGATGCCCTGTTCAATTTGAATTTCAGATAAACAAGGCATAGTTTTTAGTATAAGTATGTCCCAGGCAATGTTTAGAACACACTTATACTTAAAAACCTTGTTTATCTGAAATTCAAACTGAACTGGGTGTGCTGTTTTTATATGCTAAGCTAGCATCCTACTTGTTTTCCCCACCTGACTCGGGTACCAGGGGGCAGAGGCCACAACTGTCCTGCCCCTTGTTATCGCCCCGGTGCTTGCGTGAGGCGCCGGCTGAGAAACAGGTGTGGGGTCGAGGGAAACGCAGAGAAGGCAGAGCAGCTGCAGCCCCAGCGCCAGCCCTTTCCAAAGCAGACCCCGGAGAGGCCGTCCACGTGAACCCCATCTCCACCAAAAGAGAAGAGGCCGGCCTCACTCACCTTCCAGTCTGGGGGTAACTGGGCCCCAAAGCCCAGAGCCGGAAACATCTTGTCACTGATCAGAGAGAGGAGGAGAAACTGTGAGACAGCTGGACAGGGCCTCACCTTCCACGCCCCCCTCACCCCCCCAGGGCTCGGCCCACTCTGCCTTGCACACCCCCAAGGACAGAAAGACAAAGCTCACCACCCCTAGAAAAAGCTCTGTTCAATGAGCTGAGCCCAAACCCACCTCTGGGCACCTGGTGACCCCATCTGCACCTGTGGCAGACATTGCTAATCAACCACAGCACTTCTAACCAATGGGCCTGGGTGCAGCTTCTAGATCCTTCTCAAACTGAGACCTCGGGCAGCCACTAAACCAAGATCGTGGTGGACGTGAAATGGACTGCCTGTCTCTTGACCTCCCTTTTATGGCTTGGAAGAACTGTCCTAAAATGAGAACTCTGGCTTAGCACTCAAGGCCCTTCATCATCGGGCCCCACAGCCTAGTCTCATCTCCTTCCACCTGTTGTCCCTCACAACCTACTCCCCTAGCCCTGGCCACTTGCTGTCCCCAAACACACAGGGCACCTTCACACTCCAACTTCAATCCTGTCGTGTCCCCTCCTGAAACACCTCTCCTCAATCTGTTCCCCATGGCAAACTCCTACTCATCCTCCAAGGCCCAGTTCAAATGGTCCCTGATACCCCAGGATGCTGCTCTCTTTGGTGCTCCCACAGCTCCTGCCTCACGTGTAAACTGGTGTCTCGGGACTGCGGTGATTTCTTCCCCTTGAGGAGGGCTTCCCCGAGGGCAGGGACCCTGTCACATCTGTTCATTAGTTCAACAGCTATTTATCGAGGCTCCCCCTGGCGTGTGGAGGACAAACCGTCAGGGGCCAGGGCAGAACAGGGGGCCAGTGAGGAGGCTACTGAAGCGGTCTGGGCAGGAGGTGATGGTGCTCCAGCAGGCTGGGAGCAGTGAGGTGGGAGCAGAGGTTGGATTCAAGGATGTTTTGGAAGGATCTGCTGAAAGGAAGAGGGAGGAGATGCGGGAAAGGAGTGAAGGCTTCTGGGGAGTGGTGCTGCCTCTCAGTGGGATGGCGAGAGGGACAGGGAGAGGGGCAGGAGCAGGGCAGGGCTCCAGTGCTCGCTCGGCGGGGCCTTGCTCAGTCTGAATGCCCGTGAGAAGGCTCAGCGAGAGGGCTGAGGGGGCAGCTGGAGCAGCGACAGCAGGCTCCCCGACCCGACCACGCAGATGGGACTTCCACCTCCCTTGCTCTGCATGTCCTACTTCTTTTAATGTGGCCTGGGATCACAGCCGCCCCTTAGGCCCTGAGCCTCCTGGGAGTCAGAGGATGGTCCTCAGGCTGCCTCTCTCGAGGAGGCCAAGTGCACACAGGATCCCCGAGTCTGCTCTCGTTCCTGCCAGGTCTCTGGCATCGGCACCTTCCTCCTCTGCTCCCCATGTGTTGGCCTCCTGGTCACTCCACCCTCCGACCTGGAGGTCCCAAGGAGCACCACCTGTGACAATGACGCCACAACCCTCAAGTGACTCCTGGATCCTCCAGGGCTCTCTGGACTTCGCATCTGGCCCATGCTGTTGGCGGCCACACCCTCTTCACAGCTGTCTGTCCCTGCCTTTCCACCGTCCCCACCCGAAGTCCTCCAGGAAGCATGGCGGGCAGGGAAGAGGCTGCTCCTCTGAGGTTCCCAACAGGAGCGAGGCTGTCAGGCCGTGAGGACCCGGGCCCAGGAACGAGAATGTCTGGCTTCCAGTCCTCCTGATCCATGTGACTCTGAACAAATTCTCCACCCCACCCTGGGCCTCCATCTCCTCCGCTCTGAAACGAGAGCTTGCAGCAACAGCAAAGCAGTGTCACCTTCTATCTTGACTCATTCCCTTACTGGCTATTTGGTGTGCTTTGTGGAGAAGGACCCCGTGTGGATCTGGGCTCGGTAGGTAAGAGTTCAGCAATCGATTAGCAATGTCTGCTACAGGGATCAGAATGGGCAATAATGGCACATATGCCATGTGCTGGCCATTCCTAAATTTGGTGATCTCTGGGTCCCTTCTACCTTTGACAGAATGAGCTTCTCAGGCTGGACGGAACCCGAGCTGACCTTCAGAGTCCCTCCCCAAGCTTACCTGTCATAATCCTGGATGATCTGCCCGACAGCCCAGATGGCTGACAGGTATTCGTTGGTGCCCATGGGGTTGATATAGTGCAAAGAGGACGGGTCAAGGGGATTCCCGTTGGAGGCTGTGAAGTCTATCCCAACCTGCAGAGTGGGGAAAAAGGCCCCCCAGTATGGCCAGAGACCCCAGCTCTCTATCTTACCCCCAGGGATCAGAGAGGCTGACGGGACATGGGAAGACCTGAAACCTGGAAACTGTCTGATTGTATTACTCCTCTGGCTCTAATGCCATCTGTGGCTCCCTATTGCCCAAGCATAAAGTCTATGGCCCAGATGTGACACAAGGCCAACTTACAGCCTCTAATTCCTTTCTCCCCCCACTGTCACTACCCACCCACTTATCTGTTCCCATTTCCAGGCCTTTATTCATAAGGTTCCTCTGCATGAAGAGCCAGGCCATCTTTTCTCCCTATCCAGTTCTCCTCCATCTTTTAGGCCCAATTCAAATGCCACTGCCCCAGTAAAGCCTCCCCAGATGCCTCGCTGCCACCCCAAGCCATCTCCCCACCATCCCTCAGACCCAGGGGCCCTGGACCTGGTGCTGCCTGGTCGGGCAGGGCCGGCTCCCCACCAGACTCATCGCAGGCCAGACCCCTGCCTCCAAGGAGCCAGGTCCAGGGCTGGGCACAGAGCGCCGGGCTGGTGCTCCACAGGGACTGGGGCGACGCGTGGGCAGGGACCCGGGCTCCACTGCTCTCTCAACCCAAGAGAAGCCTAGCCCAACCCCAGAGGAGCCGCACGGAGCCTCGGCCAGGACTGCACAGCAGCGGCGTTAGGAGAGGGACCCAGGGCAGAGCCGGCCGCCTTGGAACTTGGTGACCGTGGGCTGAGGCTGCTCCCCAAGGTCAGGGTGGCATGTCCTAGTCCTCCAGGGACCCCTGCAGGGCGCAGGCTAGAGCATGGCACACGGGAGGTGCTCAGTACGCATTTGCTGAATGACACCCGCACACAGGAGGAACAGGAGGGCCCGGCCTCTCTGTGGGGGAGGGGAGGGGCTGTGGACCAGCGGGGCTAGAGGTCAACAAGGCCAATCCCCTGGCTCCACATAGTCCTGCAGACGGCCTGCAGCCCCCATGGGATACAGAGGTGCTGAGGGAGAGTGCTGAGGCAAGACAGGAGGTGGGCCAAGCCTGGGACCCCAGCAGGCCTCCCGCTGGGCCTGGGCCTTCCCTCCGGGTGAGCCACAAAAGACCAGGTAAACGGGGCACACTCCAGGTCCCGGGCAGAGGGACAGTCCATTCTTTCAAGCAGCATGTGCTGAGCACCTGCTTCCTGCCGGGACCGTGCAATGTGCTGAGCCCGGAGCCGAAACAAGACAGTCCTGCCCTGAGGGCACTCAGTCTAGTGGGTGGACCAACAGGCACCAGCGAGAAATACTCAAGATCATTTCAGAGTGCCCTGAAGACAGTGAAATAGGAGAAGCGACAACGAGGAACTGGAGGCATCGGGGGAGGTGACAAGGAGGTGACCGCTGTGCCACGGCCTGAAGGATGGCAGCGCGGCAGCCAGGAGAAGGTACCGGGGAAGAGCGTTCCAGGCAGAGGGAACAGCAAATGCAACGCCCGAGGACAGACGAGCCTGGCACGCTGGGGGACAGTGAGGACCAGTGTGGATGGAGCCGAGGGAGCCGGGAGGAGGGGGTGGCAGGCGAGGTGAGGCAGGAAGGCCTGTGGCCAGTGAGGAGGAATCTGGCTTTTTTCCTTCTGTAGGGGTGTAGCCTGCGATGCTCCGAGGCCTGGGGGCCAGGCCCTGACCTGCCGCTGAGCCCTGACTCAGGCCCGTCGGCCTCTGCCCTCTCCTCTGGGCCACACCCCCCTCGCCCTGGCAGGATGCTGGGGGTGGCGGGGGAGCCTTACGGTGAACATGAGCTGGCAGCCTCCCAGGATGTAGTCCAGGAAGGAGTAGTCTCGGCTTATCTGGAAGAAAGTGGGGGATGAGGGAGCCACCCTGCACCTGCGGGCTAGCCCTCCGCCTGGCCACACTCCACCAAGGACCTGAGAGCTGCTGCTGTCAGCCCTGAAACCTCCCTAGGGTCAAGGAGGCCCAAGGGCAGACGGACAGGATCTGATGACCACAAACCCAGATCTCTGTGGAACCAGGCACTCAGAGCAACGGTTCCCAGCGGGCGGGGGGCACACAGACACAGACGCAGCGCGACGCCAGGCAGGGTCCCAGGGCCCAGCGGCAAGCACACCCACCAGTTACATGGCTCGGAAAGCTGCGACTGGTGGCTCTTCACTGGGAAGCCCTCTCGAGCCCTCGCCAACCTCCACTTTCAACAGAGCGGCCGGGCCTCTGGCCCAAGGCCTTCTGCTATAAATTAACAAAGCTGCTAAAACACTGCGTTTGTTTTGATGCTCTTTGCTTCCTTCTGGCAAAGGATATTGGCCTTCCAATTTTGGTGGAGTTATAAGGGTTCCTTTCAAAATAAATGTATTTAAGTAAAAAAAAGAAACCAGAATGAGGGGAGGAGGCAGGCTGATTATAACAAAAAATAAGTATGGCAGTGCCCAGAACCGTGAAAGCGGGATGTGAAGGACAGGTTTCAGAAACAAGGCCCCGAAATCACGATGCTGCAACCGACAGCTCACTTCCTCGGCGCGCCTGGGTGTGGGACCCCACCGGACGCTCACACGGACGCCGTTCGACAGCGCCGCCTCCAGACCAGGACACAAGGCCTGGGGTCCCGGCCCGCCAGCTGGCAGAGGGAGTGCCAGGACTCACTTGGAACCTTCCGGCCCAGCGCCCGGCTCTCGCTGCCATGGCCCAGGTGGCTCCCTTAACATCCCGCCCAACTCCGCCAGATGCCTGGCTCCCAGGTATCGGGGGTCCTGGCCCCTGACCTCTGCTGTGTGCATTTGCTGCCTTGCTGGGCCTCAGCGGCCTCGGCTACCCCACGGGAGTCACGGTTACCCGAGCCCTCACTGATGTCGCTGCCAGAGGACAGGGTGCCCCCACCGACGTCCTCTGCCCCCGGGATGCCCACCATGCAATGGACGAGCCACCAGCCTGGGGAGCAGCCACTCTCTACAGTGACCTCCAACCAGGAGAGGGCCCGGGAGGTCATCTCGTGACCTCCGCACAGGAACGTGATAGGAGACTAACCCTTCATGCTCGACCTCGTTAACACCCCCATCCTCCAGATGAGGAAACTGAGGCCCAGAGAGGCTAGGCTCAGGAGGTCACAGAGCCAGGACACGGCAGAACCAGGATCTGCACCCACGCCCCGCTGGCTCCATTCCCGATGAGACAGCTCTGTCCATCTCTTCTGCGTGACCCCTGCCCGTGCGACCCCTGCCCTGTTCCCGCCCCCGCCGCCCACCTTGCAGGAACGCAGGATGATGATGCCCGAGTTTTTATAGTTCTTTTTTTTCTTCTGCTTCTTGGGGTTGATGCACTCGAACTCCAGCTGGGCAACACAGGAGAGAAAGGCAAGCTCAGCTCAGGGCTTCCACGGGGACTGACCCTCCCCCGGGCCCCAGAATCCCCTCCACAGCATTGACCAGGGCCAGCACGCCTCCTCCAGGAAGCCTTCCTGGACGTCCACACCAGAAATGGTTCCTGTCACCCTGGGCTCACACCAGGCTGTGCCTGCCCAAGGTGGGCGGCTCTGCATCTGTCCCCACCCCAGACAACCCACCTACATCCTGTCTACTCATGCACCCAGAACTGTCACCCAGGACCCAGCTCCTTGGGGTGAGTTTAATGGATAGCTCCTGAGGGCTCACCATGTGCCAGGCACTTTACCAGTGTCATCTCATTTAATTCCCACTCTACTCCTCTGCCCCTATTTGACAGGTGGGGAAACTGAGGCTCAGAGAGAACGACTGTCTTGCTTAAGGTCATACAGAGACAGGTGGGGTCTGAGCCCCTGATTCAAAACCTGTGCCCATTCCCATGCCCTGCTGAGGTCTTGGGGTCCCGCAGGCACCCAGCTCACCGGGACGCCATCCCGAGCAGCACACATCTGTGACACTGAGGTCTGGAACTCGCCGATGAAGTCGTGGCCTCCATCGTTGTCATAGTCGTAGCACATGACCTGGGTGGGTCCAGTGAGGTCACCCCAGAGCTACCCCCCGAAGCAGTGCTCTCCAGCCCCTCTCAGCTTCCTGAGCAGACCCCATGTCTTCGTTTTGGTGGTGCCTCCCTCTCCCCCCAGCATCTGCCTAGCTGGCCTGGGATCACGGTGTTACCTCCTGAACTGCCTCCTACAGGAAGCCTTCCAGGATTGCTGGAAAAAGAAGAAAGCGTGCCCACCCCACCAACAGAGGCTGTACCCTCTGGTGCAGGAAGCTCGACTCCTCACACACCTGTCACTCAGCTTGCCATCTGTCTTGGGTTGTGGCCCACTTGGCCTCATAGGCCACGGCCTGGAGCTTCTTTTAGATGTTTTTTCCCCTGAGATGGGCACAAAACCCCCCAGCTTTGCATGCTAACTCAGCTGCAGTGACACTCCTAGGAGGAAGGCAGGTATTTTCGTACCCATTCCATTGTACTGATGGGTAAACCGATGCCCTGAGAGGGAGACCCAAAGCCTCAAAGTGGCAGTCCAGACTCAGCTGTCCTGGAACCCTGTTTGGGGATCCCGCCCTGGCCTGGCCGCCTCGCTGCCCCCATCTGCTCAGACATGGCCCCTGAGGACTGAGGGCTTTTGGAGACCAGGAGTCATGGTCTTCATCACAGCGACAGCGCCTGGCCATTTCCAGGCGTTTCCGCATCCAGTGCCTCAGCTAGTAGCACCGCAGCCCTCGGGAAGGAGGCAGGCGCCATTCTGTGCCCGTCTCAGAGAAGGGCCCGCAGAGACGGGGGCCCTGCCCAGATCACTCAGAGGGTCAGGCAGACCTGGGACCAGGACCGGGCCCCGCCCCGCGGTGGGTGCTCTTCCTGTCTTAATAAGAAAGAGCTCTGCTAAGGCCCCCCCCCAGGAAGCCTCAGGCAGACGGGGCGGGAGGCTGGAGCCAGAAGGGTGGGGAGCCCCCTCACCTGGACGGGCTTCTCCATGTCCCCATCACACAGGGACACCAATGGCACAGTGAACGGTTTCCACACGGGGTCCAGCGTGTACTTGATCACCTGCAGGACAGTGAGGGGCGAGGGTGGGCTCAGGCCCAGAGGCAGCAGTGCTCTGGGGTCGGGCCAGCCCAGTGGGGATGGGGTGGCAAGACGGAGAGGCCCACAGCCACGCTTCTGGGGATGGAAGTGAGCATCCCCGTGGCCAGGAGGGAACAAGTCCTTTGGGCGCCATCATGGGTTTTCCTGCGCACTGCACGGCTGTGACTGCACAGCCCCATCCTGCGCTGTGGGGGTGGCCCTGCTGCAGACCCACTGGCTGGGAGACCCCCGGGCCCCCAGGCACCCACCTCAGTCCTGTGGACCAGCATCCACTTGCCATCATCTCCTGGCTTATAAAACTCGAGAAATGGGTCTGACTTCCCAAAGAGATCCTGGAGGAAGCAGGAGGACGCGCGTGAGGGCGGCACAGCTCTGGCTCCAGATGGGAGCAGGGTGTGGCCCAGCCGCCTCACCCACCCAGCATCAGGGGTGGCAGCCGCGGGCAGAGCCAGCTGGGCCCCCTGCCCTCGACCTCCGCAGGGCTAAGCAAGAGGCCCAGGGCAGCCGCGGCCCCCGGGACCAACCGGCTCCCCCAGGAGAAGCCAGCCCATCCAGGGGCCCCAGAGCTTGTGCTGAGAGACCCTGAGACCTGGAGCCCGCGGGAGTTCCACCTGCAGCCTCTCAGATGGGGCACGACTTCCAAAGGGTGACTGTCCCCAGTGCAGGGGAGGCCCCCAGCAGGATGTGATTTCAACTTATCTTAGTGGGGATCTGAACAACTGAAACTATTCAGCACATTACAGAAAAGATATGATGTCCTCTAAAAAGCCATTTATTTAGGTTAATAAAGTGTCAAGCTAAAGAACCTACATTCAAGTGGGGGAGACAGAATTTAAAAAGTAAACAATACATGTTAGGCAGTAATTAGCGTTAAAAAAACAAGTAAAATATGAGGGAGTGGGAAATCAGGGACCACTGCAGTTTGAGGAAATGCTTCCCTGAGGAGGTGACATAAGAGCAAAGGTTTGATGGGGGTGAGAATACTCAGGGAAATGATCACTCCAGACAGAGGGAATAGCAAGTGCAAAGGTCCTGAGGCAGGAAGGTGTCTGGTATTATCCTGGGACAACGAGGAGGCTGATCTGGCTGAAGCAGAATGAAGGTGGGGAGAGTGGAAGGGGCGAGGTCAGGGGGTCAGGGGGCTGTGACACATCCAGTGGGGCCCCATTGGTTACTGCAAGGATCCTAGCACTTACACTAAATGAGATAGGGAGACCCAAGGAGTGGGTTTCCTGCCACGTCTTGAATACCTCTAAGTGAGGGAAAACTCACTACTCAGGGGTTAAGAGGTGGCCAGTAGAGCCCTGTGCTCTGGACCGGTCCCTGGGGGGTGATGAAGGTGGTGGCCAGAGCCCCAAGGCTAGGCCATGTGACCCTGGGGCTGAGGAGGGACACTGCTCCCTGGCGGAGAGCCCCCTCCGCTGCCGGCTCACCTTCTTGTCCAGCTTCCTGCCCGCCAGGCTCAGTGTGACGACCCGGTTATCCGACAGCTCCTGGGCCGCGATCTGTAAGGCCAGAGGAATGGGGGGGGGGGGTCAGGACATGCTCCTTAGTCCCCCCCGCCTCCTGACTGTGCCTCAGGAGTCAATTCTTCAGGGCAGGAGGGGGAAGAAGGGGAGAGTGCCAGGCGAACTCGGACAAGTCTCTCGTCTTCCCTAATTCCCAGTCTCCATCTTCTGGAAAACGCTGTAAACCATCTGGATATGAGGAACCAGGAACTGACCCCACAGGGCTCAGGAGAGGGGGCCATGGGATGGCGGGAGGACATGAAGCAGGGACCAGACTCGAGGGGTGATCTTGAGCCCTGAGGAGAGGTTCTGGGCCAGGGAGCCACCTGACAGGCCCCCTGAGGTCCCCAGTGCAGACCCAGAGAGCACAGCCACCTCAAAACCCCAAGGCCACAGGAATTCCAGCAACTTCACTATACAGCCAGGGAAAGGGAGGCCCGGGCAGGGACGGGAGCCACCTGAGCTCCCTCTGCGGTCCCATCGGCTCACACTGTCATCCATCCTCCAGGTCTTCCCCATCAGCCAGGGCCCTCTGGCCTCAGCCCAGCCAGGGACCGACCAGCTGGGTGACCCCGAGGCTGCCATCTGCCCTCTCTGGGCCTCTCTCACCCCCTCCCCACAGAGTGGCAGGCATAGCCCTCAGGCCAACAGCCACAGCGGGCTGCATCCTCTCTTGGCTGGGGCTTCCTCTCCCCCACACCTCTATGACGGCCTCCCCCAACAAGCTAGGCGACCCTCCAGAACCCCAGACAGAAGCCGGGCTGATGCCCCGCCCCCCTTCCTCTCCTCCGGCTGACACCTGCTCAGCGACCTGCAGGGCAGGTCCTATTATTGACCCCTTTTCACAGAGGAGGGACAGAGGCCCCTAGTGGAACCACTGGAAGTGCCAGAGGGGACGGTACTCGGGCTGGGTGGGGCCGGCCCGCAAGCTTCCAGGTGGACGGGGAGCCGGCTGGGGCGGGAAGGTATTTACATGGGAGGTTTCGAACTCCGAGAGGTGCGGGGAGGTTGGGAGGGGACATTCCGGGTGGCAGGAGCAGAGGTTAAGGGCCCGGGGTATATGCAGGGTATGCTAAGAATTCAGTGTGCCTTAACCCGGGTCATGAAGCGGGTAAAACACACCGAGGCAGGAGAGCGAGGTGGGGACTCCCGGGTCCCTCGGGCGGCGGGGTGTAGGGAGGTTCCAAGGCAGGGGGGTAACGCCCCGCACGCACACAGAGACCCCTCCGCCCTGGCACCGCCAGTTCCCTCCGGGGCAGCACACGGCTCCCAAGGGGACCGGCGACAAGCCAGGAGAGTCTGTCTGGCTGAACCGCCCCGGGGCGCTTCCTGTCTGGCTTCATTCGGTTCCCTGCTCTGTAAAACGAGGTTGCCCTGCCTTCAGGGAGGGTGAGGCCCGAGGAGGTCGGAGGGGAAAGGGCCTGCGCAGCACGGGCACCGCCGAGCATCGCGGAAATCATTGCGCCATGGGAATCGTTGCGCATCGCGGGCACCACCGCGCACCTCGGGCATCACCGCGCATCGCAGCCACCAGCAGAGCTCCGAGGAGCCAGGCGCTTCTGAACGACCCCCAGGGAGGACAGTCAGGGGCCAGTGCGGGGAGGGGATGCTGGGAGGGCGCTGGAGGCCTCCAGGGAGGAGTCGGAGCGCCCCTGCCCAGGGAGTAGGAGGCCGTTGGGGCCTCTGACAGCCCCCCTCCCCACAGCTTGGCAGCCCCCAATGCATCATATGCGGAGCCAGGAGCCCGTTGCTAAGAGACCTGTTGCTAAGTTGTAAGTTGGGCTTTTTACTCCAAACAAAGCTGGTGATTATCTGCCAGGCAAGAGGCCCATTGATGGAGGAAGGCAGCGGGCAGAGGCGGAGCGGGGGAGGGCGGGGAGGGGGCCAGTACCGTAATCAGGCCCTTCCCCGCAGGCTTGTCATTCATCAGCAGCAGAGGCCGAGTGATCTTCTTGCTGGAGACGATCTTCGGGGAGACAGGAGAGAGAGGCGCTCGTGAGGGATGGCGCGGAGGAAAATGCTCAACAGGCGCCCCTCACAGCTCGTGCTCCACGCCGGGAGCTGGCTAAACCTCCCGCGGTGCGATCCTCCTCACCGGAGGCAGACAGCAGCCTGCTAACCCCAGGGGGCGGCTGAGGAGACTGAGGCTCAGAGAGGTTAAGACACTCGCCCAAGGTCCCACAGCTGGGATGGAATCCGGGCAGTCCGACCCCCACCAACCTGGCTGCCCCCAGGAAAAGGCTCTTGTGAAGCTCCCGTTCTGGAGACAACTGTAGGGAGTGTATCCCCCTGTCTGCCCCCACAAGCCGTCCACAGCCGCCACCTTCCCTAGGGTCTGATCCCAGATGGAGAGGCTCAAACCCTGACTCCTGTGTGTTTCCACTGTTTGAAGAGGGAGGACATTCACACAGGGTTCAGCGGTCACTACAGCACAGAAAGGAGGAGTGGAGCATATCGTAAAGTCGCCCTACCCAGCCCCTGAACACCCCATTCCCACACGCAGCATAGGACCCCGCTTCTCCCGGAAAACGGCCATGTGTCTTTGTGCCGATATGAGCACGTTCCTATTCACCCGGGGCTGGTCTGTCTCCCCAGGCCACTCTCTGCCCTTCCCGCCTGCTCTGTGCCACTGTGGCTGCGTCACCCGCTCCCCCTGCCTCTGGCTTTCGGGGGTTCACCAATGGGGGCGCCAGCAGGAGCCGGGAGAGCCGGGGGGCACGGCTGGGCTGCGGTCTGGCAGGAGCTCTGCTGTTTGTCGCCGGCCTCAGCTGAGTCCAGGGCCCCCCCACGGCCACAGCTCTCGCCATGGCCACAGCGCTTCCGGTCCTGCCCCTCCCTCCAGGCTAGAGCGCGGCTTCCTGCCGGTGTCAGGCCCTGTGGCCGCCCCTCGTCCTGAAGCCTCTCCTCGGTCACCCTGGAGGGTGCAGCCCCGCGGCAGGGACCTGACGGAGCGCCCCGCTTCTTACACAGCTGTAGGGCCCCTGCTTTTCTCATTGACTGTCGCCTCTTGGAAGGCCCAGGGCATTTCAATCTCCACCAGGTCCTCTCAAAGCATTTCCCGCTTTATTCCCTCCCCAACCCTCCAGGCTGGGTGGTCATCATTAACTCGCTGACATGTGGGGACACTGAAGCCCAGAAGCAGGTGGGGCTTGCCCAAGGGCACATAGCTAGAAACGATGACTGGAACTTCTGTCGGGGGCTCCTAGCCCTGTTCCTCCCCCCATAAGCTCACCAAGGACTGAGCTGGATGGGGAAGTATGGCCCAGAGGAGGAAAGGAAGTTACCCAAGGTCACACAGCAAGCCAGCCTTGAAGTGGGACTACCAGGGGTGTCTTGGCTGCTGTCGGATGCCCCTACCCCAGGAAGCCAAGACCACGCTTCATCACTTCTAGCCATCAGAAGCTCTGGCCACGTGGGGTCCCCATTCCTGGGTGCTAACAACGGGCTGGCACTGTGCTCCATGTCTTCCGGTGGGAGCTCTTCAGCCGGGCCCCCAACCCACAGGCTACTCCCCCTTCCTGTGCCTGCCGGTCCCCAAGGCCAGGAAAACAGGGCCGGGGAACGCAGGGGGCAGGAGAGACTCTCCGAGGGGCCGCCGTGTCCCTGGGAGCGGGGTGAGGCCCGGGGGTGGGGGGGGGCCCGCCCCGCCCGCCTGCAGGAGGCCCGCTCACCGTGCCCAGGCTGCAGGAGAACTGGCCCAGGAAGTCGTGCTCGTCAAGCTGCGCGCTGGACTTGTCCTGGTCGAACAGGGCGAACTGGAGCTTCTGCACCTCCTCAAAGTGGTAGTCCAGCACAAACTTCTTGGAGAACGCGGGGTTGAGGTTGTTGACTGCGGTCTCCGTCCTGTCGTACTGGCAGAGGGGCAGAGGAACGAGGAACGGGAGTCAGGCGTTGGTTCCCCGCTTCCCGGGCTGCTGGACACCATTCTGCTACCTGGCTGAACACGTCTCTGTGCCGGGCACTCACAGCCAGTTAGTTACCTGGGTGGCTGAAGCGATTCTTACTCCCAGCTCACAGAGGAGGACACTGAAGCACAGAGAGGTTAAGTGACTTACCCAAGGTTGAACAGCTAGAGGGGCAGGACCAAGATTTGAACCCAGGTCTGACTCTAGCGCTCACGTTCTTAACTCTCTGGCCCTGGCTCCATACATACCCAGGTGCCAGGGTAAGAGCTCGGCCCTGTCCCTTCCTAGGTAAGTGACAGAGAGCAAGTCCCTTTTCCCATCTGGGCCTCGGTTTCCACTTCTGCAAAATGAAGGGATGTGACCATCTGTGGTTTTCATCCTTTATATTTTGGGAGAGCCCTTCATTCAGCCCACATTTTACATGGAAGCTGAGAGAGGACACAGAAAGAAGGAGGAGTGTTTATGGGGAGGTGGGGTCGGCCCCCCCCCACACCCCCCAGGCAGAGGTTGTGCCCTGTATAGAATCCTGGGATGTCAAAACTGGCAACCGTGCGGCCCCACAGCCCCCACCTACTGGGGAAGCTGAGGCTGGGTAAGGACAGGGCCGTGTACTGTGGGGCTGGGCCAGGAACCCCGCCTCTTGGTCTCGTGACACTGAGGCCCCAAACCGCGGAGTCTGGGTGATGGTCTATTCTGGGGCCGGGGCCGTGCTGACCTTCCTCCCGCCCAGTCCATCTCCAAGGGCTGGAGCAGCCGAGAGGGACGAGGTCCTGGCCTCGGGCTATTTTTAGCCAGGGTGGCCGGCCTGGGTGGGACAGAGGCCGTCAGGGGGTGGGGAATGCCATGAGTGGGGGCGGGGTGCCGTGGGGGAGGACGCCACTCGCTGAGGGGCAGCCGGGGGTGCCGGGGGCCTGGCAGAGGACAGCAGGGTGCTCCAGACCTGCCAGGTCTGGGGCTCCCCCCAGGAGGCCTCGGCTCACCCCATGTCCCACCTCCCACTTCTGGCTGCACCACCAATGCGCTGGGTGGCACAGCGGAGTCCCCACTGGCCCTGGACCTCCGTTTCCCCTCTGTAAAATGGGTCCGCAATCTCATCACCACCTCCTGGGCACGAGAATTAGGACCCAACGCCTGTGGAAACTCTGCGTGAACCACTGTGTGTCGAGTCGGATGCCCACTGCGGCCCAGTTAAATAACTATAAAAATAGATACATATTTTGGAAAATGTACACGCATGTAAAACTATCTGGAAGGCCAGATACCAGACGTTAACAGTCGATCTCCCCGATGGGCAGGCTCCCAACCGTTCTGATTTTTTTCTTTAGGTCTATCTGGATTTTCCAAATTTATTACGATGACTATAAACCCCTTTGGAATAGGAACCAAGCAATTTTTGCAACTTAACAGTGTAGATTTCTCAACATCCTTCCTCCAGCTCCGTCTCTCCCCAGCCCTCAGGACAAAGTCTGCCAGCGCAGAAGTCCTGGATGGAGGCACCATCCACATCCCCAGGTGGGGCTCTCCAAGATAGGCAAGGACAAAATCCTCAAGTCACAGATGAGGAGACAGGCTCAGGGAGGGACAGTCACTTGCCCAAGGCCACACAGCAGGGAGTGACAGAGCTGGGTCTTGGTCCAGCTCCTGGACCAGAGCCTGAATTCTCTATTTCTCTGTTCACTTCTCAATGTGTGTTCATTTAGGAATAAGTGTGGAAGGTTATTTAAAAAGTGGAAGCGGGGCCAGCCCGGTGGTGCAGCAGTTAAGTTCGCACATTCCGCTTCTCTGCGGCCCAGGGTTCTCCAGTTCGGATCCCAGGTGCGGATATGGCACTGCTTGGCACGCCATGCTGTGGCAGGTGTCCCACACATAAAGTAGAGGAAGATGGGCATGGATGTTAGCTCAGGGCCAGACTTCCTCAGCAAAAAGAGGAGGATTGGCAGCGGATGTTAGCTCAGGGCTAATCTCCCTCAAAACAAAAAAAGTGGAAGCAAGCATTTTGTAAAACTCAAGATTTTAACTAGCTATTATAATAATTTAAAATATTATGATATAAAACAACAAACATAAAATTGTATAATTATAAATAGAAATCTATGAATTATAATAACCTAAACACAAATATAATTATTTTAAGTAATTTTGTAAATATATTTTAAATAAAATTCAATTTGAAAAGCAACAATTTTCTAAATCACTCCCGGCCTACACTCTAACTCCATCCAAGGGCCTGACCAGAGGTCCCCGGATCCGGCGGGAGCCCCTCCCCAGCACCCCCACCTGCCACCCACTGCAGACGCACACGGTGGGGCCTCACCTCGATCCACCGGCCATTGTTCTCCGTAAAGAGGACACAGAAGGGGTCAGACTTGGAGGTGATGTCCCGGTCCAGCAAGTTCTGGCCACTCACCGACAACTCCACCTTGCACACGCAGTACTGGGAGCCCACGGGGGCGGTCCCCCGTGCTGGGGCACCCCCGCCCGGTGTGTAGGCCATGGGGGTCGGCGGCGGCAGCAGTTCCTGGCAGTCTAGGGGGAAAGGGGAGGGGGTCAGAGGGCACAGACATCAGCTAGTCCACTCCACCCTGGGGGGCGTCACCCCGACCTTCAAGATGTGCGTAGAGAGATGGAAGGAAAGGGGTGTGTGTCGGGGGGATAACACACGCCAAAGCTTGGAGGAAGGAGAAAGCAGGAAATGCATCAAAAAGGAGTCTCTGGTGGGCGTGTGTAGTTAGATAGACTCTGCTTTGGTCTGTCTTCACCTGTGAAATACACACAGGTGCAAGCTGTCCCTGTGAGATCAGCAACAAACCACAGCGGACGTGGGCATCAGAGACATTCCTTTTGCCAGGAAAAATCGGGGCTTCTCTGAGCAATTAACATGATGGTATATTGTGGCTGCAGTGGAGCATGTAATGGCTCAGGTTTCCCTCATTGCTTTGGCCACTAGGAAGCTCACTTCTGGTACTTTAACCAAAACCTGGCCTTGTTCATGGTCTATCTTGTTCGTCCTGTATCCCCAGCCTAAGCACAGTGACTGGTGCAAAGGAGACACTCAGGATATATTTGTTGAATAAAAAGAGGACAAGTGTATAAATCGATGAACACACAAACCCTCCACATCGCTCAGATGCTGCCTCGGTTGGTCTTAGTCCTCAACACAGAATTCATTCTTTCACCCGTACACGACTTCCCAAAGTTTCCACGCACTGGGCCTTACGTGCCCCCTCCACTGCCGAGGCTAATTACTGGCATTTGGTTACTTTCGGCAGTTCTGTTTTCCTCCAAGTGTGAGGTGTTCCTTCGGAGCAAGTGTGGAGAAACCCATCTCAAGGGGCAGAGGGGAGCTCTGAGTCCCAGCCGCAACAGGCCCTGCAGACAAGCCCTCTGTGCCTCAGTTTCCTCGTCTGTGCACAGACATCACAACACAGCCCGAGGGGACTCCCGTGGTCAGATCTTACCTCCCCCGGCGCATGTGAACCTAGCACAGATCCCACCTCTGCGTGGACGAGTCCAGCCCCCAGACCCTTACCCACAAGGCCAGGCTCCAACTCCTGGACTAGTACCTTGTGCCCTCCCTGCTGAGTGGGAATCTGGCCCTGCCCTGCCCAGAGGCAGGAGCGGAGGGGAGGGTCCCCCCGGGGACACGAATCCACCTTACTGTGCTTTGAGCACTGACCCCGCTGAGGCTGAGCACGTGGCTGGCACCGTGTCCCTAATCCTTGCTCCGTCTCGTCTCGAGAGGCAGGTGCTGACACGGCCCGTCTTCCAGAGACGCTGAGGCTCACTCACTCACTCTAGAGTGGGGACTGCGTGTCTAGCAGGTCCCAGGAAGCATGCCAGGCCCGGGACCCTCGGGGGAGGCTGCCGTCTCACCTCCCAGAGCTCTCGTTCCAGCCTGGCAGAGAGGTGGGCAGAGCTGCCAGGCCCGCGGGCTGGGGGCCCCCCCGATACGGAGGGGGGCTTATTCTGAGAGTGATGGAAGGCTCCGCGGTTCTAAGCAGAGGGGCGACATGACGCAATTTGTGTTTGTAAAGGCTCCCTCCCGCCCCTGCGGGGAGAAGGGACTGCTGGACTAGGAAGAGGCAGCGGGGGGGCCCAGCGAGGAGGCCGCTGTGGTCCAGGCAGGGAGGACCAACGCTGGGCCTGGCCCCTCCCCTGGCCCCCAGCCACAGCCCCCTCCCCAAGCACCAGCCTCGTACTGGGCAGACATGGCTGGTCTGCAAGAGGCCTGGGTGAGTGTGGGGCTGGCCCAGAGGCCCTTCTCCCCGTCCAGACACATGGTGCCCGGGCATGCCTGGCAAGGAGAGGTTCTGGACAGTGACAAAGCCAGCGCTCAGCCCCCTCCCTCCCACTGCCAGTCCCCAGAACCTCATTACAATCACACGGGCCCAGAATGTCAGGACAGCACTGCAATTTGCCTGCAGGATTTATTCTTGTCGCGTAAAAATCGGTTTCCACCAGAGGGGCTGGAGAAGTGCATTCCAGCTCGCTGTGTGCAGCTGGGTGGCCGTGCCAAGTGGGGGAGGGAGCGAGTCCTCGGCCAGGCAAGGGGGGCGGGCTTAGGGATGCCCAGTGGACATCTCGCTGCGGGGCTGAGAGAACACCTGTGTATGCTGACAACTCCCTAGAGGTTGGGTGGGGCATGACAGCCACCCCCCTTTTGCAGATGAGGAAACTGAGGCCCAGAGAGCAGAAGTCACCTGCCCAAGGTCACCCAGCCAGGAAACAGCAGAGGCAGGATGTGGGCTGGATCTCCAGACCCCCAGGCCAATGTGTCGCCTTCCGGCCCAGCGGGGGCACTGCCAAGCATGATGAGGAACGAGGACCTAGGTGGGGACAGCCGAGATCAGCCAGGCCAAAGGGAGCCTGAGGCTCAGAGGGCCCTAGTGAGCCCAAAGTCACCAGTTCCTCTGGGGTCACCCTGTGCCACCCCTGCATCTCCCATCATCACTGACGGGGTGGACTCCAGCTCACCCACCTCCTCTCCACCTCACAGGCCCCCTTCATGACATGCTGGATGTCATGGACCACCTGGGCCACCGTCCCCCTGCTGCCCAGTCAGACACATCTGTTTTCATCCTGAGGGGTGGCAGGCACACGTGCCCAGATTCACACACTTTCTCGTGCATGAACACACATGTGTGGTCACATATACACACATGCACACATGCCCCCAGATTCACAGACGGAAAGGCACGCGTGCCTACACACACCCCGGGGCCACTTCTCCCGGCCTCCGCCCTCCTCCGGTCCAAGCCACCAGCACGCTGCCCTGGGTTACTCACTAGCCTCTTCCCCCTCGCTGGCTCCGGCCTGGCTGAGGACACGGCCAGGAGGGCCAGGCCACAGGGGAGGGTCGGGCTAGGCTGGGTTCCTCGGAGCCCGCTGCAGCTCGACCTGGACCAGCGCACAGGCCCCGCTAGAGTGAGCGATGGGTGGGCAGGGAAGGGGCGCTTCTCCCCCAGCTGGGGGCATGTCCCTCATCCCAACTCACCCTCTGGCTGGAAACTTCTGGATGCCCGAAACGGGGAGCACATGATGTCTGGAGTCGGGGCGGGCAGGGGTCAGAGCGGGCCCCTCTGTGCCAGCCCGGCAGCGGGCAGGCGGGCCGGACCCTGAGGCCTGACGCAATGGAAAAAGAAACCACAGCTTAGGCTGGGCTGGGCCCCCTCCCCTCCTACTCCAGCAAGAGGGCTGCGGGCAAGGTGTCATTAAGGGAGGCCGGGCCTGCCATGCGCATCTGGCCGGGATGGAAACGCAGCCCCCACCCACCCCACAGGTAATTTGAGGTTTCAGGCTGGAGAGGGGCCCTGGGGAGCCAAGGCCTGCTCCCGGATGGTCCTGACTCCTGGCCCAGATGGACACAGGCCTTCTGGGGTGACCAGACCCCCAGGGAAGGAGCTAGAAGGCGGGGATACCCTTTTAGAGATGGGTTAACCGAGGCAAAGAGAAGGTAGGGCTTGGGAACTCCCATTCATTTATTCAACAAACATTTCTTGAGCACCCTGGGGCTACAGCAATGAACGAGAAGCAGAGGCTTCAGCCCCTACAGGGTCCACTGGCCCCAGCTCCTAAGACATCTTGCCCATTAGGCAGAAGGACAGGATTTGGAGCCTGGCGCTGAGCCACAGGTCTAGAACATTCTGGTTTTAGCCAGAAACCTAGGACTCCATCATCCTTGACCTCTCTCTTGCTGTCACCCCCCATATCCCACTGCTGCTGCTGATTCCACCCCAAGTTGCACCCAGCATCATCCTCCTCTCCCCACTTCCACTGCCTTGGCCCGGCCTGGCCCCCATCATCTTGTGCCCAGCCATGCACTGGCCCATAACAGGTCCCACTGATGCCACTCCAGCTCCAACTCTCTCCTCCACACCAGAGCCAGAGGAACGTGCCAATCAGATGCTACAGAGCTCTACCTGAAAATCTCTCAGTGGCTTCTCCTTCCAAGGGAACCCAAGCCTCCCCAGGCCGACAGGGCCCCACTTGACCTGACCTGAGCTCATGCCACCCTCCCCCTTGCTCCTGCTGCCCCAGCTACACTGGCCTCCTTCTGCTCTGCAAATATGCCAGCCTCTCTCCTGTCTCAGGGCCTTTGCACTTGCTATTCTTTGTGCCAGAAATGCTTTTCTTCACATGACGGGTCTAGTTGTCAGCTTAATGTCACCTCCTCAGAGGCCTTCCCTGGTCATCCAGCTAATGTAATCTCTGTCTCAGCCCCACACTCTTTCCTTCACATATCATTGTAATGTACACTCATTTTACTTGCTTGTCTGTTCACCTTGTGTATTGTCTGTCTGCTCCCCCAGAACGTAATTTCCATGAGGGAGAGATCACCACTGTTTCCCCGGCATCTACAGCAGCATCCGCACGTAGTGAGTGCTGAATAAATATATGCCAAGCAAACGAGGGAGGGAGGGAGCCCACCAGGCAGTCTCTTTAATCTGCAGCCCCAGAAAAATCACAGCCGCCTGCCCCGCATATGTCACTTGAGAGATCGCAAGGCTGCTTCTCAAACTCTGGACCCTTGTCGCTGCTCCAAGAGGCCAGCAGGAGAGGGGCTCATGTTGCACTTCACAGGGGTGGAAACGGAGGCCCAAGAGGGGGCAGCAGCTTTTCTGAGCCAGGGAAAGATGGTGCTGAGGCCAAGAGCCACGAGTCCATCCTTCTGCCTACCGTTGGTCCAGCGGCTCAGGACCCAGGAGCCGGGCTGTGCACCCCACCGTGGGGAGGAAATGCCAAGGTGGCCGAGGGTCTCAACCCAAGATGGGCTGTGACTGGGAGACACCAGGAGAGGAGGCACAGGGGGATGGATGGCTGAGGGGGAGACGTGGAGACCCCGACGGGATGGAAGGGGAGGGAAGGGCAGGCCCTGCGGCCAGGATGGCAGCATGGTGTGCCATCTGGAGAAGCATGTTCAACTTGATAGTTGGAAAATGAAAAAGGAAGTTGTGTTCAGTGCCAACTGTAGGAAGTAACACTCTACAAAGTCCTGTTGGCGGCAGTAACAAGGACAGGGGCTCAGTCCTCTGTTCAGTCCCATGCCGCAGTTAGGAGCACAGACCATGAACTCAGACAGCCTGGCTTTGAATCCTGGCTCTGCCATTTACCTGCTGGGGGACCTCAGGCAAGTTACTTAACCTTGCTGGTCTCAGTTTCCCCCCTCTGTAAAATGGGGACAATGAGAGCGCTTTCATGGGGTATGGGGAGGATTAAGTACGGTGAAGCCCTTGGAGCGACACTATGTGGCTTGTGGTATTCCTGCGATTCCCATGGCTGGGGTGGGAAGGGAGGGCAGATCAAACCCGAGAGGTGTGTGAAGTATCTGGTTTATGTAAAGGGGGCACGAGTTAAAACCGGTTGAGAAACAGGGCTCCAGGCTCTGCTTCTCAGCTGGCAGACACAGTGCAGGAACGCCAAGGGTGACCTAGGTGGTGGGTGGGATGCTGGGGAGGGAATAACAGCTTGGCCCCACACCCACATGCCCTCTAAGGTGCTCCACTCTCAGGCAGAGGCCTCCGGGACCCTCAGGGTAAATCCTGCTCAGGGGGCTCTAACCACCGGCAGCAGAGGCTCCGGGGGTGGCCCCAGGCTCTCAGTCCTCCAAGTGTGGTTCCTGGATGCAGAATGCAGCATCCTCGGCCCCGCTCCAGACCTGTTGCATCAGAGTCCCTGCATGGCACTTATCAGCCTGTGGGGTTTTTTTTAAAGATTTTATTTTTCCTTTTTCTCCCCAAAGCCCCCCGGTACATAGTTGTATATTTTTAGTAGTGGGTCCTTCTAGTTGTGGCATGTGGGATGCCGCCTCAGCATGGCCTGATGAGCGGTGCCATGTCCGGCCCCAGGATCCGAACCAGCGAAACCCTGGGCCACCGAAGCGGAGTGCGCGAACTTAGCCACTCGGCCACGGGGCGGCCCCTATCAGCCTGTGTTTTAACAAGCTGTCCAGGTGACTCTGCGGTGGGCTTAAAAGTAGGTGGGACACCTTGTTAAAATGCAGATTCTGGGGGCCGAGTGGTTAAGTTTGCACGCTCTGCTGCTGTGGCCCAGGGTTTTGCCCGTTTGGATCCTGGGCGCAGACATGGCACCGCTTGTTGTGCCACACTGAGGCGGCATCCCACATGCCACAACTGGAAGGACTCGCCACTGAAATGTACAACTATGTACTTGGGGGACTTGGGGAGAAAAAGCAGAAAAAACAAAAAGAAGATTGGCAACAGTTGTTAGCTCATGTGCCAAACTTTAAAAAAAAAATGCAGATTCTGATTCAGCAGGTAGCGGAGGGCCCTGAGAGTCTGCATTGCTAACAAGCTCCCAGGTCACGCTGAGGCAGCCCATCTGAGACAGCATGTTGCACTGACCCTAGCCCGGAGGTTGCACTATGGCCACCTGGTGGCTGGCCCCACCCCAGATGCCTCTGGTTTAGCTCACACTGGGCAGAATGAGGCAGATGTCATACTTGGTCCCATGCAAGCCCGGCCAGCCTCACACACTGAGTTCCCGGCCAGGTCTCAGCAGACCCCTGAGTTTGCAACCTCTGGTCTAGACGGTGACACTTTGGTAGCTGGAACCCTCAGCTAACCAGAGGCCCGGTCCTCACTGGCTCTGGCGGCTGCATTTACCGACTTTTCAGGGTTGGAACGGGTCTTGAATGCGTCCAGATCTAAGCTGCATTCTTCACCCCATTTCCCAGATCAGAAGCTCCAGGAAGACAAATGGCAACTGTATTAGTCAGGGTTCTCCAGAGAAAACAGAACCAATAGGCGACCTCTAGAGAGAGTGACAGATTTCTTTTAAGAAATTGGCTCATGCGATTGTGGGGGCTGGCAAGTCCACAACCTGCAGGACAAGACGCAAGGCCGGAGATTCAGGTAAGAACTGACATTGCCATCTTGAGTCCAAACCACAGGGCAAGCCAGGCAGGGGAAACTAGGCAAGAGTTCGGTGTTGTAGTCTTGAGGCCAAATTCCTTTTTCTTGGAGAAACCTTAGTCTGTGCTTTCAAGGCCTCCAACGGATTGGATGAGGCCCACCCAAATAATAGAGAGTAATTTGCTTTAATAAAAGTCTGCTGATTTCAATGTCAATCACATCTGAAAATACCTACACAGCAACGGCAGGCTGGGGTTTGATCAGACAACCGGCCACCACAGTCTAGCCAAACTGACACTTAAAATTAACCATCACAGCAAACTTTAGGTCCTAGGAGACGTGCCAGGGGCAGGAAACCACGGTGCTGGGGCTGGAGTTCTGGGCCAGCCCTTCCTTACTGCGGAAGCGGGGAGGGCCCACCCCCGACCCGGTCAGCTGGGAGGGAAGGGAGATGAGCGACTGTGCTGATGGAGAAATAATAAAACAGGAGTCCTCATAACGCCGGCCCCAGGCCCTGGCCGAGTGCATGATGGACTTTAACTCCTACAGCTTCACAACGTCCTCGAGTGAGGTGTCATCACCCCCATTCTCCAGACGAACAAACTGAGGCTTGGAAGGATTTGCACTCCACAACCTCTGCTAATACGACTCGGGACAAGTCATCTGGTCTTTCTGAGTCTCAGTTTCATTTTCCTTTCCTTTTTTTTTTTTGTGTGTGTGAGGAAGATTGGCCCTCAGCTAACATCTCTTGCCAATCCTTCTCTTTTTGCTTAAGGAAGATTGTTGAGGAGCTAACATCCGTGCCAATCTTCCCCTATTTTGTATGTGGGATGCTACCACAGCATGGCTTGATGAGTGATGTGTAGGTCTGTGCCCAGGACCAGAACCAGCAAACCCCAGGCCGCCAAAGTGGAGCATGTGAAATTAACCTCTGCACCACCGGCCAGACCCCACAGTTTAGTTTTCTTATCCATCAAACGGAAATTACAAAATGCCTGACACACTGTAGGTGCTGGCCGCAAAAAAGAAAAACCTCTCGGGCTGGCCCAGTGCTGTAGCGGTTAAAGTTTGCACATTCTGCTTTGGCAGCCTGGGGTTCGCCAGTTGGGATCCTGGGTGTGGACCTACACACCACTTGTCAAGCCACGCTGTGGCAGGCATCCCACATATAAAGTAGAGGAAGATGGGCACAGATGCTAGCTCAGGGCCAGTCTTCCTCAGCAAAAAGAGGAGGACTGGCGGCAGATGTTAGCTCAGGGCTAATCTTCCTCAAAAAGAAAAAGAAAAACCTCTCAGGGGCCCACCCTGTGGCCGAGTGATTAAGTTAGCGCGCTCTGCTTTGGCAGCCCAGGGTTTCACCAGTTCGAATCCTGGGCATGGACATGGCACCACTCATCAAGCCATGCTGAGGCAGTGTCCCACATGCCACAACTAGAAGGACCCACAAGTAAAAATACACAACTATGTATTGGTGGGCTTTGGGAGAAAAAGGAAAAACAAAACCTTTAAAAAACAAAAACCTCTGCGTGGCTCCCTGCCATTCTCAAACTCCCTGACGTAGCCCCCACACTTCTGGCTCCAGCTATGCCATTTACTACAGAGTTCCAGGAATACTTTTTCATGCCCCCATAATCTTGCACATGCTGTTCCCTCTGCCTGGATTGCCCTTCCCCCTTCATCACTTGGCTCTTTCATGGTTCAAATTCAGCTCAGCAAAACCAATTGCAACCAATACTCCTCTGCCCTCCCCCTCCCCGGGATGGCCAAAGGAAAAAAGGCTGACAATACCAAGTGTCAGCAAGGATGTGGAGCAACTGGATCTCTGCGATGTCGCCAAGCGGAGTGTAGATTGGTATAACAGCTTTGGAGAAATGTGTGGCAGTGTCTACAAAAGCTAAATAAACGTGTGACCCAGCAACGCCCAGCAGACATGTGCACGTATGTTCAGCAAAAGACATACACACAAGAACTTCCATAACTTCACTGCTCGTAACAGCCCCAGACTGGAAACCCCAAATGCCTATCATCAGGAGAAGATAAATGGTGAACGTCCACGCAAGGTACTGCACTGCCACGAGCAGGAAGGAGCACAAGGGGACCAACAATGAGGGGTCTCATGAATATGCTGAGCAGAGGAAGCCAGAGGCAACGAATACGCCATCCTGTATGATTTCATTTATCAGAAGTTAAACACAAGCAAAGCTAATCTACACTGCTGGAGACCCGGAGAGCGGGGGTCGGGAGGGGTGTCAGTGGCCGGAAGGGGGCACCTGGGGGCTTCGGTGAGGGTCACGTTCTGTTTCTCCGTCTGGGTGCTGCTAACACAGATGTTTTCGGTTTGTGAAAGGTCACCGGGTTGTACATGTGGGGCATCTGCTCTATTTTGCAGGCGATGCTTCAATAAAATGTTCAGAAAACAACTGGGGGACTCCTGTACAAAGCCGCTCCTGAGCCCCTCGTCCTCGAGGGGAAGCACTTACATTGTCACCATATTGCAACCACCGGCTTAGGAAATGTCACCCTCACTTGAGCTTAAAGATGGGACCGGGTCTTATTTCCGTCTCTGTTGTTCCCGGAACAGGGAGGCACAGGATGGGAGCTCCACACACGTTTGTGGACAGTGAGGAGGGGAAGGTGAGGGAAAAAGGATACGCAGCATCCTGGAACTGTAGAAGCCTGGGACTACAGAGTCACAGAATCCCAGGATTTGGGAATCATGAGTTCTCTGAATCTGAATGGAAAGGCCCTGAAGTTTATCTGGTTCCACCTTTGAGGCCCAGCCCCAACACCCGAACGTCGCCCAGCCCTGGTTCTGGGGGCCGTTCCCGCACGCCCACTGTTGCAACGCCGGGGGGAGGAGCCCCTAGAGAGCAGGCTGCCGCTCTCGGCAAAGTGGGGGCAGCATCTCGACACAGTGACTTCCCTACCTGAGCTGAGGCACCGGCTGCCGTGCTGGAAGTTACCGCACCCCGAAGGGCAGCCAGGCAGCCAGGCCACTACAGGGATAAATATAGCTGCAGCCAGCACGCAAGAGGCTGCAGCACGGTCGGCCCGACGACCACACAAATAGGGGAGGCTGTTCTCTGCAGCCCCTGCCTAACTACTAAGCTCTGGCCCCTGGGGGAGGGCCTCCCTTGGGCCCCCAGACCCCTGGTTCAGCTCAGCCTTGCACTGAAGGGCTTGGCCTTGGGGTCTCCCCAGGCTGTCGTCCCAGGGCTGGCCCCGCAGGGTGAGGGGGCTTCCTCCCTCCCCCCGGAGATCCAGGCCCTGGGTTCAGTCCCACAGAAGCCACCCCTCCCTTCCAGGTCTCCTCTCCATCTGCAAAGTGCAGCTGGCGGTGCCCTGCCCTCCCGTCTCCGGGAATGCACTATAGGATGGGTGTGGACATACTCTGGGATGCAGACAGTACTTCAGGGATCTTGGGATGGGTCTGGCCAGGCTCAGAGGGTTGACCAAGCTCATGGAGGGAGGAGGGCATGGTGACAACGACCACAGGTCAAAGTCGTTCCAACTTGGCTTCACTCAAAGAGGACTGTGGGGCAGCGTCAGAGACTGGCGCACAGGCCAGAGCCCTACCCACCCAGGGGACTACCACAGGGAGAGTAGGAGACAGGGGCTCCCAATTCTGTGTGAACTCCCGGAAGTCCCTTCCCCTCCCTGCGCCTCAGTTTCCCTACCTGTCAAGGGCTGGGGCTCCTTCCAGCTTTGGGGAATCTACAAATGCCCCTCAGTCTTTGCTGGGCTGCTCCGGGCTTCTGGTCCCCACCTTCTGCCCAGAAACTCTGGGCTGACAGGGCCTGAGAAGTCATCTGGATTCACCCAGTGCCTGAGTCGCCTGTGGGTTCCTACAGTGGCTGGGCACCCCGCTCCATCCGTCTGCCGATGGGGCTCCCCCCATCTTTTGTTAGTGGCTCCTTGCCGTTCAGTGCTTTCATGCGGCCCACCCACACGCTGCCACACTGAAGAGGCGCCGCCCGGCCCTTCTCATCTAGACAGTGGGGAGGGGCCTCACTGAGCCTCAGTGCCCAGGCCCAGGCCCTCCTCAGCAAATGCTCCTGGCCAAGGACATCACCATCTGCTCTTCAGTGCTGGTCCCGGTTCCCAGGAAGTCTTTGCTTTGGAGACGGAATCAGAGCCCTGACCGAGCTCTTCCTGTGTACCTGGTCTTGCTCGGAGGGTTGCATCCGTGCACTCAGGCCTCCCCACAAGCCCGGGAGAGATGGGCGCTGCTACTACCACCCCATCTGACAGATCAGAGAGCTGAGGCACAGCAAGGTGATGTAACCTGCCTGTGAGAAATGGAATTGTGTCCCCCCAAAAGAGATGTTGCCATCCTACCCGCCAGCATCTCAGAACGTGACCTTATTTGGAACCTGGGTCATTGCAGACGTGATTAGCTGAGACGAGGTCACACTGGAGAAGGGTGAGCCCAACATGACTGATGTCCTTAGGAGAGGATGATGTGAAGACACGACAGAGGACAGCCCTAAGAAGGAGGCAGAGACGGGGGCGATGCTGCCCCAAGGCAAGGACTGCCGGTGGTACCAGAGGCTGAAGAGGCAGGAAGCACCCCCCCCACCAAGAGCCGTTAGAGGGAGCATGGCCCTGCCCTCACCTTGGATTTAGACTTCCAGCCTCGGAACTGTGCGAGAAGACATCTCTGTTGTTTTAGCCCTCCAGTTTGTGGAACTCTGTCACAGCAGCCCTGGGTCACCAATACACTGCCCAAGGTCACTCAGCTGGTCGGCAAACCAGTCTGAAACGAGGCAGCTCAGCTCCCTGAGTCCTCACCCTCGGGGAGGAAAAGGACTGTTACCCCAGAGCTCGGCTCTTACCCAACACAGCATAAGGTAAGAGGGGCGTGACTCGGAAAGATGGTGGGGGCCCAAAAGGAGGGAAAGGCTGGATGGCATCAGCTGGGAGCTGAGCACGTTCCCTCCTGTGTCGTGGGGAGGGGACAGCCAGGGCACAGCGGGGAGGCCAGATGCCCCCAGCTCCTGATGAGACTCTAGAGAGCTGGGTCATGGGGACAATGGGCTCTTGGAAAACACTAGGCATGTTCCCACCACAGGGCCTTTGTGTGTGCTGTTTCCTCTGCCTGGGACCCTCCTCCCTTGGTCATTCATTCAAAAATATCCACCGAGCACCTGCTGGGCACCAGGCAGGCTGGGATCCAGCCGTGAATGAGAGACCAATAATGTAACAGCTCGAAGGGGCCTCCCGGGCCCTGGGCACGCCGCCCCCATCTCATTCACTCCACCCTGCCTCTTTCTCTGTAGGGCATTTTCCACTCGCAGAATTTCCCTGCTTCTCTGTCATTTGCTTGCCTCACTCTGTCCCCCGACTCCACTTGGAGCTCCACAGCTGTAGCCCCAGCTTCAGCACAGTGCCTGGCCCAGAGGAGCGGCTCAGTAAGCAGTTGTTGAGTGACAACCGATGGCTGCACAATGAGGGAAGTCCTCGTGGAAGGCGGGGACCCAAAGCCACAGGCGCAAGAGGAATCACCACATCTGTGCACAACCCTCCTCAGTGTACAAGCCCTTTCACAGCTGCCCAAAGACCCCCAGGAAGAAAGCGGTGGGAAGAGCCCTGGTCCAAGGACGCCCATTTCCTAGATGAAGAAACTGAGGTCTGAGGGGTTAGGAGATGTGGCCCAGCCACACGGGGAATGGGGGCCCCTCCCCAGCACACCTCACTTTCTGGGCTGGCGGGTGGTGGCAGCCAGGGATGCCCCGCCCTGGGCGGCAGCCACCATGCCCACCTCTCCCAGTCCTTCAGTGCAGGCCAATCCCACCGTCTCCCAGACACACGCCTTCCCCTGTGCCCTAGGCCAGCATCTGTCGCTCCTGCATAGCACGTCCACCGCCCTCTGACGGTCCCCTACTCAGCACGGCGAGACAGGGATCCCTCCAGAGACCCCACAGGGCGAGCGCATGGTTCTTCCAGGCTCCATCGCCGGACATCACAGACCCATCTAACAGGAGGCCACAACGAGGGGTCGATTCGGTGTGAACGACACTTATGGACCTTTACTGAGCACCACGCGAGTGCAGGGAAAGAGCCCCGAACAAGATGGACACTGTCCCCCGCCTCTGCCGAGCTGACACTCTTTGCGGAGGAGGCAGATAATAAGCTGGGACACCGATGAATAAATAAGACGACTACAGAGAGTGGCTAATGCCCGAGAACAGTCACGCTCGGTGACGTGAGAGTGAGGGATCAGTGACCAGTCCCATCTCAGACCCTGGAGGAAGGCGCGCACGGCGCCGGTGGAGAAACGCTCCGGGACATGGAGCAGCACAGTGCCCTCGGCCACATCACGGAATGGAGGCCGGGTGGCCCGGCGAGGGCAGAGGACACTGGGCTGGGAGCCGGAGGCACCTCTGACTCCCGCTGAGTCCTCAGGCACCGTGAGCCCTCCGGGGACCGGGACGGGAACATGACTCCCCTCAGGACCCCACATCCTCCCTCTGGACAATGGGGGCGGGACATGATCGGCACCTTCTCCAGTTGCTGCCTGCAAGATCCCAGAGTGACCAAAGAGCCCTTCCTGTGTCCCACAGGGGGCCGGGCAGGAGGGGACGAAATCCCCCTCTGAGGCCACATTCTCCAAAAGGGAGGGGACTGGATTCCCGAGGTGACTGCCCCGACTCCGCAGCCTCAGTGAGGGATGGAGGAGGGGAGAGGGAGGGAGACCTCCATCAGGCAGATGGGACCCTGGCCCTGCGCTGGGGGCTTCTCCGGAGGGGACCTTGCCTGGCGACAATGCTCCCTGCTCTGGCAGGAGTGCAGGAATTCTTAGAGAACTCTCCGGTTTTCTGTCACACCTTAGAGCCTGCTGAGGCCAGCCCGAGGTGGGAGCAATGGGAACACTGGACTGCATCTACCCCCATGGTGTTCTCCTTGGCCGCCACAACCTTCCTGCTCAGGCCCTGCCCCTCGAACAGCCCAGAAGTCCGACATTCGGATTCTGAGGCTCCTCTCTCCAGGGAGGAGGTGGGAGAGGGAGAAACAGGCTGGCCTGAGAAAACCCCAGAAGGAGTCCTAACTCACCACCCACATCAGGCTCGCTGATACTCCCGTGAACAGCAATAACGATGGTTAGAAGACGCTATGATGATGACATGAAAGATGATAAAGGTATACGGGTATTGTCCTCGAGACCCTACAGGAACAGAAACGGAGGCTCCATCTCCGGCCCTCTTCTCTGGGAGGGAGGTCTCTTGAAACACCGCCGTTCATGGAGTGCACCCTGCTTTGCAGAACACCTGCACCCGTTCCCCACTTCCAGGCTCCCAGCAGCCCTGTAAACTGGATGGTGTCATAGATTGCTTCCTTTTACAGAAGGAAAAACCCCAGAACCCAAGGGGTGACAAGCCACGCAGAAGGGAGTGGCAGAGGGCAAGGAGCACCCAAGTGTCCACGCTCATAGCCTCCGGTTCTTCCAATGGCGAAACCTGTCTGGGTGACCTCTCCCATTCCGGCCAGTTATGTCACCTGCCTGGGGCAGTCCCAGAGCTCACTGGGCCCCAGGCCAGAGGGACTGCAATAAGACCACTCCTTCATGTTTGCACCCAGCCTCCAGCGCACAGGCCCTGGATGATCAGCCCATTTTACAGATGAGGACCTGCAGGCTCAGAGGGGAGGAGGGTCTGGGCCCGGGGTCCACTGCTTGGTGGGTGTTGGGACCAAGGTCTCCCAAAGCTCGCCATCAGAGCTGGCCACTGGCAGGAAGGTTACAAGCCCACACCCCTAGGCCAGTGAAAACTAAGGGCAGAAAAACAAAGGGCCTCTGAGATAATTCTCCCAGATGCCTCGTCCTTGTCACTTCCCTCAATACACCTCAGGGCTGGGGGAGTCACAGACACCAAGATGAACCCCCATCTAGCCACGGGAGCCCTGGGTTCCAGCTCCACCAGTGACCTTGGCCAGTCACAGCCCCCTTTGAAGGCGCCTCTTCCCCAAAGAAAGCCTGGTCCAAATGGAAGTGGGGGCGGCGCTGGGGGATGGGAAGGGAAGAGAAGACGGGAGTGAGACCCCTCTGTTCTCAGAGAAGCGGCGCTCCAGATGAGCGGGAAGAAAGAGGCGGCCTTGCTCTCTCTCTCTCTCTCCATGCCCCCGCCCCAAACACACAGGTGCCAGACAGCTTTTGTGAGAAAAACTAGTTTGCAAACACACTTCGACTTCTGGGAAGCTGCCCAGCTCCACTCCCTCTCTCTGCTCGCTCTTCCCGCCTGGGAGCTGGCTCTTGAGCCCTTCCCTGGGGCAGAGGGTGGGGTGGGGAGAGGGAGCGTGCTGGGGGATTGGGAGTAGGGTAAGGGAGCGAGGAGAGGGGCCCCAGCCTGCCTGCCAGAAGCCAGCCAGACCTCGTCTCCAGCAGCTGCGATGGTGGCGGGGACTCCACCTTCCGAACGTCCCCAGGCTCACTCGGGGCAAATGGGGGGTCCCTAAAACAGCTGGGCTCGGATCCCCAAGGGCGCCACCCTCCACCCTCCTCCCGCACCCCGCCGGCTTTCCCCCCTCGACGGTCCGGGCGAAGGCGGGGCGCCCCCGCGTGGCCGGGTCGGAGCTGAGTCACCCAAGCACCAGAATCTGGGCGCGCGCCGGTGGCGCGGGCTAGGGGCGCCGCAGCCCCCCGCCCAGGGGGAACCCAGCTTCCTTCCAACCCTCCCCTGGCGCCAGAAGCCGAGCCCCAAGGCCGAACTTGAGCCCTCACGCCAGGGCGCCCCGCCCGGCCCCACTCACCGCGGGTCCCACGGGCGCCGCCGCCCTCACCGCGCGGATGCCGCTGCGCGCGCGCGGGGCCGCCGGGGCATCGCCGGCGCTCGCCTGCTCGGCCGGGCCCGCGGGCGCGGGAGGGCTCAGGGCGCTGCCCGCGCGGCCCTGCCAGCTCGCGTGCGCTCCCAGCCGCGCGGAGTCCGGTCCTCCTCCGGGCCGGGCGGGCAGTGGCGGTGGCGGCGGCTCGGGCTCCTCCCTCCGGCCGAGGGGGGCGGGCGTGGGGAGGGAAGCAGGGAGACGAGGCGGGCGCTTCCTGGAGGGGCGAGCGCTCCGCACGGGCGGAGCGGGGGCGCTGTCCCGCCCGCTGCCCGCGCCCCCGAGCCCGCGGCGGGCGCGCCTGGCGCTCGGGGCTCTCGGCGCCGCGGGGGCCGAACGTTCGAGGCCGGAATCCAGGGTCCGAACGTGCCAGGCTGGAACTCCGCGGATCGAAGGCCGCTGGTTCGCACCTTCCCCAAGACGGTGCCGCAGGAGCCTCGGGGGCCCCCGACTTCCGAGCACCGGGCGCTCAGGGCCGCGGACCCGGGACCCCAGGGGTGGGCTCCGCCGGGACCTGCGGGGCCCCGGGGCGCTGCCTGCGGCCCCGACCCCGAGAGCCGATGGGCTCGCGCCGCGCCCTCGGGGCCGCACCGCAGGGCTGGGTTCTCAGCGGTGCTGGGCTGCGCTAGGACCGCAGGGTGTTCTCTCGTTTTTTGGTTTTTTTTTTTTCAATAGTAAAAGAGCCTGGCATTTTCTTGCCGCCAGAGACTGGAAAGATGACACATATTTCTCTGACAGAAACGATAAAATAAAGACAGTTCGAACAGTGCCTGGGGCTAGTCAGCGGGAGGGCGGTTAGGCGGGTCCTTGAGGCCTGCGTGGCGCGGAGCCCCCCTTTGACAAAGATCTCCTTTTCCCAAGAAGAGGCACCGATTCTTAAGAAATGCGTTTGTCGCTGGGCGCTCGGTGGTACTGATGCGCCCTCCCCCTAAAATTCAGTGCCTCAAACAGCTAAACCTCATTTAACCAGATTGTGGGGCCGGAGCTGACCCGGGGGTCTCAAGGTCACGTCCGAAGCCCTCAGCCGCGGGGCTCAAGGACTACGCCAAGCCAGAGTTAAGGCCCAGCGCTTGGGCTGTGGGTCTTGTGCTCCAGGGTGGTGAGGGTTAACTGGGAGATTCTGGTGCAGCCTGCAGCCACTCTGAGTCACTGGCACTTTGCAGCCTCGGAGGGGAGGACACTAAACAACCCCAGGGCTCTGACTGTGTTCTCCTCCTGCCTGTCCCCCATGCGTCCTTTGTCTCTCCAAGCTCTCCTCAGCTTTCTCCCAATGAAGTCCTCAAAGACCTCAGCCCAGCTGTGGGGCAAACCAATCTCTAGGCATTCTGAGACCCAGCTCCAGCCCCTCTTCCTCCAGGAAGCCTTTCCTGATTGATCTGGCCGCCGGAATCCCTCTCGTCTCCTTGCTCTAGAGCCGGAGAGCCGGGCATTGGGATGGACAGTGGTGAAGCCGAGCAGAAAGTCCCTCCTCTCAAGGTGCTCGCTTCTCGGGGACAAGACCAGGCAGTCATATGACTGCATGACAAGTGCAAAGGCTGGAGGCTGGGTGGCACAGAAGACCCCACTCAGCCACAGGCGTCAGCGAGGCTTTCTCTAGTGGACCTGCAGGATGAGCTAGTTGGGCTAGTTCCTGCCAAAGGGGAAGAAGATACTGGATCCCTGGTCAAGCGGACAAAGGCCCAGGCCACAGCAATTCCACTCCTGGGTATCTACCCAAGGGAAATGAAGATGTGCCCGCACAAAAACTTGTGCTCAAACGTTCACTGCAGCATGATTCAGAACAGCCGACAAGTGGGAACAACCCACAGGTCCATCCGCCAAAAAATAGACCAACAAAATGTGGTCCATCCACACAGCTGATGCACGCGTGTCCCGTGGTCCCACCACCAGCATCTTTACCGCAGATGTCTTTGCCGCAAGCATTTTCACTGCATAGGCAGTAAGACAATTTTGCCGTAAAGGATAAAATCACGAAAAATAACAGAGGAATGTTAACTTAAAAGGACATAATGAAACATGAAATAGTGAATAACAAAATTAAAGACTTTATAGCAAAATGCAAAATATTTGAATACGTTTAAAGTGTGTTTCTACACCTTCATGGCAATGCTGCTGGAAGAAGTGATTTTATTTTATTTCGTTTCTGTGTGGTTTGTACCTAACTAAGCTCTTGTCTTCGTTCTGTGGGAAATGTGCGTTCAACTCAATGAAGAAGCCTTGGCCCTCTTTTTCTTCTCCAATGTAGTGTGTTTCAAACAAGAAACCAACTCTTGGGGCTAATTGTTGTCATCTGTCAGCTCGATAAAGCCATCAGTAACCTCGCTAATTGGAAGAAGTGCTAATTATTTTACAACCACTGGCCGCCACCCTGTAGACCGCTATGAGGGCTGCCTGAGATGATATCATATGAAAGTGGGAGTAACCACGAGAACTTCATCAATGGAGAAATGAAACCAAACTAACAAAAACAAAACAAAACAAAACCGTCAACCAGTCTTACAGCAAAATTGCCTTCTGCCCAAATAGTTATGCGGTGAAAATACTTGCTGGCAAAGATGTCTACCGAAGACGTTTACTGAGAAACTACCCAGAACCACACGCGCCGTGGAATATCATTCAGCCACAGAAAAGTGTGACGTGCATACGGTGTGGATGAACGCCGAAAACTCTACGCTAAGTAAAGAAGCTGGTCACACGGTGATGGCTATTGGTCTGGGGGGGGGGGGTTGGGGCATGAGGGAAATGTTCTAAACTTAGATTATAGTGATGGTTGTACAACGGTGGATACACTCAGACCGTTGACTTGTCTGCTTTACAGGGCGAATGTTGTAGCATGTGAATTCTGTCTCATAAAGCTGTCTGAAAAGAGTCAGGGGTCAGGAGAGCCAGAGGCCAACTGATGAAGGCCAGGTGTCTGTCAAGCGTTGATTCTACACCCTGTCTTTGCTCTACACGTGATGCAAGGCTGTTACTGCAATATGTTGAAAGAAGTCTTTCCTTGACCTGGTAGAAATGCGGAAGGCTGGAATTTCTCTAAATACGCCGATATTGGGGCGGGGTAGGGGTGTGTATGTGTGTAACACCACCATCTGGGTGTTTGTGTCCACAGTCCAGGCTGTCTGGACGAGCAGATCAGAGGAACTGGGGTGCCCGCACACTTCAGTACGCTCATGCATTGGAGACGCATTGAGAGAGTGCCGGCTGTGTACCAGGCTGGCCTCAGGGCCGCGTGAGGCGGGAGAGGATACAGGGCGCCCCAGTTACCTATGCTGGTCACAAATGCCCTGCCCCTTGTTCTCTCTCACGGTGCTGGCGGGCAGCTGGAGCCATTCTTGTTCGGGATCTCTCATATAGTTGCAGTCAGACCCTGACAGGGGCTGGAGTAATCTAGAAGGCCTTCTCACACCCGTGTCTAGCAACTGATGCTGGCGATCAGCCGGGACCTCAGCTGGAACACCTACCGGTGACCAGTCCCTGTGGTCTGGGCTTCCTCGTAGCATAGAGGCTGGGTTCCCAGGGTGAGCATCCCAAGAGAACCAGGCGGAAGCCTTATTGTCTTTTATAGGACTTAGCCTTGGAAGTCACACAATGTCCCTGTGGTCACAAGCTCACTCCATAGACCCCCACCTCTTGGTGAGAGGAGTGTCACCGTCACATTGCAGGAAGAGCATGTGGGATGAGGGACATTGTGGTGGCCATCTTTGGACAATACCATCTGCCACGGGGGGGGATATGGAGTCATATCAGCGATGGAGACATCGTCTTGAGGATCTTGCTGTTAGAGGTGGGCATGGCTGACTCCAGTGCCAAATTCCAGGCATAGGGCCATGGCCCTGGGTTTGAATCCCAGCCGCTCTAGTTACTGCCTGGGTGAGATCTTGCAAGCTCCTAGGGCTCAGTTTCGCCCTCTGTAGAATGGGAGGATAGATTTAGTGTCCACTTCATGGGGTGATTGTGGGAATTTGATGAGACCCTAATGTGGCTAGCATGCTACCAGGCATGTCTAGACACCAGGTTCCAGTGTGTTGTTACTGGTATTTTTTTTTTTTTGGAAGGTGGGACCATTAGCCCTGAGCTAACATCTGCCGCCGATCCTCCTCTTTTTGCTGAGGAAGACTGGCCCTGAGCTAACATCCATGCCCATCTTCCTCTGCTTTATATATGGGACGCCTGCCACAGCATGGCTTGCCAGCAGTGCCATGTCTGCACCCAGGATCTGAACCCACGGACCCTGGGCTGCTGAAGCAGAGCGTGGGAACTTAACCGCTGCGCCACTGGGCCAGCCCCAAGTTACTGGTTTTTTCTTTGTTTTTTTTTAAAGATTTTATTTTTTCCTTTTTCTCCCCAAAGCCCCCCCCCGGTACATAGTTGTATATTCTTCGTTGTGGGTCCTTCTAGTTGTGGTATGTGGGATGCTGCCTCGGCGTGGTTTGATGAGCAGTGCCATGTCCATGCCCCGGATTCAAACCAACGAAACACTGGGCGGCCTGCAGCGGAACGCGCGAACTTAACCACTCGGCCACGGGGCCAGCCCCAAGTTACTGGTATTTTTAAGTTCCAGGGTTGCAGTCACTCTAATGCAGCGATGGCCCCTTCTAGGGTCAGGACGCTCAGGCCCCCCAGCCCCTCCAGTCAGCCCCAGACGCTTCCATCAACCCCAACCTTGCCCTAGAATGTGTGTGTGTGGGGGGGCTTGGGGGGCAGAGACTAGGGGCCCAGCCCAGGAAACTGATGCTTCTGGCCTAGGCCAATCAGCCTGGGGACCCCAGTTGACCTTTGTTCTCTAGAGAAAGCTCCTCTTCTGTCACCTGCTCCTCAGGGCAAAGGTCACTTTCTGGGCAGCCCAGACAGGGCTGGGGCTTGTAGGATGAGCAGCAAGGTGTGGCTTCCAAGGGCAAGGGGAGGGGGGACTGCAGCTCTGGGGGCCGGGAGACACCCAGGCTGGGGGTGGGGCGCTTCACCGGGTGGCTGTGGTGGTGGGAGGAAGCCCAGCCCACCAGCTGTCCAGGAACGTCCTGAGCCCTGCCCTGGGAGGATCTTTATGAAACCAGCAAGGTCCTTTCCAGACAGCTCCGGATGTGTCCAGAGGGTGTGTCCGGCTCTGGCTGGGGCCACCGCCCTCAGGCCAGGCCTTGGCCACGCAGGAGGCAGGCTGAGGCACAGAAACAGGACCAGGAAGGGTGCACGGCCTTCTCACCTTCCCGGGGGCCCTGCTTTCCGGGGAACACACAGACCCGCAGGAGAGTGAAACCCCCATCCCTGAGCCATCCCAACGTCCTCCTTTCCTTCCCACTCCAGGGTCGGGCTCTGTGCTCCATTAAATCCTTGCTGTGCGACCTTGGGCAAGTTGTGTTCCTCTCTGGGCCTCTGTTTTCTCATTTGCACAACGGAGGAGATTGTTGCTGAGATTGTGGCTATGGGTCTAGAGAAGGTCAGGGATGGTGATGCCCTATAGCCATCACCAGGCAAGGCAGGCGGCAGAGGATGCGGAGCCCTCCCTGAGGGAGGGGAGAGATGAACCAGAAGGTCAAATCTGTGGCTCGAGAAAGTAGGTCCTCATCCCGTCACCACACAGAGGAGGAAACTGGGGCAGCACCTGTGGGATTAAGAGCCTCCAAATTTGAAAGTAGTTAAGAGAGTGGATCCTAAGAGTTCTCATCTCAAGGAAAAAACATTTTTTTCTTTTTCTTTTTTTTGTATCCAGGTGAGATGATGGATGTTAACTAGCTTATTGTGGTAATCAGTTCACAATATATGTGAGTCAAACCATGATGGCGTACACCCTCAAATTACACAGTGCTCTATGTCAATTATATTTCAATAAAACTGGAAAGAATAAAAAAGTCACAAAGACGCAGGTTCCATTCCTGGTGCCACCACTTACTAGCTGTGTGCCTTTGGGCAAGTCAGGAAAAATCTCCGGGTCTTGGTGTCCTCATTAGGGAAGGGGGTGGTCACCAGGATCCTCAGGACAACATAGGGGCGAAGGCGCAAAGTCTTGCCAGGCCTCCGAGAGGCGGCATATTCCAGCCCCGTGGGTCTCCAAGCATCGGCTGCACATTAGCATCATGCGGGGAGCTTTCTAAATACTTTATTTTTAAAAAGGTATTTGAGAAAACTCCCCGGGTGATGCTAATGTGCAGACAGGGTGGAGATCCACTCACTGGTCTATAATCTCGCTAAGCTAAGTGTGGTCCAGCAGCAGCAACATCACCTGTGGGCATCTCAGAAATGCAGACTCCCAGGCCCCGCCCCAGACCTGCTGAACCAGAATCTCCACGTCAACCAGATCTCCAGGTGATCCGGTGCACATTGCCCCTCCGAGAAGCACTGGACTGGACAGTGGATTTCAGATGTGCGTGTGCTTGGGGGAACGACAGAGGAGGCAACTCGGGAGGATTTGAGGCCTGTGGGGACGGGAACGAAGATTCCATGACTCCCATCACAAAGGTGGATATTCCATTTGTAAAACCACAGGACGGAGGTCAAGTGACAAAGTAGCGAAATGAACTTACCTCAGCCTTGAAGATAGACGCGGGTACGTACCAGCCCGGTCACATTCTTAGCGAGAAGACTCACGTGCAGAAACGGGGAGCACCCTTCTGACTTCGTTGCTTACTGGCCCACGGCTTTACTTCGTTTTGAACTTTATTTGTTTTCATATATATACTTAAACTGAGCTACTTTGGGGAGGCAGGGGGAGGGGACACTGGACCTCTCAGTGCTGGACAGAAGATTAGTCCTGGCCTCCAAACAAGCAGGGAGAGAAAGCTTCTTAATAAAATGGACGCGATGAGCACACCCCAACCTGACGGGGGCCCAGCTGGCTTTGCAGCGCTGACAATACTGTGTGTTATATCAGGGCAGCTGCTGAAAGTTTCTCGGAGTTTAGAACTTGGGCAGAACTTAAGGAAAAGGAGGAGAAGGGAAAGTGGCATGGATATGCAGCAAATGAGGAGTGTCCCTGAGCCCTGGGGGCGGCCCGGAGGGCACTGCACCTGGCCTGGAGCTTCTGCACCTGCACTGTGCCTTCCTCAGCCGTGACTTCCCGGTCAAGGCGTCTTCAGGCTTTGAGCGACTTGTCTTGTGCAAGGAGAGGAGACAGCACAAGCCCGTCAGTGTGAAGGCACACACCAAGGACCCAAGGTCACCTTGGCATCATTGCCCGGGAAGGGGAGACAGAATTTTGGGCTCAAGTTTTCGGGTAAACTTCTTGGATCCTTTACCTGCCCATCCTTTCCCCCATGACCAGGCTGATGGCCACACTCAGGACCAGGTGTGCCCTGAGCCCGGCCCAATGACAGTGTCCCTGTGCCGGGTGTGGATGCTTGGCACTTAGCCAGAGGACTTTCTCCTCATGCTTGGCAGAGGACTGGGGACAACGTGCAGGGGGGCAAAGGTCAGGGCCCAGTCATCCAGATGTACCACTAGCAGGCCAGGCATCCAGGCTCCTTCGCCAGGTGGGAGCAGCCCCCCAGCATCACCTCCTAACTTCCTTCTGGGTCTAGTCATGAAGGAAGCTGTCTCAGGACTGGCCTGTGGGCCAGCCCGCCCTCCAGTGGTCCTCGGCAGTCACTGCACCCCTGCCCGGCTTTTCACAACGGGGTGCAGCCATGGAGGAAGGCTCCCCCGGTTCAGCCCACAGGCAGGTGACGGAGGGGGGTACTGTTCTCCCGTCATGTCAAGCATCTCATGATATTCAACCCTAAAAGGGGAGGGAACGAGCATGTAACCGGTACCTACTTCATCATATGAGGCACTTTGCGTACCTTGCCTCCCTGACCCCTCCAAGAGTCCTGGGGGCCAGGAGGTGTCACTAAGTCATGCACAGAAACAGCTCCCGGCCTCGGAGACAGGCATCAAGGAGTCGAGTCACAGTCCATTCCTTGCCCGTCTGACTTGCCACATTCCTAAGGTACCGCCCACCCGTGGAAGCCCTCTAGTCCAGGAGTTCCCAGGCTCTCTTGAGGACTAGGCAAGCAGCAAATGGGAGGGGGATCACTGGGGAGTGGTGGGGACTGTGGCAAACTAAGGGATGTGCGCCACTTCTAAAGGACACAGGCATGTGGCTCTGGCAGATTACTCTTGAGTGGGAACGCTGGACCAGCACTTAGGAGAAGCTGAAAATCTGGATTTTTATGTAGAAGTTCCCCATTTTAAATACTGACAATAAATTCAGAAAAGCATTTAAACACCTCTCTGCGGTCTGCCCCGCTCTCCAGTCCCTGGGGCAGCAGGTGCACCACTTCCAACGTCGGCGAGGTGGGGGACACAGCAGACTCAGGTGAGAGGCTGGAAGACCACTCACATTTATTGGCCGGACTTGGCTTAGAGTGTAGCCGGGCCACGCTGGGCCCTCTTGGAACGAACGAGAACACTGTGTAACACATGCAGCCCTGAGGAGCTCCCTGGATCTCGCTGAGGTAGTGGCTGCCCCCAGTGGCCTTGCCTGACTATCTTGGCAGTGCCCACCCCTGCACCCTGAGACCTGGCTTTGTCCTTACACCGGACAGACTGGGCCCATCCATTCCCAGGGTCAGACTGGCTCGACCTGGATCTGGGCCCAAAGTCTTCAGAAGCCAGCATGTAAGGGGAGCGGGTCCTCCAGTTCACAGATGGGAAAACTGAGGCTCGAGGCAGGAGGACATGCATCCAGCAGCCTCATGGCTGAGTCCTCGAGTTGGCCCAGAGCCCAGGTCCTCAGTCCACTGCGCCGGCTAGTGCTTGGACATGCTCCCCTCCCAGTTCTGGGCAGAAGACATTCTCTGGCTTAGCTGCTCTGGAATGCGATCTATAAATACATACTTGGTTTTAAAAAAGTAATAAATAAGATCCTGGGCCAGCCCGAGGGCATTTGGCCAGCCACATGTCATAGACTGGACATTTGTCACATGGCATAGATGAACCACCAATTGTGTCCTGCCACATGTAGTGCCATGCCATTGACCCACCGTCCATTCTGAAAGCTCCACGTAGTGTCACATGGAACTCTGCCACGCATGACTTTCTGTGTCACACATCACACCATGACACCCTCACTGTGCCTGTACATGTCCCCAACTGGTCATGCATGTCACATGTGATACAGTGTAGTCATTGGCCATATTAGGCTTCTGGCCCCAAAGAAGTCTTCCCTGAAAACTGCAGCAGCACAAACGTGCCCCCCTCCTGGGGCAGTGTGAAGGGACACCCAGCTGAAGCTCATCTCCTGAGTCCTCTCTCCTGGTGAGTAGAAGTTGGCATCACTCAGCTGGATTTTTTTTTTTTTGGCTGAGGAAGATTGGCCCTGAGCTAACATCCATGCCAATCTTCCTCTATTTTGCATGCAGGTCACTGCCACAGCATGGTGTAGTGTAGGTCTGTGCCTGGGAACCAAACCCAGGCCACTGAAGTGGAGTGCACCGAACTCAACCACTGGGCCACAGGGCCGGCCCCTTTTGGCTGGATTTGAAGGGTGGCAAGGCGGCCATCAAGTACCCCGAGGAGCTGGTGGCTGGTTGTGGAAGAAAGCAAAGTCCAGCCTGGGCTCCTGGCTCTGCAGACGCTGGGCCATGTCAGTGGGGATGAGGTTATTCCAGAGGCTGCGGGCATAGAGACAGACACTCAGCACTCCTGTCTCTGCCTCCCGTGCTATCTATAGATGGGGAAACCGAGGTCCCAAAGGGGAAGAGCCATGCCCAGAGTTACCTGGCGGAGGCAAGTACCAGACCAGCGTGGCTATCCTAGGGAGATAATGTCGCCCACACCCACCCCCTGACTTCACCCACTCAGTCTTCTTCTCAGGGACCTAGCGATCCCAGCCAGGGCCGTGCTCATATAACACATTCGTGCAAATAAGGAAAGAGTTCCCCTTCTTTAAGACACTTTACTTCCATTGTCTGTAATTTTTTTTTTTTTTGAGGAAGATTAGCCCTGAGCTAACTACTGCCAGTCCTCCTCTTTTTGCTGAGGAAGACTGGCCCTGAGCTAACATCCGTGCCCATCTTCCTCTACTTTATATGTGGGACGCCTACTACAGCATGGCTTTTGCCAAGCGGTGCCGTGTCTGCACCCGGGATCTCAGCGGCAAACCCTGGGCTGCTGAGAAGTGGAACGTGCGAACTTAACCGCTGTGCCAGCGGGCCAGCCCTATAGCTACCAATTTAGGTGCTGACTATGTGCCAGGCATTGTGCTCAGTGCTCTATATAATAATTTAGTCCTCACAGCAACTCTCTGAGGTAAATACTATCATTATCCCCATTTTATAGATGAGGAAATTGAGGTGCAGAGGGGTTGAGTTACTGATGCAAAGTTATACAATCGGCAAACGGCAGAGCTGGGATTTGAGCCAGGTCTGCTGGCTGCCACAGTCCTGGTGGCGTGGTCCAAGACTCCTGTGATGATCCCTAACCCAGGTCCCGCTGCCTCCCACAGGGAGAGCCCTTACATTTCAGGGGTTGGTGTGGCCCCCCGCCCATTGTCCCGGCCCCTGCAAGCCCTTGTTACCGGATGACTTGGATGCCGGACCCCTGCGCCAGCCCTTCAGCCAGGAGCCAGGCTCCACAAGCTGTGATCCGATTCTTCTCCAAGCTTCCCAGTGGGCAGCAGAGGAAGGGAAAGACAGAGCCTGGCATGAGATGGGGGAGGGAGGGGCTTCCCTATGTCCCTCCCCCAGGCCAAGATGGGGGGCACGGGCTCTCACACATCTGCTCAGAGAAGCCGACAGACAGCAGTGGACTCTAGTGCAGCAGGAAGGCTGCAGGCTGGGGCCCGGGGAGAGCTAAGCTGGGCAGAGGTTTGGAGCAGACCAAAGTGTGCAAGTCAAGGAGGGCTTCCTGGAGGCAGGGGCCTGACCCAGTGGCCTCTTGGCTTTCCCCAGGAAGGAGGTCCCCCTTCGGCCCTCCCTACACCCTTCTGGCTTCCCGGGATGTGCCCCTCATACTCCACTCTCTTCAGCCGGCCCATCCGCGGCAGGACACGGGCCAGCTCAGCAGCCGCCTCATCCCCGAGCAGATTCCAGGACAGCCTGCAGGGCAGGGGGCCAAGGTCAGTGGCAGGAGAGCAGTGAGGTCAAAGGGTGGAGACAAGGTGGCAGGTGGGGAGGGCTGGGGCCAATCATGGGGGTGGCGGTGACTCGCAGGAGCAAGAAAGGCCCCCTGATGGGGTGCTTGTGTGCCCTCCCCTGAAGACTGTCTCCTTCCACCTCCCCACCATCCCTGAGCTGGGTGTCCCTCAAGAACCCAGACGGCTTAGGAGCTGGCTGACCTCAGAGTTCAGACCACACGGTCTGCAGAAACAACGTCACGATCCAAACATCCAGCACGCAGAGCCCACCAGCATGACTTCTGCCACATCCATGCATCTCCTGCATTATTATCTGAGTCCTATTTTCCCCCTTCCCTTCCTTTGTTTTTTAACTTTAAGAAATTAATCTTAGGAAATATTAGCGCGACTATCATTAGAAAACCTGTGTCGAGGACCCTAAACAGAAGGTAGTTGCAAGGACAAACACAGTGCAACGGCAGCATCAACTTCTGGCTGGAACCTACGTCCTTCCCAAGGTGGGAGCCTGTGGCCTGCCCCCTGCCGGCTGAAACGAGAGTCTCCCCAGCGTCAGGTGTTTAAGATGAGTTAGCGCTGATCTGAGACTTTCTCTTTGGTGTAACATACTGAGAAGGGTTAAAATCCTTACGATGCAAATCTAAAATCCTCTCATGGCCTCTTGCGTCCTGTACCTTAGGAAATAGCTTTTCCTTCCGTACCGTGGTCAGGGCCCCAGCCTAATCCTGGCATTCTAGTTAACCCTGCGGCAGTCCTGCAAGGCCCCAACGTCTGAGAGGCTCTGAAGGCCAAGGGGGTGATGGCTCTGACCCGTGGATGGGCAGGGAGCCTGCTGGCTTCAGCTGCCCTTTGCCACCAACAGGTGGTTCAGAAATTGAGGCTCCATAAACCAGGCGAGGAGGCCTATTCAGTCACCTCCCCACAGGGAGGGTCAGGGGCAAAGGGCCTTTATAGACCGTCTGGCCCCTGCCCCACTGCCACTGCACAGGTGGAAATAGGCGGGAACAGGTGGGAACAGGTGGGAGAGGCTGAATGGCTTTGCCCGACATTGCTCGCAGCTCAAGTGTTAAAACTTGCTCGAGAGGTTTGAGCGAGAGCCATCTTCCCGTTTATAGGTGGGAGACCAGCGGGGGGAAGGGACCAGCTCCAGGCCACACAGCAGGCCAGGCCGAGCCCCCAGATGGCCGCTTTCCCAGCTCTTCAAGCACTCACAAGATTTCTTCCAGGGCCGGGCAGAGCATGAAGCCGGCAGCCAGCGGCTTGGCCGTCTGGTCATCAATCTCACAGGAAACCAGGCTGGGAGTGGAGAAGGGGGGATGCAGATGTTCGAGTCAGGGGCACCTCCAGGCAGGCCCCATCCCCTCCACCCTGTAGTCACAGCAGGAGGGAGCAGAGTGGCAGCCTCCAGGGCAGGGCAGGAGTCTTACAAAAGTGTCCCTTTTTGCCCCAGGCTTCCCCCATACCTGAGGCCTCGGTCATGTCACCTCAAGGCCTTCCCAGGTTGTCAGGCTCAGCCAGAGAAGGGCTGCCCACCCCCCATCCCCTGTTCCCAGGGAGTCGGAGGAGGCGACTTACTCTATCTGCCTGAGCAGTGGGAGCCCCTGGCAGAAGTGCGGGACCCCTCCGGCCAGGCTGTTCTCTGCCAAGCTGCAGGGCAGGGAACGTGTCGGTGAGAGGGACGCCCAGACCCTCCTGGCCCACCCCCTGCCCGGCTCCAAGGCGCCACTCACCTGATCACTTCCACCTGCGGGCATCTGTCCAGGGCCCGGGCCAGGCTCAGTGCCCCCTCGGGGCCCAGACGGCTGGAGGGCAGGCTGGGGAAATGGGAAAGTGTAGGGGACCACTTGGGGGGACTGGGGGCCTTCCCGGTCCCCCCACCCTCAGCTTTGCCAGACCTCAGAAGACGGTCCCTGGGTTATGCCACCTCGAGTCCCTCCCCACCACATAGGACCGGGTGGGCGTCAAGGGCCCCGGCTTTGGGGTCTGAGACCCTCCCTGGATCAGGGAGGTGAGCCCTCCCCCCCTCTCCTGGCTGTAGTTCTCTCGCCTGGAAAACGGAGCAGACGGAACTCCTGGCCCCTCAGGGCTGCTGTGAGGCTCACAGGAGACCACGGACATAAACGGCAAAGTGCCGAGGCCGTGCCTCTTGGCGCTTCTCTCCCGCACAGCCCTTTGCTCACACTTCCTCATTCGCCCCCCAGAGACTGGCTCACAGGTCACACTGAGCTGGGATTGTTGGATTTCTTTCGTATATAAGTAAACTGAGGCTCAGAAGGGGCAGGGGCCTGGCCCAGGGCACACAGGAGCTGGTGGCAGAGCTGGGACCATGCTGGGGCCCCTGATTTCCTTGGCCCAGACTCCAGAGGAGGGGAGGCGCAGGCGGTGGAGGGGGGGCAGCCAGCCCCAATGCAGGGCACAGTTTGCTGGAAGGCAGGGTGGCTCAGCCAATCCTGCCCCCCTGCTCCTAGGGAAGACCCCCCCCCCCCACTGCTGGCTCCGCACACCCCCGGGCAGGGGACACTCACTGCAGGACCCTCAGGTGCGGGGGCAGCGCCTGGGCCAGCCTCAGGGCCGTGGGATCCCCCAGGGCATTGCAGCCGAGCCTGGAAGAGGAGAGGGGATGAGGTGAGCCTGGGGCCGGCCTGCTCCTGACCCCTGCCCGGTCCTGAGTCCACTGAGGGACACCAGGGCCAGATGGGCCACGGGGACACAGAGGGCAGAGGGCAGCCCACCTGGGCATACACTCACATCAGCTCCTCCAGGTGTGTGCAAAGGGCGAGCGACTCCACCAACCGCATTCCCCCAGCCGGGCCGATGCCATTTGCTGAGAGGCTGATGGAGGGGCACACGTCAGACCCTCGGACGCCCCCGCCATCCCCCACCTCTGCTGGAGCCCAGAGAGACAGCACCCCCGCCCGCCACAGGCCTTCCCAGCCTGATGGGGCACACAGGCCCGGAGAGGAGCAGGGGCTGGGCTGGCTCAAGGTCCCACAGACAGGAGGGCCAGGAGTGACCCTGCCCCAGCCTGGACACTGAGTTGAAGGAGGAATGTTAGCCTGAGCCAGAAGCCAGTGTCCCCCTGACCACGGTGCAGCCACTGAGGGCCCCTGTCGGCAGGGCCGGCCACTCACTCTATTTTCCTGAGCTCAGGCAGCCCCGGCAGGACGGCAGCTAAGTGCTGGGCACCAGTGTCTCCAATCTGGTTGTGGCTCAAGCTTGGGGAGAGAAGAGCAGGAGAACCTGAACCATCAGCCTGTCACCATCTCATCTCACCCACCTCCTCCTCCCAGAACAGAAGAGGAGGCTGAAGTCTAGAGAGAGGCCTCAGCTCACACTGATCAAGTCCCCTCATCCTGCGCTGGGTGAGGGCTCCAGACTCTCACCTTCCGTTTCGGCAGTTCTCCCTGATGTCTGACCTACATCGCTCCTGCTGCAATCCACACTCTCACATCCTATCTTTGGGGTCTCCCAAGGTGCTAGGTCTGCGGCTATGCAGTGTACAAGTGCGTGAAGGTGAGGAGACAAAGAAGGGAAGGGTGTCCCCAAGGAGCCCCTTGCTTTCGTCATCTTCCCCTGCCAAAGTCGTCTTGGGTCTGGTGGAGGGACAGGCAACTCACCCCAGCTCCTCCAAGCTGGTCACAGCTCTGAGGGCCTTGGAGAGGTGGCAGCAGCCGATGTCACTGATGCCGTTACTGCTCAGACTGGAGAAGAAGGGAACAGCCAAGAGGCCTTAGTCAGGAGTCAGGGCCTTTGCAGGTGCCATGCTATGAACTGTACAGTTTGCAAAGCCTTTACACATCTGGGAATTCACATCCCAGTCACAAAACTTCCAGGGGAGGTGGATGGGCAGGGCGGGTATGACTGTACCCGATGTCCAGATGAGAAAACAGAGACCCGAGGAGGAGCTGTGGCTGGCCAAAGACTCCCAGGCCAGTGGAAAGGAAAGCCCAGAGCCGCGGGCCTGGGAGCCGTGGCCACATGTTTTGGTTTGGCCAGACTTGGCCTCAGTCCCTGTGGGATGGGTCTCCGGGCCTTCCTGCTGAAGGCCAATTTCATGCCAGTTCCATATTTCAGGCAAATGGTCCCTCCAGGCACATCCTGTTCTGATCCCACTCAGATCGGGGGCTGTTCCCCAGCCCCAGCCTGTCTTCTCCGCAGCCGGCCCCGCCCTGCCTCCATGAGTGGGAAAAACGAAACAAAACAGCTGACGACGCAAACAGTCTCAGCCCCAGTGAACTATTTGTCTAAGACGTTTTTGTTTTGTTTTCTTTTGTTTTGCAGATTAAATTTTAGCAAACTGCCTTTCAGTAAATTATTTTTACGTGAAACGACCCGGTCTCCTAGCACACGCTCCCCAAACTCTCTGACCTCATTTCCTCCGCCAGAGTGGGGGCGGGGCTTGGATTAAAACAAAACAATGCTTGTGTCATTGCTGGGGTTTGTTTTTAGTCATCATAGTTCATATTTTGAAAAACTACATGAAAAGAGCATGTGATGTGTATTTATCAGAGCGGCCAGGGGCATGAGGAGGGTAGATCAAGGTCCCCAGATCTGGGTCCAGACTCTTGCTGCTCAAAGTGTGGTCTGCGGCCCCCAGAAGGGGTGTCGCCTGGCAGCTTGTTAGAAATGCAGAAACTAGGCGCCCCAGACCTGTGGACTCAGAAACGTGAACGAGGACCCGGGGTGAATTTGTGCACGTGAAGGGTTGTTCCAAGACTTGAGCCAACTCCTTCAGGCCACTTTTGTAGCCGGGAGAAAGCTGGTGGCTTTAAAAGGCAAGAGCTGTGGCACTGACCTGGGAGGGTTCAGGAATGTCCCCGGGTGCCCCTGGTGCTTCCCTGGGAGGATGGTCCCAACAGAGCTGGGGAGTGCGCCCTCCCACTGGTTCCCATGGGGCCACTCGGCCACTCACCGGAGGCTCTGCAGAAGGATCATTCGGCTGAGTCCTTGAGTGAGCACCGCCAGGCTGGAGCCGCCCAGCGGGAGGTGGCTGAGGCTGGAGGACAAGAGGCCAGAGGAGGACTTGGCATCTCTGGGGTTGGGACCCAGGTGCAGACAGATACCTGGGCAGTCCAGGCCCAGGGCTTGAGGCCTCGGTGCTTAGCAAGGCCCAGGGACTTCCAAAACACCCACTTATATCCACATAGTGTAAAAAAGTCACATAAAACAAAGCTGCCTGGGAAATCCCAATGCTGTTTCTATGCACGCATTAATAAGGTCATCCAAGCAGCAGTTGTATGTGCTGAATCACGTGGGACCAGGCTCCTGTTCAGTCATCACAGCGACCACATAGGGAGCATATACAACGGGCCACGCACTGGGCTTGGCCATCTCGAGAGGGGGGGTCTATCATCCTCCCCATGTACAGATAAGGGACGCGGAGGCTCAGAGAGGTAGAAAACGTGTTCAAGGCCACACACGGAAAGTGGCAGCATCAGGAACAGAACCTGAGGCCGTAGGACTCCCATTTCTGGGCCCCCATCACGTGTTACCCATGGGATCATGTTCCTTCAGGCCCCAGCCTGGGCAGGGGAGGGAAGTAATAATATCAATAACAGCCAAAACTTGTCGAGTGTGAACTCTGCGCCAGGCTCTGCTCTAAGTACTTAACACGTCTTATTTCATCCAATCCTCCCAACAACCCTAGGAGGTAGGTACAGCGATTAACCCCTAGGTTAAGATGAGGAAAAAAGCACAGAGAGGTTAAGTAACTTGCCCAAGCTCACACATGAAGAGGTGGGACCAAGAGGTGACAACGGTCCTGGTTTGCCCAGAACCAAGGGGGTTGCCAGGATACAGGACCTTCAGCCCCGGGCCAACTGGGACGGTAGGTCATCTTGCTGAGAGCTGAACCAGGTGGTGTCGCTGCCAACCAGGGCCCAGGTCCCTAACCACTCCGCTGCAGAGGGACAGGCGGAAGGAGCCAGCTGGGTCTGAGGGGAGCTGCTTGTCAGCGGGGAGAACTCGGACAGGACCGATCTGAAAGCGTGAGAGGCCTCTGCACCGTGAGGACCCCTCCCTCTCTTCAGACAGGGAAGGTGTCATTGTGCCCACTTTGCAGACAGGGTGACCGAGGCCACAAGAGGGACGAGCAGCACTGGGAGCTGGGAGGGCAGAAGAAGGGGTGACACGGCTGGCCTCTTCTCTGCACGACCCCCAGCTCCCGGCCCAGGCGCCCAGGTGAATACGTGTTTGTCAAGTGCATGAAAGAGCCAATGAATGACCTTGTGGAGCCTCCAACCGCCCAAATCAAAGCGTCCAGAAGGAAGGGAGGCTGAGCAGGGGGCAGGCACACGGGGGCGAGGGTAAAGAAACAGCTCAGTGGGAAGACAGGTGGGTCCTCTGGTCACAGGTCTCCCTGACAGCCCCAGGACAAGCAGAGAAGGACGGACGAAGTGGGAGAATGTCATTGCTAAGGGGCAAAGGCAGAAGGCCACTTTTATTTATTTATTTATTTTGTGAGGAAGACTGGCCCTGAGCTAACATCTGTGCCAGTCTTCCTCTATTTCAGGTGGGATGCTGCCACAGTGTGGCTTGACGAGTGGTGCTAGGTCTGCGCCCGGGATCCAAACCTGTGAACCCCGGGTCCTTGAAGTGGAGCACGTGAACTTTAACCATCATGCCACCGGGCCGGCCCCAAGGATGCTTTTAAACTGTATTCAAAACATATGTTGAAAAAAATCTGGAGAAAAATTCACAAACTGCTCCTTCACAGAACTTTTCCCAGGGGGTGTCATTGCCAGGGGATTTCGTCTTCTTCGTCACATATTTCTATCATGATGCAACTTTTTATCACTGGTGTGTATTTTGGGTCATCAGAAAAAAGAGATTAAAAGCAGAAAATGCCCTGTTACACGTTCTGTCTACATACTGTCATGTTGGTGCAAGATGGGGACCTGTCCTTTAGACTGAGCTGTTTCTGGTGTTTCTAAGAATTTGGCGACTCCAAACACAGGTGAGAGTAAAAGCTGTCAGTTACTGAAGAAATCATTGTAGGCAAAGGGTAGTGGACATCCGTGGGGTTTTTCTGCCCAGTTTGTTTCTCTTTCTTCTGTTAATAATAGCACCCTGAAGCACCATCCCCACCACGTTCCAGACGCTCGGGTGGGCATGTGGCCTGGATCTGGCCCATGAGAATACTGTGTGCTCAGAGCCCCGGTGATTGTTTAGGGATGGGCACATGACTGGAACTTGTCTAGTGAGACGCAATCTGGGGCCTTTTGTCGTAGCTACAGGGAGAAAGCTGCTCCCTTTCCACTAAGCTGGCAGAGAGTAAGCCTGAAGTTGCAGGGACGGCCTGCTTGAGGATGAAGTCAAGACGGAGTGGGGTAGGTAGAGAGCAAACATAGAACCTGGATCCAGCCAAGCCTGAAGCCGGTTGCCTTGTAGTTTTCAGTGACATGAGCCAATAAATTTCTAGCTTGGGTCGGTTTGAGTGAGGAGCCCATTTCATATGATCAAGCATTTTGATAGCACTCAGAGCCAGGAAAGGAAGTAAAAGGGAGGACATTCAGCTCACTGGGTCCATCCAGGGACTGGATGGTCTGTGTTGAGGAGAGATGCGCAGGTTCCCAGGCACGCGCCCTCCCCGCCCCGACCCCCATTCACCATCACTTACTTGAGCCTCTTCAGCCGGCGCTTGCCCTCAAGGGCCCCCATCAGCACCTTGGTGTCCTCCTCGCCAAACTGAGTGTTGGACAATCTGGAGGGGACGAAGCACGAGGCGAGTGTTAGAGAAGCCTGCCCAGTCCCTGGAGCGGAGCTGTGCCAGCACTCCCCTCACCACCGGTCACCCCAGGAGGCCGGCTCTGCCTCTGCAGGTCCCAGACCACCCCTCCTGTCCAGGCTCCACGGGGACATTCCTGGCCCCAAGGGTCAGGCTCTGGGGTCCCCGGGCATGGCAGTCACAGCTGACCTGGCTGAGAAAGGATGCCCTGGATGAGGGCTGCAAAAGAGGAAGCCAGGGACAGGGACACACACACACGCACAGGGGTCCCTCGTGCCCTTGGCTCTCTGCACCCCAACACCCACAGCCACCCCAGGCAGAGGAGACCAGGAGCCCATTTCAGATGAGGCAGTCCCAGCCTAATGGGCAGAGTCATCTGCCCTCGGTCGCTCTGAGCGAGGGCAAAGTTGGGACCAAGAACGCAGGGCTCGGCCTTCCCCAGGCCACACCCAGAGACACTGGGCTTCATCCGGGAGAACAGTGACAGGCTCAAGTCCAAGCCCAACTTCCCGTCCAGCCCTTGCCCTCAGCTGGGCTACCCCTGCCCAGACCACTCCACCCTGCGACTCACTCCAGCTCCTCCAGGTGGGGACAATGGCTCAGACCAGATGTCAGGTGGGCCAGGCCCTCGGAACTCACACGGCTGGAGATCAGCCTGGTGGGGGTCAAAGGGCAGCAGGTCAGGCAGGAACTCTGGGTCTTGGGAGCTCTGAATGCTGGTGGCAGGGGGCAGGGAGGTGGGAGTGGTTCCTGGGGGGCAGCAGAATCATACATCTCTCCCACCGTGGAATCATCACGCCAGGATACAGTTTGGAGGCAGGAGCGTGGCCTAGTCGAGCATTTTCCTAAATCATAATCGTTCAGGTAGCAACTTCGCAATTTATGCCATAATCGGGCGTCACTGTAAAGTCTAGCTAGCTACTGTCATTTTTGACGAGCTCGGCATCTTTATTTAAACAGCAAAAAGCTAGCAACTATTGGAGGTGTTAAAGATCTATTGGCATTCAAAGAAGATCCTCTCCTTGATACAATCAGTTGGATGAAAAGAGAACTGAAGGTTAGAAAAGGTCCATTTTGCAACCATCATATTGATATTCGATTCAGGCAGGAATTATCCACGGATGCTGAAATTTATGGGGGAAGAGCCGAGGGAGGACAGATTATTGACATAGTCTTAGAGCGTCTCCCGCCAAGATACTGGTTAATTACAATGGGAAAAATAGGAGCTTTGCAAGTGAAGAAACCCGGCAGACACCACCTTCACCAGGTGATCACAGTGAACATCACCAGGAAGGGGACAAACAGATGTCACGTGCCTCCCAATGTGACGCATGGAGGAGAACGCGACAGCAGCTCTGTGATATTCCTGCCTCAAATGCTGAACCTGAACCTGAGCGCGAGGGAACATCAGACAGACCCAGGCTGAAAGACAGTCTACAAAGGAACTAACACGTCAATGTCATGATGGTATCATGAAGGTTGAAGGGCTGAGGACCCATTCCAAGTTGGAGGAGATCAAAGAGAGGTGACAACTAAACGCAGTGTGCGATCCTGGATGGAGTCCAGGACTGGAAGAAAAATGCCATATGCAACATCATTGAGACAACTGGCAAAACTGGAACATAAACACTGTAGTTTAGATAATAGTAGCGTATCAATGTTAATTTTCCTGAATGTTACACTTTTACTGGAGGAGGGGAGAGAATGTCCTTATTACTTAGGAAACTCACTGAAATATTAAGGCGTGAAGGGGCATGATTATGCAACCTACTTTCACATGGTTCAGAAAGAGAGCTGGGGAGAGGGGAAGAAGAGAGAGGCGGCGTGAGGACAGAGGGAGGGAGAGAAGAAGGGAGCAAATGTAAAAAATATTGACAAAGGGTGAATTTGGGCAAACAGTACACGGAAGTTCTTCTCAGCCTTCTTGCAACTTTTCTATTAGTTTGCAATTATTTCCAAACAAAGAAAAAGAAAGAAAGAGCGTTGAAAAGGAAACCACTTTCTTGCCACGTGGCCGTGTCGATGACCACGCGCCCTGACATCACCTCCAGGGCTGCCTGTGGTCCCAGCCGGCAGGGTGGGGACACAGTTCCCAGGGTTGGGGAGAACAGGAAGTGTGGGGGCAGGGCTGGCTGCAGGCGTGGAGTGAGTGTCTCGACTGCGTACCGGAATGTCTTCAGCTCAGACACGGACAGCAGCAGGTTCTCCAGCAACAGGGAGCTGGCGTCGCAGAGGTTCACCTGGGACAAGCTGAAAAGGCCGGAGCACGTTCCAGAGGATGACAGGCTGGACACACCTCAGGCATCATCCACCACACAGAGATGGGGAGGCCAAGAGAGGGAAAGGACCACCCGAGAGCTCCCAGTGGGGCAGGGCTCCCCCATGCCACCCGGGGCTCTCCCCACCACTGGCCAAGTGTGAGCCTCTCCTGCATAGGAAAGCAAGCGAGCCAGGCTCTAGCACTGCCCCAGGCTCTGCTGCTCCCCCTCCTGGACAGGCCAACCTCCCACATGTGGCCTGGAGTGGGCACTGGGGTCGAACAGAGAACTCAGGGCCCAGCCAGTGTTGCAGGATGCTGACCTGAGCTGCCGCAGCCTGGCACAGGTCTCCATCAGCTGCCTGACAAGGAGGCTGCGGTGGGTCCCAAGGTCACAGTGAGCCAACCTGGAGGTAGACAGGGAGGCGGCAGTTTCTGAACACCTGGGACAGTACTGGGAACTCAGTCCCTGCCTACAAGGAGCTTACTTTGTTGGGGTAAATAAATGCTAATCAATAAACTCCCTCAATTTACTATTCATTTATGGGAAGTGCTATGAAGGAGAGGTCCAGATGGGGCAGCTGGTATGGCTGTGCACGTTGTTCACTGCACAAGGGGACCCAGCCAAGGAGGCAAATTGGGGCTGAGATCCAGCTATGGCCTATTCCCCAGAATGTACACATGCAGGGTTGCATTCACTCAAAAGTGTGGGTGAATTTCCAAAATTAATTTCCAAAAATGTGCTGTATGGATTAGGGGCCCTATGAATCTAGGCATCTATAAGAGTGGATAATGGGAGGACTTGACTAAGTTTGGGAGTTCAGAGGGGCCTCCCTAGGTGGTGGCATTTAAGCTGATACCTGGAGGATGAGGGAGAGTTAGCCAGCTGGAGAAGGAGGAAGAGGTAAAGGAGGAGAGAACATTCTGGGCAGGACACAGCAAGGCCCTGTGGTCAAAGGGAGCAAGGTGGTGTTCAAGGAACTGAAAGCTGGCGGGGATGGCTGGAGCTGAGACTGGGGTTTGCGGTGGAGATGGATGTGTAGACAGGTAGGTTGGACTACACTTCACAGGCCACATAGAGGCTTTGGACACCAAAGGACTCCCAGTAGGGGCATAAGAAATATTGGTCAGAAGGAGCAGTGCCTACCCCTGTCCCCTACCCCCACCCCATAACCAGCCACTCCCTTGGGACCCCAGGCACTGGGTCCCACCTGAGAGGCACAGCTCCTGGGTTTTCCTGGCGGGGAAATTCCAGCTGGACACAGAGCTGCTGCTGGGTCTCGGAGATGCTGAGGAGGGAAGGCGGCAGGGTTGGTCCAGGGCAGCTTTCCCGTGGAGGCTGAGCTGGGACCTGGGCTCCCCGGCCCACCGACTCTGAGGTCCCAGACCCACTGGGGATCTGGACATAGGTCAGTGGGACACTACAGCCTTTGCTCTTAGCTACTCCACATCATTCTGTCACCTCTGGTCACAAAGGCACAATGTGTGTTACTGTAATCCAGGGGCCACTTCCAGGCAACCAGCGTGGACTCCCAGCCATGTCCACCTGGGATCCAACCGTCCTTTGTCTTGAATCTGGGGCTGCCTTCCTCTCTGGCACTGCAGCTTGACTACTGCACAAGTCCCAACAAGCGTGTGCAGCCCTCCCATAGCCCAGGAGCTCCTGCCATCCTGAGAACTCACTAATGATGCAGCTATGACCCCACGGGACGAGAGACCGACGTCTAGATGAGGGAAGGTCCCAGGGGTCAGGAAAAGATGAAGAATTCCGAGGGGCCTCCACCCTGGACTCACCTTATTTTAGTGACGTTGCCTGAGGCCTGGGCGCAGACTTCTGGCAGCGTGAGCACCCCGGCTCTGCCCACCCACGGCTCCTCCACCCTGTCGCAGAAGCGGACACAGATAACGCTCCCTCAAGGTGAGGTCCGGAAGCTTTTTTGGGTTTTGCTTATGTTAAAACTATAAAGTTATACAACTAGGCATAAACATAAAACGGGAAATTACCATCCTTGCTCCAACAGTTATGGCAACAATCCAAACAGAAAATGTTAGTTTTGTTTGTTTGTTTTGAGGAAGATTAGCCCTGAGCTAACTACTGCCAGTCCTCCTCTTTTTGCTGAGGAAGCCTGGGCCTGAGCTAACATGGTGCCCGTCTTCTCTACTTTATATGTGGGACGCCTACCACAGCATGGCATGCCAAGCGGTGCCACGTCCGCACCCAGGATCAGAACCGGCGAACCGGAACGTGCGCACTTAACCGCTGTGCCCCCCGGCCAGCCCCAGAAAATGTTAATTTTTAATAATATTTTTAGATTTAAGTAAAAGGTCTACATAACGTTAAATTGCAAAGATAAGGAAATAAAACTGTATATGAAACATGATCCTGATTTTTTATTCAAAAAAAGGAAACATATATATGGAGAGGGGAAAAAACATGGAGAGAGAGGGAGTTAGAGATATGAGGAACTATGTTAAATGTTAATCGTGGTTGTTTAGATGGTAGAATTCTCACGAACGGTTTTTATTTTATTTCTTCCTTAGTTTTCAATATTTTCTGAACTTTCTATAATGTGCATGCATTAATTTAGAAGCAGGAAAAAAGGGAGCTGTTCAAAATATTCCTGCTTTTAAAGTTATGCTGAATTTTTTTTCAAAGCACTATTTTCTTCTGACGCTCTTCTGGGTTTTCCATAAATTTCTACAACAAGTATGTATTATTTTTAGAGTAAGAAAAGTTTTTGGGGCCAGTCCCGTGGCCAAGTGATTAAGTTTGTGTGGTCCGCTTTGGCAGCCTTGGGGGTCGCTGGTCTGGATCCTGGGTACGGACCTAGCACCACTCGTCAAGCCATGCTGCGGTGGCGTCCCACATAGAAGAACTAGAATGACCTACAACTGGGATATACAACTATGTACTGGGGCTTTGGGGAGAAGAAAAAAGAAAAAAAGAAAGACTGAGCTAATCTTCCTCACCCTGCCCCCCAAAAAAGAATTTAACTACTCTAGGTACCTTACATAAGAAGGATCATAGAGGATTTGTCCTTTGAAAAAAAAAAAGAAAAGTTTTTATTTTAAAATGTTATTTTGGGTGATCCAGGAATTCTGGGTATATACTCAAAAGAATCGGAAGCTGGGTGAACCCAGAGGAAGTTATGCTGAGTGAAATAAGCAGGTCATGGAGAGGCAAATCCTGCCTGCTTGATCCCACTTCCATGAGATTCCCACAGCAGGCACATTCACAGAGACGGAGCAGACGCCTGGTTCCCAGGGGCTGGGGGAGGGAGAATGGACTGCACCGAGTGTCAGTCTCGCAAGAAGGAAAGAGTTTCGGTTGCACAACAATGTGAATGTACCGAACACTACTGAACTGCGTGCCAGAAAATGGTTAAGACGGTAAATTCCCTATTATGCTACCTAAAAAACTAAAAATTAATTAAATTAAAAAATGTTATTTTGGGGGATAACTGGACTCTATGAGATGTGCACAGCACTGGCCATGAAGTAAGTTTTTTTTTGACACAAATATGTAACTGAATCTCATCGAGCCTTTTGACCTAACTTCCAGTTCCAGGAAAGTCCGGGGTAGGGGAACAAACCCAATGACATCACGAGGAAGCAGTCAGACTGAGCCAGAAAGTGGGACAGTGGACAGCACGGCGGGCCACCAGGCCACCGACAGGAAAGAGGAAAGCGAGCGGTGACACGGGTTAAGAGTCCTAAGGGCCATCGCCAGCCCACACAAATGTGGACCTCGACTGGACCCTGGATCCGACAAGCCAGCTGTTCCATCTCGGGACAGTGGCGAATTCTAGAGCGGACTGGGTGACACACGACACTGAGGAATTGCTACTGAGTCTCTTAGGCGTCCTAAGTCACCGGCGGCGACGTGAAGAGCTTGCTTTTTAAAGATTCATGGAGAGGGACTTAGAAGGGACCTTGTATGAGATCTATAACTTACTTTAAAAGACTTCAGCCAAAAAAATAAAAATATGAAGCAAATATGGAAGAACATAACAATTGTCAAACCTAGGGGATGGGAACAGGAGTTTTCAGAATTATTCTACTTTTTGGTGTCTTCTCTGCTTTTCTGAAAGTCTTAAATGATCACCGTGAACACGCAAACATGCATTGGTTCTATGTCACTTTCGACCTCAGGTGGGTGTCCACTGGAGTTTCTTTTTTCCTAAGTCCCCAAGCATAGGCCCCGCCAGAGGAAGGCAGCTTCTCTGTGGGCCCAGGGGGTCTGGCACTAAAGGGGAGGGTGGCTCTGCCTCCAGGTGCAGGGTTCTGGGTGCAGGAAACGGCTAGGGCCACCATCCTGGGGGGACCCATACTCCAACACCCGCCCCTGCCCCCCACTCACGCCTCGGTCCCCCCCGGGGGACAGAGGAAGATGATACCTGAGACTGAGCAGCCCCCTCGGCCACCTCACCAAGCTCAGGAGGACGGTCAGCTGCTCCAGGCCCAGGCAGCACTGGGTCAGCCTGGGGACAGAGGTCGGTTACCAGGGCGGCTCTGGGAGGGAGCCCCCAGCCCTGCGCTGCCCCCTGGGCCGGGCCGGTCACTCACGTGAGCTCCGCCAGCTGTGGGGCCTGGCTCAGGCCGGAGGCCAGTCGGGGCACGTGCTCTGGCCTGAAGTGACACTCGGTCAGCCTGAGGGCAGGGACAAGGGGCAGAGCTGGGGGAGGCCTGGCAGGGACACCGTCCTGCTTGCTCCCCGTCTGCCCCAGGGCCTGTAGGGGAGCCCCCCCCACCCCGGGTGCAAAGGCCCAGGCTGCTCCGGGAGCTTCCCACCTCCATGGAGAGACCAGCCCCAGGAAGTGCTAGGAGCGAGTCACATATTATCCTGACGATAGGCCAGGCCCTGTGTCGGCCTCAGGCGCACAGGCGAGGAGGCAGGCTGCCTGCCTCACGTGCAGCATCGCCTCCAGCTCCAGCAGCGCCAGGGACGCGCGGAGAAACCCACTCACCCAAGACTCACAGCTGGTAAGAAGGACGCGCAGCTTCGCGTTTCAATCCGAGTCAGCGGGACTCCAGACCCCAGCCCCGTCCCCACGCCCTGCTCTCCAGGACCACCTTATTCCAGGCTCCCCTGGGGGGAGGCAGGCCTGGGGTCCCTGCGATGGCCCTGCCCTCCAGGTGCCAGCCCCATGTGGCCAGCAGACAAGCCCCAGAACACTGTCTTACAGACGGCTAAGGGCCCAGCACAACCCGACGGGGCAGCTCCCTCTGGGGACGGGGCCACTGGGGGCTTCCAGCAGGGCTGCCATATAAGTGGGGTCTCAAAGGACTTGGGGAATTTCATGTCAGAGATGGCAGGAAGAGAGGGCCAGGCTGAGTGCCAGGGAAGTGTCATCAGACAGCGCATGTTTGGTGACTATGAGCAAAGGTCTCTGGTGGCTGAGTATGTGTGTGCATGTGTGTATGGGTGTGTGTGATGTGTGTTGTGGCATGTGTGGGGTGCATGGGATATGGTGTGTGGGCGCTTGTGTGTGATCTGTGGTATTGGTGTGGTGTGAGTGTGGTGTATGTGTGGTGTGTATGTGTGTGTGTGGTGTATGTGTGATGTGTGTGTTGTGGCACGTGTGGGGTGTATGGGATGTGTGGTGTGGTGTGTGTGTGCATGTGTGTGATCTGTGGTGTTAGTGTGGTGTGAGTGTGGTGTGTATGTGTGTGTGTGGGGTATGTGTGTGTGGGGTGTGTGTGTATATGGTATGCGGGGTGAGGAAGAACAAGGTGGGAGGCGACAGCCAGACCAGACTATCAGGGAGAAGACCAGGCTAAGAAATTTGAACTTTATCCTGGGGCAATGGGGAGCCAAGGAAGGGTGTAGAGCAGTGGAGTGGCACAGTCCCACGCATTTGGGGAAGATCCCTCCAGACACTGTAGGGCCAAAGGATTAGAGGAGGCCTGGCCAGAGGCCGTGGACCACTCAGGAGGCCATGATCACAGGTGAAGTGAGACTCTCAGAGGAGCTGACCCAGGGGTGGTGGGGAGGTGGAGAGAGGGAGGGAGCCCAAGGCTACCATGGGGTAATAGTAACAACAACCACAACAGCTGACCCAGCACGCAGGTGAGCCGTGCCCTTTCCGAGTACCTGGTGCATGCTAACTCTTTTAATCCTCCCATGAACCTGGGGGAGGTCTTACTGTCATTCCCACTTTACAGACAGGAACCGAAACACAGAGAGGGAAGCCACTCGTCCAAGGTCACCCAGCTGGTGTGTGTGCCACGGGATTTTCCACCAGGTGGCTCAGAGTCCAGCTCCTGACCACAATACCCAGAAGCCTCCAGACTTACAGTTAGAATGCAGCTAAGAGGCGCCAATACAATGTGAAGGCCGGCTGAGGACTGCAGGTGTGGGGTGGGGGGGCAGATGTGGTGGGATCGGGGGCAGGTGTGGGGTGGGGGGCAGGTGTGGTGTGATCGGGGGCAGGTGTGGGGTGGGGGCAGGTGTGGCAGGATTGGGGTCAGTGTGGTGGGATCGGGGGCAGGTGTGGGGTGGGGGCAGGTGTGGTGGGATCGGGGGCAGGTGTGGGGTGGGGGGGCAGGTGTGGGGTGCGGGGGCAGGTGTGGTGGAATCGGGGGCAGGTGTGGGGTGGGGGCAGGTCTGGGGTCGGGGCAGGTGTGGTGGGATTAGGAGCAGATGTGGGGTGGGGGGCAGGCATGGGGGTCAGAGCAGGCGCAGCGGGGCGGGGTCACAGGTGGGGAGGCACACCCAGGCAGCAAGTTGAAGCCGGTGTGTGAAGGAGGAGAGGCCCAGAGAAGAAGGCCTGGAGGCTACCATGGGTCACCTCTCTCCCGGTCCCCTCCCTTCCTGCTCCCTCCAGACAGAGGTTACCTCAGGGTCTTCCCAGCCTCCTCCGGTGGGGAGAAGTGAATCCAGAAGCTCTGCTCGGAGCCCAGGCTGCAGAGAGAGGGATGCGGGGAAGCCTGGGGAGCAGCCAGGCCCACCTAGGGGGTCAGGGGGTGCAGGAGGGGAGGGGCTGGGTCTGCAGGGGCCAGGGAGGGTGGAAGCCAGGGAAGGAGACCCTTGCTGACCAGCGGAGACCTCCAATCCATTCTGTGAGGACAATAAGAGCAGGCCTTCCCTGGTGCCCATGGCACACAGGCCTCAGGGATGGAAACTCTGACGCCATGTCAGCGAGCTGTGAGACTCAGACACACAGATGGAGGGCCACTAAGGGCGGGGGTCTTGATCCCTCCCCATCAGCAAGTGGTGCCCACATCCCCTTACTTCACCGAGGCCTCCCGGATGCGTGGGCAGGAGGGGAGCGTCTCCACCAGGCACAGGGCACTTTCCTGAGAGAGTCTGTTGTGACTGAGACTAGAGGAGAAACGAGGTTCAGGGTGGGGGTGAGGGGCAGCACCTCACTGGAGCCCTGCCCAGCGCCCCGTGTCTCTTCCCCGCCCGCTGGCATGTCTGGGAGGAGCGTCCTCAGTGTCCATTCTCCAGGTGGAGACACTGAGGTCCAGAGAAAGGCCAGAGGGGCACTATCCCCACGCAGGCAGGACAGGCACCAGGCTCTGAGTCCTCAAGGGCTGCACCCCCTGTGCCCACTGCCCTTGTGGTCTGGGACAGGGCATTGTTGAGGCCAGGTTGGCAACTCCAGCCCCATGGGGGCCAGGGATGCCCAGGGCACAAAGCTCAGTTGCCTAGCAATGGGTTGTACCCTGGCTCTGGCCACCAGTCTCCCAGGTCAGTGGGGAGGTTGAGAGAGAGTGCGGATGACTTGCTAGGGACCCTCTCTGCTGTGGGGACATCTCCTGATCTGTGTCCTGTGGATTTGGTCAGAGGAGCTTCAGGGACGGGATGGACCGGGACAGGGCAGCTGAGATCCGGCATCAGCTGGTTAGGGATGAAGCTGGTCACTTCTCTGTCCCAGAGTCACCTGGGGCCACGAAGCTTTAGTCACAGCCTCTCCCAGGTGCCTGGTCGGGGGGGGGCTCTGCCCAAGGTGGGCAGTGAGGGAAGGACCTGAGACGGGGGAGTGTTGAGGTGAGAATGGGCCCTTTCCCCTCTCCAGGCCGTGTCCTCTGGAGTTCGCTAGGGAGCCCTACAAGAAGCCCATTAACCCCCTGGCCCAGAGGAGTCCTCCTCCTTGTGGTCCTTGAGGCTGCTCGTCACTTACTCAAGCGAACCGGAGATGGGCACCCGAGGCAGATGCTCCAGGAGGCACTGGAGCCCGGCATCACCCAGCTGGTTTGCTGAGAGGCTGCGAGAGGTCAGAGGAGGTTGGTGGCGGTCAGATGCGCCCCCTCACCCGGGGCCTTCTCTTCAGTTACCACCGCTGGTACTCTACCCACACAGCACTGTTGTCAGCACCTTCGCCATCACCTCCACCCCTCTGCACTACAGCCCCAACATCGGCACCATCCCATCATTCTACCAACATCACCACCTCCATCAGCACTAGAATGAGCACCGGCGGCCCCAGCACCGCACGGCAGCTCCCCGGGCCCACATCATCCCCCCACCAGCACCACAGTTAACCAGGCCTCATCTTCCCCTTCAGTATCTGCTGACTACTCCCCGGGGTCGTGTGCTTTCAGGAGTTAGAGAAAAAACGATTAGCTGTTACGATGCCCTTGGCCCGCATCAGTTGGGAGCTGTAATTTCTGAACAAGAGTAAATTCAGGAAAAAGAAAGCTGCTTGGAGGCTGCGTTTACCCAGCAGATGTCTTCTTTTAATTTGGGGATGCAGCATGGGCAGCTGCTCCTGCAGACTTTATTTCCTTCATTGTGGCATTTTATGGATTTAGCTACAGTTTCAGAAACAATATAATCGGCAGGCCCTGGAATATCTGATTTTTGTCCTGCATCTTAGAACTTATTTTGTTCCCCATTATGACACTTCTGAGGCTTGTTTATTTTGTCTTTTCCTGAGAAACTTTAAAAATTAGTCTGTCCCGTGAAGCCACTAGTAATCTTTAAAACAAGAAAAATTTCCATCTATAATGAAAAAACAGAAAAATTCAAAGACATATTGCTTATTCGTCGGTCTTTAAAATACATGATTTTCATCAGCCACGTTTCTCTTGTTGGCCACATCACAACAGGAATTTAAATTGTGGGGTTTTTACAGCTCTCTTTATATCCTACTGGTCCTAAGCTGGAGTCCTAACAGTTGTGGGCAAAGACTCTGCATTGTATGAGCTGTGTGACCCAGGGCAAGTTCTTGGACTCTCTGTGCCTCAGATCTCTCATCTATAAAATGAGGATAATAGTACCCAGTGTTGTTGAGGGGATAAAAAGAAGATGTTAAGCACTTAGAACAGGGATAATAGCTCAATAGGTGTTAGCTATCATTATTTTATTATTATTTTTTTTTAAAGATTTTATTTTTTTCCTTTTTCTCCACAAAGCCCCCTGGTACATAGTTGTCTATTCTTCGTTGTGGGTCCTTCTAGTTGTGGCATGTGGGATGCTGCCTCAGCGTGGCTTGATGAGCAGTGCCATGTCCGCGCCCAGGATTCGAACCAACGAAACACTGGGCCGCCTGCAGTGGAGCGCGCGAACTTAACCACTCAGCCACGGGGCCAGCCCCTAGCTATCATTATTTTTATTCTACCCATGCGGGGGCTGCACTATCTGGGCACCCAAGGTAAGCCACACAGATGCCACTTCTCAACAACACGAGAGCCCAGAAGTCCCCACCCCAGCTGGCTCGGGGACCCTTCTCAGGCTGAGGCATCTGTGACTTAACCATCTGCCAGGCAAACCAGTGGATCCTTGATTTTAGTCCCCATCAGCCAGCAGAGCTCCCCTGCCGTGGTCAGCACGAGGCCAAGGGGCTCCTGAGGCCCTTTCTGGAGGGCTCCCCAAATTAGATCAAGGCACCCCCTGAATGAGCTCTCCCATGGCGGGAGTAGGGCGTAGGAAGGATAAATGGGAACAGGAAACCTCACCTATGTGACCCAGAGTCCTGGGCAGCCCCTGTGAGCTGGTCCTGTGAGGTGGTGAGTGCAGCACACATACAGACACTCACACACACAGACACTCACACACACAGACAGACACTCACACGCGCACACACTCACACGCACACACACTCACACACACCCCACTCCAGTGCCACCCAGGCCCATGCGCCTGTGGTCCTCTCCCTCCACTTCCTCCCCCAACTTACTCCAGCTGGCTCAGGTCTTCACACCGGCTCAGCGACCAGCACAGGGGCTCCACGTGCTGCCGGCAGAGGCCACAGCCCCTGAACCTGCTGGAGGAGGGGCAACAAGCCGGGGATGGGCCCTTGAGCCACTCAGACCCGCTCTGCCCCGGCTGGTCTTGGGTGTGGCCTCCGAGCTCCCGTAGGGCCTCACCCAAGCTTGGATTTTCTAGAAATACCCAGCATCCACCACTCCCCGCCTCGGCCTACAGTGGATCCCACCTGGCACCCACATTCTCTCTCTGAGGAGGTGGTTCTCAAACTGCGGTCCCCGACCAGCCACACCAGCATCCCTTGGGAACGTGGTGAGATGCAAATTCTGGGAACCCAGCCCTGACCCCCTGAGTCAGCAACTCTGGGGGCAAGTGTCTCTGGGTGACTCTGATTCAAGCTCAAGGTGGAGCCCTACAGCTAGCTCTTGGGGTCACTTTAACGGCAGACATGGAGGGTGGGGTCGGGGAGGACAACGACAATGTCTGCTCTTGCACAGGGTTAGTGATGCTGGAATTAAACGTAATAGTCAGTCTGTCTTGGAAAGGCCGAAATTAAGACTACGCAATAAGGTAAATGAAGGGCCTATGACCAGCAGCAGCTAAAAAAAAAAAAAAAAAAAGAATCTTAAAATCAGATAGTACCTAAAATCAATATCTCAAATGTTTTTTTTTAACTTTTTAATTTTTTTCCTTTTTCTCCCCAAAGCCTCCCGGTACATAGTTGTGTATTCTTAGTTGTGCGTCCTTCTAGTTGTGGCATGTGGGATGCCGCCTCAGTGTGGCTTGATGAGCAGTGCCATGTCTGCGCCCAGGATTCGAACCAACGAAACCCTGGGCCGCCTGCAGCAGAGTGCGCAAACTTAACCACTAGGTCACGGGGCCAGCCCCAATGTCTCAAATTTTGATTGCTGTTCCTCTCCTTTATGATTTTTCCATGTTCTTAAATTCCCAATTATACGATTATTTACTCCCTATTTTAACTCAGCTCATTCATTTTATTTGATGCAATTATTGTAAACGGAAACTCTGTATTACTCAAATGGAAAACTGGCAACACTTGCCACAAACAGACCATAAACATAAGAATACTCGAAATGAGAGCAAAACATCACCGTTACATTTGAACCAGATATTGACACCTGCTGAGGGCTCTCTCTGTATTACAAAGGGAGCTTGGTGGATGGTGGAGAGGTGTTAAAAGGGTGTTAATGCCTAGCTGAGCCTTCCTCCTCCTCAGACAGAGAATTGAAAAGGAATAATGACCCCACCAAGGGATTCAGTGAGCTCGAAGCCGAAACTATCTGCCCAGCCTCCTGAAACCCATCCCACGCTGGTCCACGCCCCGCAGTTTGGAACCCGCTGACTTAGAAACTACCCCGGCATTCTAGGAGCCGGGCTCGTGGGGGCCCAGGACAGAAGTCAGAGAGCCACAGCTCACGGCTGCCTGCTTTTGCACGGTTTGCGAGCTAAGAATGATTTTTCCATTTTCAAACGGTTGAGGAAAAAAATCAAAAATAGAATAATATTTCATGACGCATAAACAATATTTGAACTTCAAGTCTCAGGGGTCCACAGTTTTCCTGGCACGCAGGCACACGCCTGGGTTATGTATTGTCTGTGCTGCTTTGGGGCCACAAAGGCAAGGTTGAGGAGCTGTGACAGAGACCGGATAGGCTGCAAAACCCAAAGTATTTACAATCTAACCCTTTACAGAAAAAGTTTGTCCGCCCCGGGCTAGAAGCACCCTCGGACTGCCCGGGTTCGAGTCCCGGCTGCCCCCTTACTGCTATGTGACCACCACTGAGGCTTGTGGGGGGAATAAGCACAAGGCCCTTAGAGTGGCGCCTTGAAGATGTTCAGCAAATATCAGCTATTCTATTTATTGTTATTTCACAGCTGAGGAGGCTGAGGCCCAGAGAAGGGTCTGGTCCGAGGTCTCTTGGTGAGCCAGTGCATCAAATAGTTACCAGAAAGGTCGTCTCTGCATCCAGAGGTTGCCCTCCTGCCTGTTCTCCTGCCTCCGGCGCAGTATCTCCTCCCTCCCATCTGGGCAACCAGAGCACTGGTCCAGGAGTCAGCAGGGGAGGGACAGCTGCATCAGTGAATGCCCGATGCTTTACATACGGTCTCATTTAATCCTTGCAAACGCCCTGCAATGTGGTGTCTCCCTCTACAGCTGCGAAAGCGGAGGATAGGGCACCAGGTTCTTGCAAAGCTGGGATCTAAAGCCTTGTGGGCAGGTCGTGAAGGCCTTGTCCTCAGACCAGGCCCCTGAGTTCTGGTCTAGTCTGATGTGTACTCCTCACTTACCCTTGACAAAGCCAGGCCCTCTCTGACCTCTGCCTCCTCATGTTGGAGGAAACAAGCCTCCTGTGGGGTCCCTGCAGGGGAATGCTCTGCGCAGGCAGTCTAAGCTGCTCGGGCCATCCAGGAGCCTGGTCTATGGGCCCCCAATACCCCCTGGCTGCCAGGGCCTGGTTCCGGGGGACTTACCCACAGCATCCGCCCTCCTGCTCCTCGCTAGACCTGAAGTGCAGGGTCGTGTGACACAGGGACCTGGAGCAGACATCACCTGGGTCAGCACCCTTGGCTGCAGCCTCAGGATGCCCCCAGGGCGCAGGCACCCCTCTTCCAGAAGCCAAGCCTCTGACTTGGATACTACTGCCTCCACCCCACCCCCTCACACCCACAACCCTCCAAGACCAGGCCTGGTTGTCCCAGGGCAATGCTCACTGGAGATCCACCTTCTGAACCCGTGGGCATAGGCTGAAGACGTCTGCCAGTATGAGGGGGCTCCTTGGGGACAGTGCTGTCTGGCTCAGCCTGACAAAGAAAGGAGCGGGGCCCTATGTCAGCAAGTGAGAGCCAAGCGAGATGAGCAGGCAAGGAACCAGGACAGACTGGAGAAGGAACAGCGGAACAGGAGGCTGTGGGAGGCTGGGGCCAGCAAGGCCATAAGGAAGAAGTCAGGGGCTCAAGAGGGACAAACAGGGCCTTGGGGTCAAGCAGACTTGGGTTTGAGCCCTAGTTCTGCTCACTGGCTGCGTGTCCTTGGACAAGTCACTTAACCTCTCTGAGCCTCAGTTCCCTTATCTGGAAAACAGGACTACTCGTGGTGTACCTTCCTCTAGGGTGAGGGTTGAACCCTATCAAGCTTTTGCACTGCCTAGCGCGATACCCATGCTTGTTGTTATGGTAACTATGGTTTCTGCCCTCAGGCAGGGACTTAACAGGCCAGTCCCTTTGTCTCCCGCTCTAGCAGGAGCAGGAGGCTTCAGGCTCTCAGAGCAGTGTCTCAGGCTCAGCGCTATGGAGACCGGGGCTGGACAGGTCGCTGTGTTGGCGGCTGTCCTGTTGGAAGTTCAGCCGCATCCCAGACCTCTACTCATTAAACGCCATTAGCAGCACTACTGCTCCCCGTCCCACACCCGCTTCTGTCAGGACAACCCACAATGTCTCCACTGCCAGACGCCCCGGGGGGCAAAATCCCACGGCGGTCAACTACTGCCTTAGAGAAAGGGGGATGGGGCATCCGTGGCATCTCCCTCACCCCATAAACCTGCCGTCAGCTTGTCTTGTCAGTTCCACTCCCAAGAGCCACCCTGAATCCACCCACTTCCGCCCCACGCCCACGGCTTCCCAGCCCCTCATCTCTTCCCTGCCTGCACAGCCTCCTCCCTGCTCTCCTTCCACTTTTGTCCCCCAATCCTTCTCTACCCAGCAGCCACACTGAGCTTTTGAGAACACAAATTGTTTCTCTGCCTCTCAAGTTCCCTTGGATGAAATCCCAAGCTCCTCCTCATGGCTACCAGGCCCTGTGTGACCCGCCCCGGGTCCCTGTCTCCTCCTCTCCCTGTCAGCCACTATGCTCTGGCCACATTGGCCTTCTGGCTGTTCCTTAAGCCCACCAAACTCAGTCATGCCTCAGGGCCTCACATACGCCATTCCCTCTGCTTGGAATGCTGTTCCCTGCTCTCCACAAGGCTGGGTCCCTTTCTTCCTGCACGTTGCACCCCAGTGTCCCTCCTCAGAGGTGCTCCCTGACCACCCCCCCCATTGTCTGAATCACCTCCCCAGTCACTCTTTACCACATCACCTGGAAAAAGACCTTATTCCTACCTGAATTCATCTTTTTTGCTTTCACTTTGCTTCTTGTTCAGCTCCTTCCACAAGGTAAACGCCAACAAGACAAGGACCTAGTTGGTTTTTTTTAAATTTCTTTTTCCTCTCTGCTGTGTCTCCAGCACCTTGCACAGTGCCTGGCCCACCACAGTGCACAGCACTAGGGCCTGATTAATATCAAGTGTAAGCCCTAGGGACGGTCAGGCTGGCCGCCTCATTCCAGACACAGATGAGGAATTGAGGGCTGGTGCTGTGTGACTCCAGCATAGAGAAGTCCCTCTCTGGTCTAAGTTTCCCACTTGTTCATTTTAACTCGGCACCTTCTATGTCCAAAGGACCCCTTTCAGACCCATTCTCTCCTGGTGGTGTGGGTCCATGGTGGGTGCTGTGGGTGGGCCTGTGCTCTCCTGCACTTGCCCACCTCTAGGACGTCACACATCGCCTCCCACCCTCCCGGATAGGATACAGGGATGGGCGAGCCCCGGATGCGATGGGAGCCGTCTCAGGCAACCCCGAGCCTCAGGACCTACGGTGCCGTTATTAACGGGGCGGTTCAATTTCCTGTCATATTTTCCCATCCCAGCTGCCTCTGCTTTAGCCCCCGCTGGAAGAACATTTCCAGTAAATCCTTTTTAAATTCTAACCAGTCGGAGCTGAAATTAGAAAATAAGAGTTTTAAATACTTTGGGGATGCTGCTTAAATTCCCCTTCTGCGGAGTTAGATGGTGACCTTTAAAAGATGGTGAGTGACATGTACACGACCTACATCTGTGAAGTCCCCTTCTAGGAGCAGGTGACCTTTCTCTGGGCGGGGAGAAGCATGACAGCCCATTTGTCACAGGCCCTCACTTCTTCAAGGTGGTTTTAGAACAACTGTCTTGCCAAGTCTCAACCCTGGGGGAGGAGTTGGGGAAATTAATTCCATTTGTCAGAGGAGGAAACTGAGGCCCAGAGAGATCAAACAACCCCCCACCCCAAGGTTGATATGGTATCAGGGAAGCACTGGAAACAGACTTGAGCTCCCAGTTGCGCCAGATAGAATGACCAGCGAGCTCTAGAGAAGGGGGCGGGGCGGAAGGGGACAGCTTGGCCCAGCACGGGGCCATGGGGAGACCAGCCTTACCGAAGCCGGCTGAGCTGGGGCAGCCGGGGCAAGCGGTGCAGCAGGGTCTCCAGGCTCTGGTCGCTCAGGCCCTTGCAGGACAATCTGCAAAACAAAGCATCTGAATGAGGTGTGGAAGCCTTGAGAGCTAGGAGGGCGGCCTCACGGCCAGAGTCTTCTAGAGACGTGTCCTAAGCCAGGGTTGCCCAAAACATTCCCTCTGAGAGCTGGGTCCTTGAGTCGTCAGTGAGGCGGGAGGAAGAGGAAGGTCACAGAAGCTCGGAGCATGCTGGGCTAAGCCAAATTAGTTGTCTCTGTGCAGGACTTCTCAGAGCCTTTAATATGCCGCTGTGCCTTGTGAATTTCCAAGGGGCTCTTGTAGACTTTTTTCCCCAAATGTCATGGACTGGCAGGATTATTATTTTAAGGGCCATGAAGATTGGCGCTCTGCAAACATACTTGTTAAGAAAAGGATGCCGCTGAACCCGCAGTCTTGAATATAGTGGTGGAGACAGAGGCAGCAGGTCAGCCAAGGAGAGACACAGGCGAGCTCGGGTCTCTGACTGCCTGTCAAAACCAGACTAACCAGCTGATCACTTGTCCAGATAACTCATCAGAACCCAGTCCACCTAGGAGACACTCCAGGCAGCCCTCCTTCTGTGTCTGCTCTGGCTGCAGGACGAGACCAACAGCGTCTCTAACTGCCCTGGGATTTACATGACCTCCCCCTGGAGTCCCACTTTCCCCAGAGGTGTTGGGCTGTGTTTTCTTTCTGCCCCTTTTTCCCTCTGTCCCTGTTCCTTCGTCCCCTGCAGGCTGTCCTTTCCCCTCACTGGGGCCTCCACGAGCCCGACCCCCCTCCTGTGCATTGTTCCCTGGTTGGGAGGACCACCGTGGAGGGGCAGCCTGAGGTTCTGGAGCTGGAAGCCTCGCCGCTGAACCACCGCCAGGGCGCAGGCTGCAGACTCGGCTCCACCTGCTCCGGCTCAGGCATGGGCCTGGGGCTCTGAGCACAGATGGAGCAGCGGCCTTCGCTGAGGGGCAGTCCGTCCACACACCTCCCTGCACGGTTTCCCACTGGACCCCAACTACACAGTGCTGTGACCTCTGGTTGGGTCAATGTGGGGCTTACACACTTTTCTTTTAAGCAACAGAACCTTTACCCACCTCACCATCCCACGTGGAACACCGAAATGTACACAGGCCAAGTGGGCCTGCGGCGGTGGAATCTGGGGAGGGGGCTGGAGCCCTGCCACCTTCGCTGGCCTACCCCGCAGAACCCCAGGACCCAGAATCCCAAGGATAACAATCTTCCTGCACGTGGTCCCTGCACTCTACAGTTGGCAAAGTGTCTTCACACTTATGATCCCATTTCCTCCAACTGCAGCGGAGGGAGGGGGCCCTTAGACCCCCATCAGTGCTCGGACCACCCAGCACGGCCCGCGGGTGGTTTACATAAAGCCTCTCACTGCAGCCGGCGAGCCTCAGCAAGTCCCGGGTGTCCTTCTGTCCCCGTCCCCAGGACCTGGTATACAGTAGGTGCTTAATAGTTAAATAATGGAAGAGCTTTTTGCAGCATTGGCTGCAGTGCTACAGAAAACCCTGGGAGCAGCCTGCTATCCATCTAGACTTTAGGTGGGCGGGGTTTAACAACTTGTGGCACATCCAAACCACGGAGGGTTAGCATGAAAAGGCAGGAATGCGCAAACATTGCGCAAGAAACACATCAGCGACAATCCAGGACAACTGCACATCCAATGGGATACTTGATGATTTTAACATATCATAAAATAATGTTCATATTTTAGGTCTGATAATGGTTTTGTGGTTATGTTAAAAAATAAAAGAGTACTTATCTTTTAGCTGTGCATACTGAAATATCCATAGATGAAATTATACAGTGTCTGGGAATTCCTTCAAAATAATGTGCGTGTGTGTGTGTGTGTGTGTGCGTGTGTGCGCGTGTTGGGGCCATGAGGTGACGCCTATTGAGGTGGGGCCAGGGGAACTCAGAGTCCACGACACTATTCTCTCTGCTTTTATATATGCTTGGAAGTCTCCGTCTGAAAGCGTTTTGAAATTAAAAAGTAACTTTACAGTGGGGAAGTCGGACGAACACTTCCTCGGCCAGGTGATCAAGGTCAACGTCAACAGTGATGTTGCGTCCACTGCATGGACCCCTGAGATGAGATGCGTGGGGCTCTTGACCTCTGTGGTGTCTTTCCCCAAACCCATCACCCAGGTTGACCACGAGGAAAACATCAGACAAACCCAAAGTGAGGGACGTTTTACAAAATATCTGTCCGGTACTCCTCAAAACTGTCAAGGTCACGAGCAACAAAGATGGAGAAAGTGCCACAGACCAGAGGAGGCTAAGGGACCTGAAGACTGAACGCAATGTGCGGTCCTGGATGGGATTCCAGACCAGAGAAAGGGCTTTAGGAGAAAAACTGGTGAAATCTGAATAGAGCCTGCAGCGCAGTTAATAGTCACGGGGCAAGGTCGGTTTCTTACTTGTGACAAATGTACCACGATAGTAAGTGATACTAACAACCAGGGCAACCAGGAGAGGGAACTTTCTGGACTGGCTTTGCAACTTTTGTGTAAGTCCAGTCTGAAACTAACCCAATGTAAATGGTTTATTAAAAAAATTCATTGGCTCCACCTGTCTTGATATTCCGGGAAAGCTGCGAGGCACTGCCGGCAGTCAAAAGCTCGCCACGCAGCTCTCAGGTGGTAAGATGCTGTCTGCGAACAGCGTCAAAACCCCGCCCTCCGCATCCACAGGTGTTTGAACTGAGAGAGGCAGGGCGGACACACGCCAGGCGATCAACCTGCATAAGCCTGTTGCGAGGGCCAGGGGGGATTTGAGACGGGAGCCGGAAAGCAAGAAAAAGATGCAGCCAGTGGGGAAACACATAGGGCATGATGTGAAGTGAAATCGTGGACTGCAGCCCGGCTGTGCCTGCGAAGAGGCAAGAACGGAATCTCCAAACGGACAGGGAGCAGAGGGCCACGAGGCCGGACGACAGCACTGGTTGGATGAGGCGAAGGGGCTGTTTCGGGGAGGCGGGTTTGTCTTGGGTTTCTTCATTTTAAGGTAATTACTGTCATACGACGATGATGAAAGGAAAGGCTGACTGTCCACTTTGCAGATGACAAAGCTGAGGCCCAGTGAATTACAGCCATTTGCCCAAGTCACCCAGCCTGCAGGTGGCTGAGCCAGGACTCCTGGTTCAAGTCCAGGGTGGTCACTGACCCAGGTGTCCCGGGTGGGTGAGCTGGTACCTGGAGCGGGGGCTGGCCTGAGGAGGGGCCTTCAGAAGTGTTAGGCTCCAGCCACGGAGGCAGACCCCAGGGGGTGCCAGGGTGCGGCTCCCGGATGGAGGGGGCAGACCGGGGCCCCAGGCACCCTGAGTGGAACGGATGAGGACGGTGAAGACCTGGGCCCTCACAGCTGCTCTCAGTGGGAGGAGGGAGGCGCCTGAAGCTGAGGCAATTCCAGGCAACCAGCCTTCTACCAATAGGTCAGGGAACTCCCATAGGGTAGGGCTACGGGGTCTGGCGGGAAGGGACCAGGAAGGACACCCCCAGCCCAGGTCACTGGGCGGCTGCCCACATTGTGCACTCCAGGGCCGTGTCCCCGTTACTTACGTGACTTCCAGAGGCCCCGGGCACTTCTCTAGAGTGTCACAGAGGCGGGTGAGGCTCAGGGGCTCCAGCTGACACTCACTGAGGCTGAAAAGGGACAGTGGGCGAGGCGGGGTTCAGCAAACGCTCAGGGCCCCTGTACAGACCCTGGGGCTCGCCCCTTCTAACAGCCTGCTCCCCCACGGGGCATCCTCTCACCCCAAGACTTCCCTACAGCCCCTATTCCTACCGCTCTGACGGTGACAACAAAGGCCCCCTCAGGGCCCAGCCAACCTTGTCCAGCCCCTAAGTGCTCCGCACTGCCCCTGCCTGAGTCTGGGCCCATCGCCACTCGCCTGGACCACTGTAGCGCCCTCTGGGGTTCCCCTCTCCATCCTGCAATCCTTCTCCACGCTGCCGGGTCTTATCTGTTTACCTGCAAATCTGACCAGCCCTCTCCTGTGCTGAGAACCCTCTGTGGCTCCCCATTATCCTTAGGCCTTCCAGAGCCTCACTCGCCTCCTCTCTGTGTATGCGCTCCGGCCACACTAAAATGCAGCCGGGAGCCAAGCTTTGCCCCTTGGCCCCCCTCAACTGTCGCAACTCTGTTCAGGCCCCAGCTTAGGTGTTTCTCTTCTTAAGGGAGGAAACCGAGGCCTAGAGACAAGGGGAGCCCAGCTGGGGTCTCACAGCCCCTCAGGGCAGAGCTGGGAAGTCTTCAGAGAAAACAACATGGAGTCTCTCCTCTAAGGAGAATGCTGGGCCCCTGTCACCAGCCCTCACACTTGTCCCTCTTTCCTTTCCCTTCTCTCAAATTCTTTCCCTCTGTCCCAATCCCCAGCCCTAATCCCCAGGCTCTCCTTACTCCCTGACCCCTCACCCCCACTGTGGTTACCCCCAACCAAGAAGTGGGTGAGACAATACCAGAAGCTCCTGGGGACGCAGCGCTGACCGGAGCCCAAGAACTCGGCTCCAGCTGGCAACTCCGGCACAGATCCGGCAGCCGACAGGTCCCTGGAGTGGGGAAACCATTTGACAGGAAGGGTCAAATCCTCCACGTGGAAGACGACTCATTCGTGAGGGCTGGAAGGGGCCCTGGGGACAATCAAGTCCCTCACTGTACAGATGGGGAAACCGAGGCCCAGGGAAGGGGGGCCAGAGCGAGAATGCCAGCAGTTTATACCTGTCCCAGTGGCCAGCACCTGACCGGGTCAGGGGGAGCCAGGACAGAGCCCTTCCTCTCCCTGACCGCCTCCCTGGGCCTCCAGTCTTTTGGCTTCAAGAACCCAGAAGCAGAGACCCCAGCCTGGGAAGCAAGACCACGCTGGGCGTGGGCCGCCCCTGGCTTCACACAGCCCAGCTGGTGTGGCAACGCTTTCCCCAACACGTTAGCTGGGGACCGCTCTGCCCGGCTGGCTGCACACGAGGCCGCCCTTGTGCTTGCCAAGCTCCCAGGGGAGACCAGGGGGCCGGGCCTGCTAGAGGGCAGCGGGGCACGCCTGCGGAAAGTAACTATTGTTCATTGTTTACTGCAAAGATGGGGAAACTTTCAGAGCCCCAATGGTTTCTGGCTTCTCAAATGTGACACTCAAAATGTGTGTGAAACAGCGGTGACTCATGTGAACTCACAAGTCTGCAAAAGTCCCCGAGAGGCAGAAACTCAACTGCTCCCCTCTCCCTCCCACGCGGCGGCAGCCTGCTGGCACCTGTCCTGCTGTGGCATCACCTCTGGGCCCCTCCCACCTGCACCGCCTTTTACCAAAGGAGATGGCAGGCAGCTGAGGACTGCACGTTTATGCGGTGGGTTACAGAAGTGGTGGTTAATTCCAATGTGCCAGGCCTGGGCGGGTCATTCTAGGGCTGACAGTGGTCAGCAGGGGCCTGGGGGGCAGGGGCACCTGTAGGAAATGGGGACCCCGCCCCACCCTGGGAGCTGTTCCTTCTCACCTGCCTCTTCCGGCTCCTCCCAGGACGATGCGTTGGCTCTCACCCCTGCAGGCAGAGAGGAGGCAGCAGAGTGAGAAAGGATGAAGGCAAGACAGCAAGAGAGCAGCCCGGCCAGTCAGGGAGGCCTGCAGGCGCCCGCTCTCTCAGCAGATGGGACAATAAATATATGAAGCAACAACTACGTATACTAAGGCACCTACAAAGCACACCGCAGACGCGATCTCCTTTGATTCTCACAATAAAGCTGTGAGGGAAGGAAATGTTCTTATCCCCATTTTACAGATGAGAAAATTGAGGTCTGGAGAGGCTCAGGGACCTGCTCAAAGCTGCACGGCAGCTACGTGGGTGGCCTGGACTGAACCGGGTCTGTCTGCTGTCGCACCTCCCGCTCTTGGCAGGGGAAGGAGAGGAAAGGGCAGGCCTCGCCTGAAGCCGGACACGATCTGCAGGGCACGGCCCGGGGCTGGGGGGCTGGGCGCCTTCCCCTCTTTGTTCTCATCAGCTCCAGAGACCCCGCAGTGAAGGCTGGTCCCTGAGCACTCAGTGACCACCAGGGAGCTCCCCGATTTCTTCAAAGCTCCCCAGGACAATCCAGAGAGTGAGTAAGGGAGAGCCGATGGACTGTGTCCCATGGTGAATTTGGAGAAATGCGAGTGTCCTTGGGGCTATATTCATTCATTTGTCTGTTCATTCATTCGTTCAGCAGACACCCACCACGTGCTCACGAGACCCCATATCACACAAGGCTCTGAGGATGCTACAAGGTGAATGCGGCAGACGAGGGCACTCACGTGATGTCCAGGTGGAGAACCCACTGCACAGTAGAGAAGCACAGGGCCAAGCTGAACCCAGCGTCCGGGGATAAGCCGTTCTCACTGAGGCTGGAGAACCACAGGAGTGACGCTGACGGAGGTCACCAAGACTCAAAAACACCCTCTTGGTGGTCAGAGCACAGGGCAGGGGAGGGCCGTCCCTGAGTCCAGATGATGGGCCTCAGGCGGTCAGAGTGTCTCTTCTAACCCCTCACGGTAAAGACAAGGAAATTGAGGCCCAGAGAGCGGCAGGGTCTTGCCCAAGGTTACGAGATGCTGGGGACAGAGCTGAGACCAGAACTCAGTGGTTCCCTCCCAGAGCGAATCTGGGGAGTGCTTTGGGGCCACGGTTGTGCCTCAGTTTCCCCTCAATAAAGGAGAGGTGGTACCCAGTGAAAAATGAAAATACAGGGCCTCTTGTTCAAAAAGCAGGAACAGACGTTTTTCTCTCTTTCGTGGTCTTTATGTGCCATTTAGGGTCCCGCCCTCGGGCACGTGAATACTGGTGGGTGAACACAGACTCCCCCAGGCCCTGGTCACACCCAGCCTTCACAGCGTTAAGCAGGTCACACGGGAATCTGCCCGAAGGCTCTAATCTGCATACAATTTGCCTGCAGCCCTGAGCTCTTCCTCCCCACCCAGGGCAGCTCTGAACCGGAGAGGCCACCTGCTCTCCTTCCTGGCATCTATCCCAGTAACAGACTGTCTGAGCTGGAAGGGCCCTCAGGACACCGCACTCTTTCCAAGGTTGCAGCCCAAATCACACGCCACTCCCTCTATAGTTTGTGTGTTAACTGACTGGGATCCAGGGGCTCAGAGAGGTGATGTAACTTGCCCAATGTCACACAGGGAAACTAGCACCTCCCCAGCACCAGCATCCTCCCCAGGGCTCCTCTCACTTTGGCTCATAAGACGGGAGAGGAGGAGGGGGGTTGTGGGAGCCAAGAACACAGGGGCCTTTTGGGGCCCAGGAACTCTGGTCTGCTGCAGGCAAAGTCTGGGGTTCCTGTACTCCTTCCAGGGGCCTCCCCTCTTGGCCCCGAGCACCCTGCTCGGGTGTCCTATCTAAGTACACGCCCTCTCTGCCCACCGGCCTGTGCCCCCTGGAACAGCCCCTCCTTGCACCCGGGGCCAGAAGGGCTGCCAGCCGCTGGTTAATCTGTCAATGTGTCCCAGCCATGCCTGCCCCACCCCAGGCGACCTGGCCTCCCAGAGACAGAGTGGAGAAGTGAGACCCGCAACCTGAAGCTGGATCACTGAGTCACAGAGGCCAGTCTCTATTTTAATGAGAATCACAGTATCAACTACGCTTTCCTGAGCACTGACCGCGTTTCAGGGGCTGGACCAGGTGACTGACATGCATTTTCTGATTTAATCTTCACGATAACCCCAGGAGGGAGTGAATGGGACACAGACCCCCTTCCCCCACACCCCCTCATCCTGACCAGGGCAAGCTCAGAGACTGCCCAGCGGCTACTCACTTCAAGGACTGCAGAGGGCCCAGCCCTGGGAGCAGCTGAGCCAGCTGGGCTGCACCTTCGTCCCCCAGAGCATTGCTTGATAAGCTGGGAGGGGCAAGGGGAGAGCGGGTTAGTGGGGGTCGGGGGCCAGACAGGAGCTTGTCTCTCCACCCTGGTCACTCAGTCACTCAGCTTCTCCTGAAACTGGGACAAGGCTCTGGGCTGCACTGGGTCAGCAGGGGTCTCCCCCAGGGTTCCCATCCCGAGGTTCCTGACCCCTGGGGGGTCAGGGATGGGCTTCAGAGGGTGTGCAATGTGGGGGGACCTGTATTTTAGGGGGAGGAGACACAAGCTTGACCAGCTTCCCTAAGGGGCTCCTGACTGCAGAGAAAGAACTGCTGATGGTTATCTTAAAGAACAAAACACAGCCCCACACGCCGACACACACTAACCGATGGCCCCCACCCCCGCCCACCTTCCCCGACTCACTCGAGGTGGCCCAGGGGGTGGCTTCCTTCCAGCGCCTTGCAGAGCAGCTCAAGGTGCTTGGCTTGTAAGCCACAGTGCGCCAGCCTGCGGAGGGCAGAACCGCAGCCCTGCAGCGCCCGCCCCGCTGAAGAGGCGAGACACACAGGCCGAGGAGGAGGCTGCAGGAGAGGGGCCGGGATGCATGGGGCACCCAGACAGAGGGACAGAGGGGGACCGACACACACCGCACACATAAGATGTCACCCAGGCAGGGAAGAGCCAGAGACAAGCAGAGACCCAGAGAGAGAGGGAGACCAAGACGGAGAGACACAGAGACAGGAGAGAGGTTGAGACAGTGTCACAGGAGGACAGACAGACAAGGAGGGACACAGAAGAGAGAGGCCAGGAGGGTATCGATGGGAGCCCTGGGGGGGCTGAGTTAAGCCCCCAGGCCGAGGCCTGAGGCCCCAGGATCAGGACAGAAGGGGCTGCACGCTCCCCATTCTCTCCGTCCAGAATTCCTACCACCCATCAGCCGCTGGAGGTAGGGGGGCTAAAGGAAGTGGGGGACCCTGGGCCAGGGAGGTGATCGAGGGGGCTGCCTCATGAGCACTGTCTGGGCCGGGCCGGGCATGGGAGGTGGGAGGCAGGAAAGCCAGGCCAGCTCCTGGATACAGCAGGTGGTGTCCTCTGGGGAGCCCCTTGTCCAGGGGCTGGGGGCCAGGCTCTTTGCGGGGGAAGAGAAGAGGCTGGACCCACAGCCGAGGCCTGCAGCCATCACTGTACCTGATCCTTTGGGAGCGCAGGGGCAGCTCAGAGGGCGTCTGGGGCACGTGGCTGTCAGGAAACACAGCCCTGGAGGGACACACAGCACGGCCAGGCTGGGCAGATGCCTTGTCCATTGTCTCAAAGTCCATCCTCAGCCTCCCCTCCCAGCACTCCATCTCTATATGAGGCCTGGAGACAGCCAGACCCTGGTTCTGGCTTCTCGGCTCCCTGGCCGTGTGACCTGGGACAGATCACTTAAGCTTTCACTGGGAGGGTGTATGTGAATTGCCTTCATGTGGTGCTTGGTGCACAGTGAGTGCTCAATTAACCCTGGCTGTTACTCATTCATCTCATCATCATAACCGTCAGTGCCTTCAGAGATGTCAGCCTCAGCTCCAAGCAAGCTTTCAACAGCTCAGACCCCACAGAAGAGGTTTTAGGTGGACACTGAGGAGCAGAGCTGAGTCTGCCCATGTGCTGGCCTGGGGCAATCTGGGAAGGAACCCTGGAGGAGGCAGACACACTTTAAAGGGTCCTTGTGCCAAAGGGAGGCAGAAGTTCTGACCAAAATCAGAAATACAGGCCAGATGCTCCTCTGGGTGTAGGTGGAAGGACCTCAATCTCTGAGTGGGGGAGGGCCCCACTCCCGCCCCAGGGTGCCGTCTGCATCCTGTATCCCAGGGCTCTCTGCAGGCCCCACTTGGGAAACGGGGAGGCATTTTGTCCTTCGACCCTCCCCTTTAGGGCTGCGTCCCCTGCCAAGCCTGCTGGCTCCAGGCACCTTCGTGAATCTGGCAAGGGCCCCTGGCAGCTGAGTGGCACTGTCCAGCTGTGGAGGTGGGGCAGGGGGTGGCCCTGGCCGAGGGCAGGCAGGGGATAGTGTTGGGGCCCTACCTCCTCTGCATCCCCGCCTGCTCCTCTGGCTCTGGGGCAAAGGTGAGGACCACGGTTTTGTGCAGCAGGCTGCGGAGAGAAGAGAGGAGGGTTATGGGATCCCTGTTGCTCCATGTCATTTTTCGCCTGGCCTGGCGGCACCTCTAAGGTGCCACCCCCCCGCCTCTAGCTGCAGCCACTTCCTCCACCTCGACCCTGACTTCTTCTGAGCTTCTGGGGCCTGAAGTCTGTTTACCACAGAAATTTCGCAAACTTCTCAGCCTCATTTCCTGGCAAGTCTTTGAAAGAAGACTTCTGTTCTGCCTTCCCTCCGGTTGGGGCCTCAGGCTGAAACTCTCCTCCCTCTGCCCATTGGTGTTCCTTCTGCGCTCGGGCACCTTCGGCCGGGGGGACTCACCCCAATGGGGCAGGTCACTACCAGCTGGGGACAGACGTTGGGAATCCACGACAGGCTGTGACTTACAGCCGGGCCTCCCTACCCTCAGCTTTGCAAACTGAACGTTATATGTATATTCCTCATGACAAAAGTCACACTTCTTCCCTGTGGCAAACTTAGAAAATATAGTAAAGTAAGAAGAAAATAAAGAAAAATCACCCACGCACCACATATCAACTGCCACTGATAACATTTTGGAGTGGGTCCTTCAAGGCTCTAGGGTTTTTTATTAATCGAAGTTAATGTTCTTTCTTTTTTTTTTCCCTTAAAAAAATGGGATTAAAATTACAGATTCTCTTTTCAAAATTAGTTTTTCACGGGACAGATGAGGCAAACGTGACAAAAGGCTGATAATTACTGGTGGGAACTAGGGTGTTCATTTCACCATTCTCCCTATTGCTGAGTATGATTGAAAAGCTTTATTATAAAAATGATGAGTTAAAATTTCTAGGTTTACTTAATAAGCCACAGCCACCCCTCCACACTAAAGCTGCAGCTGTGTCACTGTTCCGTCGAGTTCTCTCGGGAGGCAACTTGGTTTATTTAGCTAATATTGTATTAAACATTTAAGTTATTTCCATTTTTGCCTCTTGTAATCAATGCTGCGGTGAACATCCCTGCAGCTAACCATGTTTGCACAATCACACTAACCATGCTTGCACAATCACACTAACCGTGTTTGCACAATCACAGTGATTTCTTTAGTATAAAGTCCTACAAGGGAATGGAGCGCCATTTGGAATGTCCAGGACCCTTGACTGAATCACTATATGCAGCGAACCAAGGCCTCCGACCCACCTTGTGGGTGAACCCGATCTCCCTTTCCTCCTTCCAGGGGGTTTAGAGCAGGGACCACCCTGCTCGGCTGAGCGCCCCTCTAGGGGGGGACTGTGTTGACATTAATTAGCATCTGACCTCAGCTCCCTAGACTGAATACTGGGACTTAGAGACACAAGCTTGGGCCCTGTCTTAGGTGGGGCTCCCCAGAAGCAGAGCCCGAGCCTGTGAGTGGAGTGGGGTCACGTGTCACTTGGTCACTTGTGCACGTGATGTATGGAGGAGTGCTCTCAGGAGACACCGGTGAGGGACTCAGGGGAGCAGAACAGAGCAGGTCTTCAGCCTGATCCCACAGGAAGCTCTGGAGAGTGAATGGCACCAAAAGTTTGTCCCACCTGGAGCAAGGGGGCCGGAGAGCTATACCTGTGCCTCGCTCACTGGCCACTCCTGGCCGGGGGGACAGGGAGGGGTGTCCTCTCCGGGCATCCCTGGCTCCTACCATCCCAGGGCAGAAGTATAAGCTGTGAGCGGCCAGCACGCACAGCATGTAGGGACAGGCACCCCAGATGTACAGGGGGTCTGGGCAGGGCACCAGCAGCTCTTCTCCAGGTCCCGAAGGCCTGGGACCAGAAAGGAGTCCAAGGACTTTGAGAGACTGATGGGAGAGCCCGTGAGCTCCAGGCTGGAGGCGGGAGTGGGGGGTGCTGGTCCACAGAGAGTTCCCACCTGATGTGCAGCTCTGCCAGGGTCCGGCACGTGCTCGCTGCACCCAGCACGCGGTACAGCCCGGCCATAGAGAGCCCATTGTCGCTGAGGCTGTGGAGAGCACGAGGGAGACAGCCGTCAGCAGGCAGCTGAAGCCCAGACAGCTCCAGCCCCTGCCCCTGGCCCAGCAGCTTGCTGGCTGTCACTCTTGGGAGGCCCTGGGTCCTTAATCCTCAAAGGATCTGGCCCATGTGGATGAGCCGAGACGCACGACCCCCTCCCCTACTCAGAGAACAAAGTTCTCCAGCTGGAGCGATGGGAACTGACGATTCACTGTTTTTGCCTCTCTGAGCCTCAGTTTCCTAGTAAGTAAAATAATCACATTTTAATCCCGTTTTACAAATGGGGAAACTGAGGCCCAGAGACATGAAATTACTTTCCCAGGGTCACAAAGTGACTAAGTGACAGAGCCAGGATTTAAATCCGAAACACTGTTACCCAACCTCACTGCTCCCCCACCCCAACCCACACTTGATGCTCAGACCCTAACTCACCCCTAAAACCCCAGCCCCACCCATGCCATGCAACATCGCAACACACCCAACAGCCTTTATCTTTTTCCATCCCACCACCCCGACAACCCACCCCTTCCCCCAGCACTGTACCCCCACCCTAACACACTGCTTCCCACCCCAAAATCCCAACCCAACACCCCAGCACCCGTCCACACAATACCCTGATGCTTTTCCAATGCAGATCCCCACTGCACCCCACCCAGGGCTGTTGTGAGGACAAACTGGGACACTAGCTATTGAGGTACAGTGGACACATTCTACACACGCAAGGAGTTTTCACACTTGGAGCTAAGTGACTCATGCCAGAGGCGGAAGCAGGGCATGGTCGAACCACTCCAATTTTGCTGGAACTGGGATGGCCGGTAGAGCAGCACCATTTCTGGTGACCGTGGGCATGGGGACCAGGGGTGGCAGGGACCAGCTGGGGCTCCAGGACCCTCCCCGCTACCCGATAGTGGGGTGGGCAACTCACTCCAGCTTCCTGGTGATGTGGAGCTGGGGCGCGGCCTCTGCCATCAGTCTGCAGCCTTCATCTTCCAGCTGGTTCCCTGAAAGGCTGAGAGAGAGGCCCAATGCCCTGTGCTGCTAGGGTGGGCCCCCTCAACCTCGGCACTCACGCGGTCCCCCACCGCCACCAGTCAAAGCATCAATCCAATAGATGAACCTTAGTAATAACAGCAAACACTGAAAGACGGCATCCTACACGCTTGGCGCTGTCCTAGGCGCCTCTACACTTACTGGATATTTAATCCTCATGAGAACTCTACTTCCTAGAGTTGTTATGGTACTATTATCAGTTGTTAGGCACTATTGTTATCCTCATCTTACTGATGAGCCAACTGAGGTAGAGTGGTTAGACCACTTGCTCAAAGGAGGACCTGGGACTTGAACCCAGGCAGCCTGACTTCAAGGCCCCCACTTTCAACTGTTTCTTTATGCTGTAACATACATAATCGCTTCCTGTGATAAACTCCATGATTATAGGGGCATCTGATCTGGTCTGGGGGTCAGGGAAGTCTTCCTTGATGTTGGCGCTACTTGCTGGAAACACTAGGAGTTCAATAGGTAAGGGGTATGAAAGAGAAGGGGGAAGAGTGTTCCTGACAGTAGGAATAGCACATTCAAAGGCCCTGTGGCATAGCACATTTGAGAACCCGAAAGGGTCTAGCATGTCTGGATCAAAGATTGAGTGGGAGGACGGGGTCAGATGGGGCTCTGCGGTTAGGGGTGGGGCTCTGGATCACACAGGATTTTAGGATTTGGGCTTTATCTTGAGCAGTGGGAAGGAGTGAAGGAGGCAGGCAGCAGTGAAATGCATTTCACTCTCTGCCAGGTGGAGGTGGCCAGGGTGGAAGCAGGGGACCCAGTGAGGAGGCGGATGGGGTCATTCAAGTGAGAGATGTAAATGGTCTGGACTAGGGAGTTGAAATGAAAAGAGGGTGGAGAAAAGAGGATGGTTTTGAGAGTGATGTAGCAGGCTAGTTGACTCAGGATGGACTGGCTATTGGGGGAGGTCAAGGGAGCTGAGAAGTGTCTGGGCTACGTAACCAGGTGGGTGACAGGGCCTTACTTCAGGTGAGAGCACTGGGGGAGGGGCAGGCTCAGTGGTGGCAAGGTAGGTGGAAGCACGAGTTTGGTAAAACCACCGTCTAATCCTGTCTTGGTTCTCCCAATGGCACAAGGTCAAGGCTCAAGTTTTGGTCACCAACGCAGGCCTCACCCCATCCATCTCACCCTGGGGTGGGTCATTCATCTTACAACACATTATGGCACTCCATCACTCCACCTTCGTACCCATTTGATTTCCTGGAATGGTCCTGGCAGGGGTCCCCTCCTGGTGACATGGCAGGACCTCCACCAATCCCCAAGCCCTCCTCTCAAAGGCCCCGCCCAGGAGCTGGGCATCATGGGAATTTCTCCAGCCCCAAAATAGGTCTTCTCACTCTATTCTGGGAGGAAGACAGAGGGTGAGGGGACCCCGAGGGCTGTGGTTTGGAAGACAGACCTGGGCGTGGTGGGATTTCTGCTTTGCAGATCTCAAGGAGAGTGATTATCAGGCTGAGGCTGGGAGTCAGACTGTCTGAGCTTGAACCCTGGCCTGGACTCTTCCTAGCTGTGTGACATTGAGCAAACTTGCCTTTCTGTGGCTTAATTTATACATGATAAGATGTATGTAAAGGCACCTGGCACAGGGCAAGTGTTAAACAGTGGTGGCTGTTACAATGATCTAATTCCCCCAAATTCTTAATGAGGCAGCATGTTCTTGCTATACTGCCCTCCCCTCCTGTCTCCTGCCCCAGCGCTTTCCACAATACTCACTCCACTTCGTCCAGGTGGGGGCCTTTCCGGAGCTGGGCTAAGAGCATCTCCACCTCATGGACCCCAAGCTGACACTCCTGTAGCCTGGGGTGGGGGTGGAGACAGAGGGGTTCAGGGCAAGAAGCTACACCATGCCTCCTCGAGCTCCGAGTGCCATCACCAGGTGTGGGAGCTGGGGAGCCAGGAGGCCAACACACCAGGAATCCAATCCTAGCCCCACTTCTCAGTAGCTGAGCGATCTTGGGGATGGCACTTAACCCATCTGAGACTCAATTTCCTCCTCTGTCAAATGGGAATAACAATGTGTATTCTGCAGGGCTTTCAAAAGAATTACAATGAGGTAATGGATTATAATGGACCACAGTGCCCAGCACACAGCAAAGGTCCATTAAATTGTAGCTATTATTGTTGTCGTTATGACAGATGCTCCTTGTTTGGGCCAGGATGGGTTACTCATGTCCTTTCCTTGCTCCATGTCTGCTTTTCCCTTTATCCTCCCCAACCGTGCTATGCCTTCCCTGGGAAGGGACCCTCCCCCCATATTACATCCCTCCCCTTAAGGTAATGGATCCCACTGAGGTACCTGAGTGTCAGGCTTCTGCTCTGAGCCTCTTTCCTTGAGCTGGCACTTTCCTGTAGGTCTGGGGCTCTGGTAAGAACAAATCCAACATTGGCCTGGGCTCAGGGTCCAAGGTCTAATGGACCAAGCCTCTTCCCTTGCCTTCTAGGGGCTGAAGACCCCGTAGCAGGACCCACAGTGAATGTGTAACAAAGATGGTTGCTTGGAGGTGCTGAAGGTGCTATTCAGCAAAGCAGCAGGAGCAAAATGTTTGAGGTCAAATGGAACCTTTATTCAAATTCTGGCTCTGCCATATACAGCTGGGCATATGCAGCCTTGGGCAAGTCGCTTCACCCATCTGAGCTGCCATTTTCTCTTCTCTAAAATGGGATGACAATATCTAACACCTAGAGTGATTGAAAGATTGAATGAGATGATGTATGGCCAAGTGCCCAGCATAGGCACAAGATTGAAGCTTAGTAAAAAGGAGCTGTTATTGTCTAAGATGTGATGGTCTCCATTTGTAGATGTACGTAGATCCAGATGTAGATGTATGGTTCCGAAGGCCAGGAGCATGGACTGTATGTGGGCCCAGTCCACGGGAAGCCATGGCACCTCCAGGCTGTCTTCCACAGGGCCAGGGGAGGGCTGGGGGCTGCAGGGAGCTGGGACATTATGAGCCGGGTTTCCACAAACTTCTAGATCAGTGCTGTCCAACAGGACTTTCTGCAGTGACAGAAATGTTTTCTATCTGTGCCATCCACTATGGGAACCACTAGCCAGCCATGGACATTGAGCACTTGAAATGTGGCTAATGTGACTGATGAGCTAAAATCTTCATTTTACTTAATTTTAATTAATATAAATTTAAATAGCCACATGTGGCTAGTGGCTACCATGTTGGGCACTGCAGCTCTAGACAGTCGGAAGGGAAAAAGACATTGGTCTTACTAGATCCTGGTGCAGGCGAAGAAACTGAGGCTCAGAGCAGGGAAAGGACTGTGTCCATCCGGGACTGGCCAAGCTGGAATCCACGCACAGCTTGAACAGCCATCATTTGAGTGCCAACTGGATGCCAGCAGTGTTCTAAGCACTTCAAATGTATTAATTCACTTAATTCTCAGAATAACTCTAAGATGTAGGTACCATAATTGCCTTCCCCTTTTCTTAGTTATAAGAGCTTTCCTTGCGTACTAATGCCAATCTTACAGTATCTTCATGGCCTCCCTAAGGGTCTGACTCACTCTCAAACTTCTGGGGATGTTCCCTCACCATGGGAGCCAGATGTGGTCCAGAGATGCTAGAAGAAGCTAAAGTCTTTTGCCAACTCTGAGAAGTAAGTCATCTCTCAGGGCAGCAGTAGCAAGAAGAATCCCCACATTCTAGCTCTTTCTAAGGTCTCTTGGCCACCTTTCCCCACAACTGCCCGAGGCCAGATCGCTTCTCAGGCTGAGCCCAGCTTCACCTCCACCCCCTCAGTTTCTTACCCTGGTAGCTCTGCAGCTGTCTCTGCAGGTGGGGAGAGAAGGAAGATGAGGTCCGCCTTCCTGCAGGGTCAGACACCAAGCCATGAAACCCATGGACTGGAAACCAGCACATCACCTCCTACCTGTGCATCCCTTGCTGCCCCCAAAATCCAGAGAAAGCTGATTTTGTAATTGACAGAGAAAAAACAGAATGGGCAAAAGTGCTCCAAATCAGATATGTCCAGAATTGTGATTATGTCATTGCTTGATGAATCCTCAGTGTTTTAAAAAGTCAGGAAAAGGGGCCAGCCCCATGGCGGAGTGGCTAAGTTCGCATGCTCCGCTTCAGTGGCCCAGGGTTTCGCTGGTTCGGATCCTGAGCACAGACATGGCACTGCTCGTCAGGCCACGCTGAGGCAGCATCCCACATGCCACAACTAGAAGGACCCACAACTAAAAAATATACAACTATGTACTGGGGGGATTTGGGAAGAAAAAGCAGAAAAAAAGTCAAGAAAACAATTTTTACAAGGAAGATAATAAAAATTAGGAATGCTGAGAGTTTTTATAAGAGTCATAGCATTTTAGGATTAAGAGGCACTGCGCTTAACCTACCCAGGGATCCAAACAAGCAATGCTGGTTCAGCACCACGGAGAGCAACACGCGGCTAAGGACTCCGGCTCTGCCTGTCCTTCTTGGATTTGTTGATTCATTCCCTCATCTATCCACCAACCCATCCACTCATCTTTCTTTCTTTCTTTCTTTTTTTTAAGGTTTCATTTTTCCTTTTTCTCTCCAAAGCCCCCTGGTACATAGCTATATATTTTTAGTTGTGGGTCCTTCTAGTTGTGGCATGTGGGACACCGACTCAGCATGGCTTGATAAGCGGTGCCATGTTCACGCCCAGGATCCGAACAGGATAAACCCTGGGCCGCTGAAGTGGAGCACGTGAACTTAACCGCTTGGTCATGGGGCCGACCCCCGAATCCATCCATCTTTCTATTCATTCACTATTTATTGAGTACCAGGTGCCAGGCCTGAACTAGGCTCTGGAGACACCAATGTGAGTAAAACAGACCCAGGCATGCACACGTGGGTCTTACAGACTAGTGGCCTCCTTTTCCCATCCTCCACCCTCCCTTCCCCCTTTCTCAAGACTTTGAAGACCAGGCTCCCACCCTTTCTACTTACGTGACCTGTAGCATCCTGACGGTAGGGCACGTGACTGCCACCTCTGTCAAGTGGAGTAGGGTCCAGTCAGAGACATGGTTGCGGCTCAGGCTGCACAGTGGTGGCAAAGGTGTCAGGAGTGAGTCCCCTATCCCAAGGGCCCCAGACCTGTACTCTCAAAGGGAGGAGGGTGGCTTGGGCAGGGGTGGCAGAAAGACTGCTTACTCAAGCTTCCGGAGGTGCGGCAGGCGAGGGAGTATCTTCACGATGCTCAGCACCTCCTGGTCCTTGAGCTGGTTGTCCTGAAAGCTGCAGGGAGATCGAGGCCCGGTCTGTTAGCCCTGGGGATGGGGCACTTGGAAGCCCCAGTTGGCAGGTAACAGGCCACCCTTATGTGGGAAACACAAGACAGGGGCCGGGAACAGGTTGGTGACCTGCTCCATGGTATCTAGCAGGTGCAGCTAGGAGGAAAAGCCCTTTATTGGACTCACGTCTGTCCCTATTCAGTCCCTATAGGGGAGTTTCTGCCTGGTGGCCCATGGGATCCAGAGGATGGCCTGTGAAGGTCTCATGAGGTGAGACGAGCAGACCCAGCACCCTGCTCTCAAGGCTATGTCTGGGATGTGCCTGAGGCTCCCAGGTGATGAGCAGAGTCTAGAACAGGATGCAGGAGATGCTGCTTCTAGCCTCAGCTCTGGCCCTGACTCATCCAGAGCCCTAGGCCAAGTACATTCCTTTCTGACCCCACGTTCCCCACCTGTCAAATAGGGTCCACAGCCCAGCACTGCCTGGGTTCCTAGCTGCAGGGACAGAAGAACTAAAGAGTGTGAGGGTGCCTTTGTGCGTGACCACTTGGGTCAGGCCAAAGGTTTGGAAATATTGAACTGGTTGACATTTACTTTTCTTTCCTGATTAGCAAGAGTGAACTTAATATTTTTTCCCATCACCCAGAGTGATCACGCACAAAGACACCAAGTGGAGGAGGAGAGAGGAGAGCTGTGGTCCCGCTAATGCTCCACTCAGCAAGCGGCGCACCCGTGCGCTGCGCTGCATCTGCCTGGACGAAGTGGTCCCTTTTCTAAGTTTCATAAAGGGGCCATATGAGCTAGCAGCAGTTCTGCCAGTGAGCTGCTGAGGAGGCTGCCACTTTCTCAGGCCACTCATCACAGACACAGGGCAGGAGTATGTTTGTGCCTACGTGCTTAGATGTGTATGTGGATCTAAGTGTGCATGCATGTGTGTGCTGCACTTGTGCACACCTATGAATGTGCATGCATGTGGGGCATATACTTAAGTGAACTGGCAAGTGTGAGTGTGTATACACATGTGCACAAATGTGGAGGAATGTGTGCTTCATGAATATATGTGTACCCACAGTGCCTGACAACTGCCTACACACCGCCATCCCTTCTCTTGGGGTCACAGAAAGAGTGGAGGGAACCTCAAAAGTCAAGCTCTTTCAAGAGGCCCCAAAATGTGAGATGAGAGAAGCACTGCTCTGGGGTCTCTGAGAGCCTTGTGTTTGGATCCAGCCCACCCAGTTCTTGGACTGATGCCTCCCCTCTCTGGGTCTCAGTCTGGCCAGACCCTGATGGAATCAAACTTGTTGACAGGGGGACCCTGGGGCCTGGGCAGTGACTCTTGCCCCTGGCCAGGGTACCCTCCTGGAGATCACTCACCTGACCTCTTCCAGCTGTGGACAGAGGGACAAAGCCTGCACCACGTGGCTGATGCCTCGGGCAGTGATCTTACTTCCCGCTAACCTACAAGTAAGCAAAGACGGTGAAGAAGGATGCCAATGGGAAAGGGGGCGGGCCAGGAATCTGCCCCGCGTAGGGTTGAGGGGAGGGAGGAGAGTTCCAGGCATCCCAGGCTGAGGGTCCCTCTCGGTCCCAAGCCCTGGCTCACCCCAGCTTCTTCAGGCTCCCCATTGTTGGCAGGCTCCTGGAGAGGGCTTCTGCAAAGGCATCCCCACACTTCCTGCTCTTAAAGCTGCCACAGGAAGAGGCAAGGTGGCAGAGGATCAATGCTGGTCATCACCCACCCCCTCCTCCAACAGATGGAACTTAATACAGTAACGTTAATAGTAGGAGTAGTAATTGTTGTAGTAGTAACAAATACATATTATGCCAGAGGCTGCTAATTGTCCACCAAAACCCATTCTCCACTTACATAGCTATAGCCGGGAGTATGGTTTCCCAGCCAGAGACAGCATTTCCCAGCCTCCCTTGCAGCTCAGTGCAGCCACATGACCATGTTCTCATCACTGGAATGTTCTCACCACAGGAATGAGTGGAAGGGATGTGCCCTATTTCCAAGCCTGAGCTTTAACATTGGGTGCATCTAACCCATGCTCTCTCTTTCCGTTCCCCCAAGCCAGAGCACAGATGTACCCACGACGCAGCTTTGATCATGCAGATCAAGATGCCCAAGGAGATGATGGAGCAACAATGGAAGGGACCTGGGTCCCTGCCCGACCACATGGAACTGAGTCATCCCACTGACCTGGACCATCTACCTCTAAGTCTTCCATGAGAGTGAAAAAAAGCACTACATTATTTAATCCACTGCATGGGGGGTGGGGGGAGGCTTTGTCACTACAGCCTAGCCTTTTCTCTAGCTATTACACACATCAAACCTTTACTGTGTGCCAGGAACTATACTAAGAAGTGTTTTTTATGCATTATCTCAGTTCATTCTCACAACAACCCCATGAAGTAGGTATGATTATTGATTCATTTTAGGGATGAAGAAACTCAGGCTGAGAAGTTTAATGGCCTGTCCAAAGTCAGACAGTCTCTAGCAGCACAGCCTGGATCAGAGGCTCTGGCCCATGACCGAGAGAGAGAGAAAGAGCGTCCAGAAACTGCAACAAGAGGAGATCCAACTGGACCTCAGAGATCCTGGCGAGGCATGAAGCTTCCTCACTGTGTCACAGGCTAAGGGGCAATGAGGGCCTGTCTGTTCTGATACTCAAGACGCTGACCCCATCTCCCTCAGCAAGAGGCTGCTAGACTGGTTGGCCTCCACTCTCCCAAAAGCCCAGTTCCCTCCCAGGTCCTCCCTAGTCCTCCCCTGCCCTTGCTCTCACCTGAGACTCTCTACCTGCCCACAGCTTGCCAGAGCCTCAGGGCAGGAGGGCTCCAGGGGGCAGCCCTCAAAATTCAAGTGGACAGGAGCATCCCTGTGCCCCAGGATGTTGGTCACAGCAGCCAGGTCGGCGTGGGTCAGTGGGAAGTTGTGGAACTGCAGTTGATAGGGGAGACTCTGGGCCACCAGGCCGGCCAGCTCAGACTCCTGTGTCTCGCTCACACAGTGACACAGCTCTACCACCTTCGGCCCCGTGAGCCTGCGGGTGGCCAACTTCCTCAATGCCTGCGCGACCGCAGCCTGCTTGGCACTCACCCACACCTCGTCTCTCTGTGCCAGCTGGCTGAGGAAGTGGCGGCAGGCACAGGATGCCAGGCCCGACAGGAAGGCGGGAAGGTGGTCTGAGAGGCCCAGTCGAGCTTTGGTCCGCAGCACCCAGCGAGAATTCAGGGTGACATGGCGGGCGAGTGCATCTTGGTCCACCTCGGGGCTGGCCATCAGGTGCAGGGCAGCAAAAAACTCCTGCAGGCTGAGGTAGGGGAAAGCATAGCCTGTCTCCTGGCGCCCAGGGCTGATGCAGATGCAGAAGGAGATCAGCAGGCCGTGGGCAGCCCCAAAGGCCAACGTGGCTGGAGGGATGTCTCTGGCAGAGAAGATAACCTTCCCGGTCTCCAGGCCACTCAGGGCCACCTCACAGAGACCCATCAGGGAATTGGCAGGCAGGTACCCACGGGGCCTGATGGCGAGCATCATCTGCACATAGGTCTGAGTCATGGTGGGGAGGAGGGCCGCAGACTGGCCTGGGGAGCTGCCTGGGAGCAGATGGTGGAGGCAGACGCAGGTGACACGGCACAGTGCAGGCACCGCACACAAGCTCCGGAGACGTCTGTTTGCCCGTAACTCTGCCAGGGCGGCCTTCTGCGACGGCAGGTCGCTGAAGAAGCGGCCCACGAACTCCTCCACCCGTGGCCTGTCAAAACCCCACATGTGGACCGTGGCCGCCTCCGTGGGCACGCAGGCGGGCAGCTTCCCTGGACGTGAGGTGGCCATTACCCAGCAGCCGGGCAGGAGGGTCCCACGGCAGAGGTCAGAGAAGAGGGTGAGGGCTGGACCTAGGGCCTCAGGATCTACAGTCTCTCTGCTGGAACAGGGCTGGAGGGCCTCGTCCAGCCCATCAAAGATCAGCAGGACCCCATTAGCATTGTCCTCCAGGTACTCAAAGACGGCGTCAGGGCCCTCCTCGGGGCTCAGGTACAGATCAAAAAGGAGCTGAGGCAGTGTCAGGACACTTGTGATCAGGTTGAGCTGGCGGAATTCAAAAAGGAACAGGGCCTGGAAGCGGTCCAGCTGGCCGTCGGCCCACTTCTGGCAGAGCCAGTGGGCTAGTGTGGTCTTGCCCATGCCCGCCTTCCCCAGAAGCACCCTCACCCTGGGACCCTTGTCAGCCCTGGTGTTGAGGAGGTCCAGGATGCTCACGTCGGTGCCATCTTCTGCCTTGGGGTCCCCCATAAGGGCCCCCTCCTGAGTGCTGAAGGGCGCCGTGGCTCGGCTCCACTGCAGGACTGGGGGGACGTAGGCCTGGGGGAAGACAAGCGGCTGCCCCGGCCCCAGGATCCTGCCGCCGTAGCGCTGCTGGGCAGAACTCCTCAGCAGCTTCAGGTACCTCTTGGCCAACTCTGCAGGGGGCAGGGAGACGGCGTGAGGGCAGAAGGCCTCCCCGCACCCCCATCCCCTCCCCTCAGAGTCGGCTGTTGGGAGCCAGTAGCCTCAGCTGTGTATGTACAGGACGCAGTGGTGGCAAGAGCACACAGGGCCTCTCGTGTCACCCAAATTCCTCGAAAGAGTTGGTTCTACAGCAGCACAGGCTCTGGCAGCCATTTAAACAGAGGATTATGAATGGGGACGTGTGGATCATGGCTTGATTTGTTTCACAACAACTGAACTGGTGTCAAGTTTTCAGTCTGATGGGGGAGGGGAAGGAGGCACCTCCTTTGCAACGTCTCAGTGGAACAACCTCTTGCTGTGATGTCTGAGTGACCTGTGCCCCTCCCCAATGTTTCAGTCCTGCAATGCCCAGGGGTGAGCAACAACCTGCAGGCCCAGGTACTAACCCATCAGAACTGCAGGAGCTGGGCCCCTACAGGCCCAGGCATGGGCTTCTTAATTGCTGGGTCATTGGGAGATGCTGAGTGGCCCAGGGGAAGGACTGGGGCCACTGGGAGCCTACACTGGGGGTACTGGGGTAGTGGCCTATGTTATAGAGACGTGAATCGTCTGACCATCGGTGGATCCTCTGGCTATGCCCACGGGGCTTGGGTTTCCCAGCTGGTGGGAGAGATGGTTGAGAACAAGGGCTTTTCTGAACAACTGGTGGAGAGTGAGAGAAGTTCTGTGTCCTCCACTCCCCCTGGCCCGGCTGGTCCTCAGCAGCTCCCATGTCTCCAAGGGCCCCAAAGGGCTTCTGTCTTGGGTGATTCTCCCTGGTATCCTGCTCACCCCTAAACTGGCCAATGAGGACCCAGGCCTGAAGGCATGCAGGTCACCTCCCTGGGGATCCCTCAACCCTGAGGACATGGGGGTGTCCCAGGAAGAGTCTGGATGATGAAGCCGCAGCCTTCTGGGATGCTTCAAGCTCTTCAGCTGAGCCATCTCTGGAGAGGCCCTCCTGCGGCCTTTGGGGGAGGCTATTCCTTGCTAGACTCAGCCCCTCTTCTGCCCACACAGGACCTCCAATCCTTCTCTCCTGGAAGCTTGCAAGACAAGAGTCACTGGGCCCCTGGAGGCTTGTCAGCAGGGAACAGAGTCCAGGATCTGTGTCCCCGCGCCAAGGCAATCCAATCCCTCTGTTTGGGTCCCGCCTCACCTTGGTACTCACCTAGCTGCTGCTTCCTGGACTGCTTCGGGCGGGGCGAGGACCCACAGCTCTGATGAGGCCGCTTGATACCTGGAAAGAATGAAGGAAAGAGTAAGTGATGAGGTTTGTAGGCCTGGGCTGAGGGGGTACCCAGCATCTTTGGGGAGCTTCATTCCACAAACGAGCTGTAGGCAGACAAGCGTATCCACACCCAGAGGCTGAAGGAAGGCAGGCAGTGGACAAAGGCTGCATCAGTACCAGCTTCTGTTTGCAGAGGGGGTCCTGGGCCCTGGTGAGAGGGCCAGAGGCTCTGGGCTGGGGGATCTCCCAGTCCAGCACGCAGGGTGAAGGGCACACAGCCAGCAGCCTCAGAAACACTTAGTCCCAAGCACTAAATGGCTTGGGAAGGACCCAGCTCTGTGGAGGCCACCACTAGTTGGAAAAGAAGAGTTTCCAACAGGCTTGGCCAGGGCTGTGCCCCACCCCGTGTGCCTGTGTGCTTCATCACTCTGATTTCCCATCTCCCACATTGCCTCACTGCCTCAAATGGCTTCGTGAGTTCTTCAATGGTTGCCTGGATTTTCAAGAGTCATTCTAATGCCTTTCTGAAGATGTTGGGAAAGGAAGAAGGAAAACAAGAAGGAAGGGGAGAGAGAAAGGAGGGGAGGGAGAAAGAAAAGAGGACTTAGGGGAGAAGTTTAAGAAGAAAAGCAGGATGCTCCTACAGCTAGGACAGTGAGCAATCAGAACAGCCCCTGAGCAGGCCCCTTGCCCTGCCAAGTGTCAACTGTTTAGTTGCTGGATTGCAGGGAGACCCAGGGGTCCCAAAGAGGGACTAGAACCAGTTTGAGAGTACTTCAATAATTTAACACGTCGTCTATTAATGAGGGACTGAATCAGGCCTGGTGACAGCCATGTGAGAATTATGCCAGCCTAGTGATAAGGGTCGGAAGGGAGCAGGGACCAGGACAAACAGTTTTGATTGTTGAGGAGCTGGGATTGTGGGGTGGATGTTTCCTGTTAAAGCATGTTGGTGTTAGTGCCATGCACAGCTATAAGCAAAAAGTTCACATTTCTACAGAAATAAAGGTTCTGAACCCACAGCAAACATCATACTCAATGGTGAAAGACTGAAAGCCTTTCCCCTAAGATGAGGAACAAGGCAAGGAAGGCTGTTTTCACCACTTCTATTCAACATAGTACTGGAAGTGCAAGCCAAAGCAATTAGGCAAGAAAAAGAAATGAAAGGCATCCAAATTGGAAAGGAAGAAGTAAAATTATTTCTTTTTGCAGATAATAGGATCTCATATGTAGAAAACCTAAAAACTCTACAAAAAACATTTTAGAACTAATAAATGAATTCTGCAAAGTAGCAGAGTAGAAAGTCACACACAAAAATCATTTGCATTTCCATACACTAACAAAGAACAATATGAAAAGGAATACAAAAACAATTCCATTTACAATAGCATTAGAAAGAATAAAATACACAGGAATTAACCAAAGAGGTGACAGACTTGTACACTGAAAACTACAAAACATTGCTGAAAGAAATTGAAGAAGATATAAATAAATGGAAACACATCCCATGTTTATGGACGAGAAGATTTAATATTATTAAGTTGTCAATATTATATTACCCAAAGCAATCTACAATTTCAATTCAATCCCTATCAAAATCCCAATGACATTTTTTGCAGAAATAGAAAAACCCATCCTAAAATTCATATAGAATCTCAAGGAACCCCAAATAGCTAAAACACTCTTTTTCTTTTTATTGTGGGAATGTTGGTTTATAGCATTATATAAATTTCAGATGTACATCATTATATTTCGATTTCTGTGTAGATTACATCATGTTCACCACTCAAAGACTAATTACCAACCATCACCACACACATGCGCCTAATCACCCCTTTCGCCCTCCTCCCTCGCCCTGCTAAAACACTCTTGAAAAAGAACAAAGCTGCAGAACTCACACTTCCTGATTTCAAAACTTATAACAAACCTACGGTAATCAAAACAGTGTGGTACTGGCATAAAGACAGACATAGAGACCAACGGAAGAAAACAGACAGCCCAGAAATAAACCCTCATATACAGTCAAATGATTTTTGACGAGGGTGTCAAGACCATTCAATAGGGAAAGGACAGTATTCAATGAGTGTTTGGGGAGACCTAGAGAGCCACGTGCAGAAGGATGAAGCTGGACCTTACCTAACACCACACACAAAAATTAATTCAAAATGGATCAAGGACCTAAACGTAAGACCTAAAACAATAAAACTCTTAGAAGCAAACGTAGGATGAAAGCTCATGACATGGGATTTGGCAGTGATTTCTTGGAGATGACACCAAAGGCACAGACAACAAAAGAATAAATAGACAAATTGGACTTCATGAAAGGTAAAACATTTTGTGCATCAAAAGACACTATCCACAGAGTAAAAAGGCAAAGCACAGAATGGGAGAAAATATTTACAAAATATATATCTGATAAATGATTAATATCCAGAATATAGAGAGACTTCTAAAACTCAACAACAAAGAAACAAACAAGCTGATTCAAAGATGGGCAAAGGACTTGAAGAGACCTTTCTCCAAAGAAGACACACAAATGGCCAACACGCACATGAAAAGATGCTCAACATCACTAATCATTAGGGAAGTGCAAATCAAAACCACAGTGAGATACCACCTCACACCCATCAGGATGTCTATACCCAAAACACAGAAAACAAGTGTGGGCGAGGATGTGGAGAAATTGGAACCCTGTACACTGTTGGTCGGAATGTAAAATGCTACGGCTGCTGTAGAAAACAGTATAGAGGTGCCTCAAAAAATTAAAAATTGAACTACCAAGTGACCCTGGATTCTGGGTATATACTCAAAGGAATTGAAAGCAGGTTCTTGAATAGATATTGGTTTACCCATCTTTACATCAGCATCATTCACAACAGCTAAAACATGGAAGCACCCCAAGTGTCCATCGATGGATGAATGGATGAGCAAAACGCGGTACATACATACCACGAATATTATTCAGCTTTAAAAAGAAAGGAAATTCTGACATATGCTACAATATGGATGAACCTTGAGGACATTATGCCAAGTGAAATAAGCCAGTTGCAAAACAGTTCCACTTACCTAAAGTACTTACAGTACTCAAAATCATGGATACAGAGAGTAGAATGGTGGTTACCTGGGGCTGGGGCAGGCAGAAGGGGAGCTATTGTTCAATGGCAGAGTTTCAGTTTTACAAGATAGAAAGAGTTACGGAGGTGGATGGTATGATGGCTGCATAACAATGTGAGTGTATTTGATACTACTGAACACTACACTTAAAAATGTTTGAGATGGCAAATTTTACATTATATGTATTTTACCACAATAAAAGAGGAAAGAAAAAGAAAGAAAGATTCTGAGCAGGTTCACCATTGGTGAGGGGGCCGCCATTTGATCTGCGACCCCTCCCAGCCCATCGGAAGATGAGTCAGCAGCTCGCTGGGTGTGGAGAGCAGTCTGTGGGGGAGGCTCAGGCCAGAGGTCTGGGTCTGTGGGGCTGGAACATGAGGCCCTGAGGCTTGGGCACAGGGACATGAGAACAGGCTTCATTGAGGGAAACCAGACAGGGGATTCTGGCAGTGGCCAAGGGCTGACAACTTCAGACTCTCCAGGTTAGACCCCTGGGAACAGGTGTGGGGACAGACCAAAGCCTTGAGGGGCACAGCAGGGGAGGAGATGACACTGCGAGCCATGGGGAGAGCAGGGGACATGTGCAAATGGGGCGGTGGACGAGGAGGATGGTTTATGGCAAACAGCTGTGATGAGCCACCATGAGCCTTCTCTGGGTTGGAGGTGGGGCCCCTCCTGTGCCCACCCGGGGCCTCACCGTGCTGGAGCTGAGATTCTGGTCCGCAGTCCTCACCAGCTTCCAGCGGACTGGGAAACCCTGGAAGAGAGGGGAGGATAATAATATACTATGGGGCTGTGGTGCGATGCCCTGGGACCGGCTCTGGCCAGGTGTCTGACTCAGGGCCCATCCCTCAGGATGGGTCCCCAGCAAGTTTATACTCTGTGATCTTTGGAGAGCACAACTGGTGGTGAGCCTTGAAGGCAGCTGTGGGCAGAAATGTGTGTCTATATGCAGGTTTGTGCATGTGCAGGCATGTGTGTGCATGCACATGTGTTCATGCATGTGCACATGCATACACTCATACTGTGAACTTCCTGCCTTTGCTGCACTCTGCCTTGTGGTAGAGATCTTCAGTGAGTTCTCGATTCCTCCCCAGGAACATCATTGCCCCTCAATGTTCTGTGTTGCCCCACGGTGCTGTGTAAATAGAAGATGTCCAAGAAACGCGCACCGAACGGAACAGAGTTCAACCCGCCCGCCCCTCAGGAGAGGTCAGAGGGCTCCCCCTGTGACAGCTTCTGACCACATTGTGAAAAGAAACCTCCTGGGCATTGTGGGCTATTTGGAATTTCTTGGCCAAAAGGAGTCACCTGATTCTTTCTGTCCTTGTATCTTGCCTCTCTGGGCAGCTGGGGTGGGGCAAGGTAGAAGGAAGGGTCCTCCAGGTCCCCAGCTGATTTGCTGGGCTTAGGGAAGTGCTCAGAAGCCTGGAATTTTGTTCCTGGCTTGGCCACATTGTCTCTGTGTCGCTCAGGTGGGTCCCAGCCTTCCCTGGGCCTCCCAGGCTCCATGCAACAAGGGGCTTGCTGGCTTCTTGGCACCTCTCACGCCTGCCCTTACCGTCTCCGTGGCCCCACGTGCTCAGCAGCGGCACCTCCAGCTCGAGCGGCACCTCCAGCTCCATGCACACGCAGTGGATGAACGTCTGCCAGGGGGCCGGGCCCTGGGCGTACAGTTCCCTGAGCTGTTGGATGATCCTCTGCGAGGGGTCCAGGGCCTCGCTCCTGGAGCCCAGGTCCATGTTGGGGAGGAAGAACTTCACCTTGGCGTTCATCCATTCTGGGGCTTGGCTGAGCAGCCTCACGAGCCAGCTCCACAGGCTCTTGGTGCCCAGCTGGAGGCTATCGGGGTCCATGAGGAGCTTGCCCTGCAGGGACAGGGTAGACAGGTGAGTTGAGCGGCACGTGAGCTGGGGGCCAGGTGAGCTGGGAGGCAGGTGAGCAGGGGGACAAGTCAGCTGGGGGGAAGCCTAGGGGGGCAGTCAAGAACTACTCCCCACATTTGAGGGGCAGAAAACAGGCAGACAAGTGGCCTCTCGGGGGAGTCTCAATACTTCTTCCCCGGAGGTCAGCCTGCTTCTTCTGCACCCCCTCCCTTACCTGCGCCTGTGTCCTGGCTCTGGAACAGTCTGGTTCATTCCCTGTGGATGGTCCCCTGAGGATGTTTTGTTCTTTGTTTCCCTGGATCCATTTTGCTGTTCTCTATCTGAGCTAAGCTCACAGCAGAGACAACTAGTGCCCCAAAATTCGTTCCCCCGTTCTCCCCTAGTACTAGCACCCCTGAATATTCCCTAGTCATCTGGAATAGACTGTATTTCCCAGCCTCCCTTGCAGTTAGAGGTAGCCATGTAATTGTTTTGGCCAATGGGAAGTACGTAGAAGTACTGTATAGCTTTCTTTGCTTCTTCTTGTTGGCTGGAATGCCTACGTGATGACTGAACCTTGGGCAGCCATATTGGATCGTGAGGTGGAAGCCAGTGCTGAGGAAGGTGGAGGGTAAGGCTGTCCATCTGCCTCGGACTCTCTGACTTTGAACTTCTACTCTATGGCAGGGAAATACATTTCTATTCTGTTTAAAGCATGTTGTTTAGTGCTTTCTGCTACTCACAGTGGAATCTAATCCTAGCTAATACAAACCATCTCTCTCTTTCTAAGCAAATTCCTCCCTTCTAAACTGGAACTCTCAAACAACCTGCTGGTTGGGCAAGGGACACTTACATAGCAAAAGCCTAAAAAACATGCAGTCTCTGATTCAGCAATTCCATTTCTAGCACTCTAGCCTTAGGAAACAATCATGGATGTACAGCTTTTTAATTACAAAGCTGTTCACTGCAAGATTATTTACAATAGACAAAAATTGGAAGCAACCTAGATATCCAGCAATTGGGGATCAGTTAACTAATTGTTGGTCCACCCTGCAGTGGAAAATGCGATAACATTTCCAAATGTACTTTCTGGCACTATTTCCTTAAGAATGGCAGCAAACACTTAGAAAGCACTTTCTATATGTTGGGCACTGTTCTAAGTGCTTTGTGTGCCTCACGTAATCCTCACAACTCCAGAGACCCTGCCTCCAACTCTGAAAAGGATGGCAGGGCCACCCAGGAGCCAGCCTTACCAACTCCCAGAGCCGGGGCACAGGACTCTGTGTGCGGGGTTCAGATGCCAGCTCCTCCCTTGACCCCCAGCAGACGCCTACTGCGCATGTGTCCCCATCCCCTCTGGTCACACCTCTGCAACCGGACTAAAAGCAATAGCTCCGTGCTCAGGCAGAGCTTGAGAATTCATGAAGCATGCGCACACCCATGGGGGAGGCAGGGATCACATCCCCACTGCACAGGTGGAAAGACTAAGGCCGGGGAAGGGTGAAGGATGTACCCAAGGTCAGACTGCGAGTCCGTGGCAGAGCCAGGCTCAGAACTGAGATTTCTTGCCTCCTTGGAGGCAGGAATTTACTAACGTAATTTCCAAGGCCTTGGGAGCCTAGATGGCACCAAACAAGGCTAAGTTCCTGGATTTTGTGTGATCTTGGCAAGTGGATGTGGCCATGCCCCAGGACACAGCTTCTTTACCCAGCTATAGGGTGCAACGTCCATGCCGCCCATAAGGAAATGATCTAGGGCAGCAAGATGCCAGGTGGAGGTGAGAAGTGCCTGGATGGCGTGATTTCTGGGGAAGTTCTTATCCTCAGCTTTCTCCTCCAGCCGGTCTGACACAATGCCTTTGCTCCCACCATTAGTGCTCTACCCTCTTGGAGTAAGACATCAAGCTCTTTAAGGGTAAGCACCCCTGGGAGAAAGAGCACATTACATCAACCTGATCACTGAGGCTTCTGTAGCAAACAGCCTCGGAGACGGAGGATTACAGTAGCGAGATCCTCGGCCCCAGAGTGAGGAGTCGAGCGCTCTCGCCCCAGCTCTGCAATAACTCTTTGTCTGAGCATCTGGGCTGCTCACAGATACATCCTTCTGCTCCTTCCAGGCCCTTGGTAGGACCGAACTTCCCCGCCCCTTGAAATCAGACATGGCCATGAAACTTGCTGTGGCCAATGAAATGTGCTAAACAATGACACGTGTCCCATCTGTGCGGAAGTTTTCAGAGCCTGTGTGCGGTTCAGCACGCTCTCTCTGTTCCTCGACCACGGCAGTATTCCAGATCTTGGCTGCTCCCTTAGCCTGGGTCCGGGAAAGAGGATAATGTGGAACAGAGGCCCCAGTCAATTCACAATAGACAAGAAGTCGGAGCAGGAAACGGGCTTTCGTTGCTGTAACCCGAGGACTTTGAAGGTTGTTTGTTACTGCAATACAAACTAGCCTATCCTAGCCGAAACACCCATAGAATGACCTTGAGCAAGTCTCTTCCGTCTCTGGGCCCTGGTCACACCATCTATGAAACGGGTAGATCAGATGCTGTCTCGGGCCCTGGTTGATTTGCTGAATGGTGGCCAAGGGTAGCTTGCCGTTTTGGGGGCAGCCCAGTGAGGTCAGTCCGGGTAGGGGCAGGTCGTGGTAGGGAGCAGGAGGAGAGTGGAGGAGTGGACGGGAGGGGAGAGAGGAGGAAAGGGGAAAGGTCACCTACTTGGCCTCCTGGTTCATCATAGGTGTTCTAGTGCGTCTGCGGAGAGGGTCTCATGGGTGCCTCGGCCAAGCCCCACGGCCTGAGCTGGATTTGCAGGTTGTTTCCAGTGGGGAGGCCCCTAAGGAGAAAGGAGACAGGCGCTCTCCCCACCATCCCAAATTCCAAGAGGAATGCTGTAAAAAAGGCACAGCCCGAACCCTCCTCCAGAGACCCCCTCGGAGGACACTTGGCGCAGGAACAGTCCCCTTGCCTTCGTGCGCAGATCCTTCCCAGACCACAGCTCCTTTTGTCTCTAGACTTTGCACAGCCCAGTCCTCCCCAGTGTCACCTCCTGCCACATCGGGCCCAGAGGATGCCCCTCTCCCTTCTCCAACTCGGACATTCACCTTACAGTGACTTGTGGCATCAGAGTGTGCCCTTCAAATCCAGCAGATTCATGACAGCTGATTTATTTTGATGAACATGGAATAGTCCTCATGGCAGATGCCAACTTCCTTTCCCAATAAAACTCCAAAAGGGTTAGGATTTGTCATCTTCTTTCTTCTTCTTCTTCTTCTTCTTTTTTTTTTTTGCTGAGGAAGATTAGCCCTGAGCTAACATCTGTGCCAGTCTTCCTCCACTTTATATGTGGGTCACCACCACAGTGTGGCTGACGAGTGGTGTAGGTCCACACCCGGGATCCAAAAGCATGAACCCAGGCCACCAAAGTGGAGCGTGCCAAACTTAACCACTGCACCACAGGCTGGCCTCCCATCTTCTTTCTTATTACACTAGGAAGTGTTTTTTAAACAATTGAGAGTAAATATTCTTCTTAATGAGAAAACCCAGAGGCTTTGATTGCTGCCTTGCCAAGAACTCAATAAAATGATGCCCTAGCACCAATGCCTATGTAATGCAACTTTTGACAGCTTGGCTAACAATGTGAAACGGACAAGAAAAAACACGGCTAAAAGCCACATGGAAGAAAGACAGAAAGCCAAAAGATCAGTGTGTGCACTGACGGTGTATCTACGAAGTGTAAGGACTGTACCTACAAAGTTCCAGGACCTTAGATAAATCCGCACAAATAGGCACATTCTAACAGAACAGAGGCGAGCGCTGTAGTTCGAAATAGGAAAAGAAAAAAGACACTGGAAACTAATACAATGCTATATGTCAATTATATCTCAATTAAAAAATTTTTTAATTAAAAAAAGGAAAAGGAAAAATAGATCGTGTTGAAGAGGTACTGGGGTACTAATAATATCTTTTGAAACAAAACTGTCAATTCTCACAGAAGAAATGAAGAGAGGCAGGAGTGAACCGAGACGAAGCGTTGCTATGGACTGAATGTTTGCGTGCCCCCACATTCGAATGTTGAAGCTCAAATCCCCAGTGGGATGGTATTTGGAGGGGGGGCCTTTGGGAGGTCATTAGGTCAGGGGGATGGCTCGCAGTGAGGTTAGTGTCTTTTAAGAAGAGGCAGGAGAGATCTTGCTTCCTCTGTCTGCTCACCGCCATGTGGGGAAGGCGGCCGTCTGCAAGTCAGGAGGAGCCCTCACCAGGCGCCATGTCTGCTGGCACCTTGATCTTGGACTTCCCAGCGCCCAGAACTGTGAGAAGGAAATGCATGTTGAGTGAGCCACACAGTCTATGTCACCCGGTTATAGCAGCCCAAATGGACTCCGACAGACCTGCTGGTGACCACGGAAAGGACAGGAAAAAACCCTTCCGGTTAATATGTAGATTGAAGGCAATGCCACTTAAATTGTAGCAGAGAACTTGATAAAATTATACATCATTTAGACAAAAAAGGGCAGAAACGACAAGTGTTTGCACGCTTTAGGTATTTCATAATAAACATTGTAAGTTAGAATTAGATAACAAGAAAAAAAATGAAGACAATTAGATCAAAGCCTATTTGCTGGGAGAGGCAGGCAATAACGGAGAGACTTCCCAACATAACAAAGCATATTATAAAGTGACTGTCATTAAAGCTGGATTAAAAATAGAAAATTTGATCCAAGGAATGGAATAGAGTTCAAATTAGCTTCACACTCACTTAAAACTCACCATTCAATATTCAATGGTCTTAAGAGAAAAAGTAGTATTAAATATATAGTAGTGTATATATTATTATATATAATACATAGTATTAAAACACACAGTAATCCAAGTATTTTAAACTTACAGAATTTTTATTTTTGCTAGGAGACATTTGCCTTGAGCTACCATCTGTTGCCAATCTTCCTCTCTCTTTTTTTTTCCTCCCCAAAGCCCCAGCACACAGTTGTAGATTCCAGTTGTAAGTCCTTCCAGTTCTCCTACTGAGCTGTTGCCACAGCATGGCTATTGATAGACACCGGGAACCAAACCTGGGCTGCCGAAGTGGCGTATGCCAAACTTTAACCACTAGGCCATCAGGGCTGGCTCAAGAATTATTATTATTATTACTTTTGTGTGAGGAAGATTGGCCCTGAGCTAACATCTGTTGCCGATCTTCCTCTTTTTGCTTGAAGAAGATTGTGGCTGAGCTAACATCTGTGACCATCTTCCTCCACTTTATGCGGGATGCCACCACAGCGTGGCTTGAGGAGCGGTGCTAGGTCCATACCTGGCACCTGAACTGTGAACCCTGGGCAGCCGAAGCAGAGCACGTGAACTTAACCACTACACCACCGGGCCGGCTGCAAGAATTATTTTTTAACTAAGTAATTAAATTAAAATGTTCTGTATGGACAGATTTAAACCACAACCAGATACCATTTCACACCCACATAGAACGGCTACAATGAAAGAGAAGACAATCCTAGTGTTGATGAGGATGTGGAGAAATGGGAACCCTTACACACTGCTGGCGGGGACGTAAAATGGTATAGCCACTTTGGAAAACCATTTGGCAGTTCCTTAAAACGTTAAACATAGAGGGACCATAAAATCCAGCAGTTCCACTCCCAGGTCTATACTCAAGAGAAATGAAACCATATACCCACACTGAAAACTCATCCACAAGGGTCCATTATCCATAATAGCCAAAGGGTGAAAACAACCCAAATGTCAAAAAACTCATGGAGGGATAAACAAAATATGATACATCTATACAGTTGAGTATTATTTGGCAATAAAAAGTAACAAAGTAGTGATACATGTTACACATGGATGAACCACAAAAACATTATGCCAAGTGATAAAGACTCCCGATGAAGTATCCTATTCAGTAAATCCAGATTTAACGAGCTCGGGCACGTGTATGTTTCAAACGTGTGTGCACGCGTGTGTGTGTTTCCATACCTCAAGACCCGCTCTAAGGCTACACAAGAGACTGGTGACAGGATTGTGTCTGGGGAGGGGACCTGGGGCACGCAGGCAAAGGAGAGCCCTTACGCTGTACTCTTTTGGGCCACTTTGTACCATTCGAACTTTTTTAACGGGTGCATTTTAATGTGAAAAAAACCCATAAAAACATTTGCAGTAAAAACTAGACTAGACATTTCTGCAATGTGTAGAAAGAGAAATACGTGAGGAGAGAGTAAGCACAAGAAATGATCTGCGATGGCTCACAGAAATGGAAGTTCCCTACGTCATGGAAAATAATAAAACTTAAACAGAAATAGGAAGGTAATAAATGAGGATAAATATTTGTATTAAGTATGACAGACGGAGGCTGAAGATCCAAAGTGAAAAGTTATTCATACTTATGGAGGAAATATTTTAGTTTAACATTTTTTGTGTGTTATAGGTCCAAAACTACATTTTCACTGGAAAAGTGGTTGCAAAAGCTGAACAGATGATGCAATGAATATTTGCAAAATGCCAGTGCCTTTCGGCCTCATCTATTTTAATCCTCACAACTACTCCTCTTGGCTGCCTCGTATGAATCGAAAGATTTCCGAGTCCAAAACTGAGCTCCTCACCTTCCCTCCCAAGCTGCCTGCTTCCGCCACCACCTTCGCCACTTCGGCGAAGGGTCGCCTCACGCTTCCTCTAACTCAGGCCAGCGATGGCGTCATCCTTCCAAGCATGTTGCAGAATCTCCCTTCCTCCAGCACTGCTGCCTGGACCTGGTACCATCCTTTCTCACCTGGATCCCTGCACCAGGAGTCCTGCTCCCCTCTTCTGCTCTCCCCGATGTCCTCCAGAGCACCAGACGGCCCACATCACATGCCCACATCACATGCCTTTGTGGCCCAGAACCTTCCCGCCTCACCCAGAGAGGAAGCCAGAATCCTTCTCAACACTATCAAGTTGTTTGAACAGTTCATAAAAAATCAAACTTGACAACTTAAAAATTTCCCTCATTGTGTTAATTGTTTTCCACTTATTTTAAAATTAACTTTTGGCCATTTATGTTTTTTTGAGACAACTGCTCTTTTTGTCAAGAATGTTCCAGCTTAGTATAGCCCACAGTTGTATATAATATTTTCTTGCATATAATATTTTAAATCTCCTCACATCTTTACATTTAAATTAGTTTATTTTACTTTGTCTTTTTCTCCTTATTAGATTTGCCAGCAGTTGGTACCTCTTGTTTAAAAACAAACTTTGATTTTCTTTTATCGATTCTGCAGCATTTTCCCTTTCCTAGTTTTATAATTTTTGTTTTTATCTTCTTATTTCTTTTCCCCGATTTACGGAGACTGTTACTCTTTAAATTTTTGAGTCAGTTTATTGCTTAGGTCATTTCTAGTCTTTTCCTTTTAAAAAAAATAAAACACTTTTGTTTCACTTTTGGCTGATTTCCACAAATTCACATGAAGTTTTACATCAAATTTACATTAGATTACTAGTAAATTATAATTTTGAACTGAGTCATTTAATAGAAAGGTAAATTATTTTTTAAAACTTTGCCATTAATTTTTCATTTCACTGTACTGTACAAAGAATAAGTCCTGTGAAATTTCTGCTTTGGGGAATATGTTGAGATTTCCCTTTTGTGCTTGGTATATGACAAATTTTAAAATATTCCATGACATTTAAAAAGATATTCTTTTTCAATAAAGATGGATTTTTATCTCACAAATTATGCCAGAATAAAGTCTAGGTGGGCCAAAATTTAAATGTAAAAAGTTAAACCATGAAAGTTCTAGAAGATGATAGATGATCAATTTACAATTCATGAAGCTGTACGTTTAGTTTTTTTGCATTTTTTTCTGTGTTATATTTCAAAACAAAAAAAGTTAAAAATTTTTAAATGCTAGAAGAAAACATAGGAAAAGTTTTCTTAAAAAAATAATTTCTGGGGCCAGCCCAGTGATGCAGCAGCTAAGTTCACACACTCCGCTTCGGCAGCCTGGGGTTCACTGGTTTGGATCCCGCGTGTGGACCTACACCTCGCTTATCAAGCCAAGCTGTGGCAGGAGTCCCACATAAAATAGAGGGAGATGGGCATGGATGTTAGCTCAGGACCAGTCTTCCTCAGCAAAAAGAGGAGGATTGGCAGCAGATGTTAGCTCAGGGCTAATCTTCTTCCAAAAACAAATCAAAAAAATAATAATTTCAGAGTAGAGAAGGCCTAGCTAAGTATGACACACAATCCAAAAATCATAAAAGAAAAACTGGATGAAACTGACCAGATACAAGTCAGAATTTTTGTATTCCAAAGAATACAGCAAAAAAAGGTGAAAAGATGAATGATAAAGTAGAAAAATATCTGCTGGTTACATCACAAAGCCATAAATGTCTTTAACATATCAAGAATTACTACAAATCAATAAGAAAAAGAACTACGACCTGACAGAAAAGTGGGCAAGGAACATCAACAGTTTACAGAAAAGGAAATACAAACGGCTCTTAAAGATGTGAAAAGATGTTCAACCTCCCACGAAATGGAAGAAATATGCATCAAAGCTAAAACAGATGTCCATCAGCCCCCCCTTATCCTCGGGGGGTGTATTCTAAGACCCCCCAGTAGACGCCTGAAACCGCGGATGGCGTGCAGCTCTATATACACTCCGCTGTTTCCTATACACACGTAGTTGAGGAGCGACAGCGAAACTAGGACCAGTTTCTTTTTTCTTCTTCACAATGTCACAGATAGAAGATTCATTCCTACCATAGATCTTAGCAACCTCAAAATGCGATTTTCTTTCCTTCTTTATTAAGTTGAAAACTCCCACTTTTTCACTTAAAGGACGAACTTTACAGATGATCTGGTAACCGAGAGGCCTACTAAGTGACCAGTGGGGAGCAGATACATTGCAGATGCGTTGGACAAAGGGATGATTCACGGCCCAGGCGGGATGGAGCGGGACGCTGGGACGTTTTATCACACACTCAGAAGGCTGTGCAATTTAAAACCTATGAATTATTTATTTCTGGAATTTTCTGTTTGATATTTTCGGACCGAGGTTGACTGTGAGGAACTGAAACCGCAGAAAGCAAAAGCAAAGATAAGAAGGGATGACTGTCCTGTTTTCCAGCTCTTGGATCGACAAAGCTATTACACAGTAGGCAAGGGCGTGAACTTACAGGCATTTTGACTTCTTGCTAATGGGAGTGTAAGCCGATACAATCTTTATTTACCAAAATTGCAAACGCCACATAGTCACACCCAGCGATTCCACACCAAGATATTTAGCCTACAGATATATGCATAATGTGCACAATAACAGATGTTCAGGGATATTTAATATGGCCTTATGTATAATAGTAAAAGATTGAAAAAACCTAACTTCTCATTGAAGAGGACCTGGCTAAATAATGACACATCTATGAGACGGAATCCTACACAACCACTAAAAAGAAAGAGGCAGAACCATGTGGATGATATGGAACAGTGCCCAAGATGCACTAAGCCTTAAAACAGAGCAAAGGCAGAACAGGATATAGAGTATGCTGCATTTGTGTCAAGAAAAAATGTGTGTGTATATTTCTAAGTATGTGAATATTTCTGGGAACAAATCTCACAATAGTAATTGTCCCCAGGGAGGGGACCCTTTAGAATTTTGTACCATATGCATATATTATCGAGTTAAAATTAATTAAAAAAATTAAATATATCTATTACTTCCACTATACTGGTTGTCATTCAAATCTTTATTTGGAGTCTCCGTCAAAGAATGGAACAGAATATTCTCAGTCCCTGTGCTTCCATCAGTTTCTCCATGCACGGCTGGCAGGTTTGGATTTACACATAAATTTCGAGGTTCATGTTACCCAAATGCGTAAAGTTTTATTGTTGTTCTACAGAAAGCAAGGTAGTGGAGCACCTTGTCTGAAGTGTACCCCTAAAAATCACCAAGGCACCCCTGGGACAAGGCCACCAAACCTGGGGCCCAGAGAGAGAGACAGGGAGGTGCCCCGGCTCGTGAAGTCAGACAGAGTCAGCACCCAAAGGGAATCCAGGCCTGCAGATCTGTGGTCCAGCGCTCCCGCCCCTCCAGGTCCAGACAGCGAGAGGGAAGAGGGCAGGGGGCGCGCCTGGAGGCCTGTCGGGGTGCCGGCCTCCCTGAGGGGTGTGCACCGGGGGTTCACACGGCCCCGGCTTCAATTTTACGCAGGTGACCCCTTCCCCAGCCTTCATCACTGTGCTCTTGGGGAGTCTTTCCTGCCATCCTGGAGGTGCTACTGGCGTAGAGGTTAAAGGAGGGAGTGGAGGAATCAACCCAGGGCCCCCCCTGCAGCCCCAAGGCCCTCGCCGTCCCCTTTGCCTGGAGAGCCCGCCCACCTCCAGTCCCGACACGCACACACGCACACCCCTCCGGCCAGAGTCATCTCTAAACCTCGGCTCTGGTCTCATTTCTGTCTAAACCTCCACCAGCCCCACCACGGCCCAGACAAAAGTCACTCCATGCTCACATGACTTTCACAAAGCAGATGTGCATATGTCAGGAAGGCTCAAAGGACGAAGGCACAAAGGCTCCTTCACCATCTGGTTCCCGGCCACCTCCCAGCCCTCTCACACACGTGCTGCCCTGCCCGTGGCGACACTGCTCGCAGCCCCGCCTTGCCATCCTCTTTCACAACTCCCTGCCATGCACATACGCCTTCCTCTGCTTCAGACGCCCTTCCCTTTTTTCCCACCTTGCAAACTCCTCTTTCTCCTTCTGGACCGAGCTGGCCTCTCGCTCCCTCCTTGGGGAGGTCTTCCGGGCTGCCCTCCCAGACCAAGTCGAGCCCCGCCACTGGGCTTCACTCCCTAACCTTCTCTACTTCCTTCTCCGTGGCAGGTCTTGCCACCCTGCCCTGTCATTTCTTCTCGGCCTGCCAGCTCCCCTCAGCAGGCTGGGGACACCTTGGGGGCTGGGGCCGCGCCTGATTCTGATTAAGAGTGATCACCTTCGGTCCCAGGGCCCTGGATGGGAGCCTCTGCGCAGCCCCAGCCGTGTGACTTTGGTCAGATTACCTAGTCTCTTGGTACCTCAGGGTCCCCATCTGTAAAATAGGGATGTTCTAGTTCCGGCTTCTAGAAGCGGCGCCCAAGACAGAGGCATCTGTAAAAGTTATTATTGGGGGAGGTAAGGGGAGTAGGATAGGGGGGAGGAAGAAGCTGAGTAAAGATGTGGTTTCAGGAGCAGATGAGCCTCAGTCTGATGCATGGGGAGCCCTAGAGGGTGAGTAATACCAGAGTCTGTCCTGCCCTTAACAGGCAGGGGGCTGGGGTGTCACACCCCGACATGGGCTGTGAACCACTCCCATCAGGCAGGGGAGGGAGGCATTCCTGCGGGGCAGCATGAGGACATTATCAGCCGACCCACCCCACGTCGTTGGAGAGGGGTGGGCACACCGGCCTATTAGGGGCCTCGAGCAGAGGTGAGAGGGAGCGCCGACAGTGTCTGCTGTGGGGGCAATAATAATGTCTACCTGGCTGGGAGACAAAGCAGGTAAAATCCCCGACATGGCATCTGGCGGAGAAGAGGCTCAGGACATGTCAGCGAACACTACCAGTAACGTCATTGTCATCGCTGCTTCCTCGGCCGCCCAGCCCCCAGCACTGGGTATAAGGAAGGAGGGGAGGGAGGAGAGGATGCGGTTGGAGTCACAGACCTCTGGCTGCAGCTCCTTTTCCTCCTTCCCTCTTCCTGACTCTCGAGGCTTGGATTAAGGGGGAGCCCCCACAAGGCCGCGAGGTAGGAAAATCAGGTGCTGACAGGTCCCCGGCGCTCGTGAGCACCTGTTCCTTATCTCTACAAGGGGGCACCACCTGCCTTACCTGGCCCCGGGGCTGGCTGGGAGGGGCAGGCCAAGGGGCAGGGCCTGTGGGAGGCTGGAAGCCCTGTCTCCATGATGCTGGGGGACCACGGGGTCCTGCCCTTGGGCTCCTGGGCTCCAGGACAGGAAAAAAGAGGGCAGAAGAGGGCGACTGAGGACAGGCCGTGGGAAGGGAGGGAGAGAAATAGGAAGGCTGCGAGTGCTAATGTCAGGGTGAGAAAGGATGTGTTCAGAGGGGTGATAAGAAAGGCATCCCCAGCACGACCGCAACACGGATGGACATTTAGACAGAAATATCCTCACAAAAGGCAGACGGCTGCTGAAGTGAGTTTCTCAGGACCGAGGGGACAGGTCAGGCCTGGGGTCCCGGGAGGACCAGAGGCCACAGAGGCCCTCGAGTCCGCTCATGCCGAGCGCTGCAAGAAGTGACAGCAGAGAACCCAGGCCCTCCGCGTCCCCCTGGGGTGGCTCATCACAGTCTCGGGCTTCCGAGGATGCTGGAATGTGCAAGGGGGACAGAGCCAGAAGAGTCCCGGCTGCGGGGGAAATGCCAGGCCCACTTTATAGATGGGAATACTGAGACCTGAGAGGGGACGGCTTCGCTGGTACTCACAGCAAAGGCCGGGCCAGCCTCACCCAGAGGTCTCTTTCTGGAAGGCGAGGCAGCCCCGCCCCAGAGTCTCCCTCCTTCAGGGGCACCTTCAGCGAGATGTTAGCAGCCATTTCCTCTGTCACCCACAAACGCTGGCCGAGCAGGCAAGAGGGGTCCCTGACATAGAGACGCTTCCATGGGGGGGAAGACAATGATGATGTGGGGAATGACTGTTCCTTTGACAACCACTGTCTTTATTGTCCCTCACAAGGACAGGATCCACAGGGCTCTATCGATGCAGAAACTGAGGCTCCCAGCAGCGAGGAGACCTGCCCAGGCCAAGCTGCCAGGTCCAGCTAGAGGGCTGCAAAGCCCAGAGTTGAGCGAATGTCTCCTCGCTTTGCAGCCCCCCGCGGGGGGCACTTCCAGAGAGAGCCCCACGGCGCAAGGCTGCCCTCCGGGCCTCAGGCCTGGACTTGGGTGGGCCCTGTCCAGCCAGGCCTCTCTCAGCTTGTCACTGGGAACCAGAGAATCTGGGTCCCAGTCCACACCAGTCGGCTTTAAACATCCTCTTTCAGCCATGTTCTTGCTTGAAAGACTTGAACTTTCCACCAAACGAACCCCTAGGATTTCCAGATGCACCCTCCTCTGGGACCAGGGTTCCCACCAGCCAGTCCTGGCCCGGCTCCGACAGCCCCTGGCCAGGTGGTGGCCTTGCCTCTCCCGCTCGGTGCTGGCCACTTGGGCCCAGCACCCACAGGAAGTGGCTGGTGAGGCCTCCAGAGGCCTCTCCCTGGATCTGTCAGGCCAGGGGCTCCCAAACTCGCCTACACATTAGAATCATCTGGGGGTCTTTAAAAACTTCCCAACAGCTGGGGCTGGCTGGGTGGCATAGTGGCTAAGTTGGCACACTCCATTTCAGTGGCCCGGGGTTGGTGGGTTCAGATCCTGGGCGCAGACCGCACCGCTCATCAAGTCATGCTGTGGCAGCATCCCACATACAAAATAGAGGAAGATGGGCAGCAGTGTTAGCTCAGGGCTAATCTTCCTCAGCAAAGGGAGGAAGGTTGGCAAGGGATGTTAGCTCAGCGCCAATCTTCCTCACACACAGACACACAAATCCAACGGGCCACACCCCAGACCAATCACAGCACAACCTCTGTGGGTGGAACGGAGACATCAGAACTTCTGGAAGCTTCCCAGGTGATTCTGATGTGCTGACAAGCTTGGGAACTACTATACTATTGTAGGCCCCGATGACACCCAGCTCTCCGCCCTCAGTGGAGAGAGCCCAGCTCCGTGTTCCTTCACACATGGCACTCTGCTTCTCCAGCAAACCTGAGCCAAGTGGTTCTTGCCCTCTGAAAGGCTGGGGACAGGAAGGCCAGTGAGGTGGCTGTATGTAGACGAGACCCTGAGGGTCTCACTCACCACTTCACCCAAGCAAGAAGTCCGCCTCTGCCCTGGCCCGGTCCTTGGCACCTGTGCCCCAGCTCTGTGGCTCTGCCAAGCCCTGCCACACGGGCCCGCCTCAGCTACCCACACCACACTGGAACCGAAGCCGAGGTCTGGAAATCCCCTGTTTACTTCCAACCAGGCAGCTGACGAGGCTCCCCGAGGAGTCCTGTGCTGCCTTTGGAGTCCGGGGGGACGAAGACGCTCGAGCTAGAAAGGAGAGAAGTTGGATCCTGAGGTTCAGACTCATGGCCGGGAAGTCAGTCTGACTATGTTGAAGGGCAAATGGGCAGTGACTACTAAAAAAGTGCATTCCACTTTGACTCCACGAAACCAACTGCTCAGCGGAAAGCTATACAAAGAGCCACACAGCCCAGGACACAGAGCGCTGGATAAGGAAATCCTGCCGCGGTGTCTGAACAACGCATATACCAATAAAGTCAGTGTAACCACACCGTTGGATTATGGGCATGAAGGCCACGGATTACATGCCGACACGGCTCAATCCTCAACACGTATTACTGAATAAACAAGACACGCTGTATAATAATATGCATAATATAATATCATTTGACTTAAAAATACACATAGACAAAAACTCCATACTGTATTTCTTCCCACAGGTCTATAACAACATGTTTTTATAATTTAGAAGTTAAGAGCATGAATTTTAGAGCCAAGCTGTCTAGGTTCGGGACCAACCTTTCCACCATTTGCAGGCTGTGTGGCATCAGGCAAGTTGTGTGGCCTCTCTGGGCCTCGATGTTCTCATCTGCAGAATGAGAATCATAACAGCCCCTCCCTCAGAGGCTTCAACAAATCAATGCGTGTAAAGTGCTTAAAACAGGGCCTTGCAGTTAGTAAACCCAATATAAGTGTGATTTTTATTTTGCAAAGGCTTAGATAAAGTTCTGGAAGGCAATCCACTGAGCTGGTCGCCTCAAACCTGGGGCCGGGAGCAGAGAGTAATGGAGATTTCAGCCTTATGCATACAGTGTTTAACTTTTTGCAAGGAGGATTTAATTATGTGTTACTTGTGTAGTTTAAAATGCATACTTTTTTAAAGTGAGAGAAGAGGCCAGTGACCAGAAGCTGGGCCCTTTGAAGTTAGAAGGGAAATTCTGCTTCCGGGGTGGGTCACCTGAACCACTTCCTCCTGTGCCAGCTGACAGTACCCAGACACACAAAACAGGGGCAGAAGAAAGCTGGGGGCTGGCGGGGTAGGAGATCGGTGGATTGGAGCCTCGGTTTTGAGCCCCACTGCTCCAAACTGACTTCCTGGGTGACACCAGGCAAGTCCTTGACCTCTCTGAGTCATTGTTCACTTATATGTCAAGCAGTGTTAATGCCAGCCCGTCTCACGGGGGTCTGTGGAGCTAATAAAAGAACCTTTGGGGTCAGGAGGCCTGGATTCAAATTCTGATTTCAATGTTTAGTGCTCTGCCACCTCGGGCAAGTTTCTTAATCTCTCTGGGCCACAGTTTCCTCATCTGAAAATAGGGGTGCTGATTTTGCATCTAGTTCACAGGGTCACTCTGAGGATTAGAGACATTACTATGTATAAAGTGCACAGCACCACGCGGGGACACGCCCAGCCTGCGGGCCACGCTGGTGAGCTCTCCCACAGTGAGTTCTTTGCACAGGCTGGGCATCAGGCTGCAGCATCCCAAATCCTGCATTTCCTCAGTGGATCCTCAATCAACCTCTCCAGGCCATCGTTTCCTCCATCTTACAGATGAAGAAACGGGCTCTGAGAAGTCAAGAAGTAAAGAGTGGATTCAAACCCTGTCCTGAATCCAGAGGGTCTTTCCTAACTGAAGCCCCACACTACCCTCAACACACGCTCTTCCCGAACGAAACAATCATTTCCATGGCTCTTTATTACGTTGCTGCTATAAAACATAATCTGCACTCATTTGAAAAGTTCTAAACGTTGCAGAAACACATAACATGAAGTTTCCCGCCATCTCACTCTGTAGGGATAAGTACATAATTTCTAAGGCTTTCTACCCATGTTTGAGGATATTTTTGCCTTCTCTGAGAATCGGAATATCATTTCCTTAACATTTTTGTAGAAATCGTCTCGCTTTTAACTTTATTTTCTAAAGTACCCTTTGCCATGAACAGAAGTTGACCCTAAAAGAAGCCGCAGAGAAACAGAACCAAGCTGATGCTGCTGACCTGGAGCTGGCTGTGTTACATGCCGGGACTCTGAGCCACGGCCTGGCCTCCCGTTGCTGAAAAGCAGATTAGGGATGTGAGAGGGGCTACAGACATCAGCACCCAGCTGAGACTTTCTCCTTGACTGATCAGGAGGATAAAAGAGAACTGAGAAGAGGCCAAGTTTTCACTTTATGATCCAATTTCAAGCATACCCTGTCCACGCATCTCTTAAAGTCATCTTGTTGTCTCCTACTGGGTAGGTCTCTATGTAGGGAAACATTCGCCTGTCCATTTCAAGAAGGGTTTCTGAGCCCCAGAAAGGCGCAGGACACCTTCAAGAAGTCAGGAGAAAGAACACTGTGAGACACATAAGACAGTAAGCTAGTTCTCTCTTCAAACCAGACACTGTGACAAGATCTGAATGCCTCAGATGCCAGCTCCTCAAGGTTTCAATACTCCCTCCATTTCACCATGAGGGCCAGAAGGAACCACCAAGGCAAGGGGCTGATGTGGGTTTGGGGTTTGGTGATGGTACTGACTCCATCCCTCCCCACCAGAGATAAATGTTGTGGGACCAGGCAGCTTCCCAGCTGCTGGCAGCCTCTCCATCTGCACAGCCTTCTAAGAGAGAAATTTAGCAACCTGGTCCCAAACGCTTTAAACATAAAGGTCCAGGAGAGAATTCTGGGAAGACGGCAGAGTAGGAGCCACCAGGAAGCCACCTCCCCATCTACACAACAATTGCACTGGCAAAATCTGTCTGATGTAACTGTTTTGGAACTCTGGAGTCTGCTGAAGGCTTGTGACTACCAGGGGAAGACATGGACACTAAGTTGTGGTCAGTTGTGTTCAATTTCAGCTCTTAGCACAGTGGCAGCTACCCAGCCGCCACCCCTCAGCCACATGGCAGGCAGCTGTGCATGCGTTCCTGGAACAGCTTGCACACAGCTTGCAGGAGCTAGGGTGGGTAAAAAGGACCCTGTCCTCCAAATATTGGATATTTGTTTTCTGACTGCTGATTGCTGCTTCTGATCACAGAGGTGAGGACAAAGAGGTAGGCAGTCATTGTTGCAAGTTCCTCCATTGTTTCAAGCCCCTCCCTCTCCAGCTGAACTGACTGCCAGGAGATTTAAAGGGCCTGTGCTCTTCCCCTTGACCACACCCTGTTTTCACTTTTTGCCTTTCACCTTTTGGGAGCCAGACATTAAAGACTAGGACATTCAAGGGTCCAGCCCAGTGGCATAGTGGTTAAGTTTGCACCCTCTGCTTCGGCGGACCGGGGTTCACCAGTTTGGATCCTGGGCATGGACCTATGCACCATTTATCAAGCCACACTGTGGCAGGTGTCCCACGTATAAAGTAGAGGAAGATGGGCAGAGACGTTAGCTCAGGGCCAATCTTCCTCAGCAAAAAGAGGAGGATTGGCAGCAGATGTTGGCTCAGGGATAATCTTCCTCAAAAAGAAAAGAAAAGAAAAGAAAAGACTAGGATATTCACAAAAAAAAACTGCATATAAGGGGAAAATTAGAAAGTGATGGCACATGCCCAAGGAAAGGTTCAGAAAAGACATAAGAAGGCATTAAGTGTATACCTCAAGCTGATCCTCAGCACAGAGACAATCTACAACAATAAATAAATGAAAAAAAATAACAAAAAACAGCAACCCTGGAGAAGGAGGAGAATCTGATTTCCAGAGTTACCACTTTATTAGGTTCAAACTTCCAGTGTTCAACAACAACAAAAAATCACAAGGCATACATAGAAACATGGTAGTATGCCCCATTCAAAGGAAAAAGTAATTCAACAGAATCTGTCTCTGAAAAAAGACTTAATGGTAGATATATTAGACAAAGACTTTAAAACAACTGTCTTAAAGATGTTCAAAGAACTAAAGGAAGATGTGGAGAAAGTCAAGAAAATGATGTGTGAACAAAACGGAAACATCAGTAAAGAGATATAAAACCTAAAAAGGAACCAAAAAGAAATTCTGGTCCTGAAAAGTACAATAACTGAAATGAAAAATTCGCTAGAGGGATTCAAAGGTGGATTTGAGCAGTCAGAAGAAAGAATCAGGGAACTGTGAGATAGGACAGTGAGAATTATCAAGGCTGAAGGACAGAAAGAGAAAGATTGAGGAAAAATGAACAGAGCCTAAAGGACCTGCGGGATACCATAAAGCGGACAAATATACGCATTGTGGGAGTCTCAGAAGGAGAAGAGAGAGAGAGAAAGGGGCAGAGAGAATATCTGAAGAAATAATGGCCGAAAACTTCCCAGATTTGATGAAAGAAATGAATGTAAACATGCAAGAGGCTCAACAAGCTCCAAGGAAGATTAATTCAGAGCCCCACATTGAGACACATTATAAGCAAACTTTCAAAAACCAAAGACAAAGAGTGAATCTTGAAAGCAGCGAGAGAGAAGTGAATCATCACACACAGGGGATCCTCAAGAAGCTTATCTGCAAATTTCTCATCAGAAACTTGGGAGGCCCAAAGACAGTAGGCTCATATATTCAAAAGAAAAAACCTGCCAACGAAGAATTCTACGTCTGGCAAAAATGTCCTTCAAAACTGAGGGGAAAATCAAGACATTCCCAGATTAACAAAAGCTGAGGGAGTTCATGACCACTAGACCTGCCCTGCAAGAAATGCTCCAGGAAGTCCTGCAGTGTGAAGTGAAAGGACACTAGACAGTACCTTGAAGCCATATGGAAAAATAAAGATCTCAATAAAGATAAGCGCATGGGTAATTAGAGAAGCTAGTATTATTGCAACAATGGCTTATAACTGTACTTTTTGTTTTCTATAGGATTTAAGAGACTTACACACTTAGAGAAAAACAATCATTAGTGTAAAAGCTAGTATTCTGTAACTTTGGTTTGTAATTCCAAATCTTGTTTTCTACATAAATTAGGAGACAAAAGCATTTAAAAGAAGTATTAGTTTATGTTTTGGGTACACAATGTATAAGGATGTAGTTTTGTGATGTCAACAACTGAAAGGGGTGGGGATGGAGCTGTAAAGGAGGAGAGGTTTTGTATGTTATCAAAGTTAAGCTGCTATGAATTCAAGTTAGAATGTTATAACTTTAGGATGTTAAATGTAATCCCCATGGCAGCCACGAAGAAATTAGCTATAGAATATACATAAAAGAAAATTAAGAAGGAATTTAAATGTTTCACTACAAAAACTTAACTGAACACAAAAGAAGACAAGGATGCAAAAAAATGAGGGACAAAAAAGCTATGGGGCATGTGAAAAACAAATAGCAAAATGACCGAAGTCCCTCCTTGTCAGTGATTAATTTAAATGTAAATGGGTTAACTCTCCAATCAAAAGACAGAGACTGGCAGAATGGACAAAAACACATGATTCAATTATATGTTGTCTACAAGAGATTCAAAGACAGAAACAAATTGAAAGTAAAAGGATAGAAAAAGATATTCCACACAAACAGTAACCAAAGGGAGCAGGAGTAGCTATACTAATATCAAACAAAATAGACTTTAAATCAAAAAAAGTTACAAGAGGCAAAGAAGGACATCATATATTAATAAAAGTTTCAACATAGCAAGAAAATATACCAATTATAAACACTTATGACCTAATGAAAGGCCACCAAAATATATAAAGCAAAAACTGACAGAATTAAGGGGAGAAATAGACAGTTTTACAATAATAGTTGGAGACTTTAATACCTATTCACAATAATTGATAGATCAACCAAACCAAAGATGAGTGAAGAAACAGAAGACTTATACAACACAACCAACCAATGAGATCCAACAAACACACAGAATACTCCACCCAACAGCGACAGCATACGCATCCTTCTCAACTGCACATGGGGCATTTTCCAGGATAGACCACATGTTTGGCCACAAATTAAGTCTCAATAGATTTTTTAAAAGATAGATATCCTAGTATCTTCTCTGACCACAATGGGATGAAGTTAGAAATCAATAACATAAAGAAAGCTGGAAAATTCACAAAAGCAACCAATGGACGAAAAAAGAAATCATAAGGGAAATTAGAATATACTTGGAGATGAATGAAAACAAAACCACAACATATCAAAACTTATGGGATACAGTGAAAGCAGTGCTAAGGGGAAATTTATAACTATAAATGCTTACCTTAAAAAACAAGAAAGGTCTCAAATCAACAACCTAACTTTACAACTTAAGGAACTAAAAAAGAAGAACAGACTAAACCCAAAGCTAGCAGAGGAAGGAAATAAGGAAGATTAGAGTAGAGAGAAATGAAATGGAGAAAGGAAAAGCAATAAAGAAAAACCAATGAAACAAAAATTGGTTCTTCAAAACCATCAACAAGGGGCCAGCCCCATGGCCGAATGGTTAAGTTTGTGCACTCCACTTTGGCAGCCCAGGGTTTTGCTGGTTTGGATCCTGGGCACGGCCACGGCACCACTCATCAGGCCATGTTGAGGTGGCATCCCACATAGCACAACCAGAAGCACCCACAACTAAAATATACAACTATGTACTGGGGTTGGGGGGGGTCCTTTTGGAGGGGGAGGAGGAGGAGGAGGAGATGGAAGAGAAGGAGAAGGAGAAGAAGAAGAAAAGACTGGCAACAGATGTTAGCTCAGGTGCCAATCTTTAAAAAAAAAATCAACAAAATTGACAGACCTTCAGCTAGATGGACTAAGAAAAAAAGAGAGAAGACTCAAATTACTGAAATGAAAGTGGTGACATTACTACTGATTCTACAGAAATAAAAAAGATTATAAGAGAGTATTATGAACAATTGTATGCCAACAAATTGGTTAACTGGGATGAAATAGACAAATTCCTAGAAAGACAAAACCCACCAAAACTAGATCACAAAGAAGTAGAAACTCCAGATAGACTTATAACTAGTAAGGAGACGAATCAGCAATAAAAAATCTCCCAACACAGAAAAGCTCTGGACCTGATGGTTTCACTGGTGAATTCTACCAAACGTTTAAAAAACAACTAATACCAATCCTTCTCAGACTTTTTCAAAAATGGAAGAGGAGAGACACTTCCTAGCTCATTCTAGGAGGCCAGCATTACCCGGATACCAAAGCCAGACAAAAATGCTACAAGAAAAGAAAACTGAAGACAATATCCCTTATGAACAATGATGCAAAAATTCCCCAACAAAATGTTAGCAAACCAAAAACAGCAGGCTATTAAAAAGATTATGACCAACTGAGATAGGAATGCAAGGATGATTCAACACCAAAAATTCCAATGGAACAGAACAGAGAGCCCAGAAATAAACCCTCATATACAGTCAAATGATTTTTGACAAGGATGCCAAGACCATTCAATAGGGAAAGGACAGTCTTCAACGAATGGTGGAGGGGGAACTGGATATCCACATGCAAAAGAATGAAGCTGGACCCTTACCTAGCACCATATGCAAAAACTAGCTCAAAATGGATCACAGACCTAAATGTAAGACCTAAAACAACAAAACTCTTAGAAGCAAACGTAGGATGAAAGCTCATGACATGGGATTTGGCAGTGATTTCTTGGAGATGACACCAAAGGCACAGACAACAAAAGAATAAATAGACAAATTGAACTTCATGAAAGGTAAAACATTTTGTGCATCAAAGACACTATCCACAGAGTAAAAAGGCAAACCACAGAACAAGATAAAATATTTGCAAAACAAACATCTGATAAAGGATTAATATCCAGAATATAGAGAGAGCTCCTAAAACTTAACAACAAAGAAACAAACAAGCTGATTCAAAGATAGGCAAAGGACTTGAAGAGACCTTTCTCCAAAGAAGACATACAAATGGCCAACACGCACATGAAAAGATGCTCAACATCACTAATCATTAGGGAAGTGCAAATCAAAACCACAGTGAGATACCACCTCACACCCATCAGGATGTCTATACCAAAAACACAGAAAACAAGTGTGGGCGAGGATGTGGAGAAATTGGAACCCTGTACACTGTTGGCGGGAACATAAAATGGTACGGCTGCTGTAGAAAACAGTATAGAGGTGCCTCTAAAAATTAGAAATAGAGCACGACCCAGCAATTCCACCCGTGGGTATATAGCCAAAACAACTGAGAATAGAGTCTTGAAGAGATATTTGTTCATCCATGTTCATAGCAGCATCATTCACAATAGCTAAAACGTGGAAGCAATCCACGTGTCCACCAATGGATGAATGGATGAGCAAAATGTGGTATACACATACAATTATTCAGCCTTAAAAAGGAAGGAAATTCTGCAACATGCTATAACATGGAGGAACCTTGAGGACATTATGCCAAGTGCAATAAGCCAGTCACAAAAAGATAAGTTCCATATGATTCCACTTAGAGGAGGTACTTCGAGTGGTCAAATCCATAGAGATAGAAAATCGAATGATGGCTCAGGGGCTGAGGGGAGGGAAGCATGGGGAGTTATTGGATAATGGGCACAGAGTTTCAGTTTTACAAGATGAAAAGAGTTATGGGAACGGATGGTGGTGATGGCTGCATAACCCACTGTGAATGTACTTAATACCACTGAACTGTATCCTTAAAAATGGTTACGAAGGTAAATTTTATGTTATGTGTATTTTAACACAATAATAAAAATGAAAATAAAGTCCATATATCCCTTGAGAAGTCCACTTTGAGGACCCAGTCTAAGGAAATAATCCAGAATGTGAGCAAAGCTCTAGCTACCAGGTGTTCACCACAAGCCTGGCTGTCGGCAGGGGCAGCCCTACCCTTCCTGAAACACATACACTGGCTCAGATACCAAGCCACCAGAAGTACCACAGCCTGGGGAAGGTTCTGGCCTTCCCCACTGGGGAGGGGCAGGAGTTGTAACAGCCTCGTCTCCTCTGACAGAGGCCTCCTGCTCCAGGTCCAGCCCCTTTGTTAAACTACACGCCCAAACATTTACTCACAGGAAGCACTGTGATCACAGCTGACTCTGAATAACTCCTCCTCCCCTCCCTCCTCTCCTCTTCCCCTCCCTCCCCTTCCTCATCCTCTCCTCCATTTTCTTGCCATTGCTTGTGCTTGGTTCCCTCTTCCTCCAGACATCATCATGGCTCATTGTTCCCTGTCTCCCTCCCCTCCATTGTCTCAAGTGCCCCGTATGAGAAGGCCATGCCTGGGCCTCTCCATTCCAAATACAACCCTCCCTTGGCCCAGCATGCCCACCCCATCACCTGCCCTGTCTTTCTTCACTCCAGTCACCACCACCTGATGTACACTGTACAGCTTTGCGTAGTTGTTTATCGTCTGTTTCTGTTGGCACATCAGCTCCACCGGACGGGGACTTTCTCATGTTCCCAGCTGTAGCTCAGAGTCTAGAACAGGACCTGGCATGTTGTAGAAACTCTGCAGATGTGTGCTGAGCAGGTTAACCATTGCAGGGCAGAGCCTGAGGGGGGCTCTGTGTTTTCAGTACCCACCTCACCTGGAGTAGGGGGCATCACCTGACCGAAAATGCCCTTTGGCCATCCCATCCCCAGGAAGTTTCTGGAGGTCTTCTCCCTGTGTGGCCTAGCCTCTCTCCACCTTCTCCCCCTCCTCCCTTCTCTCCTCCTCCCTTCCTTTCAGGAGAAAATATAGCAGCCCTGATACTGGCCCTGATATCAGGTCCCCTACATTAAAACCAGCATATATGGGGTTAGAACAAAAGCACTCATTCCCTGCTTACTTCCTGGCTTCCTGGCTCCAGATTCCACCATCCGCCATGGAGACAAATGACGAAGGACAACCACCTGGATTTGTTATCTCCTCCCCGCCAAGGAGCTACAGGCTGGTGGGAAAGTGGCTGACCAGTAAGGCCATATGCTCCCTCTCCCCTACCTAAAACCCCAAATAAAAACCCCTACTTTTAGCTTTTCCAGGAGTTTGGGATTTCAGCGTTAGCTACCCTTTCTCCTTGCTCAGCGCTGTGCAATAAGAAAATTTCTACTTGCTTCCACTACACCTGGTGTCAGACATTGGCTTGCTGTGCAAGGGGTGAGCGAACTCACTTCAGGTTTGATATCACCCCCAGTCCACACACATGCTCCATGCAAAGAGGCCGCCCCACTTAGGTCCTGGTCCCTGCTGACCACATTGCATGCAGGCTCCACCCACCCCAATCCTATCAAGGTATTTTCCCAAAAATACTTCCTTCCCTGAGAGAAATTCTGGTAAGAGTTATGAAGAGAATCAAACTGTCACATCTTGCTTTTTCTATAAAACACAGGAAACAGTCCATGTGTAGTAGGAGAAAACGAGACCCAATCTAAGATATCCAATATCCAAAGATGGATATTGTTCAGCCACTCTGTGGACAACTAGGCAGTCACTTAAAATGACAGTATACGCACATACAGACAAAGAGCTAATTTCCTTAATATGTGGGGTGCTTTTTTACAGCTCAATAGGAAAAGACCAACAACCCAATGGAAAAGTGAGCAAAAGATATGAATGGATGGTTTATGGAAAAGGAACTACAAGTGACCCTTAGATATTTGAAAAGATGCCCAACATCATTCATAATAAGAGAAGTGGAAAAAAAGACACCATGATTCACCTCCCAGATCTGCAAATACGGAAAAGTTTGATAGCACACATGTTGGAGACGGTGTGGGAATCAGTTCCCCTCACACACAGCTGATGGGAGTGACAATCAGTACCACACTTAAGGAAGGTAATTTGCCATATTTATCAAAGTTCAAACTGCCTATGCCCATTGACCTTGCAAATCCACTCCTGGAAGTTTTTCTAGACTTATTCTCACATATGCAAAAATGCTGCTTGCACAAGGATATTCGTCACAGCATGGTTTGGTAGCAAGAGACAGGAAACAACCTAAATATACCAAACAACAGTTAAATTAGTTACAGAACAACATAAGGTGAAATACCTTGTAGCTGCTAAAAAGAAAGAAAAAAGGTAGATCTTTTTCGTTTTGATGTGGAAAGATTTCTGAAATACATTCAATTTTTTTAAAAAAAAACAAGGTGAAAAACACTATACACAGTATACTCCCATTTTGAGAAGGGGGGAACACAGATGGATGGATGGATATTTACACGTATATGTCATGTTGTGAAGGCCCACTCGGGCTGTCTTCGGAAGGAGACGTGAGAACCTGAGCACATTGGTTGTCTTCAGGGAGAGTAATCAGGCGGCTGGGAGACGGCAGGGGTAGGGAGATTTACTTCTCATTATATGCCTTTTTGTACGTTTGTGATACTTTACTATATGAATGTATTAGGTACTAAAAATTAAATAGTTTTAAGAACATCATAGGATTTCATTTTCCTTTAATATATAATTCCATATTGTTTAGTTTAACAAGTATAATTCTCTTTTGGTTTTTATGTCTGAGTCCCTTTAAAAAATAGGAATATACACATGTAGGGAAAAGACTGGAAGGAAGTAAACCAAACTGAGAATAGAGGTCATCTGAATGTGAACTCAGTGTCGCCTCAGGCTCCTTGAAGTTCTCCTTTGCCAAATGTCAGAGGCATCCCTGCCAGAAGGACTGCTAAAAACCTTTCTCGGGAAGGCTTCTGTGTGTGGGGATTTATCAGAAGAATCTGGAGTGACTCGCAGGATGGAGCAGGAGTCCGGTCACAGTCACTCAGGCTTGAAACAGGTAGGATAAATGAGTAAGTTGGTGTTTCCCCAGGCCTCCCATCTCTCCACCCCAGGAAATCATGCCCTAGTCAACTAATGAGGGATGACTGCAGAGCAGAAGAAGAGTCTGGGGTCAGAGACGGCCAGGAGAACTAAGCTTAACCCATCCCTACCCTCCAGATCCACAGAGGGCTTGAGAACACTCAGGGCTTCCCAAAGGAGCAGAATGGGGGTTCATGCGGACTTTACTCAGCTCTCAGGGGCCCAGGAAATCCCAGTCAGCATGCGCGTTACATAATCATGCTTATTTTAGGGGGAACGAGTGCCTCGCACAATCAAAAGCTGGCCTGCCTCACCACTTCTGCCTGGGTCTATGCACAGTGACGGTAGAGACGCGTCCGCCAAGATGGTGGGAGGGACCAAAAGGTTTCTCTTCCTCAGGGAACCTGCACCAACAGCCAGACTGACCCATTTTTCAGATTCTTTTTTTTTTCCTTCTCAAATCATCTGGGTGTTTTCCTTGTAGACTGAGTTTCAGTCAAGGTAAACTTTGGGCGACCAGCCAACAAGCAAAAAATAGGTCCGGTAAAGAGAACTGCTAGGTTATGTCCTCAGAACGCCGACAAAAGTTTTTACAAAGTGTTTGCTCTTAGGTTAATTTGCTCAGTCCTCAGTCTGACTCTGCACGGAAGGCAGAGGAGAGATTCTCGGAGGGTGAACGCGTTTCTTAGTTTTTTTTATAGCTGTAACAAAGTCCCACAAACTGGGAGGATGAGAATGACAGAAATTCAGAGACCATGCTCCCTCTGAAGCCTCTAGGGGACAACCCTTCCTTGCCTCTTCTGGCTTCTGGTGGTTGCCAGCAATTCTTGGAGTTCCTTGGCTTGTAGCTGCATCATTCCAATCTCTGCCTCTGTTCTCACATGGCTGTCCTCTCTCTGTGTGTCTCAGTCTTCATTTACCCATCTCCTCTCTTATAAGGTCACCATTCATACTGAATTAAGGGCCCACCTACTCTCATTATGACCTCAACTTAACGAATTACATGTGCTACAACCCTCTTTCCAAATAAACTCACATTCTGAGGTACTGGGGGTTAGGACTTCAATGCATCTTTTTTTGGGGACACAATTCAACCTATAACAGATGCAAAAAGACATAGTAAGAAGTTTCGCTGAATTTTCCTCAGTGGGGAGGGGTTAAACATGTTGGGGTGTAGGGAGACTGACCTGGCCCCGCAGACGTCCGGTCACCTCTGCATGTGGTCGAGGAATGAGCCTAAGCGTATTGTGAAACTCTTTCAAAGAACATTCCCTTCTGCTTGTCTGCCTTCCTCAAGGACCCATCGCTCCTCGTGCTTGCACAGCACTTTGAGGCTGACCCTGCACTGGGCATCCTCATTTCGTCCAACTCACAAAACACACTTGGAAGGATGTACTATCATCTACATTTTACAGAAGAGAAACTGAGGCTCTGAGAGATGGAGTTAGTCCACGATCACCTGGCAAACACAAGGTGCTGAGGGCCGGGTCTGTCAGTCTCCCCTGCGAGGTGTCAGTCAAGCTGGTGCTGTGTTTCGGAAGCAAGGCAGGTGGGCAGAGCCCATGGCCAGCCCACCCTGTGGTTCAGTGCGGTGGGAGGAAGGCACACTGGACGGGGAGCTCGGACACACCTTGAAATCATCAGCTTTGCCCCCATTCTGTTCTCCAGGGGGAGACCAAGCCTAGTGCTCCTCTGGGCCTACTGCTCCTTAGAGAGATGAGGTTCCAGGCACCGGCCCCGGGTACACCCCACCTCCTGTGACCCCCAGTTTTGGGAGACACACAAGCTGGTTTTCAAACTGCTTTTTAAGTCTGAAGAACCCTCAACACATTTTAAAAAGGAAATGTAAGAACCCCAACTTGTAAAATGGATGCAAACCATGTTGACCGTGGTGGACCCCTCCCCACACCTCCCCAGTGGTCACCTCAGCAAACTCCAGGTTTTGACCTTTTGAGTGAGAAAAAGGCTGAAAATGACACGGAAAAGCAAAGAGCAAGTAACAAAATGGCACCCGGGTATTCACCTGCTACTTGAGAGGTGAAAATGTTAGTTAAAAATAGTGGAGATTTGACGTTAGGGAATTATTGCTAAAACGCATAAAGCATGCTGATGCTATCATGGCTATGTTTTTAAAAAGACTTCCTATCTTTTAGCACATTCTGAAATTGTTCAGTTGAGATGCTGTGGGCTGTCTGCCATTTGTTTCAAAATGAGGCGCGACAGAGGCGAAACTAGGCTGGCCCTGCCCGACCACGGTCCGAGCGGAGAGGCGTTATATGCAAGTTCGTTATACCAACACCAGCTAGTTCATATGACTCAGCTTAACTCTGTTCTTTCTACTGCTGTGTATGTATGGAATTGTTCATAATAAAAAGCTGCTTTAAGCTAGAAAGTCTGAGCTGTGCATAATAAGCGGCGTGACTTCTGCAATTCTTTAAAAAACTGTAAAAAGTTGAAGCCCCAGGAGGTGACAGGAGCGTCTCGAGGGTGGGGAGGAGCGGGAGGGAGGGGGCGGGCATACCGCGTCCCCCAACCCAGTGGACCCCGACCTGCCTTCCTCTGCAGCTCGAAACTCATCCTCCAAACTCCGCAAGGAAGCGGGCTGGGCGCTGGCCGGCCCTGGGGCGCCCCATCTGTCCACCCGTCTGTGAGTCCAGCTATCTGTCCACACGGACGTCCGATCAGCCTGGCCATCCGCCCGGCGGTCCCCGGCACGACCCTCCAGAGTCCTCTGGCCTTCCCTCCGCCCCCTCCGCTCGCGCCCGACCCTCCCTCCGCGCCGCTCGCCGGGTCCCGCAGTCCCGGGCGCGCTGTGCACTCACCAGCCGCGGTCCCCGCGCCGCCGCGCGCCGCCTGAAACTGAAAGTAGGTGCAGAGTGCAGCCGGGCTCGGCTCGGGCTGGAGCCGGCGGCCGCTGCCGGGAAGTCACGTGGATTTTAGGTGCCAGACCGGTACGGGAGGGCCGGGCGGTGGCCGGCTCCTGGCACTCCCAGATCTTTGCGGCCGGGACCCAAGGACAGCCCCATGGGACTCGGGGGCTCTCGCCTCTTTCGTGGATGCGAAAGTGAGGCAGAGTGGTAAGGGTTGGCTCACCTGGGGCGTGCGCTGCAGGAGGACCCCGGGCTGAGTTCAACTCTCCTGCCTCTTTGGCGACTAAGGAGGGACGGGGACAGGGTGGGAAAGAGGAGGCGCTCGCTGTGCAGAGGACGAGACTTAGCGGCCAGGGGTCCTGTCTCCTGGCCTTTCCAGGATGAAAGGAGAGGAGAAGGGAATAATAACGATAATTGATCTTATAAACTGGGCCCTTGGCCCTCTGACTGGCGCTAAACACTCTCTGCGAATTTATCTCATCTGCTCCTCAAGATAACCCTAAAACGCAGATGCAAGTGTCTCCCCATTTTACAGATGAGCAAACTGAGGCTCAGAGAGGAGGGAGGTGAAGGAACTTGCCCAAGTCACACAAGGGACACAGGCAGAGATGAGGAAGAGAGGAGCAAAGGAGACTGGAGGGGCAGAGAGAAGATGAGATGGCTCCCCCAGGAGGGAGTCAGCAGCGACTCTGAATGGCGCCGAGTCCAACTACCCTTTCAACAAGGTCCCTGGCATTTTGCACCCCTCCTGGGACAGGGAGCTCCCCTCCTTCTGCAGAAGCTGCATCTGTCCTGTGGACAAGTCTGCTTGCTGGCAAGTCTTCCACCCGCCTCACCATGACATCCCCGCAGTGGAGTAGGTTTCACTCCCAGATCACTTCCGTCCCCCTGCCTCCTGGGCCGGGTGGGTGTGAGTGTGAGGGCACTGCAAGGTAGTGGTCACGAGTACAGCCATCAGCATCACACGCCACTGGATTCAAGTCCTGCCCTCCAACAACCACTAGATGCCTTCACTTCTCTGAGCCTCAGGTTTGGCATCTGTACGACCTCCGCGTAGAGTGGTTGTGAGAATTTGGTGAGCTGAAGTTGGATCTGATGCAGCCTGTGCCTGAAGCCCATGAGTCATCCTTTTATTTTTGTCTCCGTTCTGCAAGTCCCACATCCCTGTGAAATATGAACTGCCTCCCTTCTAGGACCCACTCCCAGAAACCACATGACAGCATGCAGAGGGAAGGGCATGGATCCTGTGGTCAAGGGCTTGTGTGTGATTCCCAGCTCCACCGCTGCCAGCTGCATGACCTCAGACAAACGTCCCGACCTCCCCAGGCCTCAGTTTCCTCATCTGCTAAATGGGGCTATGCCCAGCTTCCCCAGGCCACTGTGGGCCGTGGCGGGGAATGGATGAGGATGAGATGTGGGCTGTGAATGGGGGTGTGGGCAGGATTGGTGATGTCCCGAGATCAGGATGTGCTCTTCAGTTCAACTCGTGTTCATTGAACACCTCCTGTGTGATTGTCCCTACACGAGGTCCCAGGAAAGACTCTGGCCTGCTCCCTGTCCAGGCTGGGGAGAGCAGACAGACACATGGACAGATAACCACAAGCCAGAGAGACAAATGCGGACCATTTCCAGATACACTTAATTTTGAACAGGACCTTGAGGAGGGCAGAAGAAAAGTTGTTATCCCATTAGGCAGATGAAGAAGCTGAGACCCAGGTAGGTCAAGTGAGTTGCTGAAAGTCACACAGCAATCAGGAGCAGAGCTGAGTCTTGAACCCAATGCCCTTTCCACCCTGGAGGGACCAGGCCTGCCGAGAAGGATGTCACTGAAGAACTCTGGGGGAGCTACCCTCCCACGCCCCCATCCTCAGGCTGGCCTGTGGCCTGAGAGCCCACCCTTAGCACATTGTCCCTTTGGCTGAAGGTGTGCGAGCTCCTCCAGTGTAAACTAAATGGCCATCAGTCATTTTTACTTGAGTGTGAACAAGCTAATCGGATTATGTGGGTGGGAGATCAAGGAAAGTTTCAGTGTTTGGACTTCTGGGCAGGAAACGTGAGATGTGAGAGTCAAGGGGGCCCGGAGAATGGAGCCCACATTTACTGGGCGCCTCCATGTGCCAAGTACCTCAGGGCCATGAAGTATAACGAATAGCTGGCATTCTCGGAGTGCTTAGGATGTACCAAACACTGATCTAGGTACTTGTGCTGGCTCCCTTAGTCCTCATGGCAGCTCTGTTACCCCCATTTTCACAGGTGAGGAAGTGGGGGCAGACGATAAATAACATGCCTGAGATTACAGCTGGCGGTGGAGGAGCCGAGATTTGGACCCAGGCAGGCCAGCTCCAGAGACCCTGCTCCTGGCCAAGTGTGATACTCCCTCTGGGCCAACCCAGTCCTTACCAGGACCCTACGTGGAAGGCATTATTACCCCCCATTTAGCCGATGAGGAAGCTGGGGCACAGAGGGACCCAGGATAGCAGACTAGTAATCGAGTGCCCTGGGATTCGGACCCAGGCTTGATGGCCAGGCCCTCTCCCTACATTCCCATCTGCCTGAGGGCTGGGGTCGGCAGCCCAGGGGGCAGGATGTGCTTCCGCTGGCCCCTGGCTCAGGGCAGCCACTGTTTCCTCCCTGCAGGAAGGAGCAAGTACAGCCTTCTCCCAGGGACAGATTTGGACTGATTGGAGCCGGGACCCCACCCAGGCTGGGAGCACTTCCTCGGCTTTTGAGATAAGCCTTGGTCAGAGCTTCTGGGCCTGGATGGAGGGGCAAGGACCTGGGAGAGTGGACCGGCAGGTCAGTCCTGTTCTGGCAGGCTGTGGGACTCCACAGCTCCTGCTGAGTGCAGGGACGCGTGGGTGCCTCCCAGAGCGGAGCCGGCCGGGACACTCTCCCAGGACGGTGAAGGAAGCTGAGGGGCCGGGCATTTCTGCAGCAGGAAGAAGCCCCGGGCCTTCTAGGGTCCCGCCTGGGCTGGGGTCCACAAGAGGCGGGACTCCCAGTGACCTCTCTGTCTGCCCCTTGTGATGGTGAAAGTGCACACTGGGGGAAGGAGCTGCCCGGGACTGCCAGAGTATCCTGACATCGTCCTTATGGCCATGCACTTTCCCAGCCCCCCGGGGAAGCACTCTGGTAGGGAGGCTCCTAACTGGTGTTACTGCCCTGAGGGCTAATATCCCAAGGCCTGGAATTCCCGCTTGGACTCAAGCCTCAGGGACTGGTGCAGCCCTTGACTCTGTCTGCCAGGGGCCCCACCCGCCAGCCCCCAGGGGTGCTCCTCATCAGCTTAATGAGTCGGACTCTTGCTTTGGGCCCCGAGGGAGCACTTGGAGGGGCCAGAGGTGGGCTTGGAAGAATTGGCTCAGAGAATGGTGCCCTCCCCTCAAGTCTTCCCAAACGCAAAGGAGCATCCCTCTGCCCAGCTCCACCCCAGCCCTTGCCTCCTGCCATCCCTCCTGGCCCTCAAAACAAAGGCCAGGCCCCTTTGGCACCTGCATCATGTGGATCCTGCCCTCATCGCTTTCCCTTTCCTCTTTGCTCTCTGTGCTACACAGCCTCCTTTACGTTTCTTGAATCTCTCATGACTCCTTCTACCCCAGGGACTTTGCACACACCAGTGTCTTCCTAGGCTTTTTCCCCATCCCATTTGGCCAGTGTAGCAGGAGGGATTTTCTTCACACACCTTCCTGGAGACTGGCACCTCCCAAGACTGAGATGGTAGAAAGCTTTTGTATTACAGCCTGAGGGTGGGAGGAAGACTTCCTCTGAGCATAACAAGGTGGTCTGCCTGGAAATATACTCCTGAGAGACTGCTCTTCCAGGGTAAATTCTGATTTCCTTTCTAGAGGCTCCATCCTCTTCTTCTTCTGCCAGAAACCAGACCTCTGTGAGGGCCCTTTTCCCTCCCTGCCATCCTCAGGATCTGAAGCCCCTCATGCTGCCATATTTCCTGTCCAGCACTGGAACCACATGGAACAGAGAATGAGTGACAACTCATGCCAGAAGCAGCTCTGGAGAGGAGATGGGACCTCTGCTGGGGGGTGGACCAAGGGGCTGAAAGGACCCGGGGCTGGGAGGAGGAGAGAGCGAGGGTCTGAGAGATGCTCTCAGCTGACCAAGGGGAAGCTAAGAAACCCAGGCGGGGCAATTCCAGCTCCCACTCCTTTCCTCTCCCCTAAAGCCACACGGGCAAGCGGATATTCAAGAGGAAGGGAGGGCCAGCTCCGTGTCTCCTGTGGGGAAGGGAGCAGAAAGGTCTCAATAAGACCTTCTCCAAGACACCCCTGCACCCCCCTGTGATGACGTCTGAGACTCCACCATCAGTCACCTCGTAGGGACAAATATCCTACAGTGTCAGGGTCAAAAGGGAATTTGGAGATCATCAAGTCCAACAGTCTCATTTTATAGGAAGAGAAACTGAGGCTCTGGGCTGGGTGTGATCCAGGTCCCAGCCTCCCAGCCCAGGGTTCTTTCTGCCACATCAGTTTTCATTAGGAGACCCGTGCCCTTAAAGTGGGTTGAGCCATCCCGTGGGGTGGCAGAGGTAACATTCTCCAGGTAAGCCAGGACCAGGGAGCCAGGCATGCAGTGCCACCAGCAGGGAGAGGTGCCTGAAGGAAGGGGATCCAGGACTTCCAATGGCCAGAGAGTCAGAGGCGCTGGCAGCCCCACCTGAGAAGGGCCTAGAAGGCAAATGAGAGCCTCTCCGTCAGGCTCATGTCCTCCAAGGGAGCCCACTGTGATGATCACGGACCACAGAAAGTTCTGGACAGACTTGGAGAAGCTTTGCAGACCAGAGGCCCACTGTGAGTGCTTCCTGAAGGCACAGAAGTGACCCCAGGGACAGATGGCCCCACAGCCTGGGCGGGCATGCCTCCATATATTCATGAAGAAGTACATCCCCCCTTCCCCTCCCCTCCCCCCACTCCCTCCACGATGCCTCTCCTGAGTGGTCCCTCCTAGGCCCTGGGGAGGCCTGTGACTGTCAACCCGTTGCACTAAGGGGGAGCCAAGGCCCAGGTGTGGCCACTTGGCCAGTGTTCTCCTGTCCCTCCACCCCCTTAATCCTCCACCAGGACCCATTTCTACAACCCAGGGCCCTCCCAACGGACACACGGGCAGAAGAGTCACAAGAGGTAAGGGAGAGGTCATCTGGTCCAATTTCCTTTGGTCCTGTTGCCCGATTTCCTTTAGGGCCCTCTGTCTGCTTTCTTTGAGACGTGAGGTACTACCTGGCTTATTTCTCCCGGTCGACCCGAGACCACCTGCCTCAGTCAAGCTGGAAACAGGTTAATCCTGACATCAAAAAGAGATGAGAACTTGGCCCTCTACTGTGCCCCCGTCCCCAGAAAAGAAACTCTAGGAATTATTCGAGGTGTTTCTGTCTAATATTTCAGGCCCTCCATAAGAGAGCCCTTTTGAGAACTCTCTCGCGATTTGCCATTCCAGCCGCTGGGCCATTGCTCAGGCAGTCCCTTCCTCCTGCTCTGCCCTCCCCCTATTCTTCACCGTGCCTCTTCCTCCTCATTAAGACTCTGGGTCTTATCTCCCCAGCGGTCAGATCAGAAGTCCTGGGGAGGAGGAGCTGTATTTCCCCACCAGCATACTGTGCCTGACCCGAGAGGAATCAGGGCGCAATCTGCAGTCAACAACCCCCTCCTCCCCCTGCAGCACGTGCTGGGAATCCAGAAGAGCTTCTTCCTGGGATAGGAGGCCTGGAGGGTAGTGATGGTATCCTGAGGAGAGAAACCAGAGTCCCTGTGAGCCGGGGCCCTCCTCACAGCAGAGACCACCCCCCAGCCCAGGACCCTCCACTGCCTACACAGAGTGATCCGAGAGGCACAGGGAGCAGTGGACCCCAGGGAATCTTGAGGTCAGGCCCAACTACTGACCTTCTGAAAACTGAGGGGAGTTCCCCCGCACCTGTTGCTTTGGGGTCACGTGGGCACTTCCTCTCCTGGATTCTCACTTATCCACATTCCCAGCAACTTCTTCCTGCTCGATCAGAAATGAGCATGCACCAGGACTTCCCCATGGAGCTCACTGCCTCCAGTTCCCGAGTGAAACCATCATCACAGCTGGATGAGGCCTCATCTGCAGGCAGGGGGATTTATTCGCATTTTTAGACTCTAAGGACCAAATCACTAGGTGTGCGCAGCTCCGAGTGCGGACCCTTGACCAGCAGCATCAGCACCACCTGGGAGAAATGCAGATTCTCGGGCCCCACCCGGGCCTACCAAATCAGAAACTGTGAGGATGGGCCCAGGAATCTGTGTTTGAATACCCCCGGCAGGTGATTCTGATGCATGAGAAAGTCTGAGACCCACAGCACTGATGACTTTCGAACAGCCTCTTTCACCACCCGTTTTTTCTTCGTAGCTCCAGGCACAATTAGTGGTTATATAATCTTTTGTTTGGCTAGTTAGATATTGTCCATCTCTGCTCATTAGACTATAGACTATAAGCTTCATGAAGTCAAGGAATCGTATGGATCTGGCCCAGAGTAAGAACTCAACAGATATTGCCAAAAATACATGCATACATACATATATACATACATTAAATTGCTGGGGGCACAGAAACTGTTGACTCTGATATGAAAGTGGCACGTGACCTTCAACAAGTGTCCTTCTGGGTCTCAGCCTCTGGAGCTCCCTGTGTACAGTGAAGAGGTGGGCCAGCTCCCCGTCTCCGCCATGTTTGCAGGGGCTCAGGTTAATGCCTCCCTGTCCAGCCAGCCCCCACCAGCACCAACCATGTCATCTCTCCTACCCCCAAGCCCAAAGCCTTCTGTGACCTCTACTACCTCCTTCTGGCCTTTATATAATCTTGACCTACCTCTTGGCCTGATCTGGAACTCTTTCACCCCAAAACAACGCCTCCCTCAGCCACACTGGGATTTCCTGGCTCACGTCCTATCAGCGCTCCTCCCCGGCCAGGACTGCTCCCCATGCTCTCTCCCTGCCCCTCGAGATCCTGTTGAAACGGCCTTCTGGAAGCGCGCCAACACGCGGAAGTCTGGCCAACAGATCCCTAAAAAGTGTTTATGTCCACATGGGACTCAAAAGCAAGAAAGGAACTCCTCCAGGGGCAGGACAAGAGGGGACTCCTGGAAAGTCAGGGGAGGGCAATGGAACAGGACATTCTGGGCCTCTGGGGGGGTGATAGGTGTGGCTTAGAGTACTCTGCCCTTTGCAGATTCCTAAATAACAAAAAAGAAGTAAATAGAATAATACAAAATTTTAAGAGGTTTTTATTTTTTATTTTATTATTTTTTTTTTGAGGAAGATTAGCCCTGAGCTAACATCTGCTGCCAATCCTCCTCTTTTTTGCTGAGGAAGACTGGCCCTGAGCTAACATCCATGCCCATCTTCCCCTACTTTATATGTGGGACACCTACCACAGCATGGCTTGTCAAGAGGTGCCATTTCCGCTCGCAGTTCAGTGAAGTAGAATGTGCAAACTTGACTGCTGCACCACCGGGCTGGCTCCTGTAAGAGATTTTTAAAAGGCTAAGTGCAATGTGCTATCCTGGATTGGATCCCCGGACAGAAAAAGGATATTAGTGGAAAAACTGGTGAAATTCAAGTGAAGTTCAGAGTTTGGTTAATAGCAACGTAGCAACGTTACTTTCTTAGTTATGACCAACGTCCCACGGTTATGAATGACTGTGGTTTCTTCTTTATACTTTCTCTATTTTCCACGATGTGCCTGTATTACAGTTTTCTTCGGTTTTCATGTATTAAGAAATATCGGAGGTATGCCGAGGGCTCTTCGGCATGGTACTGATCTTCCACTCCTTATCTACAATGACAAAATCGAACAAGCTCTAAAAACAGCAAGTTTTTTCTTAAGATTGTCAGCAAACCCGGCTATTTGGATGGGAGGCTATTTATAGGATTTACCTCGCTTCATGTGAATATTCATACATGGAGAAATACCAATGTGTTTGATTGTGGGGAACCACTCCAGGTCCCATCGGGGTGTCCTGCAATATTGTCAGTATGCACACACACTGTATGACTTTTCTAAAATCCACAAAACTCTGGATTTGGAAAGTCACGTGGTCCTGATGGCTAGAGGCCGGGGGTCGTGGACCTGTGTAACAAACACCCACGTCCCGCCACCCAGCTTAGGAAAGAAAAAGTGACGGAAACTGCCCAAATGCCCGCGGCACCCCGCAGCCCTGGTGTCATGTGATTTTGATCATTAGAAGGACAGTCATGTTTAGAAACCTCCACCACAGCAGAGGCAGCGAGAGGAATCTGGAGTTTTCAGAGGCCCGTCTGGGGGCCTGGTCCCCCCCTCCTGCCTCCCTCCACACCCACCTCACCTGTTCGAAAATGTAAGCTGCAACCGTCGCCTGCCTGGGTGTGGAAGGGGACTTCCACCATTGCAGAAGAACTGACGTGACACCCTCGTGCTGACAGGAGATCTTGGGTGCTGCGAGGCAGTGGATGGCTCCGTGGGCCTGGTTGGTGGGGAAGCTGTGGAAAAGCTGTGGGAGACATGGGGGAGTCCCAAGCCAGGCCAGGGGCCCGTCAGAACAGCCGTGGCGATGGGAGAGACAAAGCTGACTTGGGGTTTCCCGGGGCTGAGAAAAGAGGAAGCAGCCTGGGGCAGCGGCTGGGTCCAGGCTGGGCTCCAAGGCTTGAGCCCTAGGCCCCAGCCCATCACTGATTTGCCTGTGACCTGGGCGCGAGGCTGGCCCTCTGTGGCCCTGCTTTTCTCTTCTGTGTGATAGGGAAGCAATCCGTTGCCCTGTCCACCTCGCGAGGCATGGTAAGGATGACTTTACCTAGGTTTCTGTGCCTCGCCTTCTTCATCTGCCAAATGGGGGCGATGAGAGCCCTACCTCAGAGGGTCGCAGAGATTAAATGAGATAATCCATGTGAAGAGTTTAGAGCAGGGCCTGCCGCATGGTCATCCTCCAAAAGAGGCTGCTGTTGCCTTTATGCAACAGTATTCACGGAACACCAGCTACGCTTCAGCCCTGGGTGAGGAGGTGGGGAACCCCAGAGAGCCAAATAGACGTGGTCTCTACTTTCAGGAAGCTCCTTGTTTATCAGATAATCCCAGAACTAAATGTAAAATGGCAAATGAGGCGCACCACCAGCCTGTGGTTCGAGAGCCCTCGAGAGGGCATCCAGTCAGGGCAGGGAAGGGGCCCTTCCCTGAGGATGAGGAGGAATCAGATGGAGCAGGGGAGTGGAAAAACATTCTGGGCAGAGGGAATAGTATGTGCAAAGGCCCTGTGGAGGACATGTGGCCAATGCAAGGAATGGGCAGGTGGCCAGTGGGGCCGGGGAGTGTGGCCTGAGGTGGCCCTGGCAGGTCGGCAGGACCTCTGATTTGCAGACTGTGGGACTGGGCTCAGGGAGACCTCTCCCCATCAAACAATTGAATCAATGGCTACATTACAACAAAAGGTTTTATTTACACTACAGCTGAGCTCAAGCAAAAGAAAGGGACAATCCCAGATCCTGAAGATGAAGAGGGAACTGGGAGCCAAAACCGTAAGTAAGGTGGCCCAGAGACACAAGAACCAGGATGTGGGTTCAAACCACACTGGCCTGGGGTTTTTAACTCTCTCAGAGTGAGAGGAGTGAGGTGAGGAGGTGGGGTGAAGACATCTCCCCTCAGTGCAAGAAGACAAAGTAGCTTCACCCACTAGAGGAAGCCACAAGGAGTGTTGGGAAGGCACTGTGGGGCACACACGGAGAAGTGAGCCTGTGCCCGTGCTCTGAAGTATGCATGTATGCTGCCAGTGTGGTGCAGGACTTCCTGAGCTAAGAGATTCACTAAAGACATATCCAGAGTAGTGAAGGATGTCACCTTTGGTCCCTGGCAGGAATAAGGGCAACGTCGTTCTCCAAGGAAGTTTAGGTAATCCAGGGAGCAGGGTCTGTCCACAGAAAAACCAAATTCCACTAAAGGCGAGCTTCCAAGGGAAGAAAAATTACAGGCCACGCAAGGAAGCCATCCGCCGTGAGAGAGAGCTAGCAACACAACCAAGGAGAGGATAAGCACCCGAGGATCTGACATCATAGAACAGCCTGGAAGAAACTACCGGGGAACTATTTTGTCAGTGATTGAAGAAATGGGGGCCGTAATGAAATGACAGGACTCCAGGGGAGGGAGTGGGAGAAAGAATGGTCAGATCTGAAAATGAACTCAATAGAATTTCTAGAAATAAAAATTATTGATATCAGAATGAAAAACTTGGTGAGTGAGTAAACAGAACAGACACAGCTATACAGAGAATGAGTGAATTGAAAGAGATATTTGAAGAAATGATCCAGAATTTAGCATAGCAATATAAAGAGATGGAAAATATGACAGAGCAACTAAGAGACATCTAGGACGGAACGAGAAGACCCAACATACGTCTAATGGAGAGTCAAGAAGTTCAGAATAGAAAAAATAGGGAGAGGCAATAATTGGAGAGAGAGTGACTGAGAAATTTCCAGAGCTGATGAAAAGCATCAAGCCTCAAACTGAACAATTGTGCTGGATCTAAAACAACTCGATTGAAAAGTAAACAGGGGCCAGAAAACGCAGGATCCTGGAGGCCATGTCAGAAAGTTTTGCCTTTATCCTAAGATTCTTATTCTTGAGGAGTTTTAAGCAGACAAGTGGCTGATGGGTTTGCTTCTTGAAGCTGCTGTGTGGAATAGATTTGTGGGGCATGTCAGGACGCAGGGGCATCCACTAGGAGGCTGTAGACGGGTCCCCACAAGAGATTATGGTAGCTTGGCCTAGGGTAGAGATGGAGACAAGGAAAAGTGGACCAACTCTGGAAACATCGGGACATAAAATGGATAGGATTCAGCAATGGGGAGAGGGGGAAGGCAGGTCAAGGGCATGCCTAAGATTCTGAGCTGCATTCCTGGAAAGAGAGAGATGTTCCCAGAGCTGGGGAAGACGGGAATGGTCTGCAGTTCAGAAGGGAAGAGGACCACCCTCTATTAGAATAGGGATGGATACCAGGAAGGCGGCTGAGCTGGTAGGGCTGGCAGCAGGGAGATGCGGGAGCGGTTCTGTTGATGGCGCCGCCCGCTCTCTGGGACGTAGGGGGCAAGGCTGTTTGTGGAGAGGGAGGTGAGTGACAGACAAGAGAGGCAGCTGGAAATTTAAGGATGGTCAGAAGGACTGAAGACGTCATTGCAGTGGGTGGGGAAGTGAGTTGACCAGACAGCTGAGGGAGGCCTACCCAGAAAGGGCAGGGGTCTGTTTGAGATCGAGGACCACGGATTCTTAGTGGAACCTTGCAAGGAGGAGTGGATTGTGGACATCACTGTCCTTGGGCAGAGCAGGAAGAGGCTGCGACCTCCAAGGAGCCCACCTGAGGTTGGCTTTGGAATCAGGAGTAATCGACTGTCACATCCTATCGCTGGGGCCCTGTGAGCCTGGAGTTGGTCCTGGGGTTCCACCCCCCACAAGGCCCTACAGTCTGGGTAATGCTCACCAAGAGGGGCATGGGACACAGCCTTTGGGGGCCTCATGGCTGGGCTCCACCCAGCCGTGCCGCTCACTGACAGTTTCCCAGTGTTTAACTGAGGATCATAAAAGTGCTCACTGACAGTTTCCCAGTGTTTAACTGAGGATCATAAAAGTGCCTCGCTCACAGGGTCATCGAGGGCACTGAGTGAAGTGTCATATATAAAGTGTCTAGCTCAGTGCCTCACACCCAGCAGCTGAGCGTCGGCTACTAGAATTGCTGGCACTGGCACTGGCTGTGTGTGTGGGGGCTCCTAAACGAGAGCAGCATTGGGTGTGCATGAGATGAAGCCCAGCAAGGGGCGGGGCAGCTACCTCCAGATTCCAGGACAGACCTGAGCCAGAACACCTGGGGACCGTGGACATCCATGCACCCGCCCCGCCCTGGCTGGCTGCCAGCCCTGCACCTTAGGGGGCAGTCGATTGACCAGCAGCCCTGGCAGCCAAATCAGGAAAAGAAGCCACTGCCCCGTTCCCTGCCCCCTCACACCACCCAGCCCAGGGACCCTGACCGGGCTTCAGGAGTGTCCACAAACCCTGAAACGACCCTTCGGTTCACTTTTCTGGGAAGAGGATCTGTCACAGAGATGGCTGGTTGTCCCCTAAAATCCGTTCTCCTCATCTCTCTCAGAGGCCTGCCACACTCAGTTTTTAGCTGGGCTCGTGGCTGCCTCGAATAAAGTTCTCAGCTTCCCTTGCAGCTAGGTGTGACCATAGGACCAAGTTCAGGCCAATGGGATGTGAGCAGAAGGGGGGGGGGGGCGGTGGCCAGGTCAGGCATCCTGGACCATGTAGACAAGAGCCACGTCCTGGGGATGGCTGAACAACACAACAGAAGGAGCCTGGGTGCCTGACACCGTGGAGCTGCCAATCCACCTGGCACTGCACATGGTTGGATGATTACACCAGGGAAATAAACGTCTAGCTTATTTAAGCTGCTATTATTTTGGGTGTCTTTGTTACAGCGGCAGAACCTATATCATAAGGTTATATATAAGTATATATATCCTAAGCTTATCCTAACTTATACATAAGAACTGTATATAAATATATATACATACTATATATATTATACTGTACTATAATACATATATATAATATATAGAGTGTATAGTATACTCTATTATATATATTATACTATATATTATATATGTATTTATAGTTCTGATATGTAAGAACTATACTCTCTATATCCTAACAGAGGGTTCAAAGCTCTGGTCTGAGCCCCCAGCGAGGCCGTGACTCCCCCAAATCGTTGCTGCAGAGGACGGCAGGACCCGAACAGGCCCTAAGGGAGGAGGTTGCCTGGGCCTCGGGGTGGAGGGCCCTGGTGCCTGCAAAGAGGGCTCAGACACCCACCGCTGTGGACATCACCTTCCTGCGGCATCAGGAGGGCCCTGCAGAGGGTGGGACGATGGGGTCCTGGCTTCGTGGGGTTGGAGCTGGGGTGCGGGGTCGGGCGTGTGTGAGGCCCTAGCCCAGGGAGCACCCAGGGAGGCTGAGGCCCTCCCCCTGCCCTCCCACCACTCCCACCCTGTGATGGGATTGAGGAGGGAAAGACCAAGGTGGAGCCTCAGGATGGGGCCTGCCTGACTCACCAGCTCCCTCGCCCAGACACGCAGGTGCCCCCCGCCTCCAGCCTCATCTGTAAAATGGTCCCTGGGTCAAGATGGGGGAACAACTTTTCATTCTCTTTGTTCTCACTTCTGTCTGTCTGGATGGCGCCACCATGCAGGAGCCCTTCCAGAAGAGTGGTTCAGAGTGTGGGCTTTGAGCAGAGATCTGGGCTGGACTCCTAGCCCTCTATCGCAGAGTGACCACGGGCGGGGACCTAACCTCTCCTCCAGTGTCTTCCGTGTCTTCATTTCCTGTGATAGCATCTACCTCAGGGTCATGTGAGTAGTTAGTGGGGCAATTTGTGTAAAAATGGGTGAGTGCCCAGCAACATGAACTATTCCAATTATTTTTCTTCCTAATCTTTTCCCAGGAGAAACAGGGAGGCCCCCTGGACCTAACCAGTCAGTCTGTCATGGAGATCTAAAGTCCAGAACAGGGGTCAGCAAACTTTACCTGCAAAGGGCCAGATAGTACACATTCTAGGCTTTGCGGCCATGCAGTCTCCGGGCAGTGACTAGTTCTGCTGTCGTAGGGCATAAGCAGCACCGGCAAGAGGCGACGAGTGGGTGTGGCCATGTGCAAATAAAACTTTATTTACAGAAGCAGCACACACTTGGCCCGTGCGTGATGGTTTCCAACCCCAGTGCAGAACGAGTATGCGGATGGTGTACGGCATGGCAGTGAGCTGCAGGAGCCACGTCCTCCACAAAGCCCCCGACCGCCCGGCCCCGTCTGGATCCTGGTGGCAGCTTGGACCGCCCAAGAGCCCTGCCTTGACCTCGCATTAGCTTTGCCCGCATTCACCCTGAGAGGCCCGCACCGGCATGGCCTTCCTGGAGAGGGAGCAAGGTTCTCATTCCAGGTTAGGGCGGTGATGGAGTGGGGCGGGGAAGGACTGACCACTCGGGAAGACAGACAGCACCGTGCTCAGTGCTCGCCCCTCCCACGCTGCTCATCACGCCGCCAAGGACCTGGTGCTGCCAGGGCCCAGAGGGTCTAGCCGCCCTGGGGTTTCTCTTCTTTATTGCTGTTCACCGTTCACTGTGTACGTGCCGTGTGCCAGGGTCCAAAGAGCCAGCACAGCCCGCAGCCCGGCCACCTGCCTCTGCCGGCCAAGCACGCGGCCCCTTACAGGAGAAGACAGAGTGGAGCAGGAACAGGGCCTTGGGAACCTTGGCATGGCTGGGCTCAAATTCCACCCCTCCGCCTCCCAGCCAGGGGGCCCCTCATCTCCTTAAATTTCAGTTTCTTCATTCATAAAATGGGGTGTTAGCAGAACCCTCCTCGCTGGGCTATTGCGAGGATCCCACAGTTAATCCACATCCCGTGAGCGGTGGCCCCTATGGACGGCGGTATCGGGGCAGCCCAGGGCTTCCTGCTACAAACCAGCTTCTCCTCTCGTCCTGGGCTTCTCTCAGGAGCCTAGCGCTGTTCCCACTGCACAGACGACAAAACTGAGTAGTCCTGAGTAGTTTCTTCCTGCGGCGCAGCCTCGTGGAGGTTCCCTGGAACCCAAGGCCTGATGGGAGGGAGGGAAGAGACTCGGGGAGGGCGGGGCGGGGAGTTCCAGATCTCCAAATGGCTTTCTTCCTTCTTCTCTTTCACCCGATGTTTAATGCAGCTTGAGACGCGCTCGTGCAGGGCTATCAGGCTGGGAATCGTGGTAGTAATAATAGGGGCTGACTGCATGCCAGGTACTCTTAAACATTTTACGTACACTTTTTTCCCACTCAGTTCTCACAACCACCTTATGGGGTAGGTGCTATTGTTACCCTCATCTTACCCTCATGTTACCCTCATCTATTGTTACCTCATCTGAGGTTCAGAGAGGTTAAGTGACTTGCCCAAGGTCACACAGCCTGTAGGCTGCAGCCCTGGGGGGAAGCGACTTGCCCACAACTAATCACCAAACGTCAGAGGGAGGCGGGAGCTGTGAGACTCAGATAGGGTATGGCTGTCCCAGGGTTGCACAGAGACCAGAGGTGGCCTCCTGGCTCTCCTCACTGCCTTCCAAGGCATACAGACTGGGGTGCACTCCCAGCCCCTATCTGAACAGAGTCGGCCGTGGTGTTGGAGACGCTGTCGATCCAGGGTGGACAGGGCAGGTGGCTCGCCAGGCTGGAAGGAGGCCAGTGGAGGGCAGGCCGGCGTGGGGGTGCCAGTTTCAGGAACAGGCCATGGGCCTGGCCACACCAGGAAGTGGGAGGCACTTTGTCAGGGAAGGGCAGGGAGGGGAGGTGGGCCCAACCTCCCAGGTGTGACTAGGGGCTGCTGGGGGCTCCCACGGAGGGCAGTGGGTAGGATCAGTGTGCTCACGTCCCTGCCCTTCAGGACCAGCTTTGGGGGGAGGAGCCGAAGTCCATGATCAGCTGCTCGATCCACCCAGGCCTGAGGGGAGCAAGCACTGCCGGGAGCCCCTCACCAGTCCTGTGCATCCATTGAGCGCCTACTGTGTGCCGGGCACTGCCGGGGGCTCTGCCAGCCTCAGAATCCTCCGTTCACCCAGGAGGCAGGGATTGCCGTGCCCATCTCACAGCTGAGAACACCCGTCACACACACGCACATGCATGGACACGCCTAGAGTACGGATTCACACGCGTGTCCATCTGCTTCATGGGCAGAGAGAGGCCTGAATGCAGGGCTCCTCCCCAGACCCCACCTACCAGGTCCCCCGTGTTCCAGTTGGGGTCTGTGGCTGGATGTGTGACTTGGGCATGTCCCCCTGCCTCTCTGAGCCTCAGTGTTCTCTTCTACAAGAGGGGCTCACAGCTCCTTGGCTGAGGATTGGCCAAGACAAAGACGTGATAGAGTACTCAGCATCTCAGGTTCTGGGCTCAGAGGATGCTGGGTTCAAATCCTGCCCCACCCCTTAGTGGCGAGCCGTGTGTCCTCAGCAAGCTCCTTCGCTTGGCTGGGATTTTAGCTGTGGACCAGTGTGATGCCTGGGACCCAGTAGACGTGAGTTTTCCTTTCCCTCCTAACCTCTCTGTGCCTCAGTTTGCCCGTTTGTAAGAATGGAGATAATAACAGAATCTGCCTCCCAGGGTTGGGTTGTGAAGATTAAATCAGTTAATTCATGCAAAGGGCTTGGAAAAGCGTCTGGCACACAGCAAGTCCTCATCAACTGTTAGCGATGAGTTTTTCCAGGCTTTGAGGGGGCATTGGTGAGGAAGGGTAGGTGACGACCCTACTGAAAGGATTGATCCCCCCGGTTTGGCTGCCTACAGGCACGCCTGGTCTGGGGACGACCTGGAGGGGCAGTGGACACACTGCCCTTCCACACTCCTGGGGCTCACGATGGGGCCCAAGAAGAAATGGGGCCATAGAGGCAGTATCCTTGCTCACTTCCTCCTTGGAGATGGAGGAGCAGCTTGTGGAAGGACAGGCAGCAGTCACTGGCAGTGGTCCACATGCTGCCAGAGTCGCAAGCTGCAGGTCCCCCAACACCACCTCAGGGCAGCCTTGGCCACTGGGTGGTACCTACCTGATGTCTAGGACAGCCAGGAGCTTAGCCAGCTCTGGGCTCTCCACCCCTCAAACTGCCCAGGCGAGGCCTCCTTTGGTGGCCTCAGAGCCCTCTATCTGCACAGCTTCCCTCTCCACTGAGGCTGACCCCTGGAGGCCACCCTCCTTCCCTCCCCAGAAGGAGCAGAACACCTGTTGATCTGGAGGTCAGCAGAGGAGTCGATCTCCGAGTCATCAGACTGGTGAATGCTCATCCTGCTAAGAGCCAGGGGAGTGGCCTGTCAGCTGAGTGGGACGCTCACCCCTGATGCCCCAGGTCCCCTGCAGAACGCTGATGGACTTGTCTCCCAGCAGCTCCACCTGGCTGTTGGTGATGGACAAGTGGCTGATCCGGTTGGAGGGAAGGAAGGGCGTCATGGCCCCAGGACGAGGCCAGCGGGTGTTGCTGTCACATCTCCACTTGGTCGACCTGCTGCCTGGAGCATGCAGTGGGAGGGGCCCCGTCCCGTCCTCTTGAAGCTCAGTTACCGGCACCGACGGGGGTGATCCAGGCAGCCGCAAGGAGCTGCAAGGAACGAGGCTCCAACTATGCTTAGAGCATCAGCGAGGGTGTCAAAGACAGAATTGTGCCCCTTCAAATGTCCATGACCTCATGCATAGAACCTGTGAATGTGTTACCTTATATGGCAAAAGGGACTTGGTAGGTATGATGAAGTTGATGATCTAGAGGTGGGGAGATTCTCCTGGATTCTCCGGGTGGACCAATGTAATCACAAGGGTGCTTGAAAGTGGAAGAGGGAGGCAGGAGAGGAGAGTCAGAGGGCGGCGTGGACAGGGAAGGAGGTCAGAGAGATGCAGCATTGTTGGCGTTGAAGATGGAGGAAGGAACCTGTGAGCCAAGGCATAGGGCAGCCTAGAAGAGGCAAGGGAATGGATTGTCTCCAGAGCATGCAGAAGAAACTGCTGACATCTTGACTTGAAGCCAGTGAGAGCCACGTCGGACTTGTAACCTACAGAACTGTAAGATGTTAAACCCGCGTTGTTTTAAGCCTCTAAATTTGTGGCCATTTGTTATGGCAGCAAATGGGAAACTGATCCAGGGGGCTCCCCAAGGAGGCAATGCTGGGTGGAGGGTGTGCAAGAGTTGAGCAGGACAGAGTGGCAGCTAGGAGGACCGTGGGAGGCTCGGCTCGGAAGGGGGCTCAGCCAGGCCTGGGTGGGCCTGAATGCAGGGGGGACTCAGGGTTTGGGCCTCAGGGGTGGGTGCTGAGGGAGGATCTGAGCCGCAGGGGGCACAATCAGAGGTGGGTCTCAGTGAGGACCCCTGGGAAGCAAAGACCAGAGGCCAGAGACTGGAGGCAGTGAGGCAGGAGGCCAGTGGGACACAGTCAGACTCTGGCTGCAGAATATGACACAATAGAAGCAGCTACCGTGTGGCGAGCAGGAACTGTGTGCCAGGCGCTGTGCTGAGGGTTTGCACGCATTTCCTGGTTTAATCCTCACAATCATCCATGAGGTGGTTACTCTTGTTGGGTCCACCGAACAGAGATGGAAACGGCTCAGAGCACTTACATGGCTTAAAAGACCTCCACAGGGCCGAGGTTGGATCCCAGGTCTGTCCCAACCCAAATCCTGTATCAGAAGCCACTATGCTATCCTGTGCCCAGCAGGGAGAATCCAGGTGTACCTGCTTTTCCCCCTGTCTGTTCTGTTCTATTCTATTCTATCCCTTTTTGAGAGAGTAGTATAAAGAATTCTCCTTGTACCCATTACCCTCCTTCAGCTAATATCCATCATATGTTATCTCTACTCCAGCCACGCCCTTTTTGGATGGCAGTTATCCACTAACGCAGTCTATTCTATGGAAGCCTGGTCTTAGGGAATCACTGATGGTTTATTAAGGATGACCTGTCTTTAACCGCTCCAGGCACCTCCACCGTCTCTGACAGCTTGCGATGTACGTCTAGGATGCCTTTATCCTCTTTTTACAGAAGGGAAACTGAAGCTCAACGTCATACAGAGAGTGAGGGGCAGCCCCACCGGTCGCCCCCCTGGACCTGGGACGCCCCGTCCAACCGCTCGGGCACCAGCCTTTCTCACGGAAGGTAAAGCGCATTCCGGCATCGCCAACGCCCGCTCGTGGCTGAAGACGTTTACAGCGACTCCGGCGCCAGGTTCTCCCGGTAAAGGAGTCTTCGTTGAGGGCTGGGGAGGAGGCTGGTTTTAGGACAAAGATAAGGTCCCTGAACAGTCCCGACCCCTGGGGCCTCAGACAGACAGAGACGTGGGCCCAGGCTCCCATGCTGCCTGAGGGGCCTGAGGTGCTGTGTTCCAGAGGCCAAGCCTTGTGCTCAGAACTGAGCTGGGACCTGAGCCCGCCACTGCCTGCCCTGCTGTGTGACCTCCAAGCTGCTTAACCTCTCCGACCTCCTGTTTCCCTGTTTGGTAAGCAGGGCCGTTTGGGGGATGTGACGAAGATAAAATGAGGCATTGTTTGTAAAGGCGCCAGCCCCACAGCACACCCACAGCCCGAGTAAAGTCAGGAGACCCACGTTGCCGACAGCTTTCGCCTCCCTGCCTCCTTTTACCCCCAAAAGAACCCCATCGGCGTAGGGAAGTGGACAAGCGTTCTTCCCAGGCCTGACTCACTTGTGCCCATCATAATTGACTTGGCCGAGGATTGCCACGGCCTCGCGCCCTTGACATCGGTAGCTGGCTCGCTGGCAGGCTGTCTGGATGACCTTGGTGGTCTCCCGGCTCCCTAGAAGGAAGGTGGTATGAGGCGCTGCAGGCCTGGGCTGGGCCTCCCGCCACCCCCGCGCCCCCTCCCCTGGCCTTGGCCGCGGCTCAGCCTCTCTGCGATGAGGGGTTGGCCTGGGCCTCGCTCTGGTGTAAGCTCGAAGGCTGTGCTCAGGGACACAGACAGGGCCTGACCCCTGACCTGGCCAGAGATCCCGGTCATACACCAGCCTCTGGATCCTGACACACACAGGAACCCTGTGATCCTGGTCTAATGGCAGCCCCTGAACCCAGCCCCATGCTAAGCCCAGCCTCACCCGGACCCAGCTCAACACCCCCTCACCCAAAGATGAACTGAGTCTGTGGTCCTGGATCTCGAACTTTGGGATCTTCTATTTTAGAGATCATTGCATTTAGCCTCCTTTATTATATCGGGCAACAGGCTGAGGCCCAGAGAGGGGAGGGGAGCTGGCCAAAGTGGCACAGCAGTCAATGACAGAGCCTCCCCAGCCTGGGCTCATATTGACCTCTGACCCCAGCCGTAGAATGATCCCCAACACCGAGTACACACTGACCTCCTGACCTTCACCCCCTATTCTGCCCTCCAACCTGACTCTGCTCTGGACCTTAACTCAAAGCCCAGAAGGACCCTGAGCCCCAGGCAAATGCAAACCCCCCCCCTCCCCCGCCCCCCGCCGTCTGGCTGTTTGCAGCCCTGCAGGGCCCTTCCCGCCAAAGAGCCTGACCTGGGAGGTGAGGCCGGGGGAGGGTGAGGACAGCTCGGCGGAGCCCGTCTCAGTGCCAGGGTTCTCCTAGCTCTGGGCTGAGGCGTGGCTGCCCTACGCCAGGACCCCAGGGACCCCAGGAGGCTCCTGCACAGTGGGTGACCCTGACAGGAGCCCTGGATGGACAGACAGATGGGGTGGCGAGCTTCCCCAGCCACTCAGCAGTCTGTGGGAGGCCCTGCCCACCCTGGCCTCTGTCTTCACCCAGCCTGGACGCTCAGGTCTTAGGACATTCATTTGCCCTGTCCCCAGACCTTTGTCCTCCTTGCAGGTTCCCTACCTGCCTCTATCACCAACAGCCTGCCTCTGGGGCAGGATGGGGCGGGGGCTCTCCTGGAGCGCACCCCCAGGTCCCCACGTGGGCACCCTCCTGGTTTTCCTTGCTATTACCGTTACCTGCAGTTAGAACTTTCTGGGTGTCTGGATGGCTCCTGCCACCCAGCTCCTGCATCTTCGGCTTTCAGAGGGAGAGACGGGGGGAGAGCAGCTCTGAGTGAGTGCCTGCCACACCCAGGCCTGTGCTGCACACCTGCTGTCACAGAGGCCCCAGGAGCCCCAGTGACAGGTGCACACCGGGCAGGAGCTGCCGGCACTCACCTGGCGCCTCCCAGTTGCAGCTTGGGAGTTCCGGGACCTAGGTCCATGGGGCAGGAGGCCTGGGGACACACTGAGTGAGTGGTGTGTGGACCTGCCCCATTGAATTCAACTGCACGTCCAGAGAGAGTAATAGGAAGCGGGCTGACAACAAGCACGGCCCTCAGTGCCTCAGTCTCTCCCTGCTGCCCGCAGGACGCCTTCCTTGAGCACCCGGCCTCACCAAACCCTCGAGTTCTGGATTCTCGTCTGCACCAGTCACTGGGCACACAGCACCGTTCACTCAGGATGAGCTCTTGTGCCGCCAGATTTTTAATATTAGTCGTATTAATTTTTAAAATATAAATGGGTACCTGCCTAGTCCAGATGATATAGAGAAAAGGAAATCAAGTCACTTGCTGGTCCTTCCATCACCACACAATCTTCTTTAGCGGGGGGGGGGGGGGGGGAGCTTTTTTCTAGCAAGTCTTTTGTTCCTCTGCGCATTCATTCATTCATTCAACAAATGTTTGCTGAGCATCTGCTCAGTGAGCGGCCCCAGGCAGAGACACAGAGGTGGGGAAGCAGCACAGCCACGGGCCCCTCCTCTTTCGGGCCCACAGTCCAGTGGGAGGTACAGACACGGGCTGAGCCTCACGGGTGCTGGTCTCGCTTCCACGTCCCAGAACCAGGAGGTGATGTGACTATTTGCTGAATAGAAATATCCCCAGTTCGTTGAGATCTTACGTGGCCGGCTAGCCGTGAGCTCCTTGAGCCGTGGTCCTGGCTGCATTGTATCCTCACATAGCAGGGACTCGGCACACAGCAGGTGGGCAATAAATGCTTGTTGAGCGGAGTATGAGCCGCCCGGTGCCGCGCGGAGCTCCCCCCGGGGCCTTCTCTTACTCCATTCTCACGAGGTCCCTGTAAGCAGCCATCATCGGTTAGCTCCACTTTGTGGCGAGGGGTCTGAGCTCAGAGACGTGCAATAACTTCTTCCAGAGGATGGAGCTGATGGTCCTTAGAGCCAGGACTGAAACTCAAGGCCCGTATTCTGTGCATAGGGCTTTCACAAGTCCCCAAACCCCAAGTAGGGGGAGACAAGGGCACTGCAGGAGTCAGATGGGTCTAGCCGGCTCAACTCAGTGTGTCACCATGGATTGGTCACTGGCTTCCTCTGAGCCTCAGTTTCTTCATCTATAAAATGGGAAAATGTTGATCGCCGCCCTTTGCGTCCAAGGGGCCCTATGAAGAGTCCTATATATAAGCTTTCTCTTGATAGGCGCAAGGTACCTCTGGGTGGGTACACGAGACACTGAAGACATGGGCAGCCTCTGGGAGGAACTGGGAGTCTGGGAGAAAGGAGTGGGGGACCTCTATGCCTTTTGAATTTTGAGTCATGTGAATGTGTCATTTTTCAAAAATTACAGCATCCAGTATTTTACCCACAGGTGCAGCTGAGAATTCCCCTTGGCCACTGAGACCAAATGACAAATTCTTCCTCCTCAGAGTCCTTGGGCAGGGAGCCAGGGCTGCGGGGATGTGGCAGGATGCTGTCCCCAGAGGGAGGGCTTGCACAGTCCCCCCTTGGCAGGCCCTTCCCTGGCCGCATGGTATCGCCGGCTTACAGAGCCGGCCCAGCCAGGTGGGCCCATTTCCCCTGGACACCCAGCCCTTGGGGGTTCGTACCCACACGACGAACGGCCTTGTGCCCAGTGGCCTCACCAGGGCAGGGACTGGCGGGCAGCAGTTTCACCCCGGCCTCTCCAGCACCCCAGGCAGAGGCCAGGGCTTGGGGAACCTCATTACCGGGCTCCATTTCTCCAGGTCGTGGGGACTTCCTGGTGGCTATTGTCCTCCTAGTTCCTGTTTATGTTCCACTCCTGGGGCTGTGGAGGGCATGACCAAGGGAGCCCCTGGCCAGATGCTGGCAGTCAGGCTGTGCCTGTCGAGGGGAGGGAGGCACGACTGGGCGCTGGGGGCTGGCACTGGAACTGGAGAGGCCGCGGGATGATGGAGTGAGAAACAAAGAAAACCAAATCCCAAACCAGGAAAATCTATCCCCCGGCCTTAGAGCCTTGCATGTTAACCTCTTTAAAACGTAACCGGCAGCAGCGTGTCAGCTATATTTGTGATCTGTATGCTTTCTTCCATTATCTCATCAAATTAATTCATTTAATTAATTAAATTTTGGGTGTCTTTTCTTCTTTTTATTGTGGTAAAACACACGTAACTTAAAATCTACCAATTTAAAGTGTGCAATTCTTGGGGCCGCCCCGTGGCCAAGTGGTTAAGTTCCCACACTCCGCTTCGGCAGCCCAGGGTTTCTCTGGTTCGAATCCTGGGCGCGGACATGGCACCACTCATCAAGCCATGCTGAGGTGGCATCCCACATGCCACAACTAGAAGGACCCACAACTAGAATATACAACTATATACCAGGGGGCTTTGGGGAGAAAAAGCAGGAAAAGAAAAAAAAGATTGGCAACAGTTGTTAGCTCAGGTGCCAATCTAAAAACAAAAAGTGTGTAATTCAAGGATATTTAGTACATTCACAACGTTGTGCAACCATCGAATTCCAGAACGTTTTACCCCAAAAGGAAACTCTGTACCCAGTAAGGAGTAATTCCCTGTTTTGTCCCCCGCTCTAGCCCCTGGCAACCACAAATCTGCTTTCTGTCTCTATGGATCTGCCTATTCCGGGCCTTTCGTATAAATGCAATCAGACACTAACAGCATTGTGTAAGTGTAAGGAGCCTGTCTTTGGGTCTGGCTGTTTGCATGTGGCATGAAGTTGCCAAGGTTCGTCCACGTGGTAGCATGCATCAGGGCCTCATCCCTCTGGGAGGCCAGACAGCGTTCCGCTGCGGGGCTAGACCACGTTTTGTTTATCCCTCCATCCATCTGTGGACACTGAGGCTGTTTCCCGTCTCATTTAGTCTTCACAGCCACTCCCTGAGGTGCCTTGATTGCTCCTGCGTTGTCGATTACAAAGGGAAGCAGAGACAAGTCAAGCAGTGTGCTTCAGGTCACACAGGCATGTGAAGCCAGGACCTGAACTCAGAGAATTGGGCTCCACAGCTGACGGCCCAGCCGCTGGGACATGCCGTCCCTTTGTTCCTTGACACCCAGCATCTGGGACTGACGGAATCAGAGGACAAGGACCTTCTGAGCATGGTGGTTCCCCCTCCCCTTACGTTGGCAATTTGTCTCCTGGGGAAGAGGGTCCCTGGGGCGGGGAGGGGGCAGCGAGTTCTGGGCCACAGGATAACCTGGCACGTCCTTTCTCCTCCATCACTCCAGCTCGCACAGCCGTGTCACGGAGGAGAACGCAGACTCCATGTGAAGTTCTGCACAGACTTTACTTTTTAGAACAGTTTTAGATTTATGGAGAAACCGAGCAAATGGTACAGAGAGCTCCCACACACCCCACACCCACTCTCCCCTGTTGTTAACATCTTACATCGTATACCACCTTTGTGACAATTCATGAACCGATATTGACACATTATTATTAACTAAAACCCATCGCTTTTCAGATGTCCTTCATTTTTCCCTAATGTCCTTTTCTGTTCCAGGATCCCATCAAGATAGCACATTGCATTTAGCTGTCGTGTCTCTTTAGGCTCCTGTTGGCTGGGACGGTTTCTCTGACTTCCCTTGTTTTTGCTGATCTTGACAGCTCTGAGGAGCACTGGTCAGGAATATTGCGGGATGCCCCTCGGTTGGGTTGTCTCATGTTTTCCTCGTGATTAAACTATTGGAGTATCGGGTTGTTGGGAGCAGGATCACAGAGGGGAAGGACCATTCCCTCACTTTTCAAGGGTACGTACAGCGACCTTGACCTTGATCCTCTGGCTGCGGTGGTGCTCGCCAGGCATCTCCACTGGGAAGTTACTCCTCCCCGTTTCTGTACTGGACTCTTTGGAAGAAGGTCACTGAGGCAGACCAGACAGACTTACACCCTCCCTTCCTGTGGGACGGAGCAGCCACACAATTTACTTGGAATTCTTCTGCGTGGGAGATTTGTCTCTTCTCCCCCTTTCATTGATTTATTCATCATTTATTTATACCAGCAATGGGCTCACGGACACTCATTTTATGCACTGGGTTATAATCCAATGCCTCTTTATTTTTTTGTTCAAATTTTTCCATCTTTGGCCACTGGGGTTCCCTTCAGTTTGCACCTGCGTCCCTTTGACACACCGCCGTCAACATGGTGGGGTCTTTTTTGAGCCCCACGAGAATTTTGAAAGATAAGACATGAGCTTTCCAGCACCTTTCCACCTTGCTGTGACAGATTCGGGCCACTCCTCAAACCAAGGCTGTGGCTAGGGTGAGGCAAGTGAGGCCCTCACCTCAGGCACAAAATCTAAGGGGTGCCAGAAAAACTCAGTAGCAAGATTAATGCTTTAAAGAAATATTTTTAAAAATCCAAATTAGGGCCTCAAAGAGATATTTGTACACCCACGGTCAGAGCAGCATTTTTCACAATAGCCGAAAGGCGGAAGCCACCCGAGTGTCCGTCGGTGGATGGATGGATAAACAGAGTGAGATGTACCTTCAGTGGGATATTATTCAGCCTCAGAAAGGAGGGGAATTCTGACACATTCAACACGATGGATGAACCTTGAGAACACCGTGCTAAGCGAATAAGCCAATCACAAAGACAAATACCGTATGATTCTTCTTACGTGAGGTTCCTAGAGTGGTCACATTCATTGAGACAGAAAGTGGAAGGTTGGGTGCCCGAGGTTGGGACAAGGGGGGAATGAGGAGTTAGTGTTTAATGGGGTCAGAGCTTCAGTTGGGGAAGATGGAAGGGTTCTGGAGATGTATAGTGGTGATGGTTGCACGGCAATGTGGATGTACTTAATGCCACTGAACTGTACACATAATAATGGTTAAAATGGTAAATACATGTTATATATATTTTACCACAATAAAAAAATCAAAATTAATGTAAAAGATCCATAATGAACAAAGTTTTGAAACTTTAAGTAAAAACTAGGTGAGTGTGACCGACTTTTCCTCTTCCCTCAGGCTCCAATATGGCTTGTCACGGCACTGTTGCTGAGCCTGTCCCATGGCCACAGCAGGCGACAACCCCAGATCATCCTCCCCCCGCCCGGTGATGCCTGAACTCCCACCTTCAGAGGCGCACCCAGAGAGAGGAATTTATGACAAAACCGGACCCAAAACACAGGTAGAAAATCCCATCCCACCAAGAGGGGGCTTCCACTGATCCGAGACTTTGCCATATTAGTCAAGTACACAATAGCGAGAACTAACGAATCAATTCCCCTCCTGAGAGTAGGTGTTGATCATGGGGAGGGGAAGAAATATGTCGGCGTTAGGTAGGAGGAATGGGGTGCCATCGAGGAGGGAAATAAGCGTAGGGTGGGGAGACTGAGGCAAGAGAGGGGACCAACTTCATCATTTGCCCCAGTGGGGGGACGTTGTGACCAACAATTTGGCGGGGCGTGGCCTATTCCCCCAGTCCTAGAGGGAGCCAGGATTGAAAGCTGACGTGGCCTGAGCTGAGCCACTGCCCTGCGGCCTGGCCCCTAACTCTGCTGGGGAGAGTCCCAGCCTGGGAGATAGGGCCTGGTTGTAATGACCGCTCCTAGAAGTTTTAGGTCTAGCTTGCAGAGTCACAGCCAGTGGAGGCCTCCAGGTTCCAAAGAAAAGCGCAGGGAGGGGTCAGCCAACTGGGAAAGGAAGGCCCCACCCCAGGCTGCAAAGAGGGAACTTTCCCCTGAAGGACGAGGTGAGCCGGGTCTCCTGTTGGCAACCAAGGCTGCGGGAGGGGCCGGCATTGCTGCCTCGGGTCAAGGACCTGCAGAACGTATGCTGGAGGACAGAGCTCTGGGTGTTGTCCCAGCTCTGCTCCAGGGGGCTCTCGGCTTGAAGTGCCCCCCAGCTCCCAGAGGCAGCGTCACCGAGTGCCGGAGGAAGCCGGTCTACTCGTGGGAGTCAATTGTGAAATTTTCAGGAATTTTGCAAGCCAGTTATTAAACAGCTATCATTAAAATTTAAATTATATAAATTTTGTCAAAAATGAATTGAACTCAAAACTTAGCACTTCCGAGTTATTTTACTACTATTGATGTCCTTGAGGTTATTGGCATCTATTGCATCTGTAGAGTGGAAATATGTATAGAACGCAGGGCCACTGTGCCTCTTCCCGACTCTGTGTTCAGTGACATCATGTTGAGAGCTTGAAACTGGCCGCCGGGGGAGTATTTAGACTACAGAAATGGGCCAAGGCTGCAAATCAGGCTTCCTGCCCTGCCCTGCGAGAGCTGGCTGTTAAACTTTTCCAGCATTCCTCTGACTAGGAGCCCGGAGCCCACGTCTTGCCCAGCCTCTGCCCTGCGAGGCTACTGGCTCCAGAGCTCTGCTCCGCCAACCGGCCCATGGCTTCTACCACTCACCAGTCTTCCCTTTCCAGCTCCAGTGACGCCTCTTCCAGGAAGCTTCCCCTGATTTCTTTGCCTGGACTCGCCAATTCTTTCTCACCTCTTCTGTCCTCACACCATTGACCTTGAACTTTAGCCTGGCTTTTTTTCCTCCCTGTAGACTTTTTTTTTTTTCTTTTTTTTTGAAGGAGATGAGCTGACATCTGCTGCCAATCCTCTTTTTGTTTTGTTTTTTTTTGCTGAGGAAGACTGGACCTGAGCTAATATCTGTGCCCATCTTCCTCTACTTTATATGTGGGACACCTGCTACGGCATGGCTTGACAAGCAGTGCATAGGTCCACACCTGGGATCTGAACTGGTGAACCCTGGGCCACGGAAGCAGAACATAAGAACTTAACCACTACACCACAGGGCCGGCCCCTCCCTGTAAAAGTTTTTAATTATACTTTTTCTTTATTACAAATAGAGTTCATGCTCATTATAGAAAAAAATTCAGAAAAGCAAAGTAAAGAAAAAAATGACTACACCAGTGATCCTACCCACCTGTCTAGTGATAAGGGCTGTTTACACCTTGTCCCTTCAAACACTTTTCCTGGCACCTTGATGATGATGATGATTTATTTTTAGATGAGATCACACTATACAAATTCTTTCATAAGTGCCTTTTTACTTACCAGACTGTGACAATCCCTCCATAGAAATAAGTACTTTTTATACAAGATCTTTGTTTAAAAATTTGTATAGGGTTCTATTCAGTGACTGAAGGATTATTTATTGAACTGAACCCCACAGTTGAAATCTAGATTGCTTCCAACCATTTGCCGTTGTGAATAGCCCTGTGTGGAATATCTTTGTACGTCCGCCCTTGCGCACAGCCTTAATTATTTCCTTAGGATAAATTGCCAGAAAGAAGACTTGCTGGGTAATGAGCATATATGGATCTTTTTTCTCCCCAATATTTTTCTGTGCACACACACATCTTTTACAAAAATTGGTTCGTGCTACACATGCTGTTCTGTATCCTGTTTAAAAATTATTGTATCTTATTACTTGCTAATATGTTCTTCCCTGTCAGTTGGTGCCTCTATCAGGTTCCTGTGGCTACTGTAACAAATTTCCACTACATTGGTGGCTTCCAACAACAGAAGTTTATTCTCGCACCTTCTGGAGGCCAGGAGTCTGAAACCAGTAGCACCGGCTGCAGTCAGGTCGTCCACACGGCTGCGCTCCCTGCAGAGGCTCGGGGCTGAATCTGCTCCCCGTCTCTTCCAGTTTCTGGAGGCTGCCGGAACTCCTTGGCTTGTGGCCACGTCACTGCACGTCTGCCTCTGTGCTCACATCGCCTTCTCCTCTCCTGTCTATGTGTCGATCTCCCCCTGCTTCTCTCTCATGGGGACACTTGTGACTGCATTTAGGACCCACCCAACTCACCCAGGATAAGCTTGTTGCAAATCTTTCACTTAATCACATTGGCAAAATGCTTTTTTTTTGGTCATATAAAATAGTATTCACAGGTTCCAGGGACGAGGACGGGGATGTCTTTAGGGGAGAGGGAAGGGCATTATTCAGCTTACCACAGTGTCATTGTGGGATAAAAGCACGTTATACAACCCCACGTCTATAAAGCGGATGGTGACGACAGCCCCGGGCTTGATTACGTGGATGTGGGTCTGTGTAGGATTACGGGGAAGGACATACACTAAACTGTTAACCAGGTCACCTGGGGTGGAGGTGGGGGACGATGGGGGAGATGATGTCACCTGTGACACCCAGGGGACTGCCTGGCTCCTTCACATTCAGTCACAGGCAAAGAGTAGGCCGCTGTTTCTGGGGGTCTCTAAAGAAAGAAGGGGACCACTGAATGAGAGCACGCTCTGTGTGGCTCCCAGCTCCAGCTGCTCACAGGCTGTGCGGCTTGGGTAAGCCACTTAACCTCTCGGAGCCTCAGTTTCTTCAACCATGAAGTGGGCTGAGCTGTACCCTGTCCTAGGGTCGCTGTGCGAATGAGACGAGCATTGTTTAGCTCAGGCCTGGCCCACAGTCAGCTATCTTATCACGGCGGCGGAGGGGGCCACCATCAGTAGAAGGTGAGTTCCTGGAACAGTGCCCGCACACAGTAGGACTTCCGTAAGTGTCTGTGGACAGAAGGAATGTGAAGAGAACAGGATTGTTGTTAATTATTGCTGCTGCCGCCAGGCTGGCCTTGGGGCACCAATCCCCGTTAGTGCAGGTGCAGACACGGGGATGTGGGGACAGCGGCCGCTCTGATGCCCACCCTGGAGTCTCAGAGGGGCTCCCTCCCCACAAGCCAGGGAGGAGCCCAGGGGTAGAGCAGTGCTCTGAGCAGGCGGAGGGCTGAGAGTTGGGGGACAGAGCCACGGAGCACCCCTGAAAGAGACCAGGGACGAGCGACAGAGCCGACTGTGGGAGGCCCGAGAGGCCAAGCCGGCCATGCTCCCGGAGGTCCAGGTGCCAGCCCTTCAGGGACCCGGGCCAGTTGGCTCCATTTCCCCAGGACCCCATGAGGCCCCCCAGGGTTGCTTGTACGTTGCAGCACCCCCTGTAACAACAGCCAGGACTGGCTGCTCTAGCCAAGGCCTGGGGGGTCAGGGGCAGTGGGGACGGGTGAGAGAGCGACTTCAGAGGGCCAGGCTCGGGGTGGACCTGCCTGAGGAAGTGGAGGGGCCTGGAGAAGCCCAGTCTTGATGGGGTTGGGGAGGAGCCACGGGCGCGTAGCCATCTGCTGCCCCCTGGTGGCTGGTGGGGAGCCAGCCCCAGGCTTCCCACCCAGCCCAGTCCCAGTGGGCAGGGCTGCGGGCTGGGGAGCACGACATCCTCCTGTGCCTGTTGACCGTGGTCACTCAGGATGGCACAAACCTGATGCACTCACCCCCACACACCCGCCCAGATACAGCAGAACACCTGCACTTGCGGATGACCTGTGTGCACAGCTGTGCACACCCACGTGCACACTCGGGCCCCTGCACGCAGCCTAATACACACCATCCCCAGCAGCACCTACCTGTGGGACCCACACGCCCACACGCACGCTTGTGTCCTCAGAGGACCCGCCCTGGATACACACAAACAAACGTGCTGACATTCACGTCTTTTTTTTTTTTTTTTTTTAACATTTTTGTGGGCTAAATGTTCACAAAGCTTTTGGTCTTTAGTGTTTCCGGAATGTCGATCACTTGAGAGCTACTGTGACGATTTCTGTCTGCTCTGCATATGCTTTAGAATGCTATTTACTTAACCTTTAAACTGACTCCCTTTTTGACTCAAATGTACTTTAAGAGGGAACTTTATATCCCCACTTATTGAAAATATTTTAAAATAACATGCTTATTAAAGGCTTCTGCCAGGGACCATCTAGATTCATTCTGCCTTCCGTCTGGGTCCCATGTGCCAGTTGGGAGGCTCTGGGTGGGGGGCAGAGCAGCCTTTACATGTCCCAGGGGTCTATGTGACAGACAGAGAGCAGGAGCTCAGCGCCGAGATGCGACTTCCCCAGGGGTCCTCGGCTGGGGCTCAAACCAGCTCTCTTGCCCCCACTCCCTCTGCCCCTCCTTGGGACAGCCCCTCTGGCCTCACCCCTACCGACCACCTCCCCTTCAGGTCAACCCCAGCCGAAGGTTGTCATGAGAGCAGACCACCCCTGTGCCCGTTGGCTCCTGTCCCTGTTTGCCTCCTGCACCCCCTCCAGGCAGCTGGCATCTCCCTCGTCAGCTGACACTGCTACCCTTACCCTCCCACGGCTCCCTGAAGCCCTCCCTGACCCCAAGTCTTCCCCGCCTGCCCTCTGTCATCAGCAGTCCCCGCGACCCCTCACCTGCTGGCTCTGACGCTGGATTTGCTCGTTCCCCTGCAGGCTCTCGGTGGAGGCCCTCTGTCTGCAGCCTGTACGTGAATCATTTCTCCCCCTCTTCCTTCATAAAACTCCAGCTCCTCGAAGTACAAGCCTTCAGACCACACTGTGCCCTCCCATCCTGTCCTCCCTCAGGCTTCAACGGCTCTCATCCCACTTTCACTAATTCCCACACTCCTTCCTATGGCCTGCAAGGCCCTACTGGCTCCACCCACCTCTGGATCTCATCTCCCACCACACCCTTCCCTCAGCCTCAGCCACAGGCCACGTTCCAATATGCCCACTTCTTCCTACCTCAGGGCCTTTGCACTTCCAGTTCTTGCCATTTGGAAGGCTCTTCCCCAAATCTTTGCTGGGGTTTCTCCAGCTCATCATTCAGGCTCCCTGACCACTGTCTATTCCCTTGCCCTCCTCCCAAACCCCCTGCCATCTGAAATGTCCCCATCTCTTTATTCTCTCTCCTGACTAAGCTTGTTGTCATTTGATGTCCTCTTCTTTCCTGGTGTAGTCTCTGTCATCCCACCAGGATGTAAGCTCCATGAGGGCAGGGAATACCTGGCACCAGGTAGGTCCTCAGTACACAATTGCGTGTTGACCGTATGGTACATGTGCCTGTCCATGTGTGCCTCAGCCCGCTGTGTGGACAGAACCACAATCTCCGTCCACAATCTGTATACTCCGTCTGCACGAAGACAATGGGCATCAGAGAGGCTGACGGCCACTGGGCCACTGGGCACCGCTGTGGGCAAAGCTACTCTTGGACGTCACCAAATCGGAGACAGCCACCCACCCACTCCGCAGGTCCCCACACCATTTACAACCCACCACTTCCACCCTCATCCTTCCAGTGGAGGCCTGCCTCTTCCCACCAGCCTCCAGCCCACTCCAGGAACAGAAACCTTCCTTAGGAGGCCCACCCCAAGCCTTGCTCCTTCCCTGGAGCCACCCCCACATGCCTGTGGTCTCAGGCTGAGACAGAGGGGCACCCATTCTGAAAGTGACACAGCCTCCTCGGAGCAACCCCCCCATTAGCCAATACACCACCCCAGGCTAAGGAGCTGGACCCCCTAACCTCTGGGGCTGGGACCCTTTATCAGTCAGCGTTCTACCAGAGAAATAGAACCAACAGGAGATTCGTCGTCTGTTTGGTTGTTTATTTATTTCAAGGAGCGGGCTTACTCGATAGTCAAGGCGGGCTGGGCAAGTCAGAAGTCGTGGGCAGGCCGGCGGGCTGCGAGCTTGAGGAGCCGACGCTGTGGTCCACGGGCTTACCCGCTTCTTCCTCAGGGCACCCTCAGTGTCATTTCTCAGACCTCCCAGCTAACTGGGTGAGGCCCGCTCAGAGTGTCGAGGATAATCTCCTTCCCTTAAAGTCTGGTCACAGACGTTAATCATGTCTGCAGGGTACCTGCACAGCAACACCTAGATTAGCGTCTGATTGAACGACTCAGCCTGGCCAAGGAAACACACAAAACCATCACAGCTCACCCTTTGTCAGCCTGGGGCCCGTGCCCATGTTCTTAAACCACAGCTAATCTCCCACAAAGGCAATAACAAAGTCAGCGTTCCATCCAATATGATGCAACTCTCCCGCATGTAAGCAAAGACGCGCAGGCTGTTCCAAGTCCTCGGGGGACAGTCACTCTTCTCCTCGATGTCCTGTCACTTAAACCCTGTGATGTCAAGCTAACTGTCTTAATTCGTCTTATGTTAAAAGGAGGTAAGAAAACAAAAATATTTGCTTTATATGTATTATATATCTATATGTAATACCCAGATTTGTGTATGAACATGCAAACATATGCATAACATACGGGGGAAGCATTTCTTCCAGCTGTGATTGAATTGTGCCTCCCCTAAATCAAGTCCATCCAGAACCTCACAATATGACCTTATTTGGAAATGGGGTCTTTGCAGATGTCAATCCAACACCTGACATCATGTGAAGACACAGAGACACAGAGATAGAGGGACAAAGGCCATGGGAAGATGATAAGTCAAGGAAGGTCAAGGATTGCTGGCAACACCAGAAGCCAGGAGCAAGGCAGGGAGCAGATTCTTCCTTAGAGCCGCAGGAAGGAAGCAACCCTGCTACCACCGCGAGTTCAGATGTCTAGCCTCCAGAATTTTCTAGGGAGAAAATAAATTTCCATTGTTTTAAGGCACGCCATTTCTGGAACGTCTTAGCAGTCTTAGGAAACTAATGTACCCCCTTAGGAACGAAGACCTCCAGACCAGCAGAGCACAGGGCTTCGGGGAAGAGAAGGGGAAATGTTGCTAGCGCCTCACTAGGGGACCAGTGAGCGCTGCCGCTCCCATTCCACCCCGCGAGCCCTGGCACCGAGGGCCCTGCTTCTGGGGAAAGAGCACCATACGCTGCGCATCGATTTACAGCATCCATGGACTCCTAGAGGACAGTGGCCCAGCTCTGCAAGGTACTGCCACTTGGCTGGCGCCGTGACTAGGTCTTCAAAAGGCCATTCTACCGTTCCATCAGGCTTCAGGATAAGGAGTCTATTAGTTTCTTTGGGCAGCTGTGACAAACTGTCGCAAACCAGGTGGTTTAAAACCACAGAAATGTACCTTCTCACAGGTCTGAAGGCCAGGAGTCTGAAACCAGGGCGTGGCGAGGTCCTACCCCATCTGAAGGCTCCAGGGAAGACCCCTGTCTTGCTGTTCTGCCTTCCATGGGTGCTGGCCGTCCTTGGCGTCCTTGGCTGTGGCAGCATAAACTCAGTCTCTGCCTCTGCCTTCACGTGGTGGCCTTCCCTCTGCGTGTGGGTCCAAATTTCCCTCTTCTGATTAGGCCATTCAGTACAACTTCATCTTAACTTGATTACGTCTGCAAACGCCCTATTTCCAAATAAGGTCACGTCGACAGGTTCCAGAGGACATGAATTTGGGGGGACACTATTCAATCCAGTACAACCGGAGCGTGATAAGACCAGAGAGGCACATGGGCCTGGCCACTGTGGCTCTTCTTCTGCTGTGAAGTGAGTCCCTTGATCAGAAGCAACGCTGTGTGCAGTACCATGACGGTGGATGAGGCATTCTGTAAGTCCGTGGGTGGTAGTTTGGGCAGAAGCACTGCATGCAGGGAAGGCAAATCTGTATCCAGAGTAAGTGTCCATTCCAGTAAGAAGGAAGCACTGCCCCTTCTGTGATGGAAGTGGCCCAGTGTAATCAACCTGCCACAGGGAGCTGGCTGGTCGTCCCGGGGCATGGTGCCGTATCAGGAGCTCAGTGTTGGTCTCTGCTGCCAGCAGATTGGGCACTCGGTGGTGGCCATAGCCAGGTTGGCCTTGGTGAATGGAAATCCATGTTGCTGAGCCCAGATAGAACCTCCATGCCTGTCCCCATGTCCACTTAGTTCATGAGCCCGCTGGGCAATGATGGGTGGCTGAGCAAGGAGGCTGACTGGTAGCCACAGGCTGGGTCGCCCCATCCACTTGAGTATTAAAATCCTCCTCACTCAGGTCGCCCTTTGGTGAGCAGTCACATGGGACACAAATATCTTCACGTTCTTTGCCTATTCAGAGAGGTCAGTCTATACACTCCTTCCCCAGACCTCTTTGCCACCAAGTTTCCAGTCATATTCTTCCACGTCGCTGACCGTCCAGCTCAGCCACCGGCCGCAGCCCATGAGTCAGTGTACCGTCATACATGTGGCCATTTCTCCTTCCTGGAAAAATGAACAGCCAAACGCCCTGCCCAAAGTTCTGCCCCCGGGGAGGATGTCCCTTCACCGCTGTCCTCCAGGGATGTCCCGGAGAGGGGCAGAGTGCTGCCGCTCCACCCTCGGGGGCGCCTGCACGTCGTGCAGAACCGTCTGCCAGCCAGGCCCAAGTCTTGTCTTCCTCTGTCAACCGATTGTAGGGAACTCCCCACGAGCCCACAGGTGCAGGCCGCGAGAGAGAAGACAGGGTAGGAGGGGTGGGGACCACGGGCATCTGGGCCACTTCTTCACGTAACTTACTTGTGCCTCGGGGCCTGCTCAGGCCTGGTTGTGTGTACTGTATCCATTTGACGATGGAATGCTGCTCTGCAATGCCCACTTATGACTCAGTGGGAGAGATGAAACCCAGCTCATGACGGGCAGCTGAGGTCACATGGTAACTTGGTGGCCCATGGTCAGGCATTCAGTCTCTACTAAGGCCCAGTAGCAGGCCCAGAGCTGTTTCTCAGAAGGAGAGTAGTGATCTGTGGATGATAGCGGGGCCTTCCTTCAAACTCCTGAAGGTCCACACTGCAGTTCACCCACGGGGGCCTGACAAAGGCCCCAGACAGCATCCCTGTTGGCCACGTCAGGCACCGTCGGATCTAGTGGATTGTGTGTCCCAGTGTCAGAGCGGCTCGCACAGCAGCCAGGACCTGTTGTTGCAGAGCCTTCTCTGGTTCTGGGCCCCACTCAAAACCGGGGGCTCTTCAGGTCACTCGGCAAACGGGCCAGAGTAACACACCAAGTGAGGAGTACATTGCCTCCATGGTCCAAGGAGGCCCACTGGGTGTTGTGCTTCTTTCTTGGTCGTAGGAGAGGCCAGATGCAAGAACTTCTCCTTTGCCTCAGAACTTGATTGGATGGACGGGTGGATGGATGGATGGTGGATGGATGGATGGTTGGTGGATGGATGGTGGGTGGATGGATGGATGGTTGGGTGGATGGATGGTGGATGGATGGATGGTTGATGGATGGATGGATGGTTGGGTGGATGGTTGGTGGATGGATGGTGGCTGGATGGATGGTTGGGTGGATGGATGGGTGGGTGGATGGATGGTGGGTGGATGGATGGTTGATGGATGGATGGATGGTTGGGTGGATGGTTGGTGGATGGATGGATGGTTGGTGGATGGATGGTGGGTGGATGGATGGATGGTTGGGTGGATGGTTGGTGGATGGATGGTTGGTGGATGGATGGTGGGTGGATGGATGGATGGTTGGGTGGATGGTTGGTGGATGGATGGTTGGTGGATGGATGGTGGGTGGATGGATGGTTGGGTGGATGGATGGGTGGGTGGATGGATGGATGGTGGATGGATGGATGGTTGGGTGGATGGATATCTTGACATGCCCCAAACCAGTGCACCTCTAGAAATTTCACTGAGGTGGAAGGCCCCTGAATTTTTGCTGGATTTGTTTCGCACTCTCTGACATGCAAATATCTTACTAATATATCTAGAGTAGTTACTACTTCTTGCTCACTAGATAAAATCAGCATGATATCATCAATGTAATTGATCAGTGTGATATCTCAGGGAAGGGAAAGGGGATCGAGGTCCCTCCAGACCAGATTATGACGACATAGGCTGGAGAGATGGGACACCCTGAGGTCAGAGAGTGAAGGCGTGTTGCTGGCCTTGCCAGCTGAAGGCAAACAGCTTCTGGTGGTCTTTACCGATAGGTTATCAAGAAAAGCATTTGCCAGATCGCCTGCTGCTTATTAGGTGCCAGGGAATGTATTAATTTGTTCAAGCAGTGAAACCGTGTCTAAAACAGCAGCTGGAATTGGAGTCACCACCTGGTTAAGTTTATGAAAATCCACTGTCATTGTCTGAGATGCATCTGTCATCTGCACAGGCCACACGGAGCTGAATGGAGACGTGGGCACCGCCACCCCTGCATGCTTCAAGTCCTTCATGGTGGCACGGGTCCCTGCTGTCCCTCCAGGGATGCGGATTGCTTTCGTTTACTATTCTCCTAGTTAGAGACAGTTTTAGGAGCTTCCACTTGGCTTTTCCTCCCAAATTAGCCCTTACTCCACAGGTGAGGGAGCCACAGTGGGGATTCTGCCAGTTGCTGAGTGTGTCTATTCCACTTATACATTCTGGAACTGGAGACGAACCACAGGAAGGGTTCGAGGGCCCACTGGATCCACTGTGAGAGGGACCTGAGCTGAAACTACATTGGGCACCTGACCTCCGGAAGCTTCTACGCTGACTGGCGGGCCACAGTCGTGTTTTGGGTCTCCTAGAATTAGTGTCAATCTAGAGCCAGTCTCCAGTAATCCCCCCAAAGTCCGATTATTTCCTCTTTCCCAGCGCACAGTCCCCCTGGTAAAAAGCCGCAGTTCCTTTGGGGGAGGCTGGGAGGAGTACTGACAGCGTAACTTTTCCGCAGTGCTGCAAGGCCCTTCCTCTAGCGCACCCAGCCCTGCTCCAGCCAAGGGATTCCAGGTCTGTAAACTGGCTCTTCCGGGAATTGCTTGGGGAGCCAGAATTCTCTGTTTTGGTGATGCAACTGAGACTTCTGTTCATTTGACCTAGGACTCCTCTGCTCATACAGAGCAACGAAGAATTTGATAGACCGCCCATTTCTTTCTTTGCAGGAGATTCCAGGAACAACTAGCCAACACCAGAGGTCTCTGCTAGTCAAACCATCCTCATTCCTGCCTGGACTCCGCTGTCCACTACGGTGACCAGAGCCACCTGGTCTTTGGCAATTAAGTGCTGCCCCTTGGGCCCTGCCACCCCGAGACCCAGTGATCCCCTTTTTACTTGGGGTGTCAGTTCAGTGGCACCACTTCCCATGGTAATTTCTGACCTACAGAGATGAGTGACCGACCCAGAGCTCTCCAGTGACGCTGGGCTCCCCTCACAAATTTGGTTCTCACGGTCAGGGTCAAACTCATGTCCTCTGGACACTGCCAGGTTGGGTGAGCAGGTCTTACAGGATAAATCCACTCTCACCTTCCAGCGTCCCTACGCCTTTGACTATCGTCCTCAGCAGGATACCCGGGCAGTTCTGCCATTTCAACTTCATTTAGCGTAGGCCACCTTTTAGTCTGCATTTCAGCCAAGCAAACTGTGAGAGCCCTTTCTAACTTCTCGCACTAAGACAGTAAACCCAGAAGCTCTGCTTAGGGCCCATATGAATAAACTCAGCCTGATCCGACTTTATGTTCTCCACACTTACCCCACACCCTTAACATCCACTGCCACACATGCCCCCAGACTTCTGTCTGTATAAACTGGAAAAACCACACCGGCCTCACGATGCCCGTCCTCACGGATCGCCCTCCGTACCTCTCCCTTTGAGGGCCGCTGGGACTCGAGTCTAGTCATAGGTCTAGAAGGAGAGGGCGGGGGTCCGTCCTGAGGAGAACCAGCAGTGTCTTTCGAGGTAACTTAGCTCAGGGGAGGCCAGTGTCTTCAGGCATAGGGTCAACTTCCATAGAAACAGTAGAGGAGCTGCTGGCAGAGCAGCCCCGGAACCTGCCCCTTGTCAGCGAGACTGTGCACAGGGAAGGCCCGGCCTCTCCCTCCCGGCTATATAGAGAATATTGATCTCCACGGTTTATTATGCAAAATGCCACTTCTAACCAACTATCTGTGTGCTACCTAGAACGCCAGACGAGATACTAACATTAACCACATTTCCCAAAACTCAGCACAGTCCTGGGCACGCTCACAGGGAGGGAGAGGCTGCAGACCACGTGCCCCGCTTCATGCACAGCAGCAACTTAAAGGCCCCACGAGTCCCGCAGTGAAGAAACCTAACAATTTGGATCAACCTGAGGTTTCCAAATTTACTTGACCGTGAACTCATTTTTTGGAGCATTTCTTCTATAGAACTAGGCTTCAAAAAATACACCTCGGAAAATGCAAGCTTAAAAAGCTGCTACGGCCTGAGCCGAAATTTCGGGAGTTTTTTGTTTTTAGCTATTTAATTGCTACTTAATGGAGATGCAGCCCAATAATTTCCTGAATGTTATAGGGGTATGCAGCACTTTACGTTACCATATTTAGTAACTGTTGTGGACATACTGACATTTCTGCCAATTCCCCCACCTGTCAGTCTTTTTTTCTTTTTGAGGGAGATTAGCCCTCAACTAATATCTGCTGCCAATCCTTTTTTTTTTTTTTTTTTTTTGCTGAGGAAGACTGGCCCTAAGCTAACATTCGTGCCCATCTTCCTCTACTTTATATGTGGATGCCTACCACAGCATGGCTTGCCAAGCAGTGCCATGTCTGCACCTGGGATCCGAACCGGTGAACCCTAGGCCCCCGAAGCAGAACGTGTGCACTTAACTGCTGCGCCACTGGGCCGGCCCTGTCAGTCCTCTTAAGCCTTACCTGTTATCTGAAGCTGCCCCCTTTGTCCTAGTGGGGCTTGGGCCAATCTGCATCCTCGTCAGCTGTCCTCAGGAGCATCTTCATGGGGCTATTTCGGGCCCATGGAATCTGGAGTTGAATCATCACTACCTGACTCTACAGAGACAGCGGCCCCATTCCTGTAGGAACAGGAGATGGGCATTGCCAGCTGCCTGGGGCTCCAAGTCCCTCGCCAAATGGTGATGTCCCTTCCTCTGAAAAGCAGTAGGGCTTTTCCACTCAAGACTAAGAAGGTCCCAGTATGAACTTTTTTTTTTTTGAGGAAGATTAGCCCTGAGCTAACCACTGCCAATCCTCCTCTTTTTGCTGAGGAAGCCTGGCCCTGAGCTAACATCTGTGCCCATCTTCCTCTACTTTATATGTGGGATGCCTGCCACAGCATGGCGCTTGCCAAGCGGTGCCATGTCTGCACCCAGGATCCGAACCGGCGAACCCCGGGCCGCCGAGAAGCGGAAGGTGCGCACTTAAACCACTGCGCCACCAGGCCGGCCCCCAGCAGTATGAACTCTCAGAGTCACTCGCATAAATTGCCATGGTGCCCAGAGTCCAGCTGCGTGCCGGAGGGGGCAGGTCTCGTCTTGGCACTTGGCCCTGGCTGTGTGACTTTTCTCTCCAGCTCTTGTCTCCTTCCATCCCTTCGGACCCCCTGCCTCACTTGTAAAGCCTCCGGTCTCGAGGCATTTCTTCCTTCAAGCAAACGTCGCCTTCATGAGTCATCAACAACCACTGCCTTCTGATAGTTCCTTTGCTCTGGAGATGTTTATTTGAAATTTTATGCCATTTAACTCCTTACGTAATTATCCTAGTTGGCTTTTTAAAGCACAACCATACATAAAATACCTTTGGATCTCTCCAGCACCTTGCTATGAATTGTCCAGTGAATGTTCATCTGATGTAACTGATGTTTCCAATAATGATTAATATAAATAATCACAACCATGATGCAAGAAGCTGATTTACTTTGCCAAAAACAACACCCCCAGGCCTTTAGCACTCTCCCTGTAACATTCTTCATGTGAAAAATACACAGAACTTTGCTTTTAAGATTAGTCTCCAAATTCATACTTAAAGGACTGAAATCACAAAAGCAAGCTCAGCTTACAAAACCATGACATTTGAGCAACTAAAACTACTGCCGAATCGCCGAGGAGGAAAGCACTTTCCATGGACGGAATTTAACTTTGATAGTTCCTACTACACAGGCCCATAACGCTTAAATCAGGAAATGGGGGAAACAGAGGGATATTCTTAGCAAATTAAAACTTTCATGGACTTACCTTATCATTCTTCATTTGTGCAGTCCTTTCATAGAAGAAGCAAAACATTCAGCTTACTCCAAAGCCGGCAGCTCAACTGTTGACCGTCCAGCGGCAATGCACACAGAGCAAACTGCTAAGATGACACGAGTCTCTGCCAGGGTCATTCATGGCAAAATTTTATTGAACAGAAAACCCAGCAAAGGTGTCCACCTGTGCAAAGTGCCCCTTGGTTTACAGTAAAGCACTGCATTTTAAAAAGCAATTATACATAAGTCTTTCCTAGAAAAGTCCTGCTAAAACATGTCTAGCAATTTCATTGATTATGTAAAGTAGTACACTTAGTGTAATTTAAACATTCCAACAGGAATCAAATCAAACCAGCAGAACCATTTCTGCATCTATGACATCTATGTACAAACACACATGCAGACACACATCTGGAAAAGTTCCTCAGGCATAACATGCGACACTAATGCCTTCTACTTACAATGTCTATGAAACTACAGTATATATTAAAGCTCTTCAGAATAAAGACATGAGAAGCCTCGGGCATTTTTTTGTTCATCAGTTTGTATCACGGCTTCATGTCTTACTTTCTGCTTTTGCTTCATCACAAAAGCACAGCATCCTCCATGTTGGCTCTTTTACTAATTTGGTGCCATTGCCATGTCCGGGTGAGGAAACCTAGCTGGAGTCAGACGATCCAGTCCACGCTTATCAAAGCCTCTAGCAGCCAGGGAGCAAACACCATCAGTTTGCTATGGCTGGGGGCCCTTCTGGAAGAAGAGAGGCAAAGAAAGTCTTGAAAACAAGCCAGGCTGTGCTCATAAACGAAGGGCTGGTCTGCTCGCCATCCAGAGCATCCCTGTCTGGAGGACCGTGGCTGGGATCTTCGATTTCAGGGTCAGGGCCTTCCTACAGTTATTGACACAATGAGAAAACAATTAGGACCGTGACAAACACTAAAGAATGTTAGAAAAGGGCAGAGTAAAGCGCTGGCCCCTTGCCCCACACGCAAAGCAGCCAGGCAGGCAGACCCCCCGGGAATGATGTCCCAGGCTGGATGGAGCTTTCTCAGGCCTCTTTAACACAATGGTGCTGTGACAGTCTCACAGTTTTGACTATTCAGACAGCAAGTATCAGAACAAATGAAATAACTAGATTTTCAACTATTATTAAACTAGTGATGAAATTAATCACTTCATTAAATGTGGATATTCTTCTAATTTTGGCAGTGTTCTGAGTTAAAAAAATTAAAAATGGAAACCTAGGGTTCTAAAAACAGACACTAGGATGACACTTTATATTATAAAGAATAACCTTTAGGATTATGCATTAAACTGCCTTATAAAAATTCTATTTCTATGTGTTAATTTCCAGGAACATTTCAAATCTGTCAGTGAGACATGCTTATGTTGGTAATCCGTCATTAGAATAACTACCCATTAGCAGTCTCCAAGGCGTAACACATTGTTACAGGCCAAGGAACACTCAAAGTAGTGAGCTTTAAAAAAACACTATTTATATACGCTAAAATGCAAACAGCCAGAGGACAAAAATACCTGATGGATCTTACGGCACAATGTTTTAAAAATAGCTACTGCTCTAAGAATAAATTTGGAAAAATCTCACAATACTTAGCCTAATAAAATGGCTGGATATATAGGTATCTACGAGGTTGGATAACTAAAGGTTAAGGATTTGAAACCAGGCATTTCACAGCTCGCTGGGCTCCATCGAAAGCGCCATACCTGTAAGTTATTGTTGGGGTCCTGATTCACAGCGTCGTAAGGAGGCCCACCATTCGGGAAGTTCTGAACCGGCCTCTGTCTAAACGGAAACCATCCAACGTGATGCCTTCAAGGGAAGCACATAAAACCCCATCTTAGCTGACATCGCAGAGAGATTTACTCAGTATTCAAGGGTCGTCTAGATTAGAGAAGGTCCCACTCGCTCAACTCCTCTACTCAGAGCAGCATCCTGATCAGAAGCCCACAGCAAGGCCACCTGCAGACAGTCCCTCACAGCATCTCCCCGACTTCCACACTGGCCTGTCAGGTTCTTGAAGGTCACTATGGGGACAATGTTTTACCCATCACTGTACACCCAGCAGAATAACAGCACCTGGCATAGCATGTGCTCAATAAATGCTTGTTCATCTGAACTAAACCTTAAACTTGAATGCCTGAAGAGGGGCGGGAAAAAAATACACACACAGAGCTATAAGATATGTAATAACATAATAAGAAGACCTAGATTTGGTCACCTAAATATATGATTCTAGAGACTATAGAATTTAAAGAATTGACTGAAAGTTTTATTGGAAAACCCAATAAACTCCTAGTCTTCAAGCAAATACGACAAAATATTAACAATTAATACTGGATAGGTATTTGTTATCTTATTCTAAATATTTCTCTAAGATTTTTTTTTTAAACATCGGCACCTGAGCTAACACCTGTTGCCAATCTTTTTTTTCCTTCCTCTTCTCCCCAAAGCCCCCCAGTAAATAGGTGTATATTCTAGTTGTAGGTCCTTCTGGTTGTGCTCTAAGGTTTTTAAAAATGAAAATAAAAATCCATTTTTATTACAGAGGAACAATTTCTCCTGTCAGTTTTAACCACAGACAAGGGCCTATCAGGCTAGGCCAGGGTTTCTCACTCAACTTTGGCACTGCTGCTGTCCTGGGCTGGATATTCACCATGGGGACTGTATGTGCATGGCAGGACGTTTAGCAGCAACCCTGGCCTCTAACAACTAGATGCCAGTAGGACTCCCTCCCTAGTTGTGACAGTTGACAATGTCTCTAAACATCGGCAAACATCCTGGGGGCAGACTGGGGGGGGCGGGGGGGGGGGGCCGGCAGCATTGTGTGGAGGGTTGCACAATCATCTCAGCTGAGAACCATTACTCTCAGACATGGATAAAGCCAAATGTCAGATCTGTAAAGGTTCCTTGGCGATGCTGACAGTCAGTGCCTGACGTTTATCCTGGAAGGTGGCCGTAGCCTGATAAATACATTCTTATTCTTAGGAAAACAAATACAATTTTCCTTTCCATGCCTAAATATGGCTGTATTCTTGGGGTTCATAAGCCTGGCAGATGCCTTATCCAGAGGAAAAGACGAGAATGTTCTTGTAGTAACAATTAATCATGTTCCTACCAATGCACAACCATGCCATCCACTCCTTGAATCAAAAATGCCAGAATGACATACTATTTAAATACACCTCCTTAGAAAATGACCGAGACTGCTCCAAAAAAGAGCAAAATCTGTCCTTGGTCTGAGTCACCGTCGAGTGTAATCTGTAGGAAAGGAAAAAAAGGAAAGCGAAATCATCTGCTTACAGGTACATAACCACGGTGGCTCCCATGACCATGAGGAATCTGCTCAGGGAGGAGTAGAAGTAGAGGATACTGAGAAAAACCGAAAACGTAGCTGCTGAATAGGTCCAATCCAGCCAATCTCGGTTGAGCTCATCATCTTCTTCCACAACAGGGCCGCCTTGGGCGTTCATCCGCAAATTCTGATTGGCGCCAGGATTAACCACCACTTGAGGAGCAGCATTCTGATTGGCCGGCTGGTTTTCTGCTGGAAACTGGTTGTGAATGGGAGCTGCTGGAGCAGGAGCAGACACCACAGGTATCTCCTGGGCACTTGGTGAGGGCACAAAAGCCCCCGAAGCAGCAGTGGCCGCTAAACTACAGGAAAAATGACAAGGCAGATACTGTTGAGAGCAAAGCACCAGGAAGACCGTGCTTCTCCTCACCTTACTCATCAGGGGTCTTTTCCTACGAAGAATTGTAATACGTACAAACTTGATTTTTCTTTAACTTAGTTCTTCACTTCTTTTCTAACAGGCAAACCTATAAATGCCTTTCCTGCTCCTAAGGGAGGCCAACTGGTAAATTTCATCTCGAATTAAACATCAAGGCCACCATAAAAGTATGGTGCAGTAGCAAACTAAAATCTTCACAAAAGTCTAAAGATAGCACAATTGAAAAGAAGGTAACAGATTCTAAATAAAGTCATCAAACTGTGTAGCGGACCCAGGCACCCCCGCATCGACGTCCAAGGGCGGCAGTTACCGCTCACCCTCGGCTCCAGCCGCAGGACCAGACACAGCGGGCTCCGCAGAAGCTGACGAGCACGCGCTCGGCCCTCCCCCTGAGCGCGGTGACGCGTGCGCGCTCCCCCGGGCCCGTACTCACTACTGCATGTAGTACTGCCGCGCGTACACCTGCTGGAGCCACGACAGCTGCAGCCACCCGTAGGTTGTGAGGCCCGAGAAACCAGGCCCCAGGCCTTGGAACGCCGGCTGGGCAGCTTCAGGCCTAGGAAAGAGTTGAAAGAAACGCTCATTTTGAGTTGGTTTAGTATGAATAAACAAAAACTAAGTTTAAACTACCATCAGGAACTCATATCAAAGAGAGAAGAATGGGCTTCATGACAGTGACAGGCAGATTACTGTGTGATGCACCCGTCTAGCACAGCACAGGATGCACTGACTGACAAAGCCCTGCCACCAGGGTCCAGATCCGCGGGGAAAGCTAGAGCCCTTGCCCAGCACTCCGTTCTCATCACCTCATCGCTATGACGTACAAACAAGCTGAACCTTTGCAGGCTAAGTGGATCCCCACCCCCAGTTTTGACTTGCTGCGTCAGTCCCAGTGCAGGTCTAAACCCACTGCTCATCCTTTAGACAGCAGCTCTAAAAAGCCACATTTCTCCCAAAGCTTTCCACAATAGGGCCAATTTGTACACTTCCTGCAGGAAAACACCCCCGCCACCCAATACCCATTTCTCCCTCGCCCCTAGATCGGAGCTTCATAGAGCTATGTGTGGCATCACCCATGCATGCTTACTGACCACTTGTGCCCCGTACAGGCAGCTGAACTGTTATCTCACCGGATCCCCAACAACCTTGCGGGCAGGGAGCTCTCATCCACGCTGCCATGTTACAGAGGGGAGCCCAGGGCGGCTCAGAGAAGACGAGGGATCTGCACAAGGCCACTGAGCTGGTAAGTAGCAGGGCTGGATTTGAGACCTGTTTGACACCAAACTCGGGCGTCTCCTACCACGTGACGCAGCCTCAGCAGGGCGTGCAGGAGTCATCTCGGGCTTTGTGAGCCTTACACAATGAACTCCTTTGGCAGCACTTCACAAAATTGAAACTAATAGAATCGCAGAAAGATCGGGAGTCGGTTATGTGCTCATCTCTGTGGGTCAACTCATACCCTGAAACAAAGTTATATGCACTGGCTGTTCAATAAGTATTTGTTGAATGAAATCAACCAGTTTTACTGTGGTGAAACTCACACAGTCAGACATGGGCCTCAATTCCCAAGGGAAGCCATTTTATGTGTTTCTATCCAATGATGAATCGAATTATCCAGTTTATATGCTGACAGTCTTTCAACCAAATTCCATACCCAGAGAATTTCTAAAATGGTATTCCAACACAAGTAAGTCTTGGCAGGATACTGTTTTTGATCATTTAAAAAAGTTACGGTGCATGGAAACAAGAGGATAACAAAGTGCTTTTGTTGGCTCTGATGCTGGTGGTACCGCAGATATTACAGTTGCATCCTCAAGCATGTAGGTGTGAACTGACATGATGTCTGGGAATTACTTTTAAATACTTCAGGAAAAAAAGGGAAGGGGGAATAGATGGAAGCAGCATGGCAAAGCTTTAATCATTGTTGGGCCTGGGTGATGGTTATGTGGAGATTCATTATACACTTCCCTCTACTTTTGTGTATCTTTGAAATTTCCAATAAGGAAAAAAAACTCCTCATTCTTCAAACACCTGACTTTATCGACAATCAATTATTAAAAACTATTAGGAAGGGGGGGGCGGAGGAATTGGGGAGTCACAGAATTTCAACTTGTAGGATAACTTACTTTTTCCTGTAGGAACTTTCATAATAGGGTGTTCCAGGAGCTAAGAAATCCAAATGTTAGAGCATTTAGTTACTTCTGGTTTTTGCTCTGAAGAAAAGCTCTAACTGCTCCAAAGAGATGGCCTTTTTTCCTAGCACTGCCAACAGAGGCCTTGGAAGAGCATTTCTTAAATAGTCTCTTCACCTTTGTCACCCATTGTTATGACGGACAAAGCACAAAGCCACTCAGCAGAACAGCTGCACGACGCTTACAACAGCTGTTTTCTCTGCGGCAGCACTAATTCCCCACCGAGAGGTCAGCACAATGCAGAGCGCGCACCCGTGTCGGAGGGGGAAGGCCTTCACTTTCAATGCACGGGGCTCCACTGTTTTATATGTTCCTCAAAGGCTGTGTACTAAGAAAAGTTAAATACGTGAGCGATCATTAAAGTGAAGCCCTTATAAAGCAAAATTTTGTACATTTTCCAGTTCTATAGTATAAACACAGCTTATTCTAAAAGTGATGCAAACGGTGCACATGCACGTTGTATAAAGCTGGTGCTTTACCGTAACGCTCACCTGGAGATGTTCTCCCATCCAGAGGGAGAAAGGTTCCGAAGAGGCTCCCTTGGCCTTAAACCATCACCTGGCGAATCCCCAGGATACTGGCCCTGATTAAGGCCAGCAGGCTGCTCTGGGGCTTCCGCAACCTACAGAGCGTAAACGAACGTGAGAACAAAGGGTCTGATGCAACTGTCTGAAAGCAAGCGAAAAAACTCTCTCTCTATAAACGACTTATGCTCCCCACCCCAACCTCTGAACTTGACAAAGTCAAATGATACAATGTCACATAAAAAATATTCTCAAATTTGTTCAACATAATTTCAATATATAGATACCCAAAAAAATTCATATTTTTTCCTAGAGTAACTACGCTATAGTTTCACTGAAATCTTCCAATGAAGTTATCACTGGTGAGAAAACTCCCTGACAAAGCTGTGTACATCTTGTGGTATTAAATTTACTAAATCAAGAAAATAAATTTGACCAACAAGATTTATAAATACAACCCAGCCAGTAATCTAAAGGAAACAATTTCCTATGCTATGCACAGATGTTTCAGGAAATACAGTTGTAATGCAAATTTACAGTGGATCACATTAGAATTAATAGTGTATATTCAAATCAACACCGTAAAATGAAAAATAAATGATTTTGGCTGTCAAACATAAGTCAGTCTTTGGAGATCATTTGATAAAGACTATGGCTTTTTCCTACCCAACTAAGTAAATAATCACAATGAAAATTTCCAAAGGAAATATATTTACTTTTTTACTCTTTACAGAAATTAATGTTTCCTTAGAAGAAACTTATGATGTGCTAAATGCAAGAGCGCCAGGCTAGTTCAGGGATGGACACGCAGCTACTGTAGTCCACTCATAGCCCAGAAGTAGTGTAACGCAGAGCTCTGCTTTTCCACGACAACACTAATGGGACAGTCTCCTACAACTCTAGTGCACTCCCCCTGCATGGTAACAGTTTCTAATTCCTGATTCTCACTGGGGAAGAAACAAAATATTCCACGATAAAAAGCTACAGAATCTCTTTCTTAAGAGTTTTATCCCACTCCCTTTATTTCTAGCTTTGGACTCTGAATGACACATTGTTATAATCATGAGAAAGCAGACAGACCTTTGCGCTGGTTTCTGGCATTTTGGCAGGACTCTTCACATTGCAGACCAGATGCAAAACATGCCGTTTTTCCTGCTAAAGGTAATATAAGGAGGGACTTTAGAACCTGAATTCAACCTGGTAAGTGCTTAAAAACATTCAGAAGTTAACATGTAAGTGATGTACCTTTGGGAGCAAGTCCCTGAGACACTGGTGATCCAACAAGAGCTTCCCGGAATAAATTAACCTCTGGTCCTCCGGCCGCTTATGGAAAGAAACAGTAGCACAGGTCAGCATTGAACCCGCCCGAGGTCCCGAACACAGAAGAAAGTGTTTCAGACAAAGGATCTGAATATGTGTTTTTTCCCAGCATCACAGGAAAACATTTTTTCAAAGGCCCCACATACAAAACTTTTATTTAGAAAATGCCTAACTTTAAACTGATCTCTAACAAGGCAAATAAATTTAGGATGGCAAATTATCTCCAGACCACAAAACTTACGGCAAACTACTTGACCTCTTAACTCTCAGAGAAACTGCTTTCTGCCACTAAAAACACAAATTTTATTTGGGGCTCCTATAGCAACGAACTTCAAAACCTTGTTTGGTCTCAGAGAAAACTCGAAGTGCTCCCAAGGCCAGCCTTCACCAAAGCCACACAGCACTGTCCCAAGATAACAGGAAGCAATTCTAAACTTAAGCCTCAAAGAGACTTTTCCGACATAGAAATGCAGTTACAGAGGAGACGGCGTGTGAGTGGCATTTCACACAAGCCCCCTGGGAGATTTCGTGTCCTTGTTTTAAGGAGGGAAAGCCTGAAGCGGACTTGTGCACAGTCACTTGCTGCTAAAGGGTCAAGATTCCAAGCCCTCTTCTCCGTCCCAGTGATTGAAAACCTCAGGACTCCACATACTTTTATACAAATCTCGCTTTTAAAATCTATTTTTAATTCCTTTAAAAACTGTACTTAAAAATAATGGCCTTGAAGTCAGTACACTGGAGATGGCCAGCAACTTGTCAACCCCCTCTTGCCAGAATCACCAATTATGCAAAAGCTGGAGGACAGGTGCTCCTGTCGTGCAGCCTGAGATTATAAAGCAAGCAGTTTAACAGAAACAAACGAGAACTGCGGCTATTTACCTGCACAAATCAGGATTTCCTGATACTGTGCAACTAAAACAAACTACAGAATTACATTGGCTGCTGTGCTCATCGTTGTTCTCACTGACTGCCTTTATAGGTAGATGAATCTGTAAAACGCTGTTGCAGACGTGGGGTCCTGCATGATACTAAAGAGCTTCATACCAGGAAAGGCTGGAAGACCACAGATGCCTGTGACTTGAATTGTCTTCCCTGTTAAAGGCCTGAACTGACACCCTGTGTCTTTACCCAGATGGCTGATTTGAAAAAAAATCAAACGTGAAGCTAACAATGATTATAAAGTAAGGCTTCTCACCTAAGGAAACCAATGATGAGAGCACCCCAGCCAGAGTTTCCAAACACAAATGGACAGACCTGACAGGCCTTTTATCACAACTTCGAGTCTTCAGATCTAACAGGAGTGATGGTCTCACCCGAGGAAGCCCTCACGGACATCTCTCTGCAAAGCTCGCCCTTCACCAAATGATGCAGCTAGACACACCTGCTGCGCCGATTCGTGTACCTAACAGGCAACACGGCCACCTGGCTTCTTGGAAACAGCTTTGGTGTCGGCGCCAACAGGGCCCAGGCGAAGGCTCCGGAACGGAGGCTTACAGAACAAGCCAACCTCCAAAGAACAACTCAGAAGGAAAACTCACATCCACATTCCCGACAGTGCGGGAGGAAAACCTGGCGGCGACTCCTGAGACACGAAGGGCCAGTCCCACAGCCCCGTCCGCCCCGATGCGCTCCTGCGGGCCGGGGCCCCAGGGGCGGGCCGAGCGCGGACGCTTACATAACACGAGCACAAAGTCAACACGGGCAGGTCCGGCTCGCCGCCTCCATCACGCGGTGGGGAGAGAGGGCGGCGCCAGGGTGATGCCGCCAGGGGTGTCACCAAAACAAGGCCGCGGGGCCTCCGGAATCGAGGGACCAGTCTCCGAGCCCCGACTGCAGGAGGCGCCCTCCGCCCGTCCCCTCCCGAGCAGCCTTCGCCGGAGCGTCCCCGCCGCCCCCCTGCAGGGCGCGGAGGCCGGGCGGCCGGGAGGGGACCCGCTCCCCGGCCTTCACGCTCTCCCGGTTCCGTCCTCCGGGTGCAGGCCCGATGCGCAACACCCAGCCGCCCCGCCGTTTTGGGGAAACTGAGGCTTGGAGGGTGAAATGACTCGCGCAAGGTCAAAGTGCTGTTGCAGCGGCTCGGCTGAGGCTGGGAGCCCGATCTAGGGGCGGCGGAGGGGTCCGGGGAGGTGGGGCAGGAATGCGACAGCCCTGGGGGTGTGGGGACCCGGGAGGCGAGGTGACAGCGGAAGGCGGGGCGACGACGGCAGAGGATGAGGAAGTGACAGCGGCTGGGCCGAGGGAGGGGGTTGACCACAGCCCCGGGAAGCCCCAGCGGCCGGGGAAGGCCGGCGAAGAGCGAGGCTGCAGGGCAGGGGCCGCGACGAGGCTGGGGGGCTGGCGGCGGGGCCGGGGGGCGCTCTCACCGGGCGCTCGGGGTAGACGCGGCTCAGATGAGCCTTGAGGCGGCCCACGCTCCAGCTGCGGTCGCCGCTCAGCTCCAAGTCGCGGTGGCGCTGGTTGGGGCTCTTCACGAGGAGCGTGACGGGCTCGGGCTCGGGCTCGGGCTCCATGTCGGCTGCGCTGCGGGATCGGCTGCGCTGCGGGATCAGCTGCGCTCCGGGAGGCCAGACGTCGCGGCCGTCAAAGCCTCAGCAACGACAGTTCGCTTCCTTGGGGCGCACGCGCCCCCGCCTCGGGAGCCTTTATAGGCAGCCCGCGCCCGGGCTCTGCGCAGCGAACCCTCTGTGGCTGCCGCCCATTGGCTGAGGCGGAGGCCACTGCCCCAACGTGGCCCAATCGGCGCCCGGACCCGTGGGCGTGGGGGCGGGCCGAGCACGTGGGCTCGGGCTGATGCAACACGGCGCCGGCGCGTCAGCCGGAGTCGCGGCTGCGCCCGCGGGGTGAGGCCTCGGCGGCCATGTTTAGGGGGCTGCGGCCCGCGCGGGGGCCGGGCCGCGGGGAACTGGGCTGCTGCCGAGCTCGGCCTGCTCGGGGCGCCTTGGGGAGGGCCAGCCTGGCCGGCTCCCGGTTTGGCAGTCTCTGCAAATTGTTCCCTCTCAAAGCGGCACCCCCACCCCGTGTGACCCTCGGCGGCCCGGGACGCCCGGCCCCGCAGCCGGCCCTGCGGGGAGGCCTCCCCCAACCCCGCTTCGGCTCACGGAGTGGCCCGGTTTGCAAGCCCACCGGAAGGGCCCGGAAAGAGCAGGGCGGCCCTTCCCGGGGCGGAGGTGTCCGAGCCGCTGCTGCCGGCCTGTCGTGGGCCTCAGGCCCGGACGGCACCGGTCGGGGTGGGACGTCGCCCTCAGGAACGGCGGGCGCGCCAGGCCAGCTGTCGCCGGGGACGCTCCAGAAGGGCCTCGCTTTGTGGGATACTGACACGGGCATCCTTTAAATTGGGGCTCAGCCGGGGGCGGGGCAGAGCTCCCCGTTTTCCGAAGTGTGACCACAAAGGGCTCTCTGATGTTGACACTCCCTCCCTCTCTTCTGTAGGAGAAAACTCGTGAAAAACAAAACTGACATTGCGCCGGCCCCATCTGTTCCGATCCTGCCGGGACAGCTGTTCTTCCAGGTGTGGCCAGGGCGCGAGGGGAGCAGGAGGAGGCTGGCCCGGTCGGGGGCGGCCTAGTTTGCTGGGGCCGCCGTCATGCGGTGCCACGAACCGGAGGCTTAACAGACACGCGTGCTGTCTCACGGTTCTCGAGGCCGAAGGGCTGGGATCAAGGGCTGGGGCAGGGCTGTTCTTCCAGGCTGCAGGGGCGACTCCGCTCCATGCCTCTCCCCTGGCTCCTGTAGGTTTGCCGGCCGTCTTGGGCGTTCCTTGGCGTGCAGCCGCGCCGTCCCATCGCTGCCTTCATGGTCACGTGGCGTTCTCCCTGTGTTAGTGCCTTCGCATCGTTTTCCCTCTATGCATGTCTGCCTCTGAGTCCCAGTTTCCCCCCATTTTATAAGGACATCAGTCATATTGGATTAGGGGCCACTCTAATGACCTCACCTTAACTTGATCATCTGCAAAGACCCCACTTTCAAATACGGTCATGTTCGTAGATACTGGGGTTTAGGACTTCAATGTCTTTGGAGGACACGGTTCAGTCCATGACGGTCGGCCTTAATGTACCTTGGCCCGTGGGGTGGGCTCTTTTTCAGCTGTCTTTATAACTGGAAAGGAGGTGGAGGGCTCTGGAGGTGAACTGTCTCTGTGCTCAGCGTTCTGTGGTTGGTCTTTGCCGAGGAGGGCTCTCTCACTCTTCATCGGGGTGCCTTCATGGGCGTGGGACCTGGGCAGTCACCTGGGGTCCCAGTCTTGCTTTAATGCTCTGCTGTTACTGTCTGCAAATTCGTAATAAATTTTGAACAAGAAGCCTTGCCTTTTCATTTAGCACTGGGGCCCACAAGTTATGTAGCTGGTCCTGCTTTCCATACATCAGGATAGAAGAAAATGACTGATTGTGATCTGGTAGTCTTGCTACTAGCTAGAAGCTGACCGGTGGAGCCGGGCCAGATAAAACAAGCAGAGGCCTTAGGGAGGCAGCCAGGCAGGAGATAAGAGCATCATGAGGGAATTAAAGATGCCACATGGCATGGTTTCCTCCAGCCTGCAGTGGCCAGCACCAGGGCCCCTGAAGACAGCACATCCATTTCCACTCAGTAATGAGAAAGTACAGGGGTGTGGTGTTTCCCTAGGGAAAAAGCCGTATGATTTCTGTGATTCCCTCTTGAGTTATCCCCCAGTAAGCTAGCTCTGTTTAAAGGACTTTGGTGATTCTGCTTATAACACATTTAGAAAAGTTAAACATTAAATTCAAGTCAAGAAACAGGCCAGGAATAGAAAGATAAACTCAAGTGACCCTGCTCTCGGTGACCTTACAAATATAATGGGGTGATAAGACAGCACGGTCAACCCACTGGCTCCCACCGCTGCTGGTCCCAGGCATTTCTGATCTGCTTCCTGTCACTCCAGTTTGGCTGTGCCTGTTCTAGGAGTTCATATAAATGAAATCACACAGTATGTATTCCTTTGGGCCTCTCAAAGATAGACATCCGAGCAGACCAGGGAAGGAAATAGAGTGAGCTGAAGGGAAATCCATATTCTTAAATGAGATTGCTGGAAATGTGGAAATGAAAGAACTGGGGAAATTTTTTAACTCGATCGTAGCAGCACTTCTGTGGTGCTGTGTCTCTGCTGTGCCCTAATTCATGTTTCAGTTCTGAGACGGGGAAGGAAGAAGAGCCAAGGCCTGTCTTACTTTGCAGTTGGGTCGTCGGGGTCTGGAAGGGGCTTTTGCAGCAGCTGCACAGGGCATATGCTTTATTTTCGACAATCTAGTGGCTTTGGCCGCGCTGACCTTCTACACTTTGTTCTTGGTACTCTTGTTTTTATTTTGTTTCTAGAGATCCCCCAAATAATTCAAGCTCCAACCAGATACCTTGCCTTTTATGGTTATCGCTGAAGTCGTAATTTGGCCACACACATGAGCCATCTTCTTTAGCCCAGAAATGGACGTCCTGTTCTGTGCTCATGAGGTCCGTCCCACGGTAACTCTCGCACCCATGCTAAGCCGGAAGCAGCCCCAAGGCAAAGCCTCCTGTACAATGTGGCCGTGATGGGAAGTGTTTGATAAAGGAAGGCAGGATCTCAGTCTATCCTCAACCTTTGAGGAGTGTGACATGCACTTCCCTGCTATTTCCTGACCGGGCTGCCTGTCTCTTAAAAGTGCTTGCTACATACATTTTTTTAATCAAAGAAGACTAAAACTGAGCTGGTTTTTAGAACGGCAAGTGTCTCTTGAATAGGAGATGTCGAGGGGTATGGCCAGTCAAGACTGACAATTGGGGCCAACAATGGGCCTGATGGTTAACTGCACAGTGCGCTTGTAAACTCAGCCCTTGCAAAATTTACAAATGTACCCGGGGAAATTTACTCAGTAAGTTAAACATGGAATTACCACGTGACCCAGCAATTCCGCTCCTCGGCGTATATCCAAAAGAATGGAAAACCAGAGTTTAAACAAAAACTTATCTGTGAATATTCAAGGCAGCGCTATTTACAGTAGCCAAAGGCAGAAATAACTCAGATGTCCATCAACTGATGAGTGGATAAATAAAATGTGGTATATTCATGCAATGGAATATTATTTGGCTGTAAAAAGGAATGAAGTACTGATACATGCTCCAACATGGATGATCCTTGTTGGATCATGGATGATATCAAGTGAGAGAAGGCAGACACAAAAAGCCACATATGGTATGATTCTGTTTATATGAAATGTCCAGACAGGCACATCGGTAGAGACAGAAAGTAGATTAGTGGTTGCCAGGGCTCAGTGGGGAGTGATTGCTCATTGGGTCCTGGATTTCCTTTGGGGATGATAAAAATGTTTTGGAGCTGAATAGTGGGGATGGTCGCACAACATTGTGAATGTTCTAAATGTCACTGAATGATGTACTTTAAAATAGTTAAAATGGTGAATTTTATCTTATGTGTTTTACCACAATAAAAAAAACCAAAACACTTGATTCCCTCTGTTCTGTTGAATGCTATTTCCCAGACTTTCCTCCAGCGGAGAGAGGAACTCAAAATAATCACCGCCACACAACAAAAATCCTTCCGATTACCCAGAAAAGGGGCTTAGACCCTGGATGGGCTGGAGGGTGGGTGGTGTCTCCCTGACTCAGTCTCTCCCACAGAATAAATGTTGACCTTGCTCTGGATTGCAGGTGCCTCCAGCTCCGGGTCTGTGGCTCTCCCTGGCTGCCGGTGTTGGCTCCAGGGCAAATACAACTCAGGGGGGACCCTGCCCTCTGGGCCTGCGTCCTGGGCAGGGTCATGGCTGAACTCAGAGGCCCAGGCAACCTCAGAGGCCACACTTCCCATCACAGCTGCCTGTCCTTCCTCTTCTAAACGTTCTGATTGCAGTCCAGCGTTTTACTTTAAAGAGAAAAGAAAACTGTAGATTTATTTAGATTTTACAGTACCTTTCCTGAACACAGAATCTTTCCTGTATTCTTAAGTGGAATTTTGATTGTGTGTTAGTTTCTTTCTTTTTTTTTTTTCTAGCAAAACCCCCAGCTTCCCCAAGCTAGTTTCAGATCTAGCATTTAGGCAAAGACGTGTAAGACTACAGAAATAGCTTATAGCAACATTCTTGTTAAAATGGTGGAATTTTCTAATTTCCTTCGTGAATTGAATCCCAATCGCTCAGCCCTCCCATTCGACTCTGGGCTTTTCCTCCTGTCTTTGCCAGCCCATGACAAGCACCTCCACCCATGCCTCTAACCCTTCTATAATCTCTGACCCGGTTCGGTCAGCCTTTCCCAGGTCGGTCACTCAGGTCTGCGGGAATTCACCCTGGGTCTGGTTCTCTGTGAACAGGCTCCCGTCCCCTCCTCCTGCACTCTGCCCTAATTCCCAAAACCTCCTCACGTTAAGCAACCCCGCCTTTCTCCAAGACAGGACGCTGACACATCTCCACTGAAGGCAGCTCTTTCTCCCCTCTGCTTCTAGGCTAGCGCTGTGCATCTTAGCAGTGGGGGGTATCAAACTGGCCACCCCAAAATGTGTCCCTTTGGCTTGTTTTTAAGGACAAAAGACTCTGATAGAAACTTTGACCTTCCCCCTAACTGCCTAAAAGGGTTTAAGAGAGGAGGGCTGTCCCCAGGACAGGCCATCACCATAGTAACTCTGGGGATGACAGACTGGGAGGATCCTTGCTAAGGATAACTTAGCTATTGAAATGGCTGAATGATTGCACGTCAGCCCTGATGGTGACCACAGGGCTGCTAATAGTTAAGATGCTGAAGTGCCCCTGTGCCAGTTGGTAAATAGCCACAGCTCTGTGCACCCTCCCGCTGCTCCAGCCCTGAGCCTTCCAGATCTCCCCACCATCCAAGAACTAAAAGATTCACCCCATTTACCACCTTCATAGAGCTCATAGTCAAGTGGTGGGCACCCTAGATTTTGCTCAAAAATCCTGCAGAATCTCAAACTTTGAAATGCACACATTCTGACCACAAACTACCCGATATTCTTCTCTGTCTCCCTCTCTCCCACTCTCACTGAACATCCTTTCTGTCCTCATGCTACCAGTCCCTCAAGTCTTCTCAACTCTTGCAGCACACTTCCAGCCTCTCCATCCACCTTGGGGCTCGTGGCCAGCTATTTCCAGGTGCTTTAGTCATTCTCCCTGAATCCGTCATGCCTTGGCCTTCTTCCATCCTTCTTGCTTGGCCAGCCTCATCGATGGAAACATGTCACCTGCCTTTTTTGCATTTGCTTTCTGCATTGGTGCTCAGGAACACCCCAGGGACAGTCACAAGGGCAGGTGTCCCGAGGGTTTTGCTCTCTTGGGCTGCCAGGCATCAGCTGTGCCTTTCCTGCTGCTTCGCAAAATTTCCCCCCTGTTTGACTGATTCCCCATGATTACCTCTTTGTCAGTTATTCTCTTTCCTGCATCTTAAATCTCTCCCCTCTGACCTGGCAATAAACCCAGGTCTCTATCACTTAGCCCCGCTCTGTGACAGACATTTTTTGCTCAAAGAATATTCATATGTCCCCCCGGGTTTTCCAGCTCTCTTGCAGTTAGGTGAAGCCATGTGACTTATTTGGCTAACAGGCTCTGAGAGGAAGTAACATGTCACTTCTGAAGCATTTGAAGCCAGTGCCTGACCCTCGGGCCCTCTTTTCCCTTCCTCAGGGAGCTGGAAGCTTCTGGGTGAGGTGGTGGCCTTGCAAGATGGGAGCAGTTTCGATCACTGAGTCTTGCTGTGGAGAAGAGGGGCCCTGAAGAGGGGGCTGACCAGCACAGGAATATTTGTAAAAGAAAAATCGATCTTTGTGACGTACTCCCCTAATTTTGGAGGGTGATGTGTCACGGCAGCATAGCCTAGCATCCCCTGACTGATGCGCCCCTAAGATGTCAACCATCAGAACACCGTCCCTGGGGTCTGCCACTCCCTCCAGTTTCCACCTTATTTTTCTCTCCATGGCTGGGTTACTCAAGTATAAGGTCAACATGCATGTCTGCTGTTTTCCTTTCCTTTCCACAAATCCATTCCTCAGTCCCTGGTCCCTGACCCACCACTTTGCCAAATTATTCTCTGCAAGGCTCCCAGTGATGCCAAAATTCAGCAGTGCTCTCAGCGGCTCCGGCCTCTCTGCAGACAGCTGCCGTGATGGTTTAGTCCGATTCTTCTACCCCTTCTCTGCTGCCTTCGGCGGCCTTGGTTACCTCGTTTTCTTCCTGCCCTGCCGATGCGCCTTTTCCGGCTGCATGCTGGCTACCTCTCTTCCTCTTGCCCCCAAAATATAGCCCCTCCCATGGTCTAGCCTCCAGCCCTCTCCACTCTGTGTACTTCCTCTCTTGGTGATCTCACTTAAGCTATGGCTTCGACTTCCTTGGGCATCCATGTGACTCCCAAATCTGTTTATGTCTCTGCTCTCAGAGTATCAGGCCATCAGTGGACACCCTGAGCTCTTCCCAGGCTCTTGGACCGCGCTTCTGACCACCTGATGTCCTTACAGTTAAAGACCCCCAAACCAACCCACTTCCTCCCTCCTTCCCTCCAGGAGTAGGCCTGTCACCCTGCCCTCATATTACAGGTTTCTTCTTTCCTACAGCTGCCAGGCTCAACTTCTGCAGCCCTATTTCCACCCACACAGACATCCAGGAAATCCTAGTTCTAGAAGATACTATTTCGTCCTCCTCTCCTCCATCTCTTCCCTCTTTTCCATGCCCTCTGCCACTCTTAAAAAAGTGACTCTTAAAGTCAGCTTTGCTGACTGGCCTTTGCAATTCTGCACAGCCTCCCCGCTGGGCGCCCTGCCTTTTCTCTTCCAGACTCCTCCATCTCCCGTCCAGCCAAGCTTCCTAAGGCTTGGATCTGCTCCTCACCTTCAGTGGCTCTCCAGTGCCTCTGAGTCAGTGATGAGCTCCCCGGCCTCATAGTTGGGGCCTTCCACATTGCGACTTTCCCAATCTTCTATTCCCACATACACAACCCTTGTACTCCAGGAAAACTGGTTTATTGCTTGTTCCCCAAACATACTAGCAAGCTGTCTTTACTCCGGTCCTTGCTCAAGCTCTCCTGCCACCTGGAACACGTCCTCCCAACCCCAGCCCCCGTTTCTGTCTGTAGAATCCTACGAATCGCTCAGACCTATTTTAAATACCGCCTTCTCTAGGACTTTCTTAATTCCCTTGACTTGTGTGTTTGCTCCCTCTTCTGCATCCTTAGAGCATCTTATTTTGTAACTCTCTTATGAGCTGGAATGAAAAACACTTGTCCTTGCTTGCCACTGTCTCTAGTCCATCTGACATTCCGCTGTCTGGCCTCCCAGCCAGGTGGTTCTTCTCAGAGCTCTACCCACACAGTATTTTTAGAAACTGAATTTGTTGTGGCTCCCTTTCAGGAAGGGGCGTCACGTCGTGCTTGTTCCGTCAGTCATACGATTAGCCCTCACTCCGGGGCGGAAGTACCAATGAAGCCCGAAGCCCGTGACTGGGCTTTCTCAAGCCCTGTTTCTGTGAACACTTTTGAAGGTAGCAGCATTTTTTTCTGACACCTTGAGCTATACACAGCTTCAAGCGAAACCTGGCTGCTTTGCATGTGCTTGGGGGCCTTCCAGCCAGGTGGTTCTTCTGGAACATTCCAGCTGGTCTCATTCCTGTGGAACCCACCTCTCCCTCACCACACAAGAGAGGTCAGGCAGATGGATAAAAGGGAATGCAAGCCAAAGGGGGCTCTCCATGTGCTGATGAGGCCCCGAGCTTTCCGCCTGGGAGGTGGAGCGCAGCGAGCCCATTGGGTGAAGGATGGGCTGTATTGTACTTACTTCAAAGCCACAGCAAGTCTGGACAGGAACTGAAGGAGAAGGTGAAATCTGGAGGCTGAAATGCCAAGGGGAAACTTGGGAGCTAAGTGGGCATGGATCCTGGGGTGAGAAGCGAGGAATGCCTGCTGCAGTGGCCCCTGTGGCTGCTGGCTGGGTCCGGGGCTGAAGACCCGCCTCTCTGTGGATCGGGTTTTCCACGCACCGCACCAGGAAAGACCACGGGGAACACACTTGCCACCACTGAACCTCGTTAAAGTGGAGCATTTTATCGTGCAACGGCAGAGAGGGAGAAGCTGTGGACCGAATCTCCCCCCCCCCCCCCGCCCCCGGTGCCCAAGAGCCCCATCAATGACTTGGAGGGCCTTCAGGAGCCCCTGATCACCCAGCAGGGCAGTAGGAAGTGGTGGGCCAAGGGGTGGGGGGCTGAAGTATGTGTTCCCCACCCCACCCCCAGCACCCACAATTTTGATCAACCATGCGTGAGCCAAACCACAGTCCTCAGCAGGCCAGCTGCCTAGTGACGCCTGTTCTGGTCTAGTTCTCTTCATTTCACAGACTGAGGCCCAGAGAGGTTAACCGGCATATCTGAGATTACACAGCCAGTTTTGGGGTGAGACAGAAACTCAAATTCTGGTCTCCTGGGAGCCATGCTGTGGCTTTCCACTCAACCTCTCCAGCCCTTGGCTTGAGACAAGATTGAAAATACCGGAATACTTTTATAAAGACTCAAGAATGTGGGTTCCCCATGAGTCTGCAAACACACGTAAGAGAAGCAAAGGAAAAATAAGTGGCTCCTGTAAATGTTTCTGTGGAAATCTGGCAGCGTGACCTACAGAACCAGTGGAAGCTTGAGAAAGTTCAGTCTAGGGTTGGAAAAACAATACAGTTAATTTTTTTGAAACGCTCAGCAGAGTTAAGAAACAATGTGTTCCAAAACAAATAAATTCTGTTCGACTGAGTGAACACATTTTCTATTCATTCATTGTTTTGACCTCGCTGTTAGCTCAAGGCCTTTTTTTTTTTTTAAACAAAGCTATTATCATTGTTCAAACTTGGTTTCCAACATAGTGAAAATTGTTTTTTGGTTTTTTTAATGCCCGGAGCCAAAGCATTCTCTGTTCTGGGATCAGGGTCTCTCTGAGGTCTGAAGAGGGAGCACCCTTTGCCAGGAAATGGTTTTCCACGTGGCTCTAGAAAGGCAGAGGCTTTGACTTATCTGGAGCTGGGGGTTGGTCCCAGGTCCACTGAATGGCTGGGACGCAGGCCCGCCTCTCGGGGGCCCTCAGCAGCAGGGGAGCCGTTCCTAAAGAACTCAGCCAGGCACTGGGTCCTTCCCAGCAAGCGCTGATGCGGTGAAGAGCCTCAGGGCTTCTAACACTGGGAACCCAGAGCCTTTGTTCTCTGCAGTGGGAGGACCTGACAAACGCTGAAGTCCTTTGGGTTCTAACTGTGGAAGATGACATGAGCAGAGCCACGTTAAAATACAGCTGGAGCTGCCATTTCAGAAGACTCGCCTCGCAAGTCTTGTTTTCTTTATCTTCCAAACTGGATCAACCGCCAACATTCCAAGAAGTCAGTAAGGGCAAGAATATCCTGTCTGCAAGGATTGATGAAACTAGACTTCACTGACCACGGAATCTTAACCAATCAACGAAGTACGAGGCTAGCCTTTTGCCTGATGACCGAATCCAGAACCCATCTATGAAGTACAAACCCAGCCTTACCTCATCCGGCAACGGTGAACTCTTCTTTACTACAACTCACCTGGTCCTCCCTTTTTCCACAAAAACCCTGAGCCCTTCTCCTGTAATCGGAACGCAGTTTGGGTTTCTACCTGAATCTCTGCTCCCCAAATTGTCATTCTTCGATCCCAATAAATGCTTTGCCTCTTAAACTGGTTTCTGTTTTTGCCGGTTGATATATCCAAGAAAGAGATTTTGCCTTCATGACTGAATGTGCACTTCAGGGGCCCGGAGAGGGCCAGTTAAAACCAAAGATGCCTTGTTTCTTCAGTGACCCCAGTGCCACTGGAAGAAGGCCTGCCAGTGGTATCCCTGACAACAAACCTTTATGCTGCTCCGGTGTGTCTGGAGCTGAAATGCCCTTCCAGGGAGCCCCACCCACCAGTCTCTGATGTAATTCTGCTCCTGCATCCAGCTAGGCTGGTGCAAACCTCTGAGCTATTCAACCATAGTAACCGGAACATCCCTACCTGGGCAGGCTTCATCCTCCCCAGGTTCTCTCTTGCCTCGGACACCAGTCTTGCGTTCCTCTCCCCGCAGCCCCCTCTGCCACTTGCATTGTTTCCATCTCTTACTGGCGGCTCCTCCTCCCCTGTCCTTTCACCTGGCCCTGGGCTGGGTTTGGACCTTTCTGATCCTCCGCCCAATCTTGCAGTCTTTGCATCCTCTCTTCCACTTCCCCATTCCCGACCCACCAAACCTGCATCTGTGGCCGAACTCCATCCTCCACCCCCAACCAAACCTGCCAGGTACCCTTCCAGACCCTGGAAATCCCGCCCCTTCTCTGAAGCTCCTTCCTGACGTGCCCACCCTCAATACCCCTCCTTGCGTGTTTTGTCCTTTCCCTTTCCTTCCCTGGAGGATGAGCAGAGGAAAGGGCAGTGGTGCCCAACATGGCCTTTCTCCAAATCAGCTGGGCTCCCTGCTGTGCAGAAAAAACTGCAGGGAACAAAAGAAAGTCTAAGCTGTGTTTTTCACCTCCCATTAGTGGGTCCCAAACTCATTTTAGTGGATTGCAACCAACATTAAAAGGAGAAAAGGAACCAGCACAGAAAATATCGGAGTGCATCACCCTTAGTAAGTATCACTTTGTGACCCTTTAGTTTCACTGTGTTTGTTCCAAGTGTCAATGTGAAATATATTTCTTACTGTGGGTTGCAGCCCCCAAAAGTTTGAAAGTCCCTGGTCTAGCAAAGAACCAACCAAAACACTGAAGACACATTATTATTGAAAGTGAAGGTAGTGAGAGGTGGTTAAAGAAATTTGCATTATTTTGGAGGCTCAAAGAGCCCTGCAGTTCTCCTGTGAGGGCCACAGGTGGGGCGCCCATTCTCCTGACCGTCAGAGGACGGGGGCTTGGTTAGGGGGTCCCCCAGGGAAAGTCAGTAGAAAGTGTCAATGCTCGTACCCCCGCTCTGACTCTGATTTGTATGTAAATCAAAGGCTGAAATTTGATTAGTTATAATTAGGATCAAAAGAAAACTTAAAAGGACTATGTGTCCCCCAGAGAATTTTCCGTGTGACTCCATCTGCTACTTCTCCAGTCCATAAACACAAAGCCCAGAGGACAGGTCCGAGGGGGTGGGGGCCAGTTGTTCGGAGCCACCAGCTTCTTCAGTGGGATCATCCGATGCTACAGCTTAAAGTGCAATAGAACGTGAATCTCGTCCCCGAGGAGAGGTGGACATCCCGTGCGCCCTTGGCTTTGGGAGGGCACGGCAAGCGTGAAGTTACTGGCAGTAAAAGGTGAGCACATTTTCCTGGTTTCCTCGGATCAGGATGACAGGAGGTCTGAGGTCCTGGGACAGCGTCTCCAGCCAGGCCATGTACAGCGAGCTAGGGCACTTCCCCTTTCTCCCTATGGGCAAGGTGCTGCAAGGCAGGAAGGAACGGCAGATGAGAAATTACCAAGGGTCTTCCCCACACAGCCCGAGTTTGCTTTCTGAACAGCAGCTCTGTGAATTGACCCCTTTGGAGCTCCTCTTCCCAGCCACCCTAAGAATGACCGCCTGCTCTCCTAAAAGTAGGACTCAAAATGTACCTTCAGGCATGAAGCACTTCTAAACAAGGCCGTGGCGTGTAAGGCCCCCGTGATCTGATCCCCACCAGCCTCCACAGCCTCACCTCCTACCACCCTCAGCCTCCCTCATACAGCCTACAGCCACAGTGGCTTTCTTTCCATTCCTGAAAAAAATGACAAGCTTGCTCCTGCCCCAGGGCCTTTGCATGAGATGTTCTCTCCACTCAGAAGGCAGCACCCCCAGCTCTTTGAAGGTTGGCTCCTTGGAATCACTCAGGTCTTGGCTCAAGGGACCTCCTTCTCTGATCACCCCCTCCAGAGCTGACCTCCCATCTGTCTTTATCGTATCACCCTATGTCATTGTCTTCATAGCACTTCACACCCTCAAGATCTCCTTCATTTATTTGTTGGTTGTCTGTCTCCCTACTAGACTGCATGTTCAGGCCTGGTCTGTCTTGTTCACCACCCTTTCCCTGGGCCTAGAACACAGTCTGATACTGTTGAGCTGTTGTGGGTGATCCACCCCATCTGGCCACTCGAATCATGCCAGCCTTGCCTCTCTGGCCACACACCTGCCTGTGGCCACAAGAATGTGACATGTTCATGTGTTTCAGCTGCGTGTCCTAGCCCTGCCTCCTGCCACGTATGCAAGGCCCAGGGAGGAGGACTCTGCCATTGCCCTGGGAGGGCCCCTTGTCTGCTGCAATGCTGCGCAAATACCGCGATGCCCGGGAATGCTCTTCAGCCGTATTTCCATGGCTATTTCAGGAAGGGACTTTCCACCATCTCGAGATTCCAAAAATGCTTCAGGATGGCTGCAGCTGCCCTGCTCTTGGCTCCTGGAAAGCCGGCATCTCCAGACCCAGCTGGCGGGACATGAAGGAGGGGCCCCGGCACCTTAGGTGGGACTGCCCTTTGTTTTCCCAAAGTACGTCCACAGGTATTACTTCATCTGAACCTCTAAACAGCCCTGGGGGAAGGGCAGGGCCCGCAGCAACAGCCTCTCTCCCAGTTGAGGGGACCTGGGCAGACGGGGGGTGCTGTGTGAGGACGCTGGGCTCAGAGCACGGGCTCTGGTGTCAGAGAGGAGATAGGAGTCGTGGCTTTGTCACTTCCTCAGCCACGTGGTGCCTGAGCCTCAGTTTTCTCTTCCTCAAAGTGAGGACACAGAAACCTCCTCAGGGGATGTTCGTGAGCTCTAAAGAAGACGAAACACAGGAAGAATGTCGCACAACGCCCGGCACAGAGCAAGCCCTTCCTAACATCAGCAGCTCCTGTCAGCACTCGGGATTATTCACCAGCACGAGCTGACCAAGCCAGTGACCACACAAGCTGGGACTTGAACCAAGGTCCCCCAGCTGCCTCTGCTCACTGCAACGCCCACCTCTGCTGAGAAGGCAAATGGGGGTCCCTAAACAGAGCCCCTTATTTAAAATTCCATCCTCAATGCTTCGCTTGGGACAAGCACCACCCTCCTTTAAGAGGCAAGGTCCCCAGGATGGGGGAAGGCAGATGGGAACAAGGACATGTCAATAAGCTAGTGTCACCTTAGTTAGAACGTTTTTGTTTGTCTGGTGACTTGCCAGGGAAAAGGGAAGTGGGATATTGAAACCTAACTTTCCTGATTCAACATATATGCCAGAGGCTGAAAACGCCCGTTGGGATCATTTTCCAGGACTGAATTCAGAAACATCAGAGGCCCAAAGGCCCCCAGGAGACTGGGGGCTGCTTTAGCAGGGGCAGGGCCCTCCCACCCCCCCTGCTGTGGCCTTTCAAGCTTCAGCGTGCAGTTCCCTCCCCCAGCAAAGCCTGTCCACCTGTCCGAGGGACAGACTCCCTTACGGTCACCCCCAGCGAGAGTCAATGACGCTCTATTCCTGCTCACAGGATGCATGCACTTAAAGCTACTAATCTTTAGAAACAAAGCTGCTCCAGAACAAAGGAACTTTTTGTTCAGAATTGCAGCTCTTAGCCACAGAGAAAGGCAGCCTTGGATCTAACCTAGATGTGGAATGATAATCCCACGTCAGAACATGTCGCAGGCTTCGAAGCCGCTCCCCGCGTCGCAGCCAGGAGATCCTGCACAAGAGGATGAGCTCCTCGGAGACTCAGCTTCCTCCTCTCCAAAGCGTGTGTGGAGGCAGACAAAATAGAACCACTTCACAGAGTTCTGAAAATTAATTTGGCCCAGGGCCTTGAGTGTCGCAGAGACTCAATTCCATAAAATGCGATGTCGATTATCATTATTTCGATCATTGCTATTTGGCCTCAAGGAGGGAGTCTTTATGGAAGAAAGAGGTGTCTAGGCTGGAAAGTTAGGCCAGAAGTAGGTGGTTAGTCTCGTCAAAGGCCGTCGGAGTGGTTACGAGGCTGGTTTATCAGCTCTGCGGGTTAAGCTGAACTCAAACATGGCCATTAATCAGATAAACCACTGATCGATTAGTAGACAATAAACAGCCAAGATCTGCCTCAAACCCGCTCTAGAAAATGCTCCACGCAGGCTCCCTGAAGTGCTGGACAACGTGATGTTGTCGTTTCGCCGCGGCTGGGGAGGATGATTTCTTCCTCATAATTCCTGGGGAAGGCAGCTTCCTGGGCTCCGCTCCAGACCCTTGTCTGGAGGGAACTGAGGAATTTGCCATTTTCCACAAGCTCGTGGTGGCCCTGGTGAAGGTGACGCTCAGACTGAACTTTTTGAAACCAGGGCGCGTCTCCAGGCTGGAGGTCAGCACCACAAATCGGCAGCTGCTCTGTCCTCCCACTGAGTTGGCCCGACAGCCGGGCCCTCTGGGCAACAGCTGCGGCTGCCGCCATGGGGGGGATGCTGTGTGCCCGCGTCTTCTCAGGATGGCTGGCCTCACGGTTATTTGTCTCAGCTAATTCCACAAAGGCTGGCAGGCAGGGACTGGCTTCCCCACGAAGTCTGGGGCTGAGGGAGTGGGAGAGCCGAGGTGCCAGCAGATGGACACGTCCAGGGATGAAATTCCTCATCTGATAGCCTGGGAGACTGACTCATTTTAGGGCAAATACACTTAGAACCATAGCATGTTAGACTGAAAGAAAATCTTGGAGAAATAATCTAGTTTAACTCTTCTCTGTAATCAGGGAAACTAAGGCTCAGAGAAGTTGGGTCACTTGCCCAAGACCACACTGTGGGCTAACAGCAGAGACAGAATGCAAACTTGCTTCTCTGAACAGAGGTGGCATCCACGAAGACGCGGTTGGCACACCCAGGTATCACACCCACAAAAGGTGCAGGGAGCCATCTCAGGACGAAGCCCTTCTCACTGTCTTGCACTGTGACTCAGTCTGCACCCAGGCCAACCTCGCCCCAGGAACATTCTCTGCAAAGTGTTGGCCAGAGGCTTGGAGATAAGCCCGGCCCTTCTCCTTGTCACAGTTCCCACGTCAAAGCAAATGTGGAGCACTTTCTTTGCACAAAAAATCATCTCCCTAAAAGCCCCAGGAAGCACCGTTTCAGGCAGGGCCAGCTTCATGGGTGTGCAATCTGTGTTCACACGGCCCTGCACAGAGGAGGGCTCCTTGCTGGGTCTCATGCTCTGCTGTTACCCTCTTGACATTCTTAACAGTTTCTGAATAAGGGCCCCACATGTTCATTTTGCACTGGGCCCTGCAAATTGAGTGCTTCATCCTGGTTTCAGGGGATGGAAAAACAGGCTCAGCAGGATTCTCGGCTGTCTGTCCCACGGAATTCCCAGGTGGCTAGCCCCCAGGAAATGTAGGACAGGCCAGGTTCACGCCTTGGCAAGTACCCTCATTCCCTCTGAGCTTTGAGGGGACTCAGGTGGCGTGGTTGACCATGTTCTTCCTCGTGGGCTCCCAGAGAGCAGAGCCACCCCGAGACTCTCTCTGCCTCACTGTCACCTTCCACAGACTTGGCCTTGGCCAATACCCACCAGAAGCAGCTCCTCCCTGGACACAGGCAGCAGCAGCGGCAGCCCAAGGGTCTGACCAGCACGGAGCTGGAACCGCTGGGGCCGGGAAGGCCTCTGCTTCTGCCGCCCTGCTCTGCAGGCTGGGCACCAACGTCAGTTGGAGGTGGGCAATGGAAAAGAGGGCTAGATGATTCTCAACCAACTAGGAATCGATTTTCTTCTGGAATGAGCTGGGTCCACTTTGCCAAGACGAGTTTGGCAGGAAAAGGCAACACACCAGGGAAAAGCCCAGGTGAGGGGAGTCAGTGAGGCCTGGGGTGTGCGAGGCCTGGAACTCTGCCAGGGGCACGGGGTGGACACAGGCCCGGCACCGGCTGAGAGGCTACTAGGGCTGTGTTTACAGGACCTGTGGGCACTTCCACCTCACAAGGGAAGGCTTGGGGCCTCGGCCGGTGTCCACCCTTCCCAGAGCTGACACCTCTGGCCTCTGAGACTGGCTTCCCCTCCCGCCGGGCGCTACTCACATGACAACAAGAGCGGCATCTCGGGAGTAATCCAGCAGAATCTCATTCAGCCTCACCTGCCGAAGGGACTGGGGCGAGGAAAGCCACATGGTCACTCCCCACATCCCCGGGAGCAGTTCCCACCAAGCCCAGGGGCCTCTTTTAACCTTTCAGAGTGGGTGCCTGAATGATTCCTCCTACAGCATTATAGATGCTCCTGCCTCCAGGAAGGAAGGGGCTCCTCACAGTAACTGAGTGCCTAGCTCACTTCCTTGAGAAATCCTCCTTGGTTTCTCCTTGCCTGACCTTGTTACCATGACCAGCAAGAGAGCGGGGAGAGAGCACTTTACGTTGTGTCGGAGAGCTGGGTTCAAACCCCAGCCCCGATGGTCCTCAGCAGAGAGAACCTGAGCAGGGCACGTTGCCTCCCTGAACTTCACGGTCTTTATCTGTAAAATGGGCATGGTAATACCCTCCCCAGGGAATGTGGGAGGATAGGGGGAGAGAACCTGTGCAAAAGCACCAAGCAGAGGGCCTCGTCCTGGAAGGCACTTGATAAGGTGGACTCGGAGCAGGGGTGGAGTGCTCCGGCGCCTCTGGAACGGAGAAGGCATCAGCCTTCACAGACGCCAGCTTTACTCAGCACGCCCCCAGGAGCCGGGCAGCTGTGGGCCCTTGGGGGCAGGGCCTCCGGGCTGACGGATCAGGGAATTCCTCAAAGCTCGTGTGGGCTGGTTGTGGGGGAGACTCCCTCCCACCCCAAGACCTGTCTCCAAACTGTTCAGAAATGACTGACACTCAGAGTCTGATAGTGGATGGACACCCCATTTGCGAGAATGAAAAAGTGAGTTAACCTAGACCAGGGACTGGATCTCGTACCACTGACGTCTGGGTGGAACAATTCTTCATTGTGGGAACTGTCCTGTGGGTCGTAGGATGTCTAGCAGCATCCTAGGTGATGCTGTCACGTACTCACTAAGCGACAGCAGCAATCCCACCCCCCAGTGGGGATAATGGAAAATGTCTCCAGAGCTTGCACACGTCCTCTGAGGGGCAAAATCACCCCAGGGAGGAGCATGGACCCGCAGCACCCAGGGAGCAGAGCTGCGACCCCTGGTCCCACCTTGCAATGGCCGCCGCAGCCCCGCTCTCCTTTAGCCCTCATTAGAGGCCTGGAGATGCTGACTGGGCAGAGGGCCGCCTGCCTTGTTGGGCCACAGGACAAATCTGCCTTGACCTTCACCACTTGTCTCACAAGTCCCTTCCAGCAGGCAGGGAGGAATGGGGAGTAGAGGGAGAGGGGCTCTGGGCAGCCCGTCGCCAAGGTGGGGGCTGGCTCAACATGGGCAGGAGGACCAGGCTCCCACACCAAGGCTGGCTCTGAGTTCCACATCTGGGTTACCGGGCAGCCCGAGCATTTATGGCTTCAGGATATCTAGGGGCGGGGCGCACGCGGGAGCAGGGTGGAGGGTCAAGGGGCAGGAGTTGAAGAAGCTCAGGTGAGATGGGGCACAGGGCCCTGACCCCGGTGGGAACTTGACCCCACCCCAGCCCAGCAAGGCCTCCTCTCTCCGGCACCTTGACTCTATTCTTGTTAATCTCCTCATCCGAGATCTTCCAGGGGCAGTCCCGCCTCATCTCAGTGACCGTGGCCTCGTCCTTGAAGCCATCGTTCAGGCGGAAGGGTGCGATCATGTCCTCAAACCGCTTGGTGCTGGGGAGAGAGAGCAGGTGAGATGGGGCACGAAGGCGCGGTCTCCAGGGAAAGCAGGCCCTGGAGGGAGATGGAGGCAGATGCCACAGGGACATATGTGTCAGGCTGAACCCCATTCTGACGCTGCCTTTCACATCGAGGCAGCTCCCTTGCTGAATTCAGCACTGATGGGTGGGTCCGGCTTTCAACAGAACCTCCACGCGTTGTCCCTGACAGCTGACCTGGGACCCACCTCCACCCACAGACTGTGCCACAGGTGGTGACTGAGCACTGTTCTGAGCCAGGCTCTGCGCTACACAACGGTGAACAAACCAGACAAGCTCCCCCATCCTCACAGAGCTCAAGGTCTGCTGGGTGACAAACAGGCAAATAAACATAGATTGGAGGTTTTGTGCAGGCACAAACTGAATGCTGGGATGGGGGACAACGGGGGTGGGGAAGGCTTCTCTGGACCCAAAGGACGCCTGTCCTTCTGAAGCCAGCTATGCACAGGGCAGGGAGTGCTGGAGCAAACAGAACTGAAGGAGCAAAGGCCCTGAGGCCGAAGCATGCTTGGTCTGTCTGGGGAGCAGTGAAGGAACCCAGGCGTCTGGAACGAGGTGCATGCAGGGAGAGCGGGAGGAGGCAAGGACAGACAGGTCGTGAGGGGCCAGATCAGGCAGGCCTTTGTTATTTGCCCCGAGCGAGACAGGAAGCTGTTGGAGGGTTTCTATGCGATCTGACTTACATTATTAAAGATAGAAATTTGGACTGGTCGGCATTCAGATGAGGCCATCTGAAGCAATGAAGATGGATGAGCTCACCTGGGGACAGAGTAAAGAGACAAGGGTCCAGGGCCGAACCCCAAGGATGCCAACAAGTGTAAGTCAGGCAAAGGAGGACGAGTCAGCAAAGGAAACTGAAAGAAGGACCCCTGAGGTAGGAGGAAACCAGTAGAGGTGGCGTCTCAGAACCCAAAGAACTGTTTCCAGAAGGATCACTGTGTCAAAGGCAACTGACAGGCGGAGGAAGTTGAGGACAGGTGTGGGCTCTGTGGATCTGTCGGTGCAGAGGTCACCGATGACGCCGGCCGGGGTGATTTCAGTGGAGCAGTGGTGGAAGGCAGTCCTGAGCGAGCGGGAGGAGGAGGGCTGGGGAGGAAGTGACGACAGTAGAACTTCACTTCGGAGAAGTTTGACTGTGCAAGGGTGGGGAGAAATGGTCCAGGAGGTGGAGGCAGATGGGGGCAAAGGAGGGGATTAAAGATCGGAGATGCTGCACGGGGTCTGCACGCTGGCTGTCGCAGCACTCCCCGCCTGGAAGGTGTTCCCTGTCTCTCTCTGTTCAAGGCCTTTCTCAAGGCTTTGGGCCTCCACCAACAGAGACGATCCATCCTCTCTGGCATCCTGGTCCGTCTCTGCAGCATTGAGATGGCTCCTGACGTCCTCCAGCCTGCACTTCAGCCAGGGTAAACCCTGCAGGGCAGGGCTGCAGTGTGCGCATTTGCCCTGCGGCTCCAAGCACAGCCCTGAGCAAACGGCAGGATGACTCTGTCCATCACTGCTAAGTCCTGTCTTGACCTCTTTCCCTTTCCAGGTCATGGGAGTTCCAAGGGAGAAGTAAGGGCCAGGAGGGCAGGACCGACCTTACTTGACTGCAGAGACAGAGTCCTGGAGAACCTCATGGAGATTGATTTACAGAAAGCAAATTCTGTTGTAAACGTCTTATTCTAAGAATATGAAATTGAATCATTAGGAAAGGAAATAGTTTCTTCTGATCCCACAATTGAGCCCTGCTGCAAACTCACACAGGGGTTTGCTTAAAGTCTGCGTGCTCACAGGTGCATGGCGGCAGGAGGGGAGCTGTTGCCCAGACCATTCAACATGTTCCCCACTCCAAGCACTGTGTTACTGTAACATCAGGGACTGCAGCTGCCATGCTTCTGCCTCAGGGCCTTTGCACCTTCCGTTCTGTTTGCTCCAGCACCCCTCAGCCCCCATGAAGAGGATGTGCCTCTGCCGTGGCTCCTGCAGAAAGAGCTGCCCTCCAGCCATGGGTCTTGGGACATGTGACTATGCCACCCCTGGCCACAGCCAAGTGCACCAAAGGTAGCCAAGAAACAGCCTTTCCAGTAACTTAGCCCAGCAGGAAGGGATGAGCTGGTCTAGACACAGTCCCTTTTTCAGGAATTTAAACGAGGCAATGCCTGGAGAAGGAGGCAGTTTGCAGTGGAGCTGGGACTGCAGAGAAGGTCAAGATGCAGACAGAGCTCAGAAGCGACAAGTAGGCAGAAGCCACAAACCCAGCATCTATGGAACACTGATTCTGGGCTGGGTGCTACCTTTTAAGCCCTTTCCGTGGATTGTCGCTAACACAGTGGTTCTCAAAGTGGGGTGCCTGCACCAGCCCCTGAGAGCTTGTTAGACGTGCAGGTTCTCGGGTCCCACCTCAGACCCACTAACTCAGAATCGTGGGGGCGAGAGCCAGCAGGTGGTGATTCCGATACATGCCAAGGTTTGAGAACCGCTGTCTGATGAAAACACTCAGGGTCGTGGGGAAAACTGAGAAAACTAGGCAGTTTCCCAGGTAAAATCAGCCTTTTATGAGTAGCCAGCAGCCTGGGCTGGTGATGTGTGAAGCCAGAGTCTCCCTCGGCCTGTGGGGTGGGCGTGGGGGGTCCCTGTGGATGAGACACAAGCCTCTGCTCAAGCGGCACAACAGCCACGACCCGCACCAGTAACAGTGTAAAAACCACTTGCTCTAAGAAAAGCACGAATGTGAAAATCCACCCGCCTCCAGCCCAGGTGTGCTTCTGCCAAAGCCCAGAGCTCCCGGATGCAAAGAGAGGACCACAAGCATGAAAATAAACGGCTGCAAAGCCTGACCCTTCCTCTTTCTCTCCTGGAGCCTGTCTCGGTGGCGGTGGGGCGGGCAGCCCTCCGCCCTCTGCTCACAGGGAGAAAGGGACAATGGGCAGAGGGGCTGCAGCGTACCCGGCTCGCCCTTCTGCCTGGAACCCCTAGTACGGAGAACTCACTGCTCAGCCCGCGGCTTCTGGTTGATGTCGGGAAGGACGTGAACTTCATGGAAGCCCAGTCGGAACTTGCTCAGCAGAGAAATGATCCTGGAAGACGGAGATGTTTAAAATCGTACTTACTCATTCATTCAATGAATTTTTATGGCGCGCCTGCTGAGGAGAGAGCAGTGAGCAGAACAAGTCCAATCTGCTCACCGCCCTCACAGAGTTTACATTCTAACCCGGGAGGGACGGACAATAAACGAGTACTGATAACATAGGTCAAATGACAAGTGATTGATTTGTCGACCAGTATTTCCCAAGCATCTGGGGGCCACCCCTGTCCTAGCACACCCGCGCATCAGCCGGGGACCTCGCTGCAGTGCACATTCTGATTCAGCTGATCTGGGTCAGGGCCTGGGATTCTGCATTTCTGAGAAGATCCCGGGAGATGGGAAGCTGCTGATCCATAGACCACACCTTGAGAAGAAGAAGTCTATGGGACGGGAAGGTAAATACAGGACATTACAGGGCGGCTGGGCAAAGGTAACACACACGAACAAGGTACGGAACCAGGGGTAGTGAGCCAGATGGTGGCAACTTTGCCTCCAACAGGGGAGGAGACGCCAGCTGTGGTTTGCAGCAATCAGGGAAGGCTTCACAGAGGAGGTGGCGATCTGGCTGAATGGTGCATGGTGGGTAAACTTATTATAGGCCAAAGCAGGTGGGGTGGGGTGTGTCCACACTGGAATAACCCAAGGAGCCTTGTAAACAACAGGCCTGCCTCTGCCCTAGCCCCTCACTGCATCAGAATCCCTGGGTGGGACATGGCTTTGGTGATATCCCAGGACTAGTTGGCAGGATGCGAGCGCCCCAGCAGGGGAGTCCAAATGAGTGACGGTATGGGGGTGCAGGGGGTGGAGTGGGAGCAGTGGGGGGTCAGGGAAGAGAAAGGTGAGGGAGACAAGCCAGAAGGACCAGGCTGGGGCCCAGCTGTCAAGCCACTGCAGGCCCCTGACCTTGGGAGTGAAATTAGGGAAGCAGAGCTGGGGGCCGCTGACATCTCGACATCTCGGTGTATGGGGTTGCGGGGGAGAGGCGGGCAGGAGGCAGCTCAGGCCTGGCCAGGGTTCACGAGGAGGGCAGAGGGCGTGGCCCAGTAGAGCAGTAGAGAGACGGTTGGGGAGCCAAGGAGATATCACAAGCTCTGCTTGAAAGCACCCCGTGACCCTGCGGGTCTGCGGGCTCGAGCTGAGTGAGGCCAGCTGAGCCCAGCTTCCCCTGGGGGCTGGGTCAGGAGGCTGGGCTGCTTCTGCACCCTTGGGAGGCCAGAGAAGCTGTTTGCCCCGAGCATTGCTGAGTAGGGCCTGCCAGTGGAGAAGTTCTCAACAAGAGTGAGGACAACGAGCTGCGATGGCTGGGTTGCCCTTAACTCGCAGGAGGTGACTGAGAAGGGGTCCTGCGGATGTAGTCCTGGTGTAGGACCAGGGTGGCACGGCCTGAGGTCCCAACCCAGGGGTGTCACAGCTGGGATGGCTGCCGAGGGCACTAGAGGCAGAGCAGGGTTTCTTCTCTTGGGCTAGTTACTGCACGACTTTGGGCAAGCCCCCCATCCTTCCCTGCCCATGTGCCCCCTCCAGTGGTCCTCTACCCTACGACCTCCGACCTCATTTGACCTTGCTGTAAGCAGCAGTCGCCCAACTCTAAGCACACATGTGCCACCTGCCCGACTCCTGCCACCCCCCCGACCTGTGTATCTGCCTTACTATTTACTTCCTTTTCAGCTTAAATCAACTCACATTCTTACTTAGCCACATGTTGAAAGGAAATTTCATATCACCATTCCAAACAGAGAACCAGCATCTCATGCCAGAAAGAGGCGATTAATAAAACTCGAGTAAATAAAAGAACGTCACTAAATTCCGGCCAGCCGCACAGCCTGCCGAGCCCAGGCAGGCCTGCCCTCTGGTGCTTGGACAGGAGATTCGCATGGATTCCTGAGCACAGAATCAACCACAGATTGGGAAAATTAAAGGTCACCTCTCACCAAGAGATTCTGTGGGATTCGCTGCCCCTTCTCTGGGCCACTACAGTCACCTCTGGTCTCACCAGGGACAGCATGCCAAGCTTGGGGGACATTGCACTGAAGGACTCGAAGCTGCACCCCATTTCTCAGGAGGAGGGGCCTTCTCTAGCCTTCATTTCACACAGGTTTCTCCTTGAGGAGATGGTGATTTTCAAATTGAACACCCTCCCTGTCACGGCTGGGACGGGGCCGTCTGCATCTTCTTAAAGGACACCAAAATGACTTCTGGAATGGAGAGAAACCTGCTCCTGCCCGGAGCTCCCTCACCATCGCTGTGACCTGGAGAGAGCGGAGCCCACCTGGGGACGGCGCCTGAGGGTGGGGGGAGCGGGCGGGGGACGCTGGGATAGAGCCGGGATGTGCTGGTCCTGCGTGGCACCCCCACCCCTGCCCGCGCTCCCCGCTTACGCCTTCCGCTCCTGGTCCATCCTGTTGATCTGGCCGCCCACAAACACACGGATCGCGCACTTGCTCCACCTTTTCTTGCGGCCCAGGAGGTAGGGGATGAGGAGGGTGAGGCCTGGCAAGGAGGGTTCCAGGGGTCAAGAGGAAAACGCTCTCAGGGTAAAGCCCTCTCTGGGTTTCCGCTCCGCCACTAGCAAACCCATCCCCTCTCTGGACCTCAGTTTACCCACCTGTATAAAGAGCTCGCGGGACTAAACCAGAGCGGCACACAGAGGATCTGTGGGCGGAGCTTATGTGGCCCGCATAATGTTTGGAATAAGTGAGCTGGCTTTTAATAATTGGGGGATTTCATGTGAAAATCAAGATTGCTGTCACTTCTCACTGCATAAGCCACAGATTACGTAGTCACTCTGTGCCTCAGTTTCCCTATTTGTAAAGGGGGTTAAAAACAGTTCCTGCCTGTGGCTTGCCTTAGGTCAATCCGTGTAAAGCACTTGGTGTCAAGCATACGGTAAGTACTCCGTCTATATCAGCCATCACTCATAGGAGGCAGCCTCTTGGAGCAGAAACATTTTCTCTCTATCTAGGACTCTATCCAAGGTGGGAACATAAAGCTGAGAGCCATATGTTTTAAGAAAAATGGGAGAGAGCGTATTTCTTTTGGAAATAAAGAATATCCCTATAGCTTTCCTGTGCAGCAGCCCAAATCTCCCGTTTATGTCACGTGCTGTGACCCCTAAGGCCGGCCCATCTGAACCTTCCACCTCACGTTGACCTCAGCTCCTCCTGTAAAGTCCTCATTTTACAGCTGAAACACTGATCCAAGAGAAGGGCCCAGCCAGCCTCCCCCGAGCCCAATGGGAGGCCCTGGGGCCCTGAGTCCCCTCTGCTGGGCTCTGAGGTCCCACCGGAGGCCTTGTTGAGAGCTGCCAAGAAGCACAGGCCAAGAGAACAGAATCATGGAGGGAAGCGGCCCCAGCAGAGCCGGTGTCCAAGGGGGCGCTGACCTCCATCGTCGAATAGCCAGTAGATGTCGATGGTCTTCTTGCCCTGCTCCGACTGGAAGATGGTGCTGGCCTGCTCCTCCCGCACCAGGGCCTCGGGGTCCACTGCAGGAGCAGAGGCGCACGTCACATGGGAGCAGAGCACATTCACATGCCTGAGTCTGTCTGAAAACAGAGCCAGCTGCCCTGTGAGGTGGGCTTGCCATCACCGGGGCTGTGCACGCAGTGCTGGAGCGCCCTGCTGAGGTCATGCATGGGGGCCTGGCCCGGAGCACCAATGGCTCTTCAACACTGAGTCTCTGATGCTCTGGCAGGTTGACCAGGAGTGGGGGTCTATGATGCACCCCTCCCTTGCTCCTAGCTTCTGTCTCCCAGGATTCTGGTGGGCACTGGGGATGGGGGCCATTCTCTTAAAGACTCCTCTGTGCCCCTCAAAGATGCCCACAGGATGCCCCCAGCTCCTGCACTGTGGCTCCCCTGCCTCCCAGAGCATCAGTGGGAAAGGACTGAAGGAGAACCCTACCCCTCCCCTCCCTACCTGTCACACTTGAGCATGACTGGTGGGACCTTGAAGGGGGCGGAACACGGGCCCAGAGCCTGCTGGGTGGGTTTCCACGATGCCCGGACACTGAAGTCCTCAGCACGGCTGGCAGTCTTTAACACTGCCCAAGCCGTCGCCTTCAGTCACCCGACCCCAGGTCTCCGGAGCCTCCTGCCCTTGACCAAGGTCCCGTGTGGCCCACCACTAGCTGCCCCACAGGGCAAGGGCCCTGAGCACTCTGTGGGTCTGCATGGGGTGGAGACTGACGTGTGCCGGAGACAGAAGGCCTGGCCCCGCGGGCGATGGCTTCCTTGCGGTCCTCCGCTGGGTCAAACACGGGGTTAACTGCAAGAGAGAGGGCAGCTTTGTCCCTAGGCTCCCCTGCCTGGGGCAAGTCCTGGTTCCTCCTCTTCACACCAGGAAGAGTCCTGGCTCCTTCCTGCCACTGATTGGGCCCCGCCCTCTGGACCCGGCCCTTTATGCTCCAGCTCCACTGGCTTCTTTCTGCTCCTCAGACCTCGCTCGCTCATGCCCCCGCGCAGGCCTCAGTGGTGGGTGCTCCCTGAGCCAGGAGCACGCCTTCCCCAGCCCCACTTCTAGCAAAAGGCCCCCTCCTCAGGGAGGCCTTCCTGACCGCGTGCGCGGTGTCGGAGTCACTGTCTGAAATGACTTATGAGGCCACTGCTTTTCCCGCTGGATCATCAGCTCCCCAAGGGCAGACCCAGTTTAGTTTCCTGCGCGCCCCCAGCGCCTAGCACAGCGTCATCAGGAGCGAGGCTGCTGCTCTGCACAGACTGGCTGATAAATAGTCACGGAACAACTGCTCTGGGCTGGGTGTGCGCTCGGCACTGGGTGACGTGGACGGACGACACCAGGCCCTGCCTGCAGGAAACCCAGGTCCACTCCTTCCAGCTCCCCCGCACCCCTGCCCCTGTTTGTTTTCATATATGCGATTTCTTTCACACCTCCAAATATCACTGATTCAGAGTCTGCGTATTCATATGTGACTTTGCATGTAAAACACCTCCTCACTGGGGGCCCCAACGATGGTCTCAGAGACCAAAACGTCCAGTTGTCATGGCCTACGTGCGCATGCTCGTATTCCGGTGTCTTCACAAGGGCATTCTCCTCTCTCTTCCTTTTCTCTCTCCTCGAACCTCTTTATCCCATCTGGTTACAAAAGCATTCATCGAGCCTGGGCGAGCTCTGGGTTCCAGTCTCGGTTCTGCCCTAAGCTGGAAGCATGACCTTGAACTGGTCACTTCCCCTGTCTGGGCCTCAGTTTCTCCATTTGGGAACCCAATGAGCTCTAAGGGAGCATCAAAAGCTGACTTTCTAGGAGTCTGTGACCTTTTATTCCTTACTAATTTTCCACTTTCTTCCCTCCACCACTTAAAAAAAAATTGGGTTCTAGAACTTTCTGGAATCCTGTTCCAGTTTTTGACAGGGGTGCCAAGCAGGTGGGGTGTGCACTCACTGTGTGCCTGCATCATCTCCGAGATGTTGAGCCCCTCACGCATCCTCATGACACACACACCGTAGTTGAAATCAAAAGCATCGCTGGAGAGAGAGGAGGTGGGTCAGGCTCCTCCTGGTCCCAGCCCCCAGGCCGCAGGAGGCCACCTGTTGAGAGCTGGCTCTGCCGCCCGCCACACCCTTTCTGCTCTCTGAGCCTCAGTCTCCCCATCCCCGGGAATTGGAGAGTCCCAGGACCTCTTCAGTTCTATAGTCTGTGGCCCCGGAGATCCTGTGGACCCTGTACTTGGGGGGAAACCAAGTCAGGCCAGTCTTGGAGCCAGGCGCTGTCCTCCTGATACGTTTGGAAAATCCTCAGAGCTCTGCCAACAGAGGTGGGGATGGGCATTATTATCCCCACTTTACAGATGCGAAAACTGAGTTTGGGGGAGTCACTTGCAGACAATGGAGGAAGCGGCCAGCTGGGATTAGAGTTAAAGAGCTGAGCCTGTAATCCCCGAGGGCACACATCCGCACAGGGAGGGCCTCGCTCGGGAAGGCAGCAATAGATTGTCTGTTGACCACCAGATCTGGAAGCCTCCTGCCCCAGAAGAACATTCACTGCCTGGTTGACACAGTGCCCGAGAGCCCCGCATTAGGGTTTGACGGAACAGGCCAAGCCCCGCCCTGGGTGACCTCTGCAGCATTACACGTCTCCGGGACGGGCACCTTCTCCAGCATGCGGAGTCTTGGAATGTTGGAGCTGGGGAGGGGGCCTGAGAGCAGGCAGTCCAACACCGCGTGCTGGGATTTCGATGGGGGCCACGGCTCAGAGTCACACGGCTGGCTCACAGCAGACCCGGAGGCAGGCCCAGCCCCCCACACTCAGCCTTGTGTGCTTTAAATGCTATTGCACACTGCCTCTCTGTACCACCTCAATGCAGAAAAGCGACTCAGGCAGGCGTTTTCTGGACCTTGCAGAGCAAGAGCTGAAGGAGAAAGGGTTTGGAGTGAACCCTGAAATCCCCAGCGAGTTCTTCCCCTGGTCCCACTCCCCACACTTGTCTTGTCGCCTCCTCGGAGGTCTGCTTTCACGTCTTGATTAGTGGTACCACCCTACAGCTCGAGAGCTGTCCATCTGTAGGTCTTGTGCAGCCCACAGGAGGGCACAAGGTTTTCACCTAAAAACATACCTTTTCAACTGCTCTGTAAAACTAGGTCTGGCAACCCTGGGCCCACATTTCTGTCTGGGCACAACTGGCTGGCGCCAAGTAACAGCTGCTGTCTCTAGTTCACCACAGTCCCCACCGCTCCCTGTTGTCCCACACCTGGCTCTCTTCACTGTGTTACCTGCCTGTTCCCTGCCCAGCTTGGTGTCCAGATCAGAGTGGGGAACCCCCAGTCTGTCTGTTTCCTCCTCGGCTTTGAACCAGCAGACTCAGCTTCTTTTCTTTTTTTTTTTTTTTTTGCTTTTTCTCCCCACAAATCCCCCCAGTACATAGTTGTATATTTTAGTTGTGGGTCCTTCTAGTTGTGGCATGTGGGACACCGCCTCAGCGTGGCCTGATGAGTGATACCATGTCCGCACCCAGGATCCGAACCTGCGAAACCCCGGGGCGCCGAAGTGGAACGCGCGAACTTAACCCACTCGGCCTCCGGACTCAGCTTCTTGATAGCACCCACTGCTTCCCCTTTGCGTCCTAAGACCCAGGAAACTCCAAAGGCCCCACTTGACAGACCCGAGGCCCTGCGTCCCTGCCGCCCTCACTCACTGCAGGATGCCGATGTAGTCCTCTACCGTGGCCGGGTGAGCCGACTGCCAGTTCTTCTTGAACCCGACCACCAGAATGTTGGGCTTCATTCTCCCGAGACCGGCGGCCTGGCGGGGCAGGGCAGTGGGGTGGGGGTGCGGTGAGGGATCAGGCCTCACGCCCCGCAGGGGCTCTGTCCTGTGACCAGGGTGGGGCTCTCTTGCAGCCCAGCTGCCCTCTCCACCATGTAGCGAGGGCTCAGGAAATACATCCCCCAGTTCAGGGTCCTGTCTGCCTGGACATGCCACGAGAAAGGTGAAGCTACAGCCAAAGCTGTCCCCTGTGGCCTCTCCAAACCTGGGCCAACGACAGGGCTGTCCCATTAGTCCTGGGTTAGCCCAGATCCTGCCTCTCTAGCGAATTATTTTGCATAACACGGGACTTGAATTTGGATGTTTTGGAAGCTTGGAGTATTCCTGGGTCATCTAATCCATACGTCTTTTATATTTCTCTCTCTCTCTCTCTTTTCTTTTTGGTGAGGAAGATTGGCCCTGAGCTAACATCCATGCCAATCTTCCTCTATTTTTTTGTATGTGGGATGCTGCCACAGCACGGCCTGAGCAGTGTGTGGGTCCGTGCCCAGGATCCAAACCCAGGAACCCCAGGCTGCCAAAGAGGAGCATGCAAGCTTAACCACTATGCCACCGCTTTTTCTCTCCTTTGTTAATGTTCAAAAATTTTTTTGAGGTGAAATTCACATAACATAAAACTACCCATTTTAAAGGGTATAACTCAGTGGCATTTAGTATACTCAATGTTGTGCAACCATCACCTCTATCTACCCCCAAAATGTTTTCATAACCCCAGAAGGAGACCCTGTCTGCTCTTTTGTCCTTTAACTTTGAGAAAAATTTAAAACTATTGAAAAGGATTCCCATATGTTGACTCAGAATTAACAACTGCTCCCATTTTACAGACAAGAAAACTGAGCAGTAAAACAAACTGCCCGGTAGAATGTTCTAGATCTCGATCTGAGTGACGGTATGTGTATGTAAACATTTATCAAAGTATACACTTAATGTTTTCTCACTTTACTGTCTGCAACTTATATCTTTAAAAAACCAAAAACCAAGATCTGTCCATGGTCTCACAGCCCCACAGGCTTCCAAGTCAGTGTCCCCAGGCCCTGGGCGCCCCTAGAAAGTGCCCTGAATCAGCATAGCTGGAGACGCAAGAGAGGCGGGACTCTTGTTGCAGAAAAAGGGCTTCCACTAGCCCCTCAGGATGTCCCGCCTTCCAGGCTGTCACACCAGTTAGCACATCCCAAGGGGGAGCCCCGAACCCCGGCACCTGCATGAGAATCTGGACGCCACTGCGGAGGTCCTCGGCGATGACGTCCGAGTAGAAGGCCTTGATCTTCCTTTTGTTCAGCCACTTGGTGTGCCCGTTGGCGATGAGCCGGAGCTCAGGCATCCTCTGTTTGCGGGGTCCCTGTGGGTGGTGGGGGCAGGTGACATCAGGGGCTGCCTTTGCCCTCTGACCTGAGACTTCTTCCCTCCTCTACCCTGGAGGCTGCCCCATGGGCTCAGCAGCATCCAGAGGGTCCGTTTCCCTTTACAGAGTTTGGGGCAGGAAAGAAGAGGGGGGAGGCGGGGAGGAAGATGGAAGGAGCAGAGGAGAGGCAGAGCAGCGGGGAGCAGCCAGTGGGAGGGACAGGGAAGCAAGGAGAACCACGCTGGCACGGGGCCCCGCCCGGCTCTGCTATTCTGCAGCCCCTGCGCCCCCATTCCCACCCGCACCCACCCATCCCCGCCCCCACACCCCCCCGCCCCACCCCACCTGCAGGGGGCACTCACCACAAGCACGTGGCCACAGATCATCAGGCTGAGGTTCCGGGTGAAGGTGCCCACAAAGTCCACCAGGGCCGGACGGAAGTTGGGGGGCCCCGTGAGCACCAGGCACTGGGGGCTGAGGAGAGGAAGGGAAAAGGTCATGAGCCATCAGGACAGGGCCCACCAGGATCTGGATGCCAAATGCAGGTGCCGGGGATTTCTGCCGCCTCTCCTCCCACAGAGGTGGACCACCCCGTGGCCTCGTCTTCCCGTCTGTGACTCAGGGCTACTCTGGGGCCCTTCCAGCTCTCTTGGTGGCCACCACGCTGGTTCTCCCCTTGTCCTTCCTGCTCAGGATCCACTCGGGCAAACCCCTCTTCTCCCTGCTCCACCTGGCGCTCCTGCCCTGCCCAGGCCAGCATGGTGGTGGGAAGAATAAAGACTAGGAGTGGGGAGGCCCATCCCTTAGGAGCTCACTGTGTCACCTGGGTGGGTGACTCAGTCTCTGTGTTGAGAGGCAGCTGAGGGTCATGGTCAAGGGCCACTACCAGACTCAGTCGGAGCCAGAAGAAATTGGCCACTCACCAGCTGTGTGACCTGGGGCCAGTTATTTAACCTCTCTGTGCCTCGGTGTCCTTATCTGTGAATGGGGTTAGTAATTTCATATACCTCACAGGGTTGTCTCGAGGCTGCGTAAGGACTTTGTGCAGTGCCTGGCTCATAGTAAGTGCAACGTAAATAGGTACAGACAATCGTTAGCATTGCCATCTGGTGGAAAGTGGGTCCTGGGCACACGATTCTCCTTGCCAAGGAGGGGAATAGCTTTGACGAGCGCCCAGGAAAGGCTCATCCCATCGGCCTTGTGAATGATTGCCCTGGGATTTCCAACACCGGATCACCCTTTGCAGTTGGAAGAGCATGTTCCACTATGGAAACTGAGGCACAGAGAGGTGACTCGACTTGCTTGGTCCCCATCAGGCAATGTGGACCCCGGCCTCCTGACTGCTGGGTGGTGCTCCTCTGCCTCTGCTCCCCGCCTGGGGCAGGTGACAGGTCTTGGCCTAGAGCCCCCCAGAGCTGGGCCATGCCAGCCCTTGGTCCCAGGCGGGGTCCCCGAGGCTGTGCTCACCGGTAGTTCTTGATGTGGTCCTCCACCTCGTTGAGGCCCACCGAGGAGCTCAGGGCCAGGTTGTAGGAGCCGGCCTGCACCGAGGAGCCCCAGTTCACCTCTGAGCGTGGGGGTGAGGGCAAGATTAGAAACGACTGGGAGAAACCAGCCATGCAGAGGGAGGGGATGCCAGCCTTCTTCAGGAGCCAGCACCCAGGGGAGCAGAGCCACCCGGCAGGTGGACGGCCGAGGTCTGTTCCTAACATTTGCACATACCCTATGGCCACATATTTCAAAATTACATCAAGGTAGAAAACTTCACAAAATATTCTCCCCCGCTGACAAACAGCCCTTCATAATGACCTGGAAGGCCAGGTTGAAATTTAGAATTCCAGGCTTCCTGGAGTTCTGCATCCCACCCCCAGGTCACCCCAGGATCCTTGCCTGTGGGCACACAGCCCTCCTGCCCACGTGTCCGCGCTTTGTCCACTGCCCTTCCATCAGCCAGCCCTTGGCCACCTCAGGCCTAGGTGTGCCCACCAGCGGGCCAGCCACTCTCAGGAGGATGGACCTGGGCCGGCAATTCCAGAGTCCTGGGTGCCCGGGGGTGGCCCAGAAGTAGAGGCGTGGGCTCTGAGTAGGCACATTCCCGCCTCACGGGGAGGGACGAGGTTGGAGGGCCAGAGCCCAGGGTAGGCCCTCTGGGAAAAATGGGGGCCCCTGAGCCCCGTGCAGCCCGCGAGCACACACCTGGCTTCTTGTAGATGACGTAGAGCAGTAGGAAGAGGACGACGCCGATGGCAATGAGGGCCGCCCACCAGGTGAGAAGGAACATGATGACCACGGAGATGACCGCCCCAAACAGTGCCGCCCACTTGCTGTAGTAGCGGAACGAAGGCCTCCATCCTGGGTCGGGGCACAGGTCGGGGGCCCGCTCAGCACTCGGGGGCTTCCTGCTGGGCCAGCGCTGCCGGGCGGGGCCGGGGTGGCAATGCCCACAGTGCCCTGGGCCAGGATCCCAGCCTGTGCCCACCCTCCCAGCCACCCTGAATCCTGGGGCTGGGCCTGGAGGTGCTGGGGAGGACCACGTGCCCACCTTGGCTGGCCACAGGGCTCTGCCATGTTGACAGACTACACCAGAGAGGAAGTGTCTAGCTCCGGCCAAAGCCAGCCACACACCAGCAGCAGCACAAGCTCCCATGGCTCACGTGGAGCCAAGGCAGGGACATGGAGGGGAAGGATGTGATTCTGCTGGCTCCACCCCTGGAGGCCATGCCAGGGCCACCACTAGGGGCAGCTGCCCCATGGCACGCTTTGGGGGCACCATGGTCTCTGGTCTATAGAAAAGGCGGCCTGGTGACCGGCTTATCAGCGATTTAGGACTAATTAGAAAAAGTCATCCTGCAGACTCTTTACTGCCGCCTGCCAGAAAATTTTCATAATAAACATGTAAATCTATGACACCTCTGAACAGCAACGACTAGAGTTGCGCAATGTGCAACGTGCACAACCTGTCTGTGCCACGTGCACAACCTGTCTGTGCCATTGGGCAATTGTCTCTCCTCTCCGGGGAGTCAGACTCCTGACTCCTGTAAAATTGGTGCAGGAAGGCACTAGGAAAATCTCTGCACACTGTAAACAGGGCATGAATGCATACCCAGTATACATTGTAAGTGCTTGCTTAAGAATAGTGGCTATTATTATTCTATGAATGGTCCCTTTAATTGCTTTTGATTTGAAGGGTGACCTTGGTCTGCCCACTTCCATCCGCCTTGCCCTCCCCCCTCCATACCCCAGCCCCAGGCGCCTCCTCCCGCAGCGGGGAGGGCGTGGCTTACCGGGCGAGTTGGTGATGGAGGCGTGGAAACAGCTGAAGTTGATGAGAGCGTAGGAGCACAGGAAGAAGTTGGAGATGATGGGGGCAATGGTGTTGAGCTCAGCTTCAGGGACCCGAGGGAGAGAGAGGACAGTCTGTTGGGCAGCCCCACCGAGGAGCTGCCTGGCCCCTACCCTCGCAGAGTGGAGGACCCCGGACAGGCCACCAAGGCTCAACTCGTCTCAACCTCATCTATGAAATGGGTCCATCATTTCGTGAAGCTCAAAGGGCAGATGTTCGGTAGACTGTAAACTGGGGGCTTTAAAGAGGATGGAGAGCTGTGTGAGAGTAAAGCCCATCAGGCTACGGGATGGCCCAGGGCAGTGGCTGTCGCACTCTTGTGTGACCACAAATTACGGTAAGAAATACATCTTACAGCGTGACCTAGGACACGCGTCATCTTTTCTCTGGGACTCTGAGACTGCGTCACACTTCCACCCACAGAGGAAACCCCTCGAGAACTGCCTCCTCCCCTCCCCGTCTCGGTGCCCCTCCCCTGCCACGGCCCCCAGCACCCCCAGACACACTTTTGCGTGTGAATCCTTGTCTCGGGGGGCCTGCTTCTGGGGGATCCCAAAACAAGACAAGCACCTCTCCTGTGCTGGGGCTTCCGTACATGACTCCACCGAATCCACAAGAACCCCGCCCCCGAGCATCCGAGGTCATGGTCCTCAGTCTGAAGTCCAGTCAGAACCACCCAGATAAAAGGACATCAAATCTGAACGGGAGTGGTGATAGGAACTGCAAGTTGAGTGGGGGAACACCCAGACCGACCAGATGTTTCCAGCTCCTGGGTGTGGCCCTGCTGCCCCTTCGTTGGGTTTGTGATCCAGGAGCATCCAGGGTCTGGAAAAGTTCCCCTGAGTGGAAGTGACCAGACCGCTAGGGGAGGGGTCTGGATTGGTGATGCCGGCCTGAGTAGTGGGGATTCAGCTGTGGCAGGAAGGCCCTCCCAGCCTGGGGAGGTTCACCAGCAGGAGACCCCCACCCCACTCCTGCATACAGAGTGGGGCCCGGGGGACATCACACTGTGGCATGGCCACTGCCCTTGCTCAGCGTGACCACCTCTCTCCTAGCGGGGTCTGCCTTGTCAGCTAAGTCAGTCCCATATATGTGTGCAAGTGTGTATGTCCATACACATATGGTTTCTTCCTACCCATGTGCGACACACTTGCTGTGCACTGTTGCTCCCCTTTTGCAGATGAGGAAACTGAGGCTCAGGGAGGTGACTGATTTGTCCAGGGTCACACAGCTGGCACGTGGCAAAGCCAGGACAGAGAGGCGGTCTCACTCACTGATTCTCTGGGCTCTTTCTCTGAGGGCATCCCCTCCCTTGAGGCCCAAGGGGTCCAGCAGCTCAAGGGCCGAGAAATGAGGTTTGTCTAGTTCATACCCTGCAGAGACATTGATCCAGCTGTTCGTATCAGCTCCGGAGGATACCTATCAGCTGTCCTGTGCTCCAAAAGTGTCCTGGGGGCTAATTCAGACCTGGCAGGAGGGATCCCGGCTGCCAGGACGTGGGAGTGCAGAACCAGGAGAAGCAGGTAGGGTCCCTTCTAACAACATAGAACAGTCCTCCTGCCTGGCCTGGGGGAGGAGTGGGGTGGGGAGGGACCACCTGACCCCCCAAAGTCTCCCTCCAGCCAGGGCCTCACCCACTGAAGAGTTAGTCTCTGAGTGCCCACTACCTGCTAGGCCTGGGGGCCGCAGGGCGCCAAGGTGAGCAGAACAGAGAGGTGTCCTGCCTGTGGCCCTCACGGCCACCGGCCAGGAGAGGGGGCCAGCCCTGACGTGCCCCGCAGACTCTCACCAATGATAATGAAGGCCACAGCGATGGCGTAAGCCAGCAGGTAGCCGCGCACCGGCTCGTTGTTCTTGCCATAGCCCTTGCCGAAGAAGCCGATCAGTGGGTACAGCTGGTCCACGCACAGACACTGTGGGCAAAGCACGACACGCTCACCCACCGGCTGGGCCCTGCCCCCTCCTCTCCCGGCCCCTGCAGCCACCTGGACCCCAGCCCCCCCTTGCTCCCTCGTGACCTCAGCAGGGTACGCCCCCCATCTGGGTCCCAGCTCTGTCTCTGTGAAGTGGGAGTGGTCTCCCCACCTCCCCATGAAGACAGTGAAAGGACAAAGAGAGGAGCCGATCACAGCGAGTGAAGCCGGGGCGGTGGACTTGCAGACGGGGTGCCCGGCTGCACAGGGCGGGGTTCAGGGCGGGACAGGGCAGGAGGGGGCTGCTCCCTGCAAGAGTTTGCTCCCTGGCCCTTCTTCCTCCAGTCTAGACATCCCTGTCACATGACGCCTCCAGGCTTCTGTGGCAGTCGCCTGGGGATCCGGTACCTGGGCCTCCCAGACTCCACCCCCCACAGCCTCACCTGGAAGACTTTGGCGGCAGAGACGAGGCAGGCCAGCGCAGAGGAGAGGGTGGCCCCAAAGATGCCTGCCGTGATCAGGGGTGCGAAGCCGGACACCATGCTCATGCTCTGCGGGGACACGGGGTTTAGGGCCCCCATAGTGGGGGCTGGGCCCAGAGCCCCCACCTGAGGCACCCCAGTCCCCACTGTGGGCAGGGGCTGGGTCCTGACGCCTCCATTGGATCAACCCTCCCCCAGGGATCCCAGTGCCCACCGAGGCAGGAACTAAACCCAGGGGCCCCCACCTGAGCCGGAACCTCTTTCCCCCAAGCCCAGGACACAGCCCCCAAAACCAAATCCACCCCAGCCTGTTCCAGCCATCGCCTGGCCCCTCCCCACGTCTAGGGGGGCAGCCTTCCCAGCAGAGGCCATGGGTACCTGGTAGTAGTTGATGAGGCCGTAGCGGCAGCTGTGCTGCTGGGAGCAGTGGGTGAAGTTCCAGCCGTAGCCACAGGCCAGCCCCTCGCAGGCACCAGAGCCGGGGGTCATCGTGTCGTTCAGGTCCCCCGAGGCGTCACGAACCACACAGGAGCCTGAGGAGCAAGAAGGGCATGGGAGGTCTCGCTCCTCCCCTCCCTCTCCTCCCCCCACCCCCAAAGTGCTGGCTGCGTCTGCAGAGCACAAGATGCTGCCGATGGGCCAGCTCTTCCCTGACCAGGCAAAGACCACGATGACAGTGACAGTGACATAGCTAACACGCAGGAGCACTTACCACGTGCCAGGCACTGTGCTAAGTTCTTTAACCACCCTGGGAAGCAGGTATTACGATTATTCTTGTGGTCGTTGCCACTCTACAGAGGCAAGCAAGCTCAAGCGACCCATCTAAGGCCGCAACGTCCTCCTTAAAGCATAGACCTGAGTCTCACGTCCTGACTGGCAGGGACCTGGGCCAAGGGGGTTCCTGGGAGCCAGAGGACCTGTGAGGATCTCAGTGAAAGGCAAGTGTCAACAGACCATGCCTGAGTTCAAAGCCTGGCTCCACCATGCCGTGGCTGTGTGACCTTGGACAGGTCACCTAACCTCTCTGAGCCCTCGTTTTCTCCTCTGTAAAGTGGCAGAAATGACAGCGCCTGGATTAAATGTGATAAAGCATGTAAAGGGCTGGGCACGCGGTACGTCAGTTGCTAGTATCATCTTCATCACCATCATTGTCGTTATTATTACTGTTCCTAGAGTTGGAGCACTGCTTGTCCTGTAGGATTTTCACACCTGTGAATCTGGAACTTCAGGTTTGAGGGGAGCAGAGGAGCCTGGTCTGAACCCCGCATCTCTACCATAAACTACCCCCCGAGAAGATGTTCTGGTCACCACCAAGGTGCCCCCCAAAGATAAGGTTGGAGGCTCCACTTCCTGGGGTTGCCATGTCCTCCTGGCCCGGCTGTCTCTGTAGAGAGCTGCGCCCCAGCCTGTGGCCCCATCAGTGGTCTGGGCTGGCTACTTACCGATGGTGGCTGAGATGGCCAGGTAGGAGACGGTGGTCCAGAAAATGGCCATGAGCGTTCCCTTGGGGATGGCTACAGCGGGGTCCTGGGGGAGTGGGGAGGGGGCATCAGGCAGCCTCTGGGCCTCCTTCCAGGCCCCACCCTTATCTGAGGCTGGGGGGAGGGCAAGCCCTGACCTTGGCCCCCTTCCCGGGAAACAGAGAGGAAGGGACCTGGTGGTTGAGGACCTCAGGGAGGACAGGACACGACCAAGGTCGTGGGCTGAGACCAGATCCTGGGAGCCCAAGGCAGGGAGAGAATTCCAACCAGCTCCATGCCCGTCCCCGAGGACACTGGCCCAGGCTTGCTCTGGGGGGTGGGAGGATGAGGGTGGAGGGCTCTGGAGCCAGCCTGCCTGGGGTCAATCCAGGGGACCAGCTGGGCTGCAAGCTTGCCCTGTCACGCCTCAGCCCCTCCAGCCTCACAGGGATGCTGGCGAAACAGACAAATCGGCATCGAGCTCCTAGACCAGGCCCGGCTCCCTAGCAGCGCTCGATGCGTGTTAATAGCCATTACGCACCAATTCATCTGTCTGGTCCACTGTAGTAAATATACAGACAAGCCCCAGACTCTCTCCTTCTCCTCCGAGGAAGAACTCTGCTGGTATTTTCCTGACAGTAACAGCAAAGCTTCACACATACATCACGTGCTCACTCTTCTAAGCACTTCCTCAAACAGATCTACCCGAGAAGTGGCCAGGGCATCCCCACTGGGCTGGTGGGGAAACTGAGGCCAGGGAGCTGTGAGGACGGCCCCGCTCGCCGAGCCTCAGCTGGCTTGGGCCACACCAAGGTCCACAGCCTCGGGTTCAGGGGCTGATCCTGGGTGGAGTAACACAGGCTGGGACTTTTACAAGTCCCCCCCCCCGCCGGGGCATAGACCCAAGCAGGAGGGGCAGGCCACGTTGGCACAGGAAGTAATTTGTAAACCTCTCGAGCTTTCCCTGGCCTCTCTGCTCACCACCCAGCCGGCAGGTAAAACCACAGATCGCAAAGCTTGGAGGCACCGAGACGTTGTTCAGCTTCATCGGCAGGTCAAAACAAAGCGGCAACGATCCAGCTCTCTCCCTCGAACGCTTGGGGGCCTGAGTTGGACCCACGGTCACCCAGCAATGACCAGGCCCCAGACTCTGCCCTTGAGGACCCCCGGCCCAAGGGGAGAAAGTACAGGCAGGATGCTGCCAACACAGGGCAGACGGCACCTGCCACGGGGACGACCACAGTGAGCTGGAGAACCGGGTGGGGGGGGGGGGGGCGCCCTGCCAGGAACCCTGGAAGGCCTCATGGTGGAGGGAACAGTTGAGGTAGCTCTGAGGCCACTGGGGTGGGAGGAAGGGCATGGCAGGCCAGAGAAAAGAGGGAACAGAGGTGTAGAGCTGGTGGGAGCCTGGAGCCTCTGGAGCGCCCAGGTTGGCTGAGGTCTCTGCTTTGGGGGCCCTGCAGTCATCGTCCAGCCAGCCCTGCCCTGAGAGCCAGGATGGCCCAACTAGGTGAAGCACGGAGTCCTTGGTCTCAAGGCCAACAGACCAGGTCAACCTCCCATCCCACCTCCAGTGGGTTGAATAGTGTCTCCAAGAATTCATGTTCACCCAGAACCTCAGAATATGACCTTATTTGGAAATACGGTCTTCGCAAATGTAATCGGTTAAGATGAGGTCATACTGGATTTGGGTGGGCCCTAAATCCAGTGGCTGGTGTCCTTGTAAGAAAAGGAAAAGACATAGAGAGACACCAGGAAAAAAGTCCATGTGAAGACAGAGGCAGAGATCGCAGAGATGCGGCTACAAGCCAAGGAACACCAGGAGCCTCCAGAAGCTGGAAGGGGCAGGAAGGATCCCCCCCAGGGCCCTCAGAGGGAGCATGGCCCTACTGACACCTCTGTATTGGACTTCTGGCCCCAGAAATGTGCAAGAATAAATTTCTATGGTTTTAAGCCACAAAGTTTGTGGTGATTTGTTATAGCAGCCCCAGGAAATGAATCCACCAGGCCTCCATCCTGCTCTCCTATCTTGGTCTGAAATCTCAGAGCCAGCTCACAAGACAGGGGTCTCTGGGTCCACATCCCAGCCCCTCTCCTCCCAGCTGTGTGCCCTGGGACCAGCCCCTTAAGATCTCTGAGCCTCAGTGCCCCTCCCCTCTGTGAAACAAGAAGCTAACGTGGCACACGGCCGGTCCCCATAAACGTGAGCAGTTAGGGGTGGGGACTGTGTTGTGCTCAGGGACACACCCTGGGACAATACCAGGTGTGGCACAGATCCCACATCAGTCACTAGGAAGTCCCCTGTCTCTGAGCCTCAGTCGCCCAATCAGAAAATTGAGCTAATAGTGCTTCCCATGGCCACGTCACAGGGTCATGGTGAGGATGTGGTCACGAGATCGCTCTGCAAGGGCCAACGGGTCAGGGAAATGCAAGCGATTCAGAGTAACAGGGACAACTTTGTCATCGTCCCTTCAGGTCTCCTTCCGATGCAGCCTCCTCAGAGGTCTCTGGCCACCCCGTCTCAGTTTGCGCCGTGCTCCTCCACCCCACGCCCGCAGACTCCCCGCCTCCTGCTTATTTCTCCCTGTCACTCACCACCGTCAGGCACACTACACATTTCGCTTATTTGTTGGTTGATTGCCTGTAATCGTCTTGTTTACTGCTGTAGTCATAAGACGCTTGCATAAAGCAGGTGCTCAAAAAATACTCGTTGAATGATAAAGTTCTTGTGATAAAGTTGAGGCCTCTTTGTCCTAGAAACTTGCATTCCAGCCCCTCTGCCACCTGAGTGTGGCCCTCGGCCAGCCCTGACCCTCCCTGAGCTTGGTTTGCTCCTCTGTGGACACGATGACAGCACAGACCTGTACAGCTGCCCCAGACAATGTTGTAAGAAGGAGGCACCGTGCCAGCCCCGTGGTAAACGTGAGCATGACCTTGACAATCAGCCCTTAGCACGTAGACGACCTTGAGAACTAGCCCTTAGCACTTACGTGACCTTGACAACCAGCCCTTAGCCCTCCTCTGTGCCGGCACCGTCCTAAGCCCTTTACGTAAACTAGCTCATCGAATCTGCACTCCCAGCCCTGGAAGCAGGGGCTGTGTTTGTCCCATTTTCCAGTTGGGGAACACTGTCCCACAGGAAGGCAGAGGGCCGGATCCAGGAGGGAAGGTCCCCGTTAGGGCTTGAGGGCATTTAGGACAGAGCCAAGGGGCCCCCTTGCCCAGCCCCGGGATAGCTGCCTGGCCCAACGGCTGCACACTGGGCTGGTCAGGAACCTAAGGAGCTTGATGAAGCATCTGGATGAGTCCCCCGGCTGCAAAGGTCCTTGACGGGGCTGGGAGGGGAACCAGCCTGTCTGAGCACCAGCCTGGCCTCTGCGGGGACCTCAGGGCAGGCCACCAGGCCTCTGCGGGCTGTTTCTGGAGCAGGGAGAGGAGCCGGCAAACACGGCCACTCTGTGATTTCCAGGCCTGCTGGGCACCACCCGGGCATGTGCAGTTAGAGCCAGGCCAGGGTTCGAGACTGCCTCCAATGCACGTTCTTAATGCATTTGAGAAAATGCACCAGCGAGCACCTTTTGAGTGGGAGTGGCAGGTAAGGGTCTCCAGCGCAGAGCGGGCCTCCTCACCATCTGATCCTCCTATAACATCTTTTAAAGCCCCAGCTCCAGCCCCATCTCCCCCCAGAAGTTCTGTGCAGCACCTGCCGGCATCAGTGTCTCCTCCTCCCCAGCTCACCAGCACTTGGTGCTTCTGCTCAAACATCTCCCATTCACTACGTTTCGCTTTTCACTCAACAAACACACACTGAGCATCTAGTATGAGTCCGACTCTTAGCTGGGAACAGGGACGCAGAGGTAGGTCTCAGTTCTCCAGATGTAGGGGAGACAAGGACATAAATGGCCTGACATCATTATGCTACAGGAACCCTGGCTCTGGCAGAAGGGCTGGGAGAGATGTAAGGGTAGACGTGGTATTTGAAAGAGGAACAGAACTTTGCGAGGCAAAGAAACAAGGTAGGGAGTCCCAGGTAGAGAGCGAGGCAGAGATAGAGGCATGAAGGATGGATACGGGGGCACGGGAAAAGCACTAGATCCTTGGGGCCAGGGCAGGGGTCATGGGAAAAGTGACAGTGGGCTGGGGCCTTGAATGCCGAGCCGAGGAGCCTGCCTGCATCAGGCAGTGGAGGGCCCTGGGAGGATGTCAGCCCTGCAAAGATGTGCATGACCCGCTCTAGGGTTTGGAAGGTCAAGCTGGGTGGATCTTCCCCTTAGGCTGAGAGTCCCAGGAACTAGGGAGGAGACTCGCCCATTTTGGGGCCGCCCTCAAGGCCGAGAGTGCAGCCCATCAACAAGCTCAGAATTGAGCAGAATGGATGGAAGTGAATTGGATTGGCCTGGACTGAGCTGAGCTGACTGGACTGGATTTTAGAAGCTCTGGTCTCAGCCCATGGTCTCAGCGCCAAGCTCAGTGCCCAGCGGGAGATCCCGGTAGGTCATGGCCAGGAAGCGGGAAGGATGGGCGTCCTGCTCACCCTGAGGTCCCCGGAGATGTTGGCCCCGGCCAGGATGCCTGTGGCCGAGGGGAAGAAGATGGAGAACATCCCGAAGAAGCTGCCATCCACACCCCGCCAGTCGGGAACCAGGTTCTGGACAAAAATGTCGCCTGGAAAACCAAGGCCTAGTCAGGGCCGTCTGGAGGGCTTGGCTCCCCTCGCTGGGCCTGCCGGGCAGGTAGGGGGCTCCGCGGGCAGCTCCTGGCCATGGGAGTCGGGGGTCCCCTCCTCCTGGTGCCCTGAGAAGGGCCAGGTTAGCGGGCAGACTGTCCGTGTCCCCAGAGCCATGGGCAGGGGCCCCAACTGGCACCTACCCCGGTAGCTGAAGAAGCCTTTGGAGGCCTTGTCCTCTGACGGGGGGATCAGCGTCCCCACCAGGTAGTTGGCAAAAGAGACCATGATGACCAGGAAGAAGAGCACCTGGGCCTGGGGGTGAAAGACACTAGAGGTCAGGCCGGGCTGCCCATTCAGGGACCCCGGCAGGTCCCTCCCTCCCCCAGCCCCATTCACTCACTCACTCACTCATTCATTCATTCATTAGGGAAGAACCTGCCTGGGTCCCTCACTCCCCCATTCACTCGCTCACTCAGTCATTCATTCATACCTACCCAGGTCCCTCATGCCCCCACTCACTCACTCACCCATTCATTCTTTCATGCATACCTGCCCAGATCCCACACCCCCCATTCATTCATTCATTCATTCCTGCCCAGGTCCCTCACTCCCCCACTCACTCATTCCTTCAATCACTCATTCATTCACTCAACACCCATTATGCCGCAGGCTCTGTTCTAGGAGTTGGTGACAGAATAAGCCTTGTCTTGCTGATAAATAAGGAAGATGGATCCAGAGTAAGAACTGGGGTGCGATGGGGACTGGGTTGGGGACTACTTTAGCAGGGTGGCCTGGGAAGGGGTCTTCAAGGGTCCTAAAGGAGGAGGATGAGTGAGTCACAGAACGACAGGGGGCATCAGCTTGGCGCACAAGGAACCTCGAGGAGGCTGGCGTAGCTGCAGGTCAGAGCAAGGGGGTGGAGGAGAGGCTGTGGGGCCTGGTCTGGCCAGGCCTGCCAGCTGCAGCCCAGTGTCTCTTCTTCCCTCATTTCCTGGTGCTCAGCCTCTCAGTTTTGGCCGGACAGGTGCAAAGGAAGACCAGCTTTCCACAGCCTCCCTTGCAGGGTGTGGCCGTGGACCAAGTTCTGGCGGATGGGATGTGAGCAGAGGGATACGTGCAGCTCCCAGGCTGTGCCGTGAAAGGGAAGGGAAAAGGAACCCCTCCTTCCCACCCATAGACCGGACTGTGGACGTGCTAGTGGTGGCCGTCACAGACCAGGCGCACGAGGGCCACACCCCAGGGAGGGAGAGGCCACAGCACGGGAAGAGTCTGGGTGCCTGACCTCAGGAGCCACACACACCTGGGCTGCGACATCAGAGAGAAACAAACATCTCTTGTTTAAGGCCCCCTTCCTTAGGGTGTCCTTGTCACAGCAGCAGAACTTAAAGCCCAGCTAATACACCCAAGAAGTGGCAGAACCAGGACCTGGACCCAGGTCTTGTGACTCCTGCTTTTCCGCTCCCACATCCCCTCGCCGACATCCTCCCCTCACCTTGGATTCCCACTCCATGCCGGCCAGGGAGATGCCCAGCAGCACCGTGACAGTGACCACGCCAATGATGCGGATGTCGTTGATGGGGTCCACGATGGGCGCGCCGTGCTCCTGGTGGAGGGGAACAGGCGGGCTGCGCGCTGCCCTCTGAACCCCGCCCCCCGATGCCTCCACCGTGATCCCCCTCATTTATGGGTGTCCTCTCACAGGAAAACACAAACTCAGCACCTTCCCTGCCGACAGATCCTACAAAGCGGCTGCTATGTGGGCCTGAACAATCCGGCCCTACAGGCAACAGGCTCCCCTGAAGGGGTCTTCTGGGAATGGTCTTATTTGATGAGATCGTCACTGTCACCCACAGGGATCAGACTGTGGCCTTGGTCCCTGATGGGCAAAATTGGGCAGAGGGGCAGGAACGCCCGTCCCAGATGGGGTGGAGGAGAATGAGATGGGCTGCTGGCTCCTTCTGCTTGGGGTCCAGCCCCAGCCTCACCTGGATCAGGTCCCGCACGGTCTCTGCAAAGCCCACAGTGTGCATGGCCACACCCACAGCGTTGGCGAAAGCAAAAATGAGGCCGATGGAGCCCCCTAGCTCTGGGCCAAGACTCCGGGAGATGAGGAAGTAGGTGCCACCTATTGGGGACAGAGCCAGGAGCTGTGAAGCTGGGGGAGTCAGCTGGCTGGGGTGGACTTGGGGCAGGCAGAAACTGAGGCTGGGAGAGGGTGTCCATGGGGCCCATGGCATCCACAGCACAGGAGATGACCGAGGCTGTCCAGTGGGTGCGGAGAGCCTGCCCCCAGCCTTCTCCTGGAACCAGAAGGAGCAGCCTGGGGCATTCCAGTCTTGGTGGGGGTGGCGGTGGTTCGGAGACCCGTTCCCAGGGTGAAGACTGGGGGACCTACAAGAGGAAGACCTTGGGAGTAGGGGACAGAAGGGGTGGGGTGGAGTGGGGCCCACCTGACTTGACCTTGCCGTTGGTGGAGATGGCCGAGATGGAGAGGCCGGTGATGGAGGTCACCGTGACGGACAGCAGGATGATGATCCAGGTCAGGACTGTGGGGGTGGGGGGATGCGGTCAGTTGGGGCATTTCCCAGGTGAGGAGCCATGTGAGGAACCCGAATCAGCCAATGAGTCACCACATGACCTAAGTCCCTTCCCTCCTCTGGGCTCGGCTTTCTCATCTGAAAAATGGGTCTCTGTCTACCGCCTGGTATGTTCTGAATAGCCAGGGAGCTGCTGAGCCAACATGTAAAGGATCACCAGATATGGAAGGAAGCTCCCATCCTTTCATAATGAAAAATAAAGTATGAGTTACCACTTGATGAGTGCCTCTGGGTGCCAAACCCTGTGCTGTTGTATGTGCATCATAGAAGCATCGTAGGAACCCCACAATAGGTCTGTGAAGTAGGGTCAGTTATCATCCCCATTTTACTGATGAGGAACCAAGGCTCAGAGAGGTTAAGGAACTTGTCTAAGGTCACACAGCATGCCACAGAGCTTGAATCTGAACCCTGGTCTGTGCAGACAGTGAGTCCCTAACCCAACATTCTGCAGTGAGAGCTGGCTCCAAGAGGTCCAGTGACTTACTGAGGGCCAGGAGAGCCAGGGGGAGCCCTCAGGCCTGCTGACTCCACACCACCCTGTCCTCTGTCACTGCAGGGGCCCGTGGTCTCTGCAGCCGAAGCTCAAGACTGCTCCCTGGGGCCTTGGAGGACCGGGACTCAGCGCGCCTCTCCCCCTCCCACCTGAGGCGGCACTCACCAATGCCTGCCTGTGCCGTGATCCACGGGAGCCGCAGATAGAGGATCACACCCCAGATATTGAGCATGCAACGGATCTGGGGGGAGACGGGCGTCAGAGGCCACTGGGTGGGCCAGACACCCCAAGGCCACACACACAAGTCCCTGACCCCTGTCAAGCCGTGACATGGGGCACTTAGGCCTTGGGGACACCTGGGTCCCTTCTTTGCTTTACCCACTTCAGTGGGTTCCCCCTTCAACGCCCCTCTGGTTCTGTGAGGCAGGGAAGGGGGAAACCCAGAGACCCACCTGCCCCTCCTGCCGCCTCTCCTGCCCGCCCGTCCACTCTACCGTCTGGGACTTATTCCCGCTCTGGCCCCATCAACCCTCCGCTTCCCATCACGGAGAGAAAAGCCACCAACTCGAGGAATTGTGGGTTCGTGCTGCCTCCTGGTGGCTTTTTGGGGAAACACAGTTTCTTCTAATAACACCCAGGCAGGCATTGATCCAAGCACTTTATCTATTGACTCATCTAATGCTCATCATTTCAGAGATGAGGAGACTGAGGCAGGTTAAGAAACTTGCCCAAGGAAACAGGACAAGTGCATAGCCAAAAAGCGATCATCCCCAGGGCCAGGCCTCAGTCTAGAGGGTAAAGGGGGGTCAGGAAGCACAAAACCAGAGAAATTTGAGGTCACTATGCAGATGGAGAAACTGAGGCCCAGGACAGGCCTTTGGGCTGCGCTGGCCACTAGGCCTTGAGGACCAGAGCTGAGCCTGGATGGAGCCCTGGCTCCCGCTCCGACTGCTGGACCTTCCATCCGCACACACTCACCATCACCCCCTTGACCCAGCCAAAGCGCACGGGCTCTGCCGGGCTCTTCTCGCCGCCGGTACCTGCCTCGTCCTCTACCAGCCCATCGGTCATCTCATGGCCGGGCCGGCTGTCAAAGGCCAAGGCGTGCAGGTGGCTGCCTTCCTGCGGGGAGCCCAGGGGCCACGTGTCAGGCAGGAGTCATGACAACCCAGCTCCCAGTCCTCCACCCTCCAGACTCCAGCCTCCCAGGCAGCAAACCCAGCAAGCCCCCACTCTGACGCAGACCTTCCTTACTCTCCCCATCTCTTTCAGGTATGCGCAACCTCTGTTTGCACACTTCCACTGATGGGGAGCTCACTACCTCTCTAGGGAGCCCTAGATTACTTGACTGGGTGCCAATGACTGGACAATATACATGACAACATGTATCCAGAGCTTCACAGGATCCATGCCCACATTTCATTTGGGCCTTGACCCAGGAGGAAGACACTCATCCCCATGGCACAGATGACAAGAGCTGAGACTCAGAGAGATTAGGTAATTGGACCAAGGTCACACAGCAGGGAAGTGGCCAGGCTTCTGAGACACTGCTTACCTTGAGGAAGGAGTGCAGGTCCGCCAGGGTGGGCCGGACCTTCCGGGGCTCACCAGGCAGGGCGCTGTTGGCATAGTGTTCATAGGCGGGTACCACATCGATAGTGTTGTAGCCGAAGGTGCGCATGTAGAAGGTGCTGCCGTGGGTCAGGTGGCTGGGGTGGCTGCTGTCATAGGCAGCTGGTTGGGGGGGCTCATCGCCCCCGAGCAGCGTGCTGATGGTGAAGCGCCCACTGCACAGAGCAGGGTCCCCAGGCGTCTCTGACACCGGCAGCTCGGCCATTGTGGCTCTGGGTGTTGGGGAGGGGGCCAGGGTCAGCGGGGACATGCCGGGTGGCTTTATAGGCTGGGCCCACGGCAGGGAGGAGGCAGGGAGGTTGGCTCAAACCGCCCGCAGCTGGTGAGCGGGGTCCCTGCACAGGGTGGGGGTGGAGCCGTGCCCACTGCCGTCCTGCCCACCGTCTGATGGCTGAGATAGCGGCCTCCCCATGAGCCACGGGGCAGCCACCCTGGACCCTGGGCCTGGGAGGCTCTTCTGAATCCGGGGGCAGGGGACCCCTGCAGCCAGGACCCCAGGAGGAAGTACTCACCAGAGGGGCCCTAGAGACGGCCTGAGGACCTGAGGACCCACCGTGTGCAGATTCAAAAACTCTCATTTTAGGAGGTAGTAGTTAGTTCTATTTTTTTATTTTTCTAGTATTTTTCAATAGATGAACGGTATGACATATAAAAAGATCATGTATGTAGACAAAAGGTCAGTCTCTCTTACTTGGACCTCTGACTCCCAGTCTAGCATCTCCTTCCAGAGACATCTCAGGATGTATAAACCACTATGAACAAGTGCCCCCAAACCAGAGTTCAGCAGGTACCAGGTGTGATCTGCAGCCAAACGTGGACGGACGAGCCCCTGGGGCTTGTGGCCAGCCAGTGGACTGCTGGGCAACTGGGCACCCACCCCCCATCCCCCACACCGGAGATTCCCCGGGCTCTGCCTATAGAGCCACTGGTTACAGAGGCCAAGGAGTCAGCACTCCCGCCGGGCCAGCCCAGGCAGAGAGCCCCCGGCTTCCACAGTGGGCAGGGGGCAAAGGCCCCATTCCAGCACTGGGCCAGGCCGGGCTCCAGTTTGACCAGCAGCCCCGAGGCCTCAATGCACAGTGGCCGTGGGAGCACCTTCGTCACCAGAGACACCGAAGCCATTGCAGGGGTGGGGCTGAAATTTGAGTTGTGGGGGTGACACAGAAGGGGGGCGGGGTTTGGAGAGGTGATAGTATGGTGGGCGTTCCCCTAGCTGCTGCAAGGGCTCTCAGTGTCAGCCCCTATGGCGATGGCCTTGCCTGTGGCCACCGTTCCCCTGGGGCCTCATCCAGTGACTGAGGGATGCCATGTGTAAAGGCCCGGTGCCCTGCCCCCAGCTCTGAAGGGCCACCCTTGCTCCCGAGCTCCCCTGTGGCAGCCGAGGCTTTGTGTCCACACAGCAGCACACTCCTCCCTCTGCCCAGTCCTGCTTCCTTCCCTTCTCCCCAGAGGTACCAACCCAAGAGCCCTCCCTGGCGAATGCCCTGCACGCTCACCTGTGTCTCAGGGTCTGCTTCCCGGGCGGGTGGTCTAGCAGCTTAAAAGAAAACTAGGTCTCTTTGTCACCCCTGCTGGGTTTTGCATCTTTCAGCCATTCACCCGACAAACCTTTATTGACCATCCTGCATGCTGTGAGCAGTGAGGGGAGCCAGGAACATAGACAGTGGGCCCCAAGGCTTCGCTCACAGTGTTGCTGAGTCAGTGCGGGAGATGGGCATGGAAACAGACCAGGCGAGCTGTGTGGTGAGGGCAATGGGAGAGCCGCCCCTGGAGGAGGGTCCGGGTGGGGACGTCCAGGGCTGGGGCAGACCCCTGACTGGAGGCTTGGAGGACGAGTTGCTCCTCTGGAGGAAGAGGATGGATGAGAAGCCAAGGCCACCGCCAGCTCCAGGCTTCTGAGCTTGGCTTATCCTCAGGCTCCGGCCATCCTGGGGGGGACATGGAGGGTCACTTTTTCTCTCCCTCCCTGCCCTGCCTCTCAAATGGCCTCTTGGGGCTCACACAGGTCCCCGGAGGACCAGCAATCAGATGCTTGGAGTCCTTGGGCTCCATGACCTCCGACAGCAAGTCAGCACTCATTGACTAAGAACTTACAGAGGGGGCCTGCCTGGCTGGCGATGTTCCCCCCGTTCCCGGCCCAGAGGGGCCTGGGACAGGCATGCCCAACTTTAGGGCCACGTGGAAATGCTCAGATGGTGTTAGAGCAGAAACTGCATTAGAGAGACACCCTCCAAGATGAGGCTGCTCACAGCGGGGTCTAGGAGCCCCACAAAATTGTGGACAAGTTTTCATACTTCGGTGCATTTTTCTGGGATGGGGGACATATTTTTCATCCAACTTGTGGGAGGGCAAGCCCACAGGGGCAGGGATCTGGGCTCATCTCGCTCACTGATAATCCCAAGCAACTAGAACAGCACAGAGTAGGTCCTCGACAAACAGTTGTTGAATGAATAATGAAAGGAGTCCAGAACCAAAGAGGGCAAAAGCGGCTGCCGTGGGAGCCCTTGGCTGACAGTTACCCCAAGGACAGGGTGCAAAGCAGCTCCTCGGGCCCTTCCAGCTCAGCCAGGCATGGAGGTGAGCTGACGACGACAGGCCCTGAGGACAAACCCAAAGGTTATGATCTCTGTGGTCCTTTTTGCAAAGTTTACATATTGACCACATGTGTTAGTTTTTAAAAAAGACTCTTCTCGGGGCTCCTCTCAATGACTCCCAGGCTTGCCCGCTCCTTCTCAGGATTTCCAGCCCCTTCTCAGGAGGCCTCTGCAGGAGTCTGGCCCAACCCCGAAGGTGAGGGCTCTAGGACAAAGCCCCAGTTGTGGTCAGTGTTCCAGCTTGCCTGCAGCCCCCACCCTGTCTGTGTGTGGGGGGGCTGCGAGTTACTCATTCTCTCCCACGCAGCCTCGGGGCAGATCTTATCACCTCCTCGCTCTTAAACTGCCACTGGACGGGCGAAAATCCCAGCTGCCCAACATCCCCTTACACCATCCTGCATGCCCTGTCCCGGGGCAGCTGTGGAAAATTCCTAATTAAAGTCTCAGAAGAGAAAGGGGCCAGGGCTGGCTTCCAGCAGCATGGGGGCCATGGGCCGTGGGGGGCCACAGATCCACTGGGTGACCTTGGCCAAGTCACTTCCTCCTCCCTCCACAATCCCCAGGCCTGGGTCAGCTCCGAGGTCTGCTCCAGCCCCAGGTGGGGAACACGGCTCTCCGAGAAGCCTGTCCGCCCCCCGCATCTCTCTGGGATGCGGTGGGATTTGAGCAGGACCCCTCAAAGGGCTTCTCAACAGAGCCAGCTAAGGGGCTGTCAGAACACCTTGTCGCAAAGCACAGACCCCAGAGAAAGGGGATGCTCGCCCTTGGGTGGAACTGCATCCACTCGAGAAAACTCACAGAGGCTCTGCTCCTGATGGGGTGTGGCGCTGGCTCGCACACGACTCCCGCCTTCCGGGACTTCGGCTTCCTGGTGGCCCCAGAGCCCCTCACGTCTGAGACCCGGGACTCGAATCACCTGTACCCTGAGCAAAGCCCTGTGGTCTGGCCTCCGGAAGTCCCAGCTCTGTGCTGTCACATCTCAGTTCTGTCAGATTCTGAGTCTTTAGCAAGTTACCTGACCCCAGTGAGCCTCGGCTTCCCCAGCAGCAAAGTGGCACCGACACCTACACCACTGTCAGTTACAGCTGCCGCGTCCAGCGCCAGCCCCCGGCTGAGCGATGCAGGGCCTTTGCATCTCCCGGTTCTCAGAAGGACAGAGAACAGGGCAGTGAAGGCACCAAAAGGCCCAGCGGTCAGGAAGCTCCCCAGAAGCAAAAACCCTGCACGCAGGCGGCTGAAACCGTGAGGACAGGACGGCCTGTTGTCTTCACGGCCACAGAGGCACCTAAGCATTTATTGTGCGCCTCCTGTGTGCCAGGGACTGGGACCCACAGCCCAGCCTGGCAGACAAACCAGCAAGGAGAGGGGGACAACTGGCTAGCAGAGGAGGGAGGCTGCCTGGAGAAGCAGCGGGGAGCCAGAGGGGAGATGGGCAGGAAAGGATGGAGGGAGTTCTGGGGCACGGGGTTTGGGAAGGGTGGGAAGGGGTGGGACTGGAGCACACAACGCCGTCGGGGGGGGGGTGGAGGAGGGAGGAAATGATAGGAGATGAGCTGAAAGGGGTCCGATTGTTTCTTCAGTCACACACATTTATTGAGTGCCTACTGCATACCATGCCCTGTGCTGGGCAAAGGAGGCACCGTGGGGAACAAGACCAAGGCCCTGCCCTCCTGGAGCTCACATTCTAGTGGGAGAGACAGACAGTAATAAACAAGCAATCATTATAATACATTTAGTGATAAGTGCTATTAAAAAAACAAAGTTTTTTTTTTTAGGAGGGGCATTTAAGCCTCTCTTAAAATGAGAAATTTGAGCTGAGCTCCAACAATAAGAAGGAGCCACCCATATGCAAGCAGGTATGAACACAGGTGTTCCAGACAGAGGGAAGAGCATGTGCAAAGGCCCTGGGGTATAAGTGTGATTGAGGCTTCAAGATAGTAAGGAGGCCAATATGGATGGAATAGAGGGAACAAGGAGATAGGGTTTAAGACATGGAAGGGGGAACATCGGGCCTTATAAGCAAGGGTTAGAAGTTCATATTCTATTATGTGATGGTCAGATTTATATTTTTCAAAGAGCACTTTGGCCATTGTGTAGAGAGTGGACTGAGGGAGGCAAGACTACTCAGGGCCACCACAGGTGTGCGATGATAGTGCCCAGGCCAGGGGAGTAGCTGTGGGTGGCAGGATGGTGAGAAGTGTTGGGAGTCGAGGTATATTCTGAAGGCAGAGCCCACAGAACCAGCACATGGGTTTGTGCAGGGCAGGGGTTCGAGAGAAGAAGGGAACAGGGAGGACTCTCTGGGGGAAATGGTCATCTCATTTCTGAGTAGGGAAGCCTGACGCGGAGGGCCTCAAAGGCCAGGGCGAGGAGCCTGGCCTTTGTGCTGGGGCGTCAGATCCTATCTGTTTCTGGAAGGCTGGTGGAGGCAGCAGTGGTGTGGGGAGCAGGGACCAGGGAGGGCTGGGGGCTGCGGCAACAGTCAGGTAAGAGGAGACAGCCCCGCCGTGAGCCCTGGGGCCCACCCGACTGCAGCATCTGATGCCTGGAGCATCACCCTGGAACCTCTAACAGACACTGATGCGGTGGCCCCATGCTGGGGGTTCTGTGGGCCTGGGGCAGAGAAGCGGGTGAGGGCCGGCATCCGTATTATCGGAAAGCTCCCCAGGTGATCCTGAGGAGCAGGCTGACGGAGACTTGGTGGGACAGAGAACAATCTTGCACACAGACGCCCCGCCCCACCCCACCCCCACGTCCACGTCCGCCCTGGTCCCTCGAGGCTCGCCTGGAGAGGATGGGTATGATGCAACCCTGGTGTCGTGAAATAGCCGGGTAAGAGGACGCGCTGCTCGTCGGCCTGATTCACAACACCAGCTGCAGCAACGATACCAGAACTCTGCCGCTTCCTCTTCTGGACGAGGCTCCGCAGCTTTGAGACAGTGATGAGCCTGGGCAAACATCCTCTCATCTGCATGGCTGCCCGGGGCCAGCGGGGCGCCGGGGCCTGGGGCTGTGAATGACAGAGGCTGGGTCCCTGCCCACAGGGGGCTCACAGACTTGATGGCAGTGGAGAAGGGGGGTGCAGACACACAATCCTACACAGCACAGGGGGCAGAGCAACCGTGGAGGTTCCTGGCCCTGGGAGGCAGAGGCTGGACCACAACCTCTCCAGTAATCAGGACCAAGAAACTGAGCTTTGCGGACTGCGTTAAGTGTGTCTATTGCAATCCTGGTCCCTCCACCCAATGTTACAACAGTTGGACACTGAAGTACCTTGAAGCTACTGGCAGCTGAAGCCAAAAGGGAAAGATGCTTATGAAGATATTTTTATTGTTAAAGGAAGGACTCCTGGTTCCTTTTCCTTCATGGTCAGACTTGCCTTTTATTTTTCAATACATCTTGGGCTTTTCTAACTTTACTGTAAACCTGTTTTCTTTCTTGAAAGTGTTCTGCTCGATTTTCAATTCCACGGGTGCATTTCTAGTCAGAACACTCTTTGATGGGTTCTTTGGGAGCCCAGGAGCCTCTGACCTGCTCCTGCAGCTGACACTGGGGGCCTAGAATCACGGAGCTGCTGTTCAAAGCTCAGCTCCCCCTGACGCCGGGCCCAGCCCTGGACACAGAGGGAGCGGGAGGCGTGAGCCACAGGAGGCCCACGCTGGCCCTGCGCCAGCCTCAGGACCTCGAGCCGGCCCCGCGTGCCTGAGTTTCAGCAACTGCCAAATGGAGACTTCCTCTCGTCAGTGGGTTTTTGGATGATCAAGAGGGAACTTGTAAAAGAAGCATTTGAGGACAGCAGTGCTCTGCCAACATAAATGATCTTTTTTGGGGGGACCCCCTCTTTAGTTTACCAGAAAAGGAAGGTGGTAGCAAAACAACCCATCCTGGACCGCTTAAGGCACTGCTTTCCGGTAAGTGCAGTTGCTAAAATTTGTTAAGAAACGAACAAGTTGGGTCCTGGGGAGGAGTCGGGGAAGAGTTGCCCAGGATCACAAAGCAGAAACCAAAAGAGAGCTGGCTTCGGCCATCTGCAGTCACCAGAACTCAGGCTGTGACGGAAGGTGCGTGTACAAGCAGGAAGCACTCAGAGTCCTGGGAGCTCAGAGTGGGAGAGGCTCTCCTACATCATGGGCTCGCCCCTACCGGATACCTGGAAAGGAGCTCCAAGCTCCTTAACATCCCGAAGCAGAAGCCCGAAGGAGCTGCTGCCAGTGGTCACGCAGGACCCCAGGGTTCAGCTGCAGGATGACACGTGCCACTCAGCTGCATTTGTGCTCAGCGGGGAGCAGGGTTGGGAGTCTCCCCTCCAGATGGGGCCTCTCTCTGGGTCCAGGTCCCACAGGATAGGGAGGCCCACAGCAGGCAGTTTGCGGGGCTGCGTGGGGAGCAGCAGTCAGGTCTCACCCCCAGGGAGCTCAGTCAGCAGCCGCCCCGAGCAGGTGCCCTGGGGAGGCCCGGGACAAGCCCAGTCACGGTGCGCCCGCCGAGGGTGGACACAGGAATACTGCGGGCAGTCGGACACTAGGAAAGAACATCTTTGATGAGGGGCCAGGGATTTGATCAGGCTGGTCAGATGGTCATTCGCCTGTGATTTCCTGGGAACTGTGCACTCCCCCCCAGCACACACACAATGATACTCCTCAACTGACACCATTTTTACTGATTAACCAACCAACATCGAAGACCTGTCGGACAACTGGCTTTGACCCTGGTGGGCACACAATGGGCAAGCTGGCCCGATGGGACTAGTATGGTGCATATTTTTCCAAACCACTTAGAATTTTCCTCTTCCTATTTAGTGCATCTCTACATTCTAGGATTTATTTGTGAAGCCTGTGTTGAGAAGCGGGGGAGAGGAATGCCACCTTTAGACAGGCCGCAGCCTACTTCACTCCCTGCTTTTAGTCAGAACAAGCCTCCTTGACTCAGGGCGTGACCATCACCTGGGAGCTTTTAAAAAGCCAATCTGTGCCTAGGCCCCTCCCCAAGCTAATTAAGTCAGCAGCTTGGGGTCAAGACCAGCAGAGCCAGAGCTCTAAGCCAGAAGAAAGCTGTGTTGGCAAGGCTCTGGGCAGCACACAATCTGGCTCTTCTTGACAAAGGTAATGCTGATATAGAGTTTCTTAAAAGTTATCTTCCACATTGTAGGTGGTTTTTAAAGAGCTTTTTTCTCCTGAGTAGACTCATGAATCCATAAGCAGGCCACCAGCCCTTTGAGCTGGATTCATTACCCAAGGCCAACAGGGCGCCTTTTTAATTATTGATTGGTACAGACAAATGTGTGCCCCCAAATCAGATCAGCCCTCATCTCTCTGCCTCATGGACCACACGCCCCCAGCTGTCCCCCCAACACCCCATACTCACCTCCTGAATAAGGTGGACGCCCACGTCAGGCTTCTGCTGGCCAGGGAGGGTTGAACACGAGCCCTGAGGCCTCCGGCAGGTCTCCACCTGGCACCACGGCCCTCAACTCACCTGAGTCCTGCTGCTCCTCCTGCATGAAGGCCATGGGTGAGGCTCACTACTGCGTAACACCACCAGGGCTCCGTGCATCTCAGGCTAGGAGGGTGGCCACATGCACACCATGCTGCCCATCTCTGCAGGTGTGAGTGCTGGTCACTTGCAGATGGCTCCCATATCCCCCAGCGACAGGAAATCCTGCCTTTGAGCCTTTGATCTTCTTCATCGGTCCCTTTCTTGTGGCATTTTTTAAGGCTTCTTATCTTACTATGGTGTGTCTGTGTGCATGTACACACACAGCTGCTTATCTCTCTTGCCCCACCGCCCTGTGAGCTTCAGAAAGCCGGGACTGTACCTCACTCTCAGCAGTCACCTCATAGCTCTTAGCCCCAAGGCCTCCGGTGGCTGCACCATGGCTGAGGGAAGCTCTCACGTCAGCCTAGGGGGAGAAATCCACTTTGATAGGAAGAGGCCCTTTGCTGTTCTCAGCCCAGTCAAATGTAAGCTCCTCACTGAGGGCAGGGACCTCGGGTCGTTTCCCGTCTGTGTCCCCAGGGCCTAGAACAATGCCCGGCACAGGGCAGATGCTCACGCATTTGTTGACTTGCAATCTCCATTTAGCAGTCACCGAATCGACAGGGATCACAAGGTGAACTTGACTTGTCAATGTCAGTCCCCTAACAGCAAATTTTTAGCCTGCCAACTTAGACCTAATTTTCCCTTGCAAAAGAATTTTTAAAAAGCTATTCCTTGGGTGGTGGTAATTGATTCCACTGTGCACCCATGTGAAAAACCTGTTGCGAAAGACAGAAGACAAATGGTAGAGGACAGACCTGTAGCCCTAGAAAGCCGTCTAAATGAGGCTGGGAGCCAGATGGCCAAAATTAACTCTGACGGAGGACCCAGTGTGACAGGCCATAGGTAGGTGATTTCTACAAATTAACCTAATCTTCCCAATAGCCTGATGGAATAGGAACTGTTCTCCCCTGCTTTATACCTGAGCAAACTGGCTCAGAGCAAACGACTCGCTCTCAGTCACACAATTACCCAATGGTGAGGAAGGGATTTTAAGCCAACTTTCGGGTCAGCTCCGAAGTTTAAGGCTCTCTCTTGAAACAGCCGGGCGCTGAAGTCTTGGGGGCTGCTGCCTGTTGGCCTGACCCAGTCAGGGCTCTGTGCTCAGAGAGCCTTCAGTCTCGGGCTGTATTCTTGCTGTTCCGCCGTCTCCCACTTTTCTCTCCTCACCCCCGTGCTGATAAGCTCTTTCCTTCCAGAATTTAGTTTTCCACCAAGTCTCAAGATCCTTCTTGGCAGTTTGAGTTTTCTAACGCTAATGGTTGCCACCAGCCACAGGAGGGCCATATCCCAAACATTCATATTTGAGGAAAGGAAGTGCCCTTTTTGGTTTGGTTTAATTTTCCTAAACATGCAAGCCAGCTTATCTGTCGGCCTGATAAGCAGGAAAGCTGCTCCTGGGACCCACACTGAGTGTGGCCAGCCGGGCAGTGAGGGCGATGCCCCAGGCTGGCACTGTTCCGGAGGGAGACATCTGTGGCCACCAAGGAAAAAACATTTCCAGCCGACTCCCCAAGGACAATGTCTTCCCCAGCAACCGCGCTGACCGCACGAAACGCTGGGCCTGGGCCTTGCTGCCCATCGTTGGCCCTCACCTCTCTGTGGCTGTCTGCTTCTCAGGGCTTCTACAGAGACCTGGCCATTCCTAGGGAACAGCTAAGGTGCTCCTCATTCAGGGGTGACCAAGGGCCCCGTCTTGTCGGCTTTTCTTGCCACTGGGCTGGCATTGTAAAAAGTCTTAACTGAGGACTCCACTGAGAGGCCTCTGGCTCTGATACCTGGGTAAACAGGTCACACTTTACCGCAGTGGCCATCTCTCCGTCTGCCCCCTACCCCTCAATAGTGTCCCCTCACCAGCTACGGGCTCACCAGCCCCGGCTCCAGGATGTGCTGCAGAGTCCCAGAGACCACTGACCCTGTGACGGGCTGTGGGGGCACCTGCGTGAGGCCCAGATTCCCAGGGGATTCATCGGAAATGGCCTCCCATAGGCCTCAGGGACCAGAACGAGCTGTGGGCCCCCATGCAAAGGGAATGGGCAGAACCTCCTCCATGCAGCCCCTTCAGAGAGAGAACACTCAGGCCACCAGGCAGCTGGAGCCAAGTCACCTCACGGCTTCTTGTTAGGGCAAGGTCCCCCAGGTGGAGAGAGAGAAACACCCCCACCTCCGCAGCCATCTGCACATCACCAAGTAGAATCCCATGCCCTAGACCCTGAACACGCCCCTCCTGGCCAGAAACACAGGCAGAGACTGCCCGAGAGAGCGGGAGACATCTGTCCTGTGATCAGGCCCAAGTCTCTCCCACTGTCTGATCAAAACATAGTCCCCAGTCTTGCCTCCCCTTCCCCAAGGCCAGTAACTGGCTCCCAACCCCACTGAAAATGCTTTCCACTGAGAGTCCAAAACAAACGGCCACAGACCTTCACCGGCTCCCAGCCCCGGAGCGCGCGCCGCATGCTGGCTTCACCACAATGGTCTTGATTTGTCACCCCACTACACCTCCAGCCAAACTCTGGTCTTCCTCAGACCCCTGGCCTGAATTCTGAGGCTGGTGCGGGCAGAGCAAGACTCTGGAGCTGTGGGGACTTCTCAGACCCAGGGACCAGGCAGGCCTGAGCCTTCCTTGCAGGAAGTGGAGACAGGGCCTGGCTCGGTCACGCCCAGAGGCTGAGAAGAGGCACTGCTGTCCTCTGAGGAGCCCCCAGTGCACCTTAGCTAAGAGCATTCCCAGGAAAGGAGGCCCGAGAGGTCTCTGCTCCACTAAAGGACTGAACAAAGGGGGCACATGGCACTTTGGGAGGACAGTCCAGACATTTGCTGGCTACAGACAGGGGTGGTGGTGAAGAAACCATCCTAAACAGAGTAAATGGTAGAAGTTACTGTACAGAAAGGAACATGCAGAACACATCCACCGACTCTCTCCCGCCCTGTCCCTTCTCCCCACAAACACCACACGGAGCGACAATGTCAGAAAAGCAAAGATGAAAGGAAAATAAGCGGTCAACTGAAGAAAGCAAAGAACTCTCCCCACTGTGTTTCTAATAAAAGTCACTGATCAAGTGAGAAAAAGCTGTCCTTCGCCTCCTTCCTCCCTTTATAAAACATTCATTTGAAATTCCTGATGGAAAAATACCCAGTAGATGATAGCGGCCAAGGTCAACTGGGGCCCACAGCCACCCACTCAGCCAGCCTGCCTGGCTTCATCAAAACCGAATTCCAGTCACTGCTCTCTTTCCAGTGACTTTCTTATCTCACTGTCACTTCCGCTGCCCACAGGAGCACAAACAGCGCAACAAATCAGGGTGATCCACTTTAGCTGGAAAGTTCCTCGCAGCCTGTGCCAAGCCTGGGAGGCTCCAGGCAGCAGATGCCAGCAGAGGCAGGCTGGATAGGGCGGCCAGATCAAACTGGAACACACTTATACGAAGAACTTATTCACGGTTTATCTGAAACTCCAGTTTAACTGGGTGCCCTGTATTTTTATTTGCTGAATCCAGCCTGGTTGAAGGGGTCTTAGTTGCAGGCCACCTGAGAACCTGTCTAGGCCAGCTCTGCTGGGGCCACCAAAGGGGCTATTGTATGTTTCTCTGCTAGAAGCCCCCTCTGGGATCACTGGCTCCCCCAGTTCCTGCTCAAACAGAAGCCACTGTCTGAGGCAAACTCTTTTACCCTCCCCATCCGCAACGAACAGATTCTCAACCGCCCCAAGGGCAAAGGCAACAGGGAGGACAGAGTATGCCAATGCAACGCTGGGTTTCTGCCAGCCCTCCCCTCCTCCTTTTTAAATGATCTGACCATTATTACTGGTAACAGTAAACCAAATTTCCACCCGTTTCCTCTCAAGTTTCCCTGCAGACTGTGCAGCTCTGCAAGTTCCCTTCTTTGAAGGATTAGCCCAGATAGTCTGAGTCCAGCAGACACTCCTCTCCACCTTCTTTCAGACTGATGCCTAGGAAAGGCCCCCAACCTAAAAGAGGAGTCTGAATCCAGGCTCGTGGAGCTGGTACCAAGGATGTGGGGAGAGGGCATGTACAGGAGGCCGAAGCAAAGAACCTGCTCATTCAAACATTTGTAGAGCAATCCATCGTGGGCTGGATACCCAGGAGAGGGCACACGGAAGATACTTAAAAAATCAAGGTTAGGACAGAAAATTTTCCTCCATTCCTGGGTCAGCAACTTAGAAACACCAGTATTTCCACTTAGATGATTCTGGCAAAAAGAGGAATAGAAGGAAGAGGCCACTTTCTTCGACTTATGAACCTATCCGGGATGGGGACTGATGACCCCGGTTCTCCTGGGCTACTGAGCACAGCCCAGCACGTGCAGGAGCTTCGTGACTGCTGGAGTGAACTCGGGCTGACCCATCAATCCATGGGCTCTGGGCTACAGCCAGTCACCACACTCATATGTATAACAAGGAAAGAGAAGCACAGATGACTTGAATGGAATTTTCAAGACATTTTAGTTAGTGGGTTTTAAGCTTTTTTCCACCAACCTCTTCTGTTAGAAACAAGTGGTAAGAACACAGACTGACTTCCCTCCTCTTCCTGCCCTGTGAGGGACACTAACACACCAGGAAACTGTCAGAAGGTGGGCTAGAGGCAGGGGACTTCTCACTTCAGCCTAGAAGAATGAGGAATGTGGGACATACAGGACCCTCAAAACTGCTTCTTTTCCCGCTAGCATGCTACACACTCCTCATAATGAGTTGCTGACTTCTTCCTGATATTTTTGAAATGTGGGTACAAAAGCCTTATTTTACTGATATAAAACAAGCACTTTGAGTGGTACCATAATGTGTACGTTCCCATTAGGAATTTTGTAACACCTAATTTGCTGGGCTCAATCAATCTCCGGGCAGACTGAGGCTGAGTGAGAGTCTGGCCAGTGAAGGGCCTGCCAGCACGTTGGTGGGCCTGGGGTGACGTGCCAGCCTGGGGTTTTATTCAGCATTCAGCGTGCTCAAGTCACTTCCTGAGTGGCATGATGGAAATCTGGCCATGATGTGAGCTCCTAATGAGCTGGACAAAGGTTCTGACGCCTGATGGAGAAACAAGGACTGTGGAGCTCCAGCATAAAGCAGTAGATACTGGCACATCTCATGATTGCTAAATTTAGTATGAAGGGTTTGGCCAGGAGAGTTCACTCAAATGGAGCAGGCAGGGATGAGAACCCAAAGAGAGAACAGTCCTCAATTTTTTTTCCTAAATCAGCAAATGTTGGATACTGAGGGAAGGAGTCTATAGTTCTATGCTTAACTAAACCCTAGAATTTAAATGATGCATCAAAAGAGTAACAGTGGCCACTGCACTGCCATCAAGAGTCTCCAATTAGACTGTAAGTTCTTGGAGGGCAGGAGCGGGGCCTACACTCTGGCCCCGTGTGAAGGGGCCCCTCCTGCTCGGTGATGAGCTAGCTGGTCCAGCTAAGGAGGGATCAAACCAAGGGATTCACTCTGAGAGCTCACCGGTTCCACTCCAGCTTTCCTTTGAAGTTAGGCAGCCAGAGCTATTAAAAAAAAAAAAATCAAAGGAACAGAATCCTTGAAATCAAATCTTGATGGCTCTGAAAAGGACCCAGATCAAGTCAGCACTTCCCTTCGAGTGTCTCAGTGAGTTTATTACGAGCCACTGTGAGACAGCACTAACCCTGAGCTCTCCAAGTGTCCTCGATTTTGTTAGAAAGATTGGAATCACATCCCTGGAAGATAAAAGACCTCCAATGCCACTTTCTCTCAGCTTCTCTGGGTAAATGGTGAAATTGGGGACCAAGGTTGAGTGACAGGATTTAGTTCCCTGAGTGGGTGAGCTGAGGATGACTTTTAACCAGATCACGATTTCTGGGCACAAGCTGTAACCCTGCGTACGTGGGAACCTGCCGATGTTGTGGCCTTGCAAACTCAGCCTAAGTCTCTCCTGCATCTCTACACCCAGAGAATCGGCCCACAGGACAAGCACTGGGCTTTGCTCCATGAGCTCAGCCCTTCCGGTACGAACCGAGTTGTCCTGTTTCTCCTCTAAATGTCTCTCTCTGGGCAGGTCCTCAAATGCCAACCAGAGACCGCTGTCCTCTGAACTCCATACAGCTCCCCATTGGGGCAGCTCAAGGGCTGGTCGTTTTTCTCTCCCTTCTCATTCTGTGTCTCATCTACCAGTCAAAGGGCAAAGAACCTCATCCCCCTGTGCCGGCCTCATGTGCAGTTCTCCTACTTGGAGCTGGCACAACTGCGCGATGCAAGGAAAGGCAAAGTCACAATTAATTCTCA